>NC_090211.1:1964166-2652500 GCF_033026475.1 Channa argus
TCTACACCATGTCCAATGATCAACAGTCAACTGCTCCACTAATAAGTGCAGCTACCAGTCTGTCTCCCAACTGGGGAGCAATGATAGTGGAGATCAAGGCTCAAACTGTTCTATTTTTCATCCTAGGACTGCTGCTTTTAGTTTTCTCTTTATGCCAGAAAGTCTCCATCTACATTTAGAAGAAGATGTGATCAGTTTGAGTTTTTAAATTTTACTGTCAGAGTTGAAAATGCTGCTGTTTACTAAACCCCAACCATCTTCTACTGCTGTCAATGAGCTTATTATCAGGTTGTCACGTCAGAATCAGACCCTGATTCTTAACTTATCAAAACAAAACTAATCAGATTAACTCAACAATTATATTGCAAATTACAACTTAAAAAACATTGTTAATATTAGGGAATACTAGTGAAAAGGGAAGAAAGTAATTTCACATACAGTCTACACATTGTACAGAGACCCGTCCCATTCTATGTAAAACGAAGTGACTGTGTGGCTGCTGGGAACAACATAGGTAGATCCACCATGTACTTCTTTGAACACGTTTTGTAACATGTTGTGAAGCAAGGTGTCACAACACATTACGGTTACACACCAGCAGTTGTGTTTTTTTTTCTATATATGTATTTCTGTAGGTAACAAAGTTTGATGTAACATTCAACAAACTTTCCAAAAGTGACGTGACAAAGGGTCAGTTTTTAATTGAAGTGTGTTGATCAATAACACTTCTCTTACTGTCCCTTGTAATGACACCATGCTTGGTTTCTGCAGCCTTTCTCAATTGCACTCTGTAGTTTCATAAAACTAAAAAAATGACTTTACAAAACACCAGAATGAAGGAAGTACCTCAAGAAAAAAAGTGTGTTTCTGCTTTTACTTGAGTTCACTGTGCTCTGCTCGACTACTGAAACATCCCTTTCAGCCTCAGCCATGGGGAGCACACATCATAGAAACTTGTTCTCTCTGACAATAGGTGAGATACTATTTACTAAATCCTTATCCCATTTTTGTCTACGGAATGGTGTTTCTTTTTGGAATCAAGGCTGAGTTCAAACATCCCTTCTTGTTCTTGTTCTGTTTCATTAAGAATTAGAAATCACTGAGAGTTGTTTCAGCTCACAGTGTGCGATATAATGATCCATGTCTTTTATTTTCTCCACAGTTGTCCTTCTACTTACCTCAGCTTCACCTTCCATAGGTCCGTTTTATCTTCTGTGTGTTTTATACAACTGTTGTAATTTTATATTATAATACATATGACAGTACATGACACATATTGTTTAGTGTCTGACATCACATTCACTTGGTTTGTCTTTTGTAGTCTGTCATAGTTAAAATTATTTTATGTCTTAACCCAAATAATAAAGTATTGTGTTTTATTGGTGTTTACAGTTGTGTTGATACAAACATGTATATCCTCAGATAAATAAATAACATTCCTGTTTTAAAAATATAGTTGCTGTGATGAACAAAAAACATATAATACATTTTCCTTCCGATCCTATGTTTTCTACCTACAGATCCTGTCAGATTAGCTGCGTCTGGATCTACTCTGTGCTCTGGAAGAGTTGAGATCTATTACAACAACACCTGGGGAACAGTCTGTGATGACAGATGGGACTTAAATGATGCTGAGGTGGTTTGTAGACAGTTGGGCTGTGATACAGCACTAAATGCCCCTCAGTTAGCTCACTTTGGTGAAGGAACTGGACAAATCTGGCTTGATGAAGTTGCCTGTTCAGGAAGTGAAAGGTCTCTGACTGAGTGTGGGCACAATGGATTTGGGACACACAACTGTAATCATAGTGAGGATGCTGGTGTGATCTGTTCAGGTGAGAAAATCTTTGCATCAAATACACTTAAGAAAATCTATTTCTTGTTATAGTAGCCACACTGCAGCATGTTTTGAGAGCTGAAAAAAGCTTAGATACACAAAAGAGCAACTGGTACATTGAACTGAAATATCTGATTACTTACGATGCCATCAAGGCTTATGAAGGTTTTTATCGGTGTTTACAGTTGTGTTGATAGAAACATGTATATCCTCAGATAAATAAATAAAATTCCTGTTTTTAAAAATATAGTTGCTGTGATGAACACGAAACATATAAAACTCATTTTCCTTCTGATCCTATGTTTTGTGCCTACAGATGCTGTCAGATTAGCTGCATCTGGATCTACGCTGTGCTCTGGAAGAGTTGAGATCTATTACAACAACACCTGGGGAACAGTCTGTGATGACAGATGGGACTTAAATGATGCTGAGGTGGTTTGTAGACAGTTGGATTGTGGTACAGCAGTAAATGCCATTCAGTCAGCTCACTTTGGTGAAGGAACTGGACAAATCTGGCTTGATGAAGTGGCCTGTTCAGGAAGTGAAAGGTCTCTGACTGAGTGTGGGCACAATGGATTTGGGACACACAACTGTAATCATAGTGAGGATGCTGGTGTGATCTGTTCAGGTGAGAAAACCTTTGCATCAAATACACTTAAGAAAATCTGGCTACCATAACAAGAATCAATCTGCAGAATTGTTTGAGAGCTGAAAAAAGCTTAGATACGTGAAAGAGCTACTGGTCCATTAAACTGACACATCTGATTACTTACTATGCCATAAAGGCTTATGAAGGTTTTTATTGGTGTTTACAGTTGTGTTTATGCAAACATGTATATCCTCAGATAAATAAATAACATTCCTGTTTTTAAAAATATAGTTGCTGTGATGAACACGAAACATATAAAACTCATTTTCCTTCCGATCCTATGTTTTTTTGCCTACAGATCCTGTCAGATTAGCTGCGTCTGGATCTACTCTGTGCTCTGGAAGAGTTGAGATCTATTACAACAACACCTGGGGAACAATCTGTGATGACAGATGGGACTTAAATGATGCTGAGGTGGTTTGTAGACAGTTGGATTGTGGTACAGCAGTAAATGCCATTCAGTCAGCTCACTTTGGTGAAGGAACTGGACAAATCTGGCTTGATGAAGTGGCCTGTTCAGGAAGTGAAAGGTCTCTGACTGAGTGTGGGCACAATGGATTTGGGACACACAACTGTAATCATAGTGAGGATGCTGGTGTGATCTGTTCAGGTGAGAAAATCTTTGCATCAAATACACTTAAGAAAATCTATTTCTTGTTATAGTAGCCACACTGCAGCATGTTTTGAGAGCTGAAAAAAGCTTAGATATGTGAAAGAGCTACTGGTACATTGAACTGACACATCTGATTACTACTATGCCATAAAGGCTTATGAAGGTTTTTATTGGTGTTTACAGTTGTGTTGATACAAACATGTATATCCTCAGATAAATAAATAACATTCCTGTTTTTAAAAATATAGTTGCTGGGATGAACACATAACATATAAAACTAATTTTCTTTCCGATCCCATGTTTTGTGCCTACAGATGGTGTCAGATTATCTGGGTCTGGATCTACTTTGTGCTCTGGAAGAGTTGAGATCTATCACAGCAACACCTGGGGAACAATCTGTGATGACAGATGGGACTTAAATGATGCTGAGGTGGTTTGTAGACAGTTGGATTGTGGTACAGCACTAAATGCCACTCAGTCAGCTCACTTTGGTGAAGGAACTGGACAAATCTGGCTTGATGAAGTGGCCTGTTCAGGAAGTGAAAGGTCTCTGACTGAGTGTAGGCACAATGGATTTGGGACACACAACTGTATTCATAGTGAGGATGCTAGTGTGATCTGTTCAGGTGAGAAAATCTTTGCATCAAATACACTTAAGAAACTCTATTTCTTGTTATAGTAGCCACACTGCAGCATGTTTTGAGGTTTGAAAAAAGCTTAGATACGCAAAAGAGCTACTGGTACATTGAACTGACACATCTAATTACTTACTATGCCATAAAGGCTTATGAAGGTTTTTATTGGTGTTTACAGTTGTGTTGATACAAACATGTATATCCTCAGATAAATAAATAACATTCCTGTTTTTAAAAATATAGTTGCTGTGATGAACACGAAACAAATAAAACTCATTTTCCTTCCGATCCTATGTTTTGTGCCTACAGGTCCTGTCAGATTAGTTGGGTCTGGATCTACTCTGTGCTCTGGAAGAGTTGAGATCTATTACAACAACACCTGGGGAACAATCTGTGATGACAGATGGGGTTTAAATGATGCTGAGGTGGTTTGTAGACAGTTGGGCTGTGGTGCAGCAATAAATGCTACTCATTCAGCTCACTTTGGTGAAGGAACTGGACAAATCTGGCTTGATGAAGTGGCCTGTTCAGGAAGTGAAAGGTCTCTGACTGAGTGTGGGCACAGTGGATTTGGGACACACAAATGTGGACATGATGAGGATGCTGGTGTGATCTGTTCAGGTGAAGATTTTTTCTTATTACTGTTTTCCTACGTAGTAAGTAGGATATTAGTAATGATTTTCAAAATGATAATTAGGTTGCAAGGCAGACAGTGTTGGCAATTCAGCCAACGTAGCAAATATAGGTAAGAATGCTGAATGGGCCTGTACTCTATACAAACAGTTGTTTAAAAAAAGTATCCACAGCCCTTAACTTGTAAATGAGAAAAATGAAGATTTTTTTTCACAGCTGAGCATTTTCCTGGATCACCTATGTTATATGTTGCATGTTGCCTTGCAAGAGCATCAACAGCTGCTGCAACTGTTGTGAAGGAAATCCAAGCAGAGACACACACCACAAATTCTTCAGTGGTTCAAACTGGATGCAGGTAATGTGGCAGGTGCCAGGTGCCAGGTGTGGCCCAAGAGACAAGTCTCCAAGACCAGCAACACCTGTGTGAAATGCTAGAAACGCCTCTGCAAGGAACATGCATGCACTCTCTGTACATCATGTTTACAGTAGTGCAGACAAAACCTGGAATGTACCTTCTGGTGGCCTGAATGAAAAATATGCCTCATTTTAGTAAGTTTGTTTTTTACTATCTCCAACAAACATATAAATAATATAAAACCAATAAAACACCAAAAAGATATTTCTTTCCAATGTTAGATCAATCAGTAAGATTTTATGGTTTTTAATTATACATTTAGATGAAAGCAGATTTTTTTAAAACAATATGTGGCCTCAAGATTTTCCATCAGTTGTATTTTTTTAAACGTAACTGACATAAATTTTACGTATAGTATTTATTTTTAATTAAGAATATTTGCCACATTTTCCATTGCATCAAAATATGCTGATAGAGTTAATCCTTCAAATAAAGAAAACTAACTGAAATATTTTCAAATGTGTCAAATTTACATATAAGCAGTGTAGACCAGGCGGCTTTAAAATCTACTTCCCATGACATTTTCCTTTCCTGTCCTCAGCTCGTTCCTGGAGGACACTGAAATATGGATTGTTGGAGACAGCTGTCCTTAGTCTCCAGTTTCCATATGAGCCCATAACTTTGTTAACCTGTACAAAATACAGCCTGTAGTATCTCCTGTACTTAATTGACATATGACCCTAATTCTCTGTATATAACACCATATAGCTAAGCAGCCTCCTTTACTGCCACAATCAACCTACTCTGCAACAGCCATTTCGATCTCTTCTGTGCCATTACACAAACTGAGATGTCATGTTACACTTTATGTCAGAGTTGCCATAGGTTTCAGGGTTTTTTTCCATCATAGCCTCCTCCTTTATTACTGTGGGCATATTTACAGTTATGCCAAATTCTTTTCATTTCCTAATCACTATAAGTGTTCAGAGATATGGACGTGGACTCATATCACTGTCTGGCTTCTGCCCTGAACCACTTTTTCATGAAATTGATTAGAAATTCTAATTTCTTAAACTTGGTACTTACTCATCATAATTTTTGACTTGATTGTAGTCAACAGTGCAGGAAGTCCTAATCATAGAGTATTTGGTTTAGTGAATATAGTTTACCAGGACAGAAAATTAAATATACGGGATGAACCAAAAATGTCCAGTACCTGCCTGTAGTACATCCTGGACCTCATTGGTTCAACGTATTTTATGTCAAAACCTACTGTAATTCTTAGTATCACTGGTTGAAAAAATAAAAATAAATCAGCCATATATCCAAACTAGAACAATAATGAAATCAGATTAAGCTCCAGAAAAAGATTTTTGTTGGAGGTGGAAGGTTCATATAAGTATTAAATCTTTTTCTTTCTAGTGCCTCTGTCGTTGGTGGTCTACTTGGTAACTTCTGGGGTTCTGCTGCTGCTGCTGCTCCTGCTGCTCTTGTTGGTGGTCTGTGTGTTCCACAGGAGACGACAACAAATCAACCAGCCTGGATCAGCCATCGTAAATCAAAGTATGTGCTCAGCAGGAAACACAATGTATTAACAAATATGTTACTTTAGATACGGTTTTAAAAACTTGCCATAATTGTTCTAATGTCTGTATTTCAGTGAATATCAAGAACAGTTCTGAAGATGATGAGGACAACAGATTCTATGTGAATATTGAGCCTTTCAACACCAAAAGGAAACAGAAAGAGAAAGTAGGAGGAACAAAGGAAGAAGATGATGATGATGGTTATGAGATGCTGGACACTAAAAACAATTATACAGTATATGGGGATCTTTTTGGTACAGGACAGGACAAAAGAGAAGAAGAGGATGATGTAAAAAGCAGTGATTAAGAAAATGAAATGTAAATGCTCCCAACCCACTTACTCACTGATCACATTTATCACATTTATTCTCATAGATAAAGTTTGAAACATTTTTTCTTCATTAACATAGTATTTAATTACAATTCAGCAAATTATCATTCATTTATTAGGGGGAATGCAAACCTATGGACTGAAATGATTAATTCAATTCAATTCAACTTTATTTAGTCATCTCAATGCACTTGAGAGAATAAAGTACAGAATAAAGTCAAGACTATAAAGAGGGTCGACCAATTTCTTTAAATTTGTTTACAGCTTTTCACTGAAGCATCTGCTTTAGCGGAATTTTTCCCTAACTGCTGTATAGTCTGTTATTGTAAATTCAAATGTTATAAAAAAAATGATCAGACAGAAGAGAGTTGTGAGGAAATATTGTTAAATTATCCGCTTCAATTCCATAAGTAAGAACAAGGTCTAAGCTGTGACTAAAACAGTGAGTGGGTTTATTTACATTTTGGGAAAAACCAATTGAATCTAATAATGAATTAAACGCAGTGCTCAGGCAGTTACTGTCAGCATCTACATGAATGTTAAAGTCACCCACTATAATGACTTTATCTGTACTAAGCACTAAATCAGATAGAAAATCAGAAAATTCAATCAAAAACTCTGAATAAGGGACTGGAGGACGGTACACGATAATTCTGTGTTTTCTTTTTTATTATAAAAAATTATATCAAAATAATAAACTGCTTTTATAAAAGAACATTTGCACTGGCTCAATGTGGATTATTATTCTGTTTAGGTTAAGTGTTGATCTTGGATTCATGTGGCATTTCAATGTAAGAGGACACAAAATTCTGCACCCTACTGTACATGGATGTGTAACTTATTACCATAAACTAAGATTTGGTCCAATATAAAGTAAAACTATGAAGTTACTAAACAGCATTTTTAATAATGTTACAATGAAAGTAAATATAAAAATGAGAGTAATATTATTTTAAGATATGAGAATGGTATTTATACAGGATTTATAAGCAGAAAAGTCCAATAAAGTGCTGAACAGCTTATTCTAAATTCTCATTCCTCTGACAAGTTGCTGCAAGACAAGTGCTTATTATCGTGGTATAACTCAGCCCTTCACTCATAGTTCTATATTTTGTCACATTAAAGAGTTACACCAGCAGCAGCGTGACTTTGACACACTGATGTAATCCCAGGTTTTTGTAACAGTCTTGTCCAATGTCATGTGCGTACTAACCACAAAGAAATCTCGGTGGCATTACAACAAAGTTGCAGCTGAAAGAAGGAAATGTGCCTGGTCACACCATTTTCCTTTACCACATATTTGCCCAGCTGTAGACAAAAACACACATTTTGCTTTGTGGCAAGAGATCGGGTTGAGAAAAACTAAGATACAGTACAAACCATAGTTGGCACCACATATAATTTATAGAAGGTACTTTTATGTATGTGTTAATGACAACAAGCAAAACTAACAATTATAGTAACGAGTAAGGTCAGTAGCTGTTTCCAAATAAACTAAAACATCTTTGCTAAAATGTTTAACATCATCTCACAAAATAATTCAACAAGTGAAAAACAAAGACAAAGCATGATGAAAACGCTCCCATTGGGGCTGTGAACTATTACTATTATGAATTATATTTATTGTTTCAATTTTGTGCTTGAGGGCTTGCAGCAGTGCTCCGTCCAGCAGGTGGCGCACTTTATAGCCTATGTCAAGAGCTGGCTTTGATGTTACAGTCACAAACCCTGTTCTTTCAGATTTTTTCTACTCAAAGAACACGTTTAAAAATATGAACTAAAAACTTCACTTCACTCAATCTCTGCAAATTTGCTTTTTAATTGACTTAGTATTGTGAGAAGGACATAAGATGCAAGATAAGATTGTGTCAATTCACTATATGCACACAATAGAGTGGCGCAATATACACCTTGCATAGCAGCTTACACCCAACCAGTAAAATATTACACAACATTTGAAAAGCACTTCTTGCAAAAATCTTCACATGAAGCATCACATTGTATAAGACTTTACTACATGTATGAAACACATATACACCCAGATATTGAATTACTCTCTCCATAACACACCATCAAAAAGGGGAAAAGTTTTTACTCAATATGTTTTACTGAAACACTGTTCGAAGTGCCCTTCCACTTCCAAAACCACCAATGCATGAATTCCATACATGTGTCCGTTTGTATAAAAAGGTGAACACAAGTGGAAAAGCAGTGATGAACATGACAGGGGGAAAAACAGGGGAACTAAAGAAACTGAACATGAGCAGAGACACAAGTCAGAAAAGGGAACAGGAGGGAGTCTGAGCACAAACTAAAGACGAGTCCAAAAGAAGCCGAATTGCAAGAAAAACATGAACAAGTCTATAGAAACAAGGGGCCGCTACAGACTGGAACAACTGAAAATTTAGGTCTTGTTAGATCTGAGTGTTCACAAAAATTTCACAATGTGTGAAGAAGCTGATTATTCACTGAGGGGGCTGATTCTAACAGGAATCACATGTGTGGCTGAGAAGAGAATAACTGAGAAAAGAAAGAGGTGGAGCTGAGAGAGACAGTGTGTGTGTGTGTGTGTGTGTGTGCGAGCAGACTAAGGGCCGAATTTACAGTTTTTTTCGATTGCTAAACGACAGTGAGCACAACTGGAGCTACATGTGCAAAACTTTAACTACAGTCTGCACTACCAACAGTCACCTGAGCTAAACAGTTCACATCAGCTGCAAAACTCATTCCAAGCAACACAACTCTTAACACATGGCTCAAAACAGGCTCAGTGCAGCCAAACACTATGCACAACCCTCACTGAGATTACTGTACACACTGTCACTCAGAAACACACTGAGTAAAAACACAGCATCAAACACCAATACAGAAAATACAAACTTTTCATCTTTACAGTTTAAACAATCTCAGTGACTTCATACAAAGTAATATTTTCTTCAAATAATAGAGCAATCAGCAGTGTTTGAAAGGCAAAAGGCTGAAATCAATTCAGTTTTGAATGTGTGGTTCACAGTTTTGACAGCAGTGTGTTAGCATTTGAACAAAGTGCTGTAAATCCACAGTGTTGTGCAGGTTGGGGTTAAAGTCATGGGATACTTATGCATTTGGTAGCAGGTGTTAGTGTAGCAAAACTTTGGCAGATCCTTCAAAATGTGAAGGTTGTGAATTTAGTGTAAAGGGGACTGGATTTAAATAAAATCACTCAGTTTGACAAGATTGAAACAAAACAGGTTTAAAAAATTACTAAAAATGGTTGTAGTCAAATATTTTGCCACATTGTTTTCTATTTATTGAAAAATGGGAGGCTGTGCTGAGATGTCAACAAAAATGGTCTGAAGTATGTCAGAACACATATGAGGAAGCTACCAAAATAAAAAGAAGGTAACATGTGGGTCTATGTTGAATTAGCGTATTCTACAAATATGAGAAGTGCATGCAATGAGCGACTCAGGCAAATATCTGATTTTATTTAAAAAAAAAGAGGAAGAGGAGAAAAAGCAAGATAGTGGTAGGTGGAGCAGATAATAACGATCAAACATACTACAGTGATAACTAAATGGTACCAGTGTACCTGTAATTGTGGTGAAGACTTCTTTTATTTACTTTGACATTTAACATGAGGTAACTAAGTTAGCAGAGCAGCCTAATGTGTCCAGGTTTGCTGGAGTTACCAGCTCTGATATATAGAGAGACGCATGGACAACAGCCTAGAATCTACAGAGAAATGTGGATGTAAAATAAGTTTGTAAAAAAGCAAAGTTCAGGTAAAGTTGTTACAGTAGTCTGTAAAAAAAAATAAGGTGTTAGCAAAAGAACATACCTTTAATTATCCCACAGTGGGGAAATTTCTATGGTATAGCAGCAGCAAAAGAACAAGATCTAACTAGCTTCACTTTTGTTGTCAATGATCATGAAACATTTTTCCATCTCCACCTTCCTGCAGACGTTAATGCAGTATCAGGTGTGAGTACAAGTTACAAGAGCAGTATTGAACTTAATACTTGTACAGGCATTGGGACATTCCTAGATCAAGATTATATCATTTCCCTTCCAATTAAAAAAAGCTTTTAAATCTTCGTAGCAAATATAAAATAGAGGCAAATGCAAACTCCTGGGAAACCAACTAAAAAAAAATTATTAAATAAAAATCCTCTCTCCTCCACTGATCCACCCAGCTTTATATTCTTTCACTTAAATGGAACCTACCACCTGTACAGGTAAGAATGGGGTGAGGTTAATCACAGCAAAATACGCAGGTTAGTTCAATTTATATGCAAAATATGAAAGCTAGATATCCACTGCAAACATCACAATGTGCCTATGGCTGCATGTATACAACTCTCTCTAATCACACCCTGTTTATTAAACTGTACTGTACTTAAGTTATATAGAACCTATTCTCCTTTAACTTGGTAGCACCCAACCTCACACTACCTGAACCTGATTCTAGAAAAACAATAAACCAAACACCACCCATATGTCCTGAAACAAAACTAATCAGATTAATTCAACAATTATATTACAAATAATAACTTAAAAAAACTCACTCACTCACTGTAAAACTGAAGACAAATAACAATAGGAATGAAAATAACTGAAAATAATAATACAGGTACAATTCAAGGTTTCAAATATTGAAATAGAAATATGCTGAGTCACAACAGCAATGATCACCACAATTTACTATAGCTCTTAATTAACGATTTTGAAGCAAAATATTACCATATTATGTTTCACAGCATCAAAAAGGGTAATAACCAAAATACTTAGGCTACAATGTTATAAAGAAGATTAGCAGCATGCAATCAGTCCCGCTCTGTCCTCTACCTGCTGCAGTAAGTCTCAGGCTCTAAACCTGCTGCTGCTGGCTGACCAGAAGGGGGCACTGCTGTTCACAAAACTCTATGCACAAAGGTTAAAGGTTTTTAGCAGCTGTAAATGCACTCAAACAGAGGGCAGAGCAGTTCTTTGAAGAATCAAAGGTTTTTCATTTTTAGCTAATTGAGTTAATGGATAGTGAACAACGACATTCGTATATAAATTCTTTATAACAATTATACAGTTTTTACCAATTGCAAAAACTAATTTCCTGAAATGTCCGACCATTTTCTCAGAACCTTAAACACAAATCCAAACATTCAAAGTACATTTACAAAACAGACTTTTCTATTAACACCAAACAAAAGCACATTACTGCATAATCACTCTATTTGGAATTCATTCTGCAACATCAAGTTTTTGTGCAGGGTTTGGCCAGAGGTTCTCCTCCACAACCCAAGCAATATTTTCCTGTGCCAGGGAACTGCTTCCCTCATCGCCCTCAAATGATCAAGGACATGGTCTACAATAGTTGCCCGAATTTCATCAGTAATGATTGTTCTTGGACTTCATCGTCCCCTTACTCTTTATCCACCTAGTCTTCCTCCTCTGTTTCGTTGTATCTTTCTCTCCATTGTAGATGGATGCACATGAGCCAACTGTGCAATCTAAACCAACTTTTATGCTGCCATTGGAAACATTGAGTTGGTGGATGAGTTGTGTATAAAAGATGACGGCTAAAATATTTAGTTACTTATTTACAAGCATAAATAATTTTATTAGCCACTTCAGAGTTTAGATTAATCAACTGAATCTACCTCTGTTGTTATTTCTTGCATTTACCTATCTAGTTCTGATTGGTGGGTACATGTCACGTGAGAGAGTGGAATTAGGAAGTGAAGTGTCTGAACTGCTGAGGAAAGTTATCGGTCTCAATCTGGCTCTTCTTTGTTAAAAGAGTGATTCAACTACCACACACTGAACCCACACATTACAATAGCTTTTATAACCACTTATTTTTTTAATTCTTCTGTTAAATTAAAAAGATAATGGTTTCTGAAACTGTCAGGACGATGCTGTATTGCTGGAGCTGGTTCTCCAGTTTCCTCCTGTAGGAGTCTTTGTTCTCCATGAGTCTTACTTTTACCTCTTTCTGCTAAGACTTCAGCAAGTCTCTGCCCCCATCCCTGAAGGCACACTTCTTTCTGTTGAAAAGCTACTTGGTGATCCTGGGTTTATTGTTGGGGAAGCACCTCACTGTCCTGGTAGGGATGGTGTTGTCCACACATGTGAAGTTTATGTACACAGTCTGTCATGGAGTCAATGTTATATCAATGTAGAGGTATATGCTTCCTTCATGCTAGCATGAAGTGAGACCCTGGAATATGCTCCTGCAGACAAGTCTCAATCAAGCATAATGCTGCACTCCCGATATTCCCACTGGGTTGTGATCAGTGCACCAAGCTTTTCCATTTTATTTACCAGGGACCTCACATTAAAAACATAAAACATAACCATAACAAAAACATACAATTCCTCCTTTTAGCCTTCAGTTTGAGTCTGGCCCTGCATCCCTGGCATCTTCTTCTTAACTGCGAAGAGATCTGGGGTCCTGGCGCCCATCGTTGTAAAGTGAGGAAAAAACTGACAGTGTCCATGATAAGGTGAAAAAATTCAGAGAAGAGATCTTAAAAGTAGTAGAAAAACAAAAACACAGTAAAAACTAATGGGAGCTACTGGGACAGGTGGCCACCTGAAGTCTTTGAGAAAAAAATGTTAGTTGTTTGTGAAGTAAAGTCACTTCAGTCAAGTCAAGTGTTTTTTTAAAACTATTAAAACTGTAGGGACATAATAATCCTTAAATGTAATCTTGAACTTAAAACATTGCTTCATTGCATTCAGCAGAACATATCAACTAAACATGTGTTGTATTCAGAAACTTAATTAAACCTTTAATTCTTAAAGTCTGCAACCTGGCAGCACACACAGTTGCAATGGTTTGGTGCTTTCCCTGTGCTTTGTATGTTTGTTTGTATGGTATTGTGTATTTGTATTGTGTTCACACTCGGAACGTGTAGATTAGCAAACAACATCTACAGCCGGCACGATCTGTCTATAGCCCCTGGTTCCGGAACCTGGAGTGTATGACGGTTAAATGCAGACCCATTTATTTCCACAGAGAGTTTACTGTAGTCATGATAACTGCTGTTTATATTCCATCCGATGCAAATGCTAACTCCGCTCTCGGACATTTATACATGGCAGCATTAACAGTCAGCAGAGCAAGTATCCTGACATGGGACTTCAATCCTGCAAAGCTTAAAGCAGTGCTCCCTTAATTCTACCAAAATGTAAGAGCTAACACACTGGTGTACTGTAATATCAAGGTGGGCTATAGAGCCAAACCAGTGGCACACCTAGGCCAGTCTGACCACATGTCTCTGCTTCTGATCCCTGCGTATGCCCCCCTCAGGAAAACTGCCCACACCACCACAATGACATGTGAAAACTTGGCCGGATGGCTTTCAGGTCTGGTGACAGGGCTCTGTAGAGCGTGGCCCAATTAAACCTGAAGAGAGGCATCAGAAAGGCTAAGATGGACTATAGGTAGATTGAGGACCACATGGACAGCAACAACAGCAGCCATGTGTGGCAGGGACTCCAGCATCTTACCAACTTCAGAACCAACTTTGGAGCTGCTGAAGGTGATGCATCACTGACAGAGGAACTAAATGTCTTAGCCCATTTTGGAGGCACCGGAGGCAGCTGGTGCCCCAGGGACAGTTGTTGTTGACTGATCAAAAGAGGGAAGGTAATGCACATTGAAACGCACTGCAATGAAGACATGCTCACACACACATACACTGATTTAGCTTGCCAGACATGCACTGATTATTTGCCAGATGAATGCAATGAAAACTGCCTTACAAAGCTCATGCATGCTGAAGTGGATGTGGATTTGACTTTGGAAGCTGTCTGTCTGTATTGTCTTGTCTAGAGTCACTCTCATGTGCATGAGCGTTGGTGTCCCCAACGTGCAAAAATTTCATGTAAGAAGGTGATTTACATTGTACAGCGCATGAAGTCATATTGAAACGATGGATCCAAAATGACCAAGACAATAGTGGTCTTTGTCCAATTATTCCATGGAAAAACCTCTCACCTACTGAACATTGCCAAAATTAGGAGCATCCTGTCTAAATGTGATGCTGAAAAACTGGTCCATGCATTTGTTACCTCTAGGTTGGACTACTGTAATTCCCTACTTTCAGGATGCCCCAGTAACTAAAGAGCCTGCAATTAATCAAAAATGCTGCAGCAAGAGTGCTGACTGGAACTAGCAAGAGAGATCATATTTCACCTTCACTAGCGTCTCCATTGGCTTCCCATTAAATCTAGAATAGAATTTAAAACCCTGCTTCTTACATATAAAGCTCTAAATGGTCAGGCTCCATCATATACAGAAGACCTCATAGCACCATATCATCCCAGTAGACCACTTCGCTCTCAGAATGCAGACCTACCTGTGGTTCCCAGAATCTCCAAAGGTAGAATGGGAGGTAGAGCCTTTAGCTATCAAGCTCCTCTCTTGTGGACCCAGTTCCCAGTTCAGATTCGGGAAGCAGACACCCTCTCTACTGTTAAGTCTAGGCTTAGAACCTTCCTCTTTGATGAAGCTTATACTTAGTTATAGTTATGCTGATATAGGCTTAGACTGCTGGGGGACCCACCCCCGATGCACTGAGCTCCTTTCCTCCTCTTGACCCTCTCTTCTCTCCTCTCACCCCACAACTGTCACCACTGTATGTCATTAACTCTGTGTGTTTTCTCCCTTAGTTGTCTTTCTCCTTCTCTGTCCCCCTCTCTCTGTCCCCCTCTGCAGGTGTCCCCGGGCTTTGGAGCTTTGTTTTTTCCAGTGTGCAGCTACTGCTCCTACCAACCTGCCAGATGTTTTGTTGTTGCTTTTTTTGCTCGTTTTCTTCTCTCTCTTCACTTTCCACTCACCCCAACCGGTCGAGGCAGATGGCCGCCCACCCTGAGCCTGGTTCTGCTGGAGGTTTCTTCCATTAAAGGGAGTTTTTCCTCTCCACTGTTGCCTATGGCTTGCTCCAGGGGGAATTGTTGGGTTCTCTGTATACATCTATATAATCTTGACTTTATTCTGTAAATTGCCTTGAGATGACTTTGTTGTGAATTTGCGCTATATACATAAAGTTGAATTGAAGAAAATTAATTGATAAAATAATTTGAGCACTATTAGCAGACTCCACATTGTTAACCAATCCATATGTTAACTTTGTTAACCTGAGAAATAACTGACATATATTTTGTTACAGGACCATGATGGCAGATAATAACCTATTGCTTACATTTCGGCTAAGATGGATCCTGTAGATTATGATGCCTGCAAGCTGTGACAGTTGCAGAGAAAGCTGTCATGGCATCTTTATCTTTCCTTATCTGTGCGACAATACAAAGGCAGCGCATCCTTCATCTGTGATCCTTTGCAGCTTGTGACACATGGTTCCTCTGTCTTGTATTCAGCGTTACGTCTCGTTTCACAGCCTTTGATGAGATTTGTACTGAGGATGACACTACAAATGTGATAGAATCCAGCCTTGTATTCCTCTGGAGGGAGGAACTCAAACTGTAGGGATGCTTACCTGCTATAAAAGGAAGCTACTTTTACTGAAACTTCTTCACCGTCTCCAGACTGGTAAGAACTCTGTATGACTGCCTGACCTTCTATGCATAGAATAAACATAAGAAAGACAATTCTCTTGTCTTAGTTGTTATTTCAGTTCTCATCATCAAGGTATTCTTGTTTCCATACCCTAGGTCAGCCAATTATAGCTGCTACAACCAGAGTCAGTTATTTAGGATGCATACTGCATAATCAGTTCTCAGGAGATGATATGGCCCAGAAACCACTTAGTAAAATCTATCAAAAGACAAAATGTTTAGCTAGAAAGTCACTGCTGCTTGATAGTGTTATACTAAAAATTTTGTCCGGGGCTTTTGTGCCATTCCACTTTGATTATGGTGCCTCTTATTGGTACAGCAGTTGTTCTCAACTCAAAAAAACACACTAGACAACTCAAAATAAGTTGATTAGAGTCATGCGTCCCTCTCATGAGTTCTAAAATACTTTCTTACTGCCGTAGTTCTTTTAAACAGTTCCCCATTATATTTAAAGCAACTGTCCACTCAGAGGGGTTTGCTAAAACATTAGTTGTTAGAAATTCAATCATAAGTTGTGTTGCTTAGAAAATATATTAAATTAGTTGAGTGTTGTTTTTATTGTATTTATATGAATTTTATATTTTTATATTTGTGACCAGTCTTGCCTGAACTAAAGTTCTCCCATTTTATTCATCAGAACACCAGAATAAAAATATTCTTTGACTTTATTCTGTTTTTATCCCGAACAATCTATTTGTTAAATAAGTCTAATACTAAATTTACTATTAACAGAGCCCTTTATTTTGGCAACTTCAAATCTTTATCTTCTTTATCTTCTAAAAATGTCTTTCCTGTTCTCACTTTTCTCTAAAGTGTCAAATTACTCAATTTTAAAAAGGAAATAGCAGCCGATGATGCATTTGCATTATTTGAGCAGAAATCTGTGTTGATTACAGTCATACATACACTCACAGTGTTACACACGAGGTTGTAAAAGCTTAGTTACAAACTTCTCTTAAGTTGTTTTAGTGTAAAGTATACAGAACATACAGCCAACTATTATGTACTGTAAGGTATGTCCGGTGTGAACACATGCAAAAGCAGGCACAAACCAACACGTAGACATTTTTGGTGGGAGCAGATCTGATTGACACCTACTGCAAACTGTTCCATTGTAAACCCAGATTTTTAAGATTACCTGGCTTCTTAATCAGTCAGTGTGTAGTCTGATGGTCAAAAGCTAATTTTTGTTCTCTTCCAGTTGAGTTCAGTCTTCAGTCAAACGTCTGAGAAATTGGTGAAAATGTATGTAGGTCTGTACAGTCTTTAAACGAGTGACAAGCTTCAGCAGCTGACATGGCAGAGGTGTGTTGGTTGCCTCCCTCACTAGTCTCCAGGCATAGTAACTTAGTTTTTTTGAGGACAGCCTACTCTAGGCCAACTTTTACATGTGCCAAATTCCTTCTGTTTTCAATGATGGATTTAACTGTACTCAGAGAGATGTTTAAAGGAAATGTTCTTTTATCCATCCCCATGCTTCTGCTGCCCGTGTGTGTGTGTGCATGTGTGTCATGTGTGCGTGTGAGTGTGTGAGAAAGAGAGACAGAGAGATAATGATAGTTTAGCGTGTTTTAGTTCCCACTAGAAATATAAATAGGTCCTGTTTTAGGAAGGATGATTCATATGAAGTGCTTTTGCACACTGAGAGGTTTAGATGTTCAGTTTTCTGACGTTTGTGATAAATGATACAGAGCAGCTTTTCAGTCTGAACCATGATGAGCAGACAACAGAGAAACCTTCATTTTGTGATCATTGGTATGACATTTTTATTGAATGTAGTCTTTTTTCTAGTTCTTTTGTAAAGTTGTATGGATTCCCAGAGCATTTGTATTAAGGAGGTTTTGGTTGTGAAAGTGTCACTTTAGATAGAAAAATTTGCAATCTAAGTAGTAATCTTAGAATCTTCCCTTTTTAAGATTTCTGTATATAATTCTGCATTTTTTTCCCATAGTCTCTTTTCTCTTGGCCTTGTCTTCACCTGATGCAGGTCAGTTTATTCTAGTATTACATGTATGTGTCACACATAACTTTTTAGGTTTGAGCTTAATATTAAATATGGCTTGCTACATCTTGTGCTTCATAGTTGTTCAGATCAGATTATCTGCGTCTGGATCTACTTCGTGCTCTGGAAGAGTTGAGATCTATTACAACAACACCTGGGGAACAGTCTGTGATGATTACTGGGACTTAAATGATGCTAAGGTGGTTTGTAGACAGTTGGGCTGTGGTGCAGCAATAAGTGCACCTCAGTCAGCTCACTTTGGTCAAGGAACTGGACAAATCTGGCTTGATGATGTGGCCTGTTCAGGAAGTGAAAGGTCTCTGACTGAGTGTGGGCACAATGGATTTGGGAAACATTACTGTAGTCACTATGAGGATGCTGGTGTGATCTGTTCAGGTAAGAAAATCTTTGGATCATGTGCACTTTTTCAAAAACATCAGTATTTTGTTATGGCAGCCATCCTATGTTCTCTGCCTCCAGATGCTGTCAGATTAGCTGGGTCTGGATCTACTCTGTGCACTGGAAGAGTTGAGATTCATTACAATGGTGCCTGGGGAACAGTCTGTGATGACAGATGGGACTTAAATGATGCTGAGGTGGTTTGTAGACAGTTGGATTGTGGTACAGCACTAAGTGCACCTAAGTCAGCTCACTTTGGTGAAGGAACTGGACAAATCTGGCTTGATTACGTGGCCTGTTCAGGAAGTGAAAGGTCTCTGACTGAGTGTCGGCACAGTGGATTTGGGAAACACGATTGTAAACACAAAGAGGATGCTGGTGTGATCTGTTCAGGTAAGAAGAATCTTCAATTTTTTGCTGAATCTGAAATACAGTATGTTTTAATATCATGTTGCAACAGGTTGGCAACTAGCACACAGCACAATTCACATAGAAAACCTGTAATGTCTTTACCAGAAAAGCTATACTAAAAATACATTCAAGAAGTAACACTGTTTAACAAGTTTTTGGTAAATCTGATTAGTTCCCTAAAACTAAACCAATAAGTGGAAGTGTGCATTCATGTTTTTTCCTAAAGACATGTTTTTCATCTAATCTTTTTCAAAAAGAAGCATTTTAAAAAAATATTGCACTAAAACAAATATTTGGATTGCACTACAAACATATTTATTATGGTAAACCTATTGACACTCAAAGAACTTTACACTGCTTCTCATTCACCCATTCACACTCACAGTCACACACACTCATACACTGATGGGGGAGCTGCTATGCAGCTGGCCAACACTCACCGGGAGCAACTAAGTTGGGGTTCAGTGTCTTGCTCAAGGACACTTTGACATGTGGCCAGAGGAGCCGGGGATTGAACCAACAACTTTGAGATTGGTGGACAGCTGATCTACCTTCCTGGGCCACAGTCGCCCCAAACATTATCCATTCATTCATAACTCAGTTCAGTGATTCTGCACTGAATGTTGTTTCTCAATCTGATTATGTTGTTTTCTTCAGGCAGTCTCCAAAACCCCATAATCTCCATGAGTCCTGCTAGTGAGGTCGCCTGGGGTCAGGACATTAGCATCACTTGTTCAATCTCAACTCAGGTTTTAGATGGAACATTCATTCTGCAAAAGAGCTCAAGCTCATTCACAGAGACTCAGACATCAAGTACCAACTCTGCTACCTTCAACATTCGTAAAGTGGACTTTGACAAAGAGGGATTGTACCAGTGCCAGTATCAGAAAAGGGGCTCAAGTCATGACTTCACCTCCCCTCAAAGTGAATCTGTCAGACTCTCCATCACTGGTAAGAAAAGTAAACATATCACCAAACAAAACTGTGAACATTGTCTATTATCACCATTAATTCTGTCTGGAATATTGGTACCATATGTCAGTTGACACTATAATTTTTTGTGAGTGAAAAAGTTAAAAAGTGCTACTGCTTTTAAGTTGCCAAAAAGGTTTTTTTTTTTCAGTTTAAAGCTAAGTCGCTAAGTTTATGTACATGATACTGAAAGGTTAGAAATCAAACTGCAACACTGGCAGGTTATCAAAATTCATTTTCAAATATTAAATTGAGATCTATATTTAAAAAAGAAATTTGATTTTCAAATTCATGTGTCACGTTAACATGAATCTGGATCTTTTCTGACTTCATATGGTTTCATTGCTGCTCATTTTTCTAACCTAGTGAGTCTGCAGCAGCCCATCATCTCCCTGACATCTTCTAACAGAGGTGTGGTCCTCGGTCCTGAGGGTGCAGAGGTCACCAGAGGTTACAACTTTGTCATCACCTGCTCCATTTACTCCACTTATCCTGAAGGTCGTTTCTTTCTTATCTTCTCTGGCTCCAACATCACTGACACCAAGTCAGCAGTCAACTACGCTGCCTCCTTTAACTTCCCTGCAGCTGAGTATGAACATCAGGGCAGCTACAGCTGTGTGTATGAAGTCACACTCTCTACACGGAGATTCACTTCCACTGGGACTGCACCCATTCATATCATCATTAAATGTAAGTAGACTGTAGAATTTACCTTAAGCATTTTAATGACTGACAGCTAAAGGCTCATATTCAGTGATGGTTGTCCTCTTAACTCTAATGTGACGGCACACAAATCATATTATGGTTTTTGGATAGCATCTCTCTGTTTATCCTGCTAACAGTACAGAACAGTAATATAAAACACAGAACAATCAATATATTTCAAAGATGTCAGACGTAAAATATAAACATATTGTACTGTAAAATGTAGTTTACCATGATTTTCAATTACTAGAATTGGTCAAAACTGAAACCACATTGCCAAAACTCTTCACACAGTCAGCAAAACAGAAGTCCATGTGAAGCAAACTGTGAATCACTTTTCACAGCTTTCACACAAATGAACTCAGTGACCACAGTCATCAAAATTCATAAACTTCTTTCTCAATTACAGCCCATCCAGGGGTTGCTTTCCATGTTTTTCAAATGCTAACATACTTTGTTCAAAACTGTTTAAAATGCAATCAAACAGAATGATTTCAATTCAATTCAACTTTATTTATACAGCGGCAATTCACAACAAAGTCATCTCAAGGGATTTTACAGAATAAAGTCTATAGACTATAAAGATGTATAGAGAGAACCCAGCAATTCCCCCTTGAGCAAGCCCTAGGCAACAGTGGAGAGGAAAAACTCCCTTTAATGGAAGAAACCTCCAGCAGAACCAGGCTCAGGGTGGGTGGCCATCTGCCTTGAACGGTTGGGATGAGTGGAAAGTGAAGAGATAAACGAAAAAGAGCAACAAAAGCAACAACAAAACAACAAAACATCAAAGCCAGGGAAACCTGCAGAAAGGGACAGAGAGAGGGAGACAGAGAAGGAGAAAGACAACTACAGAAGAAAACACACAGTTAATCTCATACAGTAGCTACAATTTGAAGTGAGAGGAGAGGAGAGAGTGACAGGAGGATGGGGGTCCCCTAGTAGTCTAAGCTAAGCTTTATGAAAGAGGAAGGTTTTGAGCCTAAACTTAAAAGTAGAGAGGGTGTCTGCTTCCCAAATCTGAACTGGGAGCTGGTTCCACAGGAGAGGAGCTTGATAGCTAAAGGCTCTACCTCCCATTCTACCTTTGGACATTCTGGGAACCACAAGTAGGCCTGCATTCTGAGAGCGAAGTGGTCTACTGGGATGATATGGTGCTATGAGGTCTTCTATATATGATGGAGCCTGACCATTCAGAGCTTTATATGTAAGAAGCAGGGTTTTAAATTCTATTCTAGATTTAATGGGAAGCCAATGGAGAAAAGCTAGTGAAGGTGAAATATGATCTCTCTTGCTAGTTCCAGTCAGCACTCTTGCTGCAGCATTTTGGATTAATTGCAGGCTCTTTAGTTACTGGGGCACCCTGAAAGTAGGGAATTACAGTAGTCCAACCTAGAAGTAACAAATGCATGGACCAGTTTTTCAGCATCACTTTGAGACAGGATGCTCCTAATTTTGGCAATGTTCAGTAGGTGGAAGAAGGCTGTTCTAGAGATTTGTTTTATATGTGAGGTAAAGGACAGTTCCTGATCAAAAATAACTCCAAGGTTCCTTGCAGTAGTACTGGAGGCCAGACTTATGCCAAATAGAGTAATGATAAGGTTGGACATCATACAGTATTTCTTAGATATTTGGGCCCAAATACTATGACTTCAGTTTTGTCGAGTTTAGAAGTAAAACTTTGTGGGACATCCAGATCTTTATGTCTTGTAGGGTTGAAGCTTTATTAACTGATTATTTTCATATGGTTCCATAGATAAATATAGCTGGATATCATCAGCATAGCAGTTGAAATATATGGAGTGTTTTCTAATAATGTTGCCTAAAGGAGACATGTATAAAGTAAAAAGTATTGGTCCTAACACAGAGCCTTGTGGAACTCCATAGCTAACCTTTGTGTGCATGGAGGATTCATCATTAACATGAACAATGATGGAAAAAAAACTTGCATGAAGAGAGAAGAATGGCAAGGAGAGGGGGAAGGAGAGAAAGACATTGCCAGAGATGACATAAGATGTGATGTTGATGAAAACATGTGGCCAAATGCAGAGGAGAGTGTGTGAATGTTATACATCAAGTATTGTAACCACCCATGACAAATATTATGACAGGCGGGATGGAAGATGTCAGGAAATTATTGTTGTTAATGTAACAAGGTAAAAGAAATTGGTAACGGATACATCGAATGACTATACCTAAAACACTTTTGTGTCTTTTTCTTCTTCTTCTTTTTCTTCTCCTTTTGTCAAAAGAATAAGACTTCTGAATTTCCGCCAGTGCATGTTGTGTAGTGGACTGTTCAGGAATTACAATGTAAATGTTTGCAGATGATGATGTTTTATTATACATGTATTGTGAGAATCATATTATGCAGACTAAACATATTTTTTCTCCTAGTGCCTTTGTTGCCACCGGTGTCCTCAGTAACTGCAGGGAGCCTGCTTCTGCTCCTGCTGCCAGTGTTGGTGGCCTTTTTCATCTACAGGAGGAGGAGGAGACAAGTCAACCAGCCTGCAACCCTCATCTTCAGCCAATGTTTGTTCTCACCAGGACATAAAGTTTCCTCATTTTAAATACACACTTTCATCAAAATCTGTTTACGCCCATTAATATTTTGCTCTCATGCCTGTGTTTCAGTGCCTGTCAGACCTGACAACTATTATGAAGATGAAGGGGATGACAACTGTGTGAATGTTGATCAATTGGAGAGGAAGAAAATTAAAGCGGAGATGTAAATGTAAATGAGGAATTTTGTGTGTGGACATTTCGCATAACGTTAGTAGGCAACTATGTTTCCACTAGTTAAAGTTTGCATCCCCTTATTTAGAAATGGCTAAAACACAAAAACAAAAGTTTTTTTATTTATGTATTTATTACAAAAATATTGAATTCACATTTAGCTAGTTATTTACATATTTGATAAAGGGGGATATAAATATTTGCACCAAAGTAATTTTTATTATTTTCCAATCCCAATTCCAATTCAAAATCTTTTGTTGACATTATCTACTGTAGATGGTGAGATCTCTGAATCCTAAAGATCTTTGCAATTTTACGTCGTGCAACATTCCACAATGTTTAGACACAGCTTGACACAGATTGGTGAACCTCTGTCCATCTTTACATTCAAAAGCTCTGCCTCTTTAAAATGATGTAGGTTGATGTTTCAATTAACCTAATTAGTTGACAAATGCTCCTCTATTGTTTTTTTTTTTTTTTTTGTGGCAATTACTTTTCCAGCCTTTCGTTGCCCCTCTTCCAACTTTTTTGAGATTTGTTGCTCCCATCAAATTCAAAATGAGCTAACATTTTCCATGAAATTTGCAAATCTCATCAACCCACATTTTAATCACAATTTAACATGAAAAACATATTAGATGTTGGAAATGAGATATTTTACATCACCGCATTCTGTTTTTATTTATGATTTCACATCTTTCCAGCTTTTTTGAATTAGGGTTGTACTATAACTTTTTTATACACTAGTAAAAAAATTATTTTATCATCAGAAGTAACAATTGGTCAAAGATTTTCCAAAAAGTGTTTGAAATTACCTCAGTGAAAGGTTTCCATCCCCCTTGATAAATTCAAAATTAACTTTCATTTCTGGTAAAGGAACATTTGTACCATCTGAATATGCATTAGATATCATATCGATGAAAAAAAAAGTTTCATTCTTTTTGCCATTTCAAAATAAGTGGATACAAAATTTTGCACACTCCTGTAAATGGCTTTTGCAGGGTGTGAACTTCTATGTCCCTGTAGGCTAAGAAAGTGAAACAGCATTAGTTTCAGTCTCCTTTCACTGACCTAGTTGCCAATAGAAGTTTTTCGTCTTTTGTCTTTATTTTAATTTTATTTTTTTATTTTTATGTGCTGTCTTTATGTAAGCTTTATGTAAGCTTCTCCTCAATTGTGGCTACAACTTCACCACCCTAACTTGCTCAAGTGTGGATCAAAGCTTACAATCTACCTGTTAATCCTCACTTTCTAAATATAAGTTTACTCAGCCCACCAGGGATTATCAAAATTGTTTTTAGAGAAAAATCCTAAATTCTAGCATTTTGTATAGATAGTTTTTTTGCTGTCGCTCCTGTTGGTACCACAGACACTCCAACATGACATGCATTAGACATTGTGTCTCATCATAGCTGATATCTCTCACATAAGTGTACTGTTTACTGTTTGTAAGAATGTCCTAATCTTATTCTGTTGGACATGACCTCTTCCCTTCTTAACCTGTCCATGTTACTGTATGTTGTTTATTGATAAAATTAAAAGAACATTTCCATTTTCCACTGATCTTGCCACTATTCTACTACTTTTATCTAAAGTATTCTTTTGATTTCTGATTTTCTCAATGGGAGAAAAACGTTAATGTATTAAATGTATTGTATGTATTGCTTGCTTGTACACTACTAACTAAACTGAAGTGCCTTCCCTTGATTAGTAATTCTGAATTACCTGCACCTGCAAAATGTCAAACAGAATTTATTGATATATTAAACCACATTAGTTGCGTGATGCTTTGGGTCCTACTTTCCCTTTTTCGTCCCTTTTAACTTCCAGCAAAAACACATTGTATGTTAGCTTGAATGTTAATGTCTTCCAGTGGTGACATACTGTATAAATGTCAGCTACAGCAGCATACTGTATCTAAGAGCTGGTTCAGAGTCACTGAGCATCTCTAACTATACTCTGTAACAAACTTCTGTAAGAAAACTGACAAATTACAACAATAACATATTTTCCCCTTAAAATGCCACTGTAGTGTAGAAAACAATGCATTCTGCTAAATATTTATGGGCACCTTGTCATTTCTGTAAAATAATATACTTTAAATAGTTTTGTATTCTGGAAGTGATATAAGAATCAACAGCAGAGGCTGCAAAAATATGAACTGCTACTGTATTTCAAATGACACAGAGCCAACACTGGACTTAAACTCTCAATTATTCAACTGAATCCTGCCTTTTAGGAGCAAATCTTATTAACAAATTTCTAGGTCTGTTTTAAGTAGCTCCCCCCTCCCAGGGATCTGGCAATTTCCGAACCTCGAAAAATCCATCTCCATCTTTACCATCACCCCGCTGAAGTGGTGCAGGCGGCGTAGGCACAAAACATTTCTAACATTTGGACTCATAATTAAATTATATAATATAATAACATTATAATCAATTATGCAACCACAAGGAGGCACATACCACTGTGTTCTTGTGCCAGTCCCAAGTCTGGAGGACTTCAGGAATGTTCTGGAGGTAAAAAGAGTATCAGACAGGTTGATGAGTCTAAAGCTGGAAATTCAAGGTGGGATCTTAAATGTTGTTAGTGGTTATGTCCCACAGGTAGGATGTGAGTTAGAACAGAAGGAGGAATTCTGAAGTGAAATTGATGAAGTGATGCAGAGCATCGCCAGAGGTGAGAGAGTAGTGATTGTTGCAGATTTCGATGGACATGTTAGGAACAGATGATGAGAGTGTGATGGGCAGGTTTGGACAGATGGTGGTAGGATGGAAATGGCTGCAGTGAACACTTTCTTACAGAAGAGGCAGGAACATAGAGTGACATATAAGAGTGGAGGGAGAAGCACTCAGGTGGACTACAACTTGTGTAGACGTTGTAATCTGAAAGAGATCAGTGACTGCAAAGTATTGGTAGGGTAGAGTGTAGCCAGACAACACAGGATGGTGGTGTGTAAAATGACTCTGGTGGTGAGGAAGATGAAGAGGACAAAGGCAGAGCAGAGGACGAAGTCATGGAACTTAAAAAATAAATAATAATGTGTAGTTTTCAGGGAGGAGGTGAGACAGGCTGTGGGTGGTCAGGAGATGCTTCCAGATGACTGGACCACTACAGCAAAGGAGGGAGAGGTGGATTTGTACAGGTTGCCCAGACAAAGAGATAGAGATGGGAAGGATGTGCAGCAGGTTAGTGTGATTAAAGATAAGGATGGAAATGTATTGATAGGTGCCAGGAGTGTGATGGGAAGATGGAAGGAGAACTTTGAAGAGTTGATGAATGAGGAAAATGAAAGAGAACGAAGAGTAGAAGAGGTGACTGGTGTGGAGCAGGAAGTAGCAAAGATTAGTAAGAGTGAAGTGAGGAGGACATTGAAGAGGATGAAGAGCAGAAAGCAGGGAGCAGGTGGAGGAAAATCTAGAGAGGTGGAGGTCTGCTTTGGAAAACAGAGGAATGAAGCTTAGCTGCAGTAAGACAGAATACATGTGTGTCAATGAGAGGGACCCAGGTGGAACGGTGAGGTTACAGGGAGCAGAGGTGAAGAGGTCAAAAGTTCAGAGCAACGGAGAGTGTGGAAAAGACGCGAAGAGGCGAGTGCAGGCAGGTTGGAACGGGTGGAGAAAAGTATCAGGTGTGTTGTGTAATAAAAGAGTATCAGCGAGAATGAAAGGAAAGGTGTTCAAGACGGTGGTGAGACCATAGATGTTGTTCGGCTTAGAGACAGTGGCACTGAAGAAAAGACAGGAGGCAGAGCTGGAGGTAGCAGAGCTTAAGATGTTAAGGTTCTCTTTGGGAGGGACGAGGATGGACAGGATCAGGAATGAGGACATCAGAGGGACAGCTCAAGTTAGATGTGTTGGAGCTACCCTGTACCTCAATCAATTGACAAATTTCATTGTGAGGATGGGTGATCGGCTAATTCCATGCGACCTACCCACACTACCTGTGCGATTGACCGGTAGATTGCAATCGACTTTTTGGGCACCCCTGGTCTAGAGGAAGACCAAAGAGGAGATTTATAAATGTAGTGAGAGAGGACACGAAGTTAGTTGGTGTGAGAGAAGAGGATGCAGAGGACAGGGTTAGATGGAGACACATGATTCGCTGTGGCGACTCCAAGCCCAAAGGAAAAGAAGACAATAAGTTGAAAAGAGACAGAGATGTACTACACCAGAATATAGCTATGTAGCTAATTTCCATCTGTAGTCACTTGACAGATCAGCACTACATATTAAGAAAACAGTGTTGTGCAACACCCAGATATTTGAACAGAGTTACATTTTGTATCTTTTCTCCATTAATACTTATAACAGGAATTTTTGTTAATTGATAAAATACATCATAGCTGTTTTTCCAACATTTAGGGTCAAACAAGATTCATTTAACCATGTTACAGTTTTCTCCAGGAAATCTGTTAGCTTGACAGTTACTTGATCTGGATTCTTCCCATGTGTGTATATGACTGTGTCATCTGCATACATTTCGATATTAATAATATGCAAAAAGATGGAAGGTCATTAATGCGCAGGTGCTTTCAGTACTTAGAAATTGAGAATTAATGAATTCATATTTTTTTGAGTTCATACAACTGTTAGAATTTTATTTAAAGCTGGGTCTGTATGTGAGATGCTAAAATAAACTTTGATTGAAAGTTTAATGGACTTGTGAAAGCTTTTATTTTGATGGATGGGTCATTTGACTAGAGTTGGTGAGGGGCATCACTGTAGCCAACATGGGTACAGAGGAAAGACACACAACCCCCGTAAAGTAAAGTAAGTAACTTTTTTCTGCACTTGGTTCAAGAGGCGCACACGATAACTGTGCTCTATTTATGTTGATGTGTTTTTGTAAGGACACTAGCCTGAAAGAGTTTGATCTAATTGTATTTGTTTGTATTAATTTCAAACGTTTTATGTCCTTTTATTTCTTTCACAGTGTCTAATGAGGAAAGACAGAGAGAAAATAAACACTCAAATGACATCTGGATGATGTGTGGGCAGTATTTCTTTGCACCAGTGTGGTTACAGACATGTAGTGGGGAATTCAAAACATCTCCTGTAGCTGTTATGCAGGTTAAAATAATTATCACTACATATAAGGAAACTGAAACTAACACTGCTGCACTGGGTTAATATACATGGACATAGTAGTTCACACCCTGCAAAAGCCATTTACAGGAGTTTGCAAAAGTTCACATGCACTTATTTTAAAATGGCACAAAGAAGGAAACAAACATCAACTATCAACTTTCAACTATCAATTCACATTCAGATGACACAAATATTCCTTTAACAGAAATTTAAATATTTTTTTTATTAATTTATCAAGGGCATGCAAACATTTTACTGATGTAGTTGTAACTGATGTAACATTTTTGGACAATCTTTGACCATTTGTTTCGTATGATGATAAAAACATTTTTACTAGCTGAATTTTAAGTAGTAAAGTAATTTATTAAAAACGTTAGTAAAAAAATAAAAATTACTTAGGTTCAAATGTTTGTATCTCCTTTCATCAAATTAAAGATTTGATTAAATAACAAATGTACTAGTTAAATGTGCATTTACTTTTACTAACACTTTTTTGTATTTTTGCCTTTTTCAAAATAAGGGGATGCAAACTTTTCATCTCACTGTAACTAATGGAAACATAGTTACCTACCAATGTTATGAAAAAAATCTTCACATTTTTTCTATAAATGTCCAGGCTTGTTCAGAAAGTTACTCATATACATTTACATAGTCATCTTCATCATCATCTCCTTCATTATCTTCCTCATCGTGGTCACTGCAGTCCTCCACACTAAGGCTGATCTCTTTAGGCTTTACATTATTTTCAGCAGGACATTCTTCCTCATAATCATGATCACTGTTACTCTCTGACTCCTCATCGTCATCACTCTCTTCTTTTTCCACTGTCGCCACCTCCTCTTCAATTTCCTTCCTCTCCAACTGATCAGCATTCACATAGTCAGCGTCCTCTTCACAGTCATAATCGTTATCGGCTTTGGCAGGCACTGAAAGATAAGCATTAGAGCAAAATATTAATGGGTGTGAATAGATTTTGATGAACGTGTGTATTTAAAATGAGGAAACTTTATGTCCTGAACAAACATTGGCTGAAGATGAGGGTTGCAGGCTGGTCGACTTGTCTCCTCCTCCTCCTCCTGTAGGTGAAAAAGGCCACCAACACTGGCAGCAGGAGCAGCAGCAGGCTCCCAGCAGTTACTGAGGACACCAGTGGCAACAAAGGCACTAGGAGGAAAAAGAATAAATCTAGTCTGTAAAATATGATTGTCACAATTGTTATGAGCTGAGTCATTATGCGTGTTATTATTGTTATGTTGTCTTTTTCTCCTCCTCTTCGTGTGTTTTGTGTGGGTGTGTCTGAGGGGGGTTGAGCCCAGTTGGTCGTCACTGATTGAACCATTCAAACTGATTGTCTCCACCTAATTGGACTGAATGGAGCGTCTTCCTCCATATACACCAGGATGTCAGGAGCACCAGCCCGTCCACCTCTGCCACTTCCAACCAACCCAGTCTGTTTGGACTCGACTAGAGAGCTCCGTGAATTTTGTTTTTTTTTTGACATTTTTGGAAATATTTATAAATATAACTCACTGTACATATTGAGCACCGGGTAGCCACAATATGAGTGAGAAGCCCTCTTATTTTACTACTTTGTCTCCTGTTTTGGGTGAGGAGTTCAGGTTAGACATCCTGTCGTTTGGTTTTGTATTTTTTTAGTTTGCTTAGGTAAGACAGGGTTGGTGCTAGAGTTTTGTTTGTTGTCAAAGCAAATGAAATTGCTACCGTTTAGAACACTTGGTCTGGTTTTTGCTTGGGAATGAAAACAGTGGTGGACACATCTTGTTATGTCTAGGTTCCCCTAGACCAGGGGGATGACACATTAAAAAACCTCATCAAATGAATGGCTTCTGAATGTTTTTTTTTTATTTTTTTTTTTGGGGGGGGGGAGTTGGGTTATGGATCAAAGGGGACAGTTGCATTGATATTGAGAAGTTTCCGGGAAAACAACTGGAATTTTATTTATATTTAATTCTACAATTACCAATATAAACCTCACACTTGCTGTGTTCTGTGCAAGATCATCTGCTCAGCTTCCTGCTACCACACTCCAGCCCTCTGAACCCTGACCTGACCTGAACCTGAAAGTTGCTGAACCTGGCCTGTCTTTTACCCTGATGATGATGATGATGACAATAATGATGATGATGATGATGATAATGATGATAGGTACCCCATTCTTTTGAATGGCCTGTGGGTAGGAGCGGAGTGATCCATGTCCAACTTTAGAGCTGCTCTTTTTGATGTTGTGGCCGAATTTCACTCCCTGTCCTGCATTCACCCCCCTTTATGTGAAGAATGAAATCCAACTGTGTAAAAAATTCTCAGCTTAGTTCCTGTAAAGGCAGTGTGATTGGTCTGTTGCTGTCCCTAAAAGCACAATTCAGTCATTCAACCACTGCTGTTCTCTCTTAGCCAGGGAGGACAAAGTGAAACAGTAAGTTAATGGACAGGAAGCTGCTTTATTGAGAACAAAGCAGTAAATCAGTAAAATCAAACTTTACTTTCTGATTGTTTCACACGGGTAAAGTGTTAAAACACAAACTCGGTCACACAGAGGTTTGTGTTGGAATGTAACTAAAGTGCACATGGTCACTGTTCACTCCGAAACCTCAATGAGTTTACTATGTGTATCTATACATTTAGATGTGAGCTGGGACAGTGCTTTGATTTGGGTGCAGCCTGACCCTTCACTTTCATAGATGCTGTTGCTTTGTTCACAAAATTACTCCCTTGATATGATACAAATGTCTCCTCAGCTACGAACAAGAGCTGCTGTAACAAAAACGTGAGAGGGAGGAAGTTTCTACTCTCAGCTGATTCCCGTTAACACGGTGCTGATTGTCTCTTACAAGCAGAAACTCAGATAATCAGCTTCTTGTCCAAATTCTAAATGGATTTTCACATTTGATTGTTCTGTAAAAGTAGAACATTTATAGGAAAGTCGACATTCACACCTCTCAGGTGTGAGACTACCTCCATCTCCCCTGACCAGCACCTTTAAATAAATATTGAAAAGACTTTGATCGCTATTTTTTGTTCTTTCGTGGAACAACATTGGAATCAAACTCACAAATTAAACTCATTAAAGCGCCGCACTACCAACTGTCCCCTCCGGTAGATTGATGGACAAGTTTTCATATGTCTGTGGGTAACTGTATCGGTTCATTTGTTAAAGACATGTTGCAGTGTGTTAGTTATAATCCAAACATCAAATGTTCCCTTCCAAATTATTTTGCATTTTAGTGGCTTATGAACCTTTTAGGAGACACGGTGACTGAACATGTAGGAAATATTAATGTAATCTCATCCCGACCAATTTTAAAGAGACAGAGACACAATCTATAGGAAACCTTATGTCCATCACATCATCTTACGAAGTCAACATAAACACAGGGTTACGACAGCAGCTGTGTGATAGATCAGATTTAAAAACAGTTTTCACCAAGAATCTGTTAATGCATCCACAGATAGTAGGATTCAGTACTGTGGATTGATGACGAGGACGACACTTTACGACGTCTGATGGCTGAAAAGATGAACTGCAGGTTGGATGTAATGAGTCTTTTTTCTGAAATAAACACACTGCATTCCTGATGAAATGCCACCAGTAGGGTACCGCAGACACACCACACACAAAAACTATGACACTTTCAATGGCTACATCTGTAAATATTTAAAACCAAGATAAGATATAGTGTTTTTCCAATTAGTAACCACACAAAAACAGCCACATTCATTAAGTTTAGTTGTCTGTTTTATGTTTTGCTTGTCCAATCTGTCTGTCAATCTAAATCTAATGCATATCAAAGCTTATTTATGTGTTGGCAGGATAAACAGAGAGGTGTAAAATCATACCTCTGTCATTATGTGCCATTAAACATTTTAATGACTGACAGCTAAAGTTAAACTGTATAACCGACTTACATTTAATGATGATATTAATGGGTGCAGTCCCAGTGGAATTGAATCTCCGTGTAGAGAGTGTGACTTCATACACACAGCTGTAGTTGCCCTGATGTTCATACTCAGCTGCAGGGAAGTTAAAGGAGGCAGCGTAGTTGACTGCTGACTTGGAGTCAATGATGTTGGCGCCAGAGAAGATGAGAAAGAAACGACCTTCAGGATAAATGGAGTAAATGAAGCAGGTGATGCCAAAGTTGTAACCCCTGGTGACCTCTGCACCCTCCGGACCCAGGACCACACCTCTATTAGAAGATGTCAGGGAGATGATGGGCTGCTGCAGACTCACTAGATTAGACAAAAGAGCAGCAATGAAAACTTGCAATCACAACAGATCCAGATTCACACCAATTTGACAATTGAATGTTTTTTTAAAAAATACATACAATCTGGAAATTACTGACTCTATGGATATCAAACCATCAGTACTATGGGAAACAGGTAAAGCAGTACTCAGAGGTAAAATAATATCTTATTCATCATATAAGAAAAAACGAGAAAAAGAACTGGAAAACAAACTGGAACAAAAGATTAAAGAATTAACAAACTCACACGCCATTATTCCCAGTGAACAAACACAAAATGATTTAAACTATCACAAAATGCAATATGACACTATCCTATATAGAAAAACACAATTCCTTATTGAATAACTTAAATCTGAGCAGTTCCAATATGGCAACAAGTCAGCTAATTATTTAGCAAATCAACTCCAACATAAAAAAGAAAAAGCAATCATCCCATCCATACTGAACTCTACAGGATATCGATAACATTTTTCAAAACCTCTACAGTAACCTATACTCCTCTGATCCTAGTGTTAATCAGTCAGATATAGACACCTTCCTAAACAAGCTCCAACTGCCAACGCCGTCCCAAGATCATGTGAACAGCTTAGATGCACCACTTACCACTGATGAACTACATAAAGCACTAATTAAAATGCCAAACAATAAATCACCTGGTTCTGATGGATTTCCAGTTCTACGAACACTTTTGGCAAATCCTGTCACCTTTATTTTACAGAGTAACCAAGGAAATAAAATCTACTTCAACAATACAAACACAAATGAATACAGCCATCATGACCCTTCCACTAAAACCCAACATAGACCCCTCTCTCACTTATCAACACAGATCTAAAGATCATCAACAAAGCACTAGCTACTAGAAAAGAGACAGTCACCCCCATGATAGTCCACCCAGACCAAACAGGATTCATCCAAAACAGGAACCCATCAGACAACGTACAGAGACTATTTAACTTAATCTCCCTGTCACCACAAAAACAAACTAAAACCATAATTGTATCATTAGACGCAGAAAATGCATTTGATAAAGTTAACTGGACATTTCTTTTCAGCATCCTTCACAAGTTTGGTTTCAGAGTCTTTCATCCACTAGATAAAAACACTATACGCTGCACCCAGGGCCACTGTTATCACAAATGGGGTCAGAGAGTTTTACACTTCACCAGGGAACCAGACAGAGGTGGTAGTAGTAGCTTTCTTCCCCCCCACGTTTTTTCTTTTTCTTTTTTGTGTGTATCATTATATCATCATTATATTATTTAACTATGACATGTTTTGTATCCTTTCTATTATTGCTAATGTTATTTTCAAGCCTAATGGTAAATATTAGTTTCTATATCATCATTATTATTAGGGGGTGGCTGTAACTCAGTTGGTAAAGTCGTCCACAGAACAAAGGGTCAGTGGTTCGATCCTCGGCCCCAGGTATATGTCGAAGTGTCTCTGGGCAAGACACTGAACCCCTAATAGCCCATTCCCCTCCCCAGCTGTGCAGTGTGGGTCCAAGCCCAGTAGAAATTGGGGAGGGTTGCATCAGGAAGGGCATCCAGCGTAAAAGCTGTGCCAAATCAACATGCGGACAATGATCCGCTGTGGCGATGCTGAAATCACGGGATAAGCCGAAAGGACAAAAAATTAAAAATAAATCATCATTATTATTATTATTACGAACATTATTATTTTAACTCTTTGCTATATGTGTGTGTGTGTGTGTGTGTGTGTGTGTGTGTGTGTGTGTGTGTGTGTGTGTGTGTGTGTGTGTGTGTGTGTTTGTTTGTTTGTGTTTATATTATTTATTTATTTATTATGTTTTGTTTTCATTTTCTTTGTTCTGTTTAAGCTAATCTATATTAATGTAGTTGTATTAATCAGTTTTCTCTTATAAGTGTTATACAATATATATATATATGCTTACAACATAAGCATTTAGCGTTTATATCCTTAATTTGTTTTTTGTTGTCCTTTTTTTTGTTTTTGGGGAATAAAAAAGATTTAAAAAATACATACAATCAATGTTATTATTATTACTATTATTATTATTATTATTATTATTATTATTATTATTATTATTATTATTATTATTATTATTATTATTATTAAAAAATGAATTTTGATAACCTGTGTTGCACTTTGATTTCTAACCTAACATTATAGCGTACAAAAACGTAACCACTTTTGTTTGGTGACATGTTTACTTTTCTTACCAGTGATGGAGAGTCTGACAGAGTCACTTAAAGGGGAGCTGAAAGTTTGATTTGAGCCCATTTTCTGATACTGACACTGGTACAATCCCTCCTTGTCAAAGTCCATTTTACGAATGTTGAAGGTAGCAGAGTTGGTATTTGATGTCTGAGTCTCTCTGAATGAGCTTGAGGTCTTCTGCAGAATGAATGTTCCATTTAAAATCTGAGTTGAGATTGAACAAGTGATGCTAACGTCCTGACCCCAGGTGACCTCACCAGCAGGACTTATGGAGATTCTGGGCTTTTGGACACTGCCTGAAGAAAATAAAATAATCAGGTTGAGTCACAACATTTAGAGCTTTATCTCGGAAGAGAGTTGCATTTACTTTTGTTTTTTAGAGCTTAATGAGCATAAGAACATAACCACCTGAGTAACTATCATTGACAGAATGTAGGATGTGTCAAATACCTAAATATTTCCAGGTTTTGTTTATTCACCCCTGTTTATAATTCTAGGTGCTGATTGCATTAAAATTTTTAGAGTAAAATATTAAATATGACCCTGAGATAGATTGGGAATTGGTCCAGGATGTAGCCAGCCTCTCACCCAATGACAGCAGGGATAGACTGCAGCAGCCCTGCAACTCTTCACAGGATAAACATTTCAGATAATGAATGAATGAATGGATAATAAATATGTTTGTATTGTATATGACAATGATTCTGCCTTTGTGGCTGATATTTCAGAGCTTCCAAATATTGGTTTTATTTGAATATTCCTTTTAATAATGCTTCTTGTACATTTTGAAAAACAAGCATTAGAGTGAAGTCTTAGTCAAGAAATAAAACATGAACACACACGTCCTCTTATTGGTTCAGTTTTAGGGAACTGCTCAGTTTTATCAAACATTAGCTAAACAGTGTGACTTCTTCAATTTAATGTAGCTTTTCTGGTAAAGACATTACAGGTTTCACACCTTTGTAAATTGTGCTGCCTCCCTTCTAACAAACATCAGCATTATAGTCAGACTGTTGCAATGTTACATTACAACATTTTTTTCCAGATATAGAAAATTATTGTGGGCTGACTGAGGTGCACTTAGTGCTGTACCACAGCCCAACTGTCTACAAACCACCTTAGCATCATTTAAGTCCCAGCCATCATCACAGACTGTTCCCCAGGAGTTGCTGTGCTAGATCTCAACTCTTCCAGAGCACATAGTCGATCCAGACCAAGATAATCTGATCTGAACTCCTATGCAGCATAAGATGTAACTAGCAATTTTTTAATATTTAGTTAAAAATTATAAGGACGCCAAGTGTGACACACTAGCATAAACTGACCTGCAGCAGGTGATGACAAGGCCAAGAGAAAAGATACTATGGGAGGAAAAAAGCATTATCACATTCAAAATTCAAAAATGTGCTGAAAGAATATTAGCTCTTTTTTAAGACTTACGTTTTTCAAACTTAAGTCACCTTTTCACAGTCATAAACTTCCTTAATACAAATGCTCTGGGAATGTATAAAACTTTAAAATAAGAACTAGAAAAACTAGATGAACTACATTTGGAAAACATGTCTTACCAATGATCAAAAACTGAAGGTTTCTCTGTTGTCTGCTCATCATGGTTCAGACTCAAAAGCTGCTCTGTATCATTGATCACTGACAAAACAGACGACAAAAACGGAACTAAACTGAGCATCTAAACTCATCAGCGTGCAAAAACACTTCATATGAATGATACTTCCTTAAACAGTTTCTATTTATATTGGGAAGTACTGTAGCATGCTAATTCATATAGATATATATCTGTATACTGTATAGATATAGATATATATCTCACTCACACACAGACACACACACACAGACACACACACACACACACACACACACTATAGAAGTGGCAGAAACCAGGCCCAGCTTATCATCTGCCCACTATGATCCCAACAGTGAAGCGTGGTGGTGGCAGCATCATACTGTGGGACTGCTTTTGAGCAGCAGGAACTGGAAGACTGGTCAGGTTTGAGAAAAAGTTAATTGGAGTAAAGTACAGAAATATCTTCATTGGAAACCGGTTTCACAGCACTTGGGACGATAATCAGCACAGCCAAGACAAGACAGGAGTAGCCTAGGAACAAATTTGTGAATGTCCTGTGGCCGAGCCAGAGCCCAAACTTTACCATATTGAACATCTTTGGAGAGACCTGAAAATGGCTGTTGACCAACAGTCCCCATCCAACCTGACTAAGCTTGAGAGGATTTGCAAAGAAGAATGGCAGAAGATCCCCCCAATCTTAGTGTGCAAAGCTTGTTGCATTATATCCAAAGACTTAAGGCTATAATTTTTACCAATTTCTAATAAATTTACAGACATTTGTAAAATTCTGTTTTCACTTTGTCATTGTGGGCTCGTGTAGTGTAGATTTATGAGAACAAAAATTAATTAAATGATGAAGTATCAGGCTACATTATAACAAAATTTTAAAATGTGGAAGTGGTCTGAAAACTATCTGAATGCACATATGCAACATATTAACCAATTTTAAGGTGTGAGATAAATTTCCTACAAATGCAAAATGCCTGTTTATGGTGACAAAATGCTGCATTCGCACCTCAGCAGACCTTCTGTCTGCACTGTATTTAGACCAGAGCTTCATCAGGAAGCTGTCCCAGCAGGGAACACATAGGATATGAGATGTCTCAGAGACTTGCTAATTAGATTCCTGACCACTGTATTTGCCTGTATGTCTGTAAGGTTGTTTTGCATTGAGTCATTGTGCTTTTATGTAAATTCAGCTACTGAGCTGAGAGGTTAAAAGATGCTATAACCTGTAAAACCTTGCCAATCTTATTTGGCCAACTCTAGGGTGTAGTTCTGTTATGTGTGTGTTCCTCCCTTCTGCTGATTAAACTCACCGTAACCAAGACTGTGAGGTGCCTTTTGCCTCCTTAACATTTTTGCCACAACAGAATTTGGTATCAGAAGGGAGATGGACGTGTGGTCTGGACTCTGAGGGACAAACAGTAGCAGTAAACACCAAATAACAGCAGATTCCTCCCTATGGCTGAGAAGGTGTCCTCCTAAGGAGCCAGACCAACCATCCAATTCAGGATTGGTACGGACCATAAGACAAAGGTGAAATAGCAGGGGAGAAACATGAGCAGAACAGAACAAGGTAAGAGAGCTCTATAAAATCTCCTTACTAGTTTGGGTAGGTGACAAGATGTCATTGTAGTTGAACCGTTGTGTTGTTGATTATTGTTATATGAAGTACAGTAAAATTTGAATCACATGAGGAGACATAGCACTAAAGAACGGGCTACAAGACAAATAGTACTGGGTACTAAGAGAAGTAAGCGCCTGGCCTGGGCACAGTTTATCAACTGTATTGTTAACATCGTGTGGAGAAATTTATGGGATTCCAGTACTGGACTCTGCTCCTCCACCCACTCCTCCACCCACTCCCCCACCATGCCAGAGCCAACAGGAAATGGAGAGGAGACCTAAGCTAGCATTTCTCCATCAACAGAAGCTTGAGTACATGACATACCATGTAAAGAGTCATGACCAACCAAAGAACTTGTGTTAAAGAACAAGAATAGGGACATGGCAAAGGAAGAAGACATCACTATGTCCAAGCCTGTTTTCAGTGTGGTGAGAAAGGACACTGGGAAGGGGACTGCGCTGTAGATATGCAAAAGACTGACTGGACGGGAGAGCGGGGGGAGCAGACCCCAGATCAGGAGACACCAATACAGGAGCAGATATCAGATCAGGTGACCCCCACCCACACACTCACACAGGAACAGAATCCAGGTAGGACCTGTATAATTTTACAATGTATTGTCATTCTGATAAGTCTAAGCTATTTCCAAAGCTTTGCTATTTTAGTTGAAAAATCATGATGTGATCTTTAAATTAATTCAGGAACTACAAGCTCTATTCTGACTCAGTCAGTGGTAGATCATAGTGCACAATAGGTGATAGTGGGTTTTTTTTTGTTTTTGTTTTTAGAAAAATCACTTTGTTCCTCTCAAATGCAAATAGTTTACATACATTCACAATGTGCATATGAGTTGCAACTTGTTGATAATACTTAGGTTAAAAAACAGCTTACAGACTTTACACGTGCACACAGTACACATTCAGAAACTTTTAGGCATCACCAAACACTGCAAAGCACATGTACATGTGGATCCAGAAGGACAATATAAAAGACAGAGGTATGTAGATAATGGGAAATTGGATAAAACCTGTTGTGGTTGCCTCTGTGTCACTGTCCTCTACACAGGAAAAACAATTTATGCATGAGATTCCACGTCTGATTAGCAAAAGCATCTGGGCCTATGGTTGCAGAGCATGCTGTTCCTCGAGGAAGTCCAAACACCCTCAGATCCTAGGATGGAATACAGTAGGAAGGGTGATGTACATCAAACACAATCAGTTGCACAAGCTTGTAGAATTGAGCTCATTGATAGCCATGACACCGCACATGCTGCAGCTTTTACCATCACAGAAATTAGTTTACTACCCGAGCTTGAGGAAATTCCAAAATCCTTAACTTAGGTCTTATGAAAGATGCAGTCCATCCAAAATCAGAGTACAGGCCATGTCAAAACCAATACAGGAAGCCATCAATGGCCTAAAGCCATTGACAAGCAACAGTATGATCATCAGCAGGCGATCTTTCAGAGCGTAGTTGGTGTATGGAATAGGAACTCCCCTACCACATTTATGCTAATCTACTCTCACTTGAACCACCCAATAGCTTTGGTTACTCACCCAGGTCATACCGCCATATGACAATTACAGCAAAAGTTAAATGTTCTGCACTTATATAGTGCTTTTCTACCTATTGGCACTCAAAGCGCTTTACACTGCTTCTTGTTTACCCAATCACACACCGATGGGGGAGCTGCTATGCAGCTGGCCAACACTCACTTGGAGCAACTGAGTTGGGGTTCAGTGTCTTGCTCAAGGACACTTCTAAACGTGACTGGAGGAGCCGGGAATTGAACCAACAACTGTGAGACTGGTGGACAACCGCTCTACGAGAGCAAACAGAGAGGTACAGCCATCGCTCTCAGAAGTTAAACGGTATTTACTGAAACAGGATGTATATACTCTTCACTCCAAGGCAGCCAAGTATGTCGTACATCGGGGTCTTAAAGATAAATCGGCGGATTCTGTAACAAAGGCATTTCAGGACATACTCAGCAAGGAGCAGATTCCTCAAACTCTTATGACGGATTCTGGTACAGAATTCTATAATAAAGCTTTCCAGATCATGTTTAAAGCCTTTTGATATTCAGCATCTTTCAACTAAAAATGAGACCAAAGCATTTCTTGCAGAGCGATTCAATAGACCTTTACGCACCAGAATGTGGCGCCATTTTTCCTTCTGTTAATTCACGGCGATAAGGAGAAATCATACAGGACCTAGTTGGTACCCATAATTATTCTAACCACAGATCGATGAAGACGGCTCCCGTAAATGTGAATAAGAGTAATGAATCTGTGGTCTTTAAAACTCTTGACAACATAAAGCCCCGGAGCATTGTCAGTTTCAAGTACAATGTGGAGGACACCGTAAAGATATCGAAACAGTGCAGTATTTTTAGGAAAGGTTATGAACAGACCTTCAGTGAGGAATATTTCACAAAATTTGAATATATAGCATGAGAGCCACCAGTACACAGGTTAATGGACTTTGCTGGTGAAATATTGCAGGGGACATTTTACAAAAAACAAGTTACAGCGGATGATTGTCGATAAAGATAGGGTCCTCAAAATGGAAAAAAATTCCGATAGAAAAAAGTAGGTGAAATTTATGTTTTGGTAAAGTGGTTAGGATGGTTGGATGATTGTTGAACAAAGTTTATATAAAGATAAAATGTATATGTTCACTCAGTTCAATGTCAGTATTGTTCCTGCCAGTTTATTCATTAAAAAAGTAGCAGTGTCTCCGAGTGTGAGACTGGCCCAGACTGGCTTTAGACAGAGTGTGTGTAAAAACCTTTTCTGTACCCGCTGGTACATGTGTGTGTAATCAGGAAAATCTCTATATAGGTCAAATCCCTAAATTTGTCATAATTGCATTTGTTGACTATGAGGATTTCACAGGGATCTATGCTCACAATCCATTGAATTTCCAACATTGTGTTGCTGAATTTCTGAGTCTTTATACCGATGGGATGCCATAGTCCGCCTGTTTCAGCCGTTGTTTAATAGGGGCGAGTGCATTCCTGAGTACTATCAGTTGATACAGACAACAGAAAGACACCTAAAAGACTTTTCGCTGGCGATATCAAGTCGGGAATTTTCTAGGGGTTATACACTTGTTTTAATATGGATCCAGACGAGGGATGCGCCGGCCACGTGTCTCTGGTTAAAAATGAAAAATCAGACTAGAAGCTCGTTTTAGACACCCTCTGACTCACATAGTTACCATTTTCACATATTCTTTGTACTAATCGATTCTGGAAGCTGACTAAGAGCCATCGTTCTGTTGAGCCTAGTTTTCCCTTAACTCTGAGTAGCAATGACTTCATGACTTTCTTTATGAATAAAATTGTAACTATTAAAGAAAGAATTCACCAGATCCTCTCAAATATTACAGATAGATCTTCATGTACAGCAGTGCTAGAGTCATCGATAAGGCCCCAATCCCTGTTAGACTGTTTTTTACCCATAGATCTCTCTGAGCTAACTTCAATTATTACCTCATCTAAACCAACAACCTGTCTGCTAGACCCTATTCCAACTAAGCTGCTCAAGGAAGCTTTACCCTTAATAGATACGTTTGTGTTAGATATCATCAATCTATCTTTAGAAACAGGCTATGTACCACAGGCCTATAAGGTAGCTGTAATTAAACCACTACTTAAAAAACCCTGTCTTGACCCAGGTGTCCAATTACAGACCAATATCTAAACTCCCCTTTATTTTTAAAATCCTTGAAAAAGTAGTCACAAAACAATTATGTGATCACCTTCATAGGAATAATTTGTATGAAGACTTTCAGTCGGGATTTAGAGTTTATCATAGTACAGAAACAGCACTGGTAAAAGTCACCAACGATCTTCTCATGGCCTCAGATAATGGACTATTCTCTATACTTGTTCTGTTAGATCTTAGTGCTGCATTTGATACCATTGATCATAACATTTTATTACAGAGACTGGAACATGAAATTGGGATTAAAGGAACTGCACTAGGTTGGTTTAAGTCTTATCTATCTGATAGACTTTAATTTGTTAAAGTTAATGATGAATCCTCCATGCACACAAAGGTTAGCTATGGAGTTCCACAAGGCTCTGTGTTAGGACCAATACTTTTTACTTTATATATGTCTCCTTTAGGCAACGTTATTAGAAAACACTCCATACATTTCCACTGCTATGCTGATGATACCCAGCTATATTTATCTATGGAACCAGATGAAAATAATCAGTTAATAAAGCTTCAAGCCTACAAGACATAAAGACCTGGATGTCCCACAATTTTTTACTTCTAAACTCAGACAAAACTGAAGTCATAGTATTTGGGCCCAAAAATCTCCTTTTCTTGTTTGCTTGAATTGTACCTCTTGATCACTCTGTACTGTTTGTAAGCTGTATGTTCCCCCGTAACATGTTCCTCCACTGGGTTGGGTATCCATGGGTACCTGACAGGCAATGCACAAAAATTGTCTATCTAGGAAAATAAATCATTCATATAAAATTGGTGTGGGTATAGGTTGAAAAAAAAAAAGCGGGCAGAAGTCAAAGTAAGCAGTTTTTCCTTTTTTTTTTTTTTTTAACAAGCCTAATTTTTCCAGGTACAATTCTCATTCTACAATTGACAATGCAGCTGATTGACCCATCTTCACTCACTGTCTGTCTCACACACACACACACTGTACTGTACCTGTCACTGGTATAATAAGGCTACTTTTATAAGAGTTGCTTGGTGAACCACCTAAAACTCTGTCCTCACACTCACTTGTGCATTTTCAGGTTAAATCGCTATATAGGACTTTTTGCTAATCGCTATATAGTGCATTTGTCAAAGTTGACAAAATGGTCGAAGTATCTATTCTGCCCCCTGTCCACCACAACAATAAAACCACCAGGTGATGTTAATGCTGCAGAGGATTGGTGTGTGTGTTTAATAAGGCTATAGGTAGCGTGTTGGGTGAGGATTTTATTGAGAGATAAATGCAGGTAATGGGTCAGGTCCAGTACCAAGCTGTGTGAGTGTGGGTTTGCAAAATTATCTAATACTTATTTTTGTTCAGGCTGCATATGCATGCACCTAGAGTCTGGATGTGAATTTAAGAAGAGAGTATCTACTGAAGTGCCTCATTGTGAGAAAATGTGGATCAACTCATCAAGGAATATCTGGTAAGCTTTTTGTAATCAATCACTTAAGCAAAATTAATGTATATTGATGTGGTTGTGGTTGCAAACCAGTGTGATTGGCACCGTGATGCTGTGCTTACATTTTACAGCTGTAACAAAAGATCTCATTTTTGCACTTACAAAGAGAAACATTAAGTGGGTGATTTTTACATTTGTACATCACACACTAGTTAATCAGATAGAAGACATTAGGAAAATTATTCTATTTTATTAGGTTGTTCAAAAGGATGAAGCTGAATCAGAACTTGAGAGGTGCACCATGGCAGTGATTGTTCTCAGGGAGGAAGATGATCTTCTCCAGCCTTCGCAGGAAATCGGGATTGTGATTGAAGATGTGGAAGTCATTAATGAGTTGCCGTCAGTGTCACATGCATGCGCTATGTTATTTGGCCTCATCTCTGCACTACACTTGAGCTATCTGACGGAGCTTAGATACACTTTTGAATCACTGCAGAAAGTTTTCATGGAAGTTGAGCCAAAGAATATGTCATTTGCGTACGGACAAGATATTAATTTAGTCAATATAATTATTTTTATTTTATTATGACTCATACTTTTAACTTGAGAAAATTTAGAAAAATTAGCTGTGACAAAATTAAATTAAATTGTATTAGTTCTTCCAATGTAAAAGTTACACTAGAATTTAATGGTAAATTTGAGGGTTTTTCTAAAGTGAAATACTGAGTTGTCACAAAGTGAAACAATACACTTTTGAGTGGATGCAGGTTTTGCTTTGGGAAAAAGTAAAAGTATTATTAGCATTTAATCAAAGTAATTTTATTAAAAAGCAATAAAATTAATAAAAGTAATTTTTTTAGGTTGATCCGAAGTATCATTTTTCAGACCACCCACTATGACCTGAATAACAAATAGTATATAATAACACAAGTAGTCATTGTATCTTGTGACGCTACTCCTCAACATCCTTTATATTTTTCAGACTGGTAGGTTTGTTTAAATGAGTGAAAAAGACAAATATTCATCCATTTTTCAGCCAGTTCGTGAAAGCAGTTAACAGTTTGCTTCTTATGCTCCATGTGTGAAAAACAAGTTTGTTCCCGTGTTTGCAACTTTCATCACCTTGAATAAAGCTCCTCACTGGTTGATGTACTTTCAAAACAATGTCCAAAATGCCACAGAATTCTGTGGCTGTCCTGTTCACTTAGGCATCTTAAGTGTTTGGACCTTTTGGAGAAAATTTGTTGTATTCCAAATCCATCATTTTATCCAAAGTGCTGTACAGTGTTGATTCCCATGCAAGGTGCTCACCTGACCCAACGGGAGAAACTTGGGGTTCAGTGCCCAAGGACACTTCGACCCATAGCCGGGAGCCACTGAACCTGTGGTCTGTGGACGACCGCCTTACCATGGTGCATGATGTCTTTCGATTCTTCTGTTTTTGAACAGTATCAACACCACAGTGCATTTTAAATTAAACAATCAAGATGTTCTTAATGTCAAGACTGCTGGCTTTAATTTATATGTTTGGTTGAACAATTGGTAGAATAGTGTAGGAGTTGCAAATATTTTTGTTCACAAAACCCTAATTTTAATAATTGTTAATTCTTACCATTAAGTCTGGAATAACCATAGGCATCACTAGATGCTGGATTTCTATCATTACGATGTTTTGGTCTTTATTTCAGGTGATTGCTTTGCCCTAAAAAGTCTGATAGCTGAACTGGTCACACAAAATTGGTTGGTTTACTGTTAGTTTTACAGTACTATACTGGAAAGTATGCCCAGGTAGTTTGCTGTAAGTATCTTTATGTATTTTCTGATTACAGTAAAGAACAGTAACTTATTTCAGGAAATTTTCTGTAAAATGACAGTAATGGGCTGGTAAACCTGCTGCCAGTATTACACTGTAAGATTTACTGTTTTTTTGTTACAGTGTAAAAATACAAATAGCTCAGCCTGCTTATCAAAAGGCTCATCACCCAGATTTTTTTTTTTTTATTTGCAACAGTAAATACATGCACAGCGTTTGATTCCAAAACGAAAGTAATGACAGTTGTGTCTCCTCCTCTTTGTGTATAAAAACAGGTGTCTGGAATCTGCTCCTTCAGTCTAAAAGGTCATGCAGGTGACTTGACATCATCTGGTTGAGTTTGAGGACTGACAGCTCCCGCATTTAAACGCAACACGTCTGTCTTCTCTTCAGCGCGAACAGCTAAGCTCTGATCACAACGTGCTGCAGTAACTTTATCATCGTCTCAGATAAAACTAGGACGAAATACGAACCCTCCTCTAACAACCAGCGTCCACCGTCTCTTCACCTGCTCCGTTTGGCATTTGCTTCCCACTGCGCGCACATTCCGAGTACGAACGTGCTCCACAATCGAAAACACGTAAATCGAAAATACGTTGGCGGTCCGATCATCTGTTGCAGTTTAAAGACTGACAGCTTCTGCATTTAACGGCCACAGCTCTGTCTTCACTTCAGAAGTAGGATGGATGGAGTCAGAAGCAGCATCACTGCTGCTCTGATCCAGATGCAGCGTTCTGTCCTAAACGCGCTCTCGCGTTTTCGTCTCCAGTATGAAGAAAACAGACTCGGACTCATAGTAATCATTTACTACACCGGACAGAGAATTGCTTCTGTGAACATCACTGGACTTCTGAGGCTGGTGTTCGGCAGCAATGATCACAGGATCATTAGGTGTTGGTCTGTGCGCACAGCTTCACTGAAGCAGCGACAACTGCCGCTTTAGAGACGCACTCGCTTCGACCTCAACCTCACGGTGGTGGTGTGTTTATTGACAACTGCGATTGACGCGGAGACCAAGAGCCTCCCACAAACTAAGGGTCACACACGAGCTACTCTGACCACTGTTTCGTTTAACACATGTTCGTAAACGCGGATTTTGTGTTAATATTTTATAACATACAAAGTTTTGCATTGAATAATAAATAAAGAAAACATTATTTTTATGTCTGTCTTTCTTTTACCTGATAGAATAATTAAACAAAACCACATTTAGATTTAACCTGGATCTGCTCTGATCAGCTTTTCAAAAACTCTTTCAAGTTTAGAGTTATCAAACACCATTGGAAATGAAAATGTCTAAATTTTAAACTCTAATTTTAAACACTCTGCTCCTTTACTGTACTGAGGTGTTCAGAGAGATAAATCAGTAACTTTTCCTCCACGTCTCACGGCGTTAAACTGCAAAGAGAAACTGAACTGTCAGAGCTGTGAGGGACAGGGACGGTCTGTACGGACTGTGGAAGAAACAGATCGCACGGACAAACCTCCACCTCCTCCATCCAGTTTGCTCCACTCTCATGTCGTACGTCCTATGGCGCTTTGTCCCTGAATGGTCATAAAGTCAGCGGCTGATCTAAATGTCTCAGCTCCAGTCGATATTTAGTGTGGGAGACAAACAGTAGGAGAGTAACGTCTTCCTCCTCCTTCAGCGGTGCAGAGTCCAAAAATGTCAAACCTCAGCCTCTGTTCTACTTTTACGCACGTTTGACTTAATTCCGTCATTAACAGATCACAAAATGCAGAAGTTACTTTATCGTCGTCTCAGACCAACACAGAGGAGTAGAGAATCCGAGCAGAGTCCAGCAGAGACCAGTCCTCAGGACGAACTGGTTTGGTTTGTGAGGACGAAGTACTGACTCTACCTCTCACACTCTGCGTTCAAGTGCCTTCAGTATGTAGGAAAACAGATCCTCCCGCTCTCCGCGACTGGTCCGGCTCATGTGAACTTCAGAGGCGTTTACGTGTCACTGAGCGCATCCGAGTCCAGTCTAAAAGTCAGTCTTCCGCACGGATCTCCGCCCGGTCTCTGCATCTGCTCCGACGTGAAACAGGAGCATCGAAGAGGCGTGTTTCTCTGCGTTAAAGAGAAGCCGTAGATTCCTGACGTTAATCTGTTGTTGGAGATAAGGAGCAGACACAGTGGTTCACACAGCCCGACTGTCCACCCAGTGCTCACTCCCTGCTTCCAGCACGGAGACACAGCAAGGATCCTTTTTATTCTTTTGGACTCTGCACCGCTGGAGAAGGAGGAAGACTTTACTTTGCTACTGTTTGTGCTTCCCACACTAGTTACGACTGGTATCTAGTTCTGATCAATGTTCTGATCAGTTCTGTGACAGTTTAAATTAAAGTGTTAAAGACAGAGGATGATGTCTTAGAGGACAGAGCAGACGTTGAACACAATTCCCTTTATTCTTTGCATTTCAGTGCATCAGTAACTAGTTTATCTGAACAATCTTCACTGTCCCTGTTTCTTCTCCTACACAGACAGACAAAACAGATTTCACATTCAGGAAACAGTTGGAGCTGCATGAACCTGTTAAAGTGTCTGTTTTAGAAAAGAAGAATTGAACGTCCCATTTCCATTCTTGGAGCAAACAAACACATTTGAGTCAGAAAGTGAAATATCAATTCTGACATGCTGTGTTAAAGGAGCAAGAGAGATGTTGCATATGGTGGACCCAGTATCAAACATGCTTGAACCAGATTGTCCTCCTCCTTTGTTCCCCAGCAAGACATCTGGTCTTTGACTCCATGAAGAAGTGTGTTAGCTAGATATCAACCATAAAACTACCTACATCTGAACATTTGCTTCCTAGCAGGGAGCCCACAGGAACAGGAGTCTGAAGGATTTAAAAGACATGGAAGACGAAAAGAAAAAGTGATAAGAACTTTCTTGTCACTTTGACTCCTGAACACATTGTATGAAGGTTGATTTGCATTTACTCATCCCTGTGTCTTTTGTGTTGTGATAGAAATGTTTCCCTCTTCCTTAGTCAAGTGTTACTAGATCTTGGAAGAAATGTAGACAAAACTCAGGGTGATGAACCATCTCAGTTTAATACATGCCAGCATGGAGAAGAACACATGGATGTTGGTGGTGGCTTTTATACTCAAACGTAAGAAGGAACAACAGTCACAAAACATGAATTAAGAAACCAGACAGTCATCATTCTTGTCCCTTTTTATGTTCTCTGTTCATGTCAGTTGTGAAGCAATAAAACCCTTTTATTGCACCTTCTTGTAGATCTTGTGACCCCAGGACCCACTATCTCCTCCTAAATTTACTCTATTCCCCCACAGTGTAAACCCAGGTGTTGATCCCACAATAGTGGAACGAGCACCCAAACTCTGCAAACTCAGCTCAGCAAACTCACTCCTAATATTCAAAAAACTCAACTCTTCCACATGCACTTAACTGTATAAAAAAATAAATAAATAAAATAAAAACTTTATTACAAAAACTGCTCATTCTTGCACTTGCATCTCATGAAATGTAACACTTTTCTAGGACTTTGCTTTGATGTTTTCTCCTTTACTTTTTTTTGATGATTTGATTTTTGCTGCATTGTACCTCACCTTGTAAGTCACTTTGGATAAAAGCATCTGCTAAATGACTAAATGTAAATATAAACACATGCATGATGATGAACAGTCGTTTCCATCAAAACCTCATCCAACACATAGCACATAACTACTAGTCATAGTAGTTAATATTATACACATACAGTCATACAGTCCCTGTAGTCTTAGCTTTAACGGTTGCCAGCCTCTTTTTTGCAGAGTGCAATACTCAGCTGACACATCCAAAAACAGGCTCAATGGGAAACAGACCCCTGTGAGACATACCTCCAGATCCCAATGTTATCATGTAGAAAAATGTAGATAAAAATAACAGCAGCAGTAATGGTTAGGATAATATTTTTCCAGGTAGAAAGTTGAAGCTGAATATACAGTCATACCCAAAAATATCAGCACCCTTGCAATTCTGTCAGAAAATGCAACCCTTCCCTCAGAAAATTGTTGCAGTATCAAATGTTTTGGTATTCACATTTTATTTATTTATTTATTTTTTACATTGGAACAAGAAAAAAAAAATTCAAACTACAATTCCACACAGAATCCAAAAAACGCACTGAACAAAATTATTGGCACCCTTAATATTTTGTAGCAGGCCCTTCAGAAAAAATGACTGAAATCAACCTCCTGTAACCATGAATGAGTTTCTTACACCTCTTTACTGGAATTTTTGGAACACTCTTCTTTTGCAAACTGCTCCAGGTCATTCAGATTTGATGCCTTTTTCCAAACTGCTGTTTTGATGTCTCTCCACAGGTGTTGTATGGGATTCAGATCTGGACACATTGCTGGCCATTTCTGAACTATGCAGCGCTTTGTTTTTAACCGTTTGAGTGCTTTTTGAACTGTGTTCTGGGTCATTGTCCAGCTAGAAGACCCATGACCTCTGGTGGACAGCTTTGTGACACTGGCCGCTACGTCAAACTAGCATCGTAGCATCATTTTAGATGACACAGTAATGCAAAACAGAACATAAAAAGTCACAGCTGATGCCACAGTTGAGGAACAGTGGTACAAAATGGATCCCAGTATTGTTAAACTGGACTGGAACAAGAACTTCTCTACCCCAGATTGCACTGGCCTTCATAAGCACCTCAGTAACCTCTGTGCCGTGTAAAAAGAGTGTTCTTAAAGAAGTCAAAAAAAAAAAAAAGAAGAAAAAAAATGTTACAAAAGCACATTCACCGCAATCACCCCTATTTTATTATTTCCACTTCCCCTTGTAATTTAAAATAAATAAAGTTTAAATATTTGAAAAACACACTCTATATTTATATAGGTGAATATTTACATCATGGAAAATAGATTTATTAAATTTAGTTCAAAAAGTATACACTGTACTGTCATCATAATAGCTTGACCTGTTTAATTATTTTGTCCAGTAGATGGCTTAGTAGAACAAATGAAGTCTCAAGAATTTTTGTCCTTGAGTGAACCAATTTGTTGAAAGCTTCAATGCTATATGAAGCTTCATGTCACCATGCTACACCCCAACCACCTACTAATGCTGTCAATGCCCTTATTATCAGGCTGTCTCCCAATTAAATGGGATATGATGACATTTGACATAGGGAAACTTCTGAAGGTGGCACTTGGTAATAAAATGTTAAACAGATGCAAATGCAAATTCCTGGAAAATCAACCAAAAAACAATAATTGAAAACAAAAACATAAAATAAAAAGAAAACTACCTGCATCCTCACAACAAGCTGCCATCTCCTCCACTCTACCACCCAGCTTTATAGCCTCTCACCTAAATGGAACCTACCACCTGTACAGGTAACCATGGGGTGAGGTTAATCACAGCAAAATACGCAGGTTAGTTCAATTTATGTGCAACATATGAAAGCTAGATATCCACTGCAAACACCACAAGGTGCTTATGGCTGAATGTACAACTATCTCTAAATACACCCTGTTTAATAAAATAGAATCTCCTTGAGTTATATAGAACCTATTCTCCTTTAACTTAGTAGGACAGACTCACACTAGCTTTGGTCTAATGATGCAAACCTGTTTCCACTCTCTTTGATTGAACAGCTGATGCAAAGCTGACCCACTTTACCTACACAGTAGAAACAACACCCAAAAGAAACACAAGAAATTCCATGACTGAAAGACCCTGATTGAAAGAATAAAACCAACACTGTCATAAAAAGGGAAGAGAGTGACCATTTATCACTTGCTACTTACACTTGATGGTTGTTGAATGCAACCTGTGTACTCTGAGGCGGTAAGGTTCCTAGATTGTTCTTCAGAACTTCTTTTATTGTTTGTTAATGATTCTTTAGCTACTACAAATGTTTAATGAAGAATTAAAGGTTTTTAATTTTTAGCTATAAATTATTAGTTAACAATAAAATATTAACTGATTATAACAATTATAATTTTTCCCCAATTGCAAAAACACATTTCTTGAAACCTCCACCCATTTTCTCAGACCCTTAAACACAAATTTAAAAAAAATTACATTCACAAAACTCCAGACCCTTCTAACGAAACCAAATTATCACCTCAAAACTAGTTATACTGTGTTCAAAACCAAACAAGGTGTTTAGATTATGCACACAGCACATTAAAATATATTCACCACAGAACATTTGTTAGACTCTACATAAAATAATCTAGGAAACAGCATCCAGGGCATGTAGGTACACTAACAGAAATTGTTTATTGTAAATGCAATCGTCAAAATAATCTCATCAAAGTGATTTCTACATTTAGCACTTTCATAACAAAAAAAAAAGTCTGTCTCACTCCAACTCATCCTCCTCTGCTTCTCTGTATGTTTTTCTCCATGGTAGATGGATGTACATGTGCCACCTATGTACTTGGAATTTTATCCTGCCTGATTGGTCATTAGAAACGTGTTAAATTTAAGTTGTTGTGTGTAAAAGATGACAGCTGTGTTGGAGTTGTTTCCATATTTTTCTGCCAGTGTTTAAAATTTTGTATGAAATGTGGTTAGTGACTGAGAATGTGTTTAAAGTTTAGCAACTACGAGTGGATGAGTTTTGCAAATTGCGTCATAATACCTGAAGAGCGTTTAAAGTTTGCCCAAAATAGTGTTTGATTTGATGGAGAAGATTTCTTTGGCAGCTCCATCAGGAAAGATGCCTTCAAACCTTCTTCTGACTCAGACTCAGGTTAAAGAGGTGCTTTAGAATCTCACTAAGTTGCTCAGCACAGGCTTTCTGGTGATGGGGGGTGGGTTCTGCCTAAAGGGATGCAGTTGAGAGCGTGGTGAAGAGAAAACAATCTGCTAGTAAACACATCCAAAACCAAGGAGCTGAAAATGGACAAAATGAAGAAAGAAAACGTATACATTAGTGGGGGCTGTGTAGAGAGGTGGCAGATTTCTGCTTCTTGGGGGCCCACATTGAGGAGGACCCGACCTGTGGAGTTAACACCTTTGGACTGGTTAAAAAAGCTAGACAGAGACTGTATTTTCTGAGAGTCCTGAGGAAAGATCATGTCACACGGAGACTGCTGGTGTATTTTTATAGCTTTGAGGCAGAATTTTAGACCAGATCCTTCTGCCTGAAACCAGACTGAAACAGTTCTAGCTTGGTTGTATTCAAAAATCCTTCTAGTTCATCATTTTGTATAAATTAGTTTGTCTAAAAATTTCCTAAAAAAAATGGAAATTTGGAATCTGGTCCATAGCCACTGGGTGTGTATACGTCAGAGCTGCTTTTTTTCAAAGCAGATTTAGCAACAGCAGTAGGGAAAACACACATTTGCAGACAGTGGTTGACAGTAATTAAACCCTCAGTGAATTAATTTTTTTTTTTTTTTAAAGGAGGTGGTATTAAAATACATCCAACAAAGCACACAGCTCACATTCAACAGAACATACAGCTGCTGCTTATTGCACAGGGTTTCTTACCGCTGATGAACAGCTTCTATCTTGTGCTGTGGTTTCTGTATTTCTTTTTTGTTTTAAAGTTTTCTTCACATGCTGGACTGTAGTATCGTACTCTGGCACTAATGTCACTAATATTTTGGATGTTTCTTCACCGCTGTCACAACAGAAGTCTTTCTTGACTGACCTGTTCCGTGCATGTTGCTCAGCCCACCAGTGGTTTCTTTGCTATTATCGACATACTAATTTGTTATATTGGCTATGCCCAATGTTTGTGCAATACTCTGTACCTACTGAGCCAATGCCTCTAGTTTTATTCTTCTGTATTGCACTGGGAGCCAGTGAAGCAGTTCACTTGAGTAAAGTGCCACTATGTTGGCTCATGTAGAGTATTGTTTGTTTGCGTAATCCACCACCGGAAACTATAAAATGCTCTAGTTGTTGGACACACAAGTTTTTTCACATTTGACGTTTTCGAGTGTTTAAGTGTTAGAAAACAGATGTTAAATATTCCAGGTTTTTTTTTGCTCAAAGTATTAATAACTCTCTGCAAATTCTTCTGTGAGACTATATACCTCTGTGTAATAAAAGTTATAAAGCTATTTAATCAACATTCTTGCAATCAGTAGCAAGAGGGAATGTTAATTACAAAGTACAAGGAATGAACACAAAAAATCTTTAACCTACTTTTAGAGATCCATTTGACAACAATATACTGGAAACCATTTCTTAATTGATGAGCCTGTTCGCACCCCCGAAAAGAAAGCTAACAACCCCTGCCCCTCTATGAAGCTCGCATTTAATACCTCCAAACAAGCTTTGATTTGTTTCCTGGTTAATTTTAAAACTGTAATGATGCATTCAGCAAAAACATGAATCTGAACTACTTAGTATTTGAAATTAACAAATAGCAAAAGTCGGTGTGGGTAATGTGAGAATGGGTGCTCATGAAGCATTACAGAAAAAATACCAACACAGCATGTTTTAGCCTAAGCTCATTGTTTTGATTTTACAGTTAGCTCTTAGGAGCCTTACATCATGTAACAGTCACATAATAGATACTTGCTACATGTCAATTTTATGGAAAAGTTTGTTCATTAACAGAAGAACATTGAATAAAAACATTTTGTAAGATTTTCAGTCAGGCTTCCAGAGAGCTCATTCTACTGAGACCTGCATAATGCATTAAACAGATCCTATCAGGAAGGAGGGTGAGATTGTTCAACTCGTTCTGTGGCAGGATTCTGCTGGATCTCTAAAAAGCCTTTGATACTTTTCATTATGAGATTTTGTTTTACAAATGAAGAGGTATTAGTTTTAATGCATTATATGAATTCAGACTTTTCTGACTAGTAGATAATAAAATGTAGGTAAAATTTGGTTTTAAAATTGATAACATGTGCACTCCCTCAAGGGAGTGTCCTGGGGCCTTAATTTTTCTCATTGTATATCAGCGACTTAAAATCTGTGTTTGTCTGATCCTTTGCTTTATGCATCTTTATGCTGCTGTGATACCTTCTCACAAAAATGAAAATTATAGAAAAAACTGAGGTGGAGAAGGCGAAAATGTTATTTCATATTTTATTTTACTTTTATTTCATATAAACATTTATGCTTTGTGGTCCATGTGTTCAGTTAAAGAATTTAGGATTTTTAGTTAAGGTAGGTCAGTCAAACCAGAGTCAGTTATTTAGGATGCATATTGGATAATTAATTCTCAGGAGACGATATGGCTCATAAACCACTAACATAGCCCATAAAATCTATCAAAAGACAAAATTTTTAGCTAGAAATTCACTTTTGCTTTTTTCCAATTTTGCTTGCAGTTCTAGCCTCTTGGTTGCCTCCTTAGTTTGTCTGTATTTTTGTCACATTTTTATTTATTACAAATCTACTGAACTGTGTCTCGTCTACATCAATCTACCCCATTACCACTAGGAGGCGCACTTCATCCTTAATACTAATTATGAAAGAAGGATATGTTTGACTAACACAATAAATTGTCATTTGAAAAGTAATAACTATTCACAATTGGCTAACAATATTCACGGTAAATATAGTACATTAGTATATTATAATGACATTTAGTTCTTTTCATTCACGGCCTAATAATTGCATTTTAACACAAACTGAACATTCTCAAAAGGTCCAGTATTATGTTTTTCTTATGTCTCGTACAGCAGACAAAGCTTGTCTTAATTAGTAGACCATCTCCTAGGGGAGGGTTGCGTCAGGAAGGGCATTCGGCGTAAAAAACTGCCAAGTTAACATGCGGACAATGATCCGCTGTGGCGACCCTGAACTCACAGAATAAGCTGAAAGGACAAAAAAAATAATAATATGTGATGCAGTAATAATAATAATAATAATGTGTGTAATAAGTGTAACCTCTTTGCAGCTTTGGAGGCGAGGCTCACGGAATTGGAAGCGCGGCTCCGCACCATGGAAAACAACTCAGCTAGACAGGCCCCGGTAGCTGGTGCGGGCCAACCTAATGTAGCCCCTGTTAGCTGTCCCCCGGCAGTTTCCAGGCAGCCGGGAAGCCAGTCCGGCTGGGTGACGGTTCGTAAGAGATCTAATGCTAAACAGAGGTTCACCACCAGTCGGTTCATGTTTCTAATTGATTTTCCCCACTCAGCGACTCACTGCTGGCTGTCTAGGTGGCTTCCAGCAAACGATGTGGGCTACATAGACAATTGGAAACGTTTTTGGGGAAAACTTAGGCTGATTAGGAGAGATGGCATCTATCCTACTTTAGATGGTGCAGCTTTCTTATCCAGAAATATGGCTGGTTTTCTTAGACAACCAAAAGTATGACAATCCAGAGTTGAGCATAGGATGCAGAGATCCAGTCCTACACGCGTCTCTGCAGTGTCCTTACAACCGTCACCCCCCCACAACTCCCACATACCTATAGAGACTGTGTCTTTTCCCCGACCTAAATTACATAAACTAAAAACCACTGGAGGTGTTAATCATGATAACCTAATAAAAGTTAAGACTACTCCTCTTACAGAACAAAACCCCAAAACTATTAAATGTGGATTATTAAATATCAGATCTCTCTCTTCTAAATCTCTGTTAGTAAATGACTTAATAAATGATCATCAGTTCGATTTATTTTGTCTCACTGAAACTTGGTTGCAGCAGGAAGAATATGTCAGTTTAAATGAGTCATATTAAGTATCATGTTCCTAGAAGCACAGGCCGAGGTGGAGGAGTAGCAGCCATCTTCCATTCTAGCTTATCAATAAACCATAGACCCAAACATAGTTATAACTAATTTGAGAGTCTTACTCTTAACCTTTCACACCCAAACTGGAAAACTCAAAAACCACTATTATTTGTTATCGTGTACCGTCCTCCAGTCCCTTATTCAGAGTTTTTGATTGAATTTTCTGATTTTCTATCTGATTTAGTGCTTAGCACAGATAAAGTCATTATAGTGGGTGACTTTAACATTCATGTAGATGCTGACAGTAACTGTCTCAGCACTTTGTTTAATTCATTATTAGATTCAATTGGTTTTTCCCAAAATGTAAATAAACCCACTCACTGTTTTAGTCACACGTTAGACCTTGTCCTTACGTATGGAATTAAAGCGGATAATTTAACAATATTTCCTCACAACTCTCTTCTGTCTGACCATTTTTTAATAACGTTTGAATTTACAATAATGGACTATACAGCAGTTAGGGAAAAATTCCACTATAGCAAATGTTTATCTGAAAATGCTGTAAACAAATGTAAAGAAATTATTCTTTCATCGTTTGCTTCACCATATGTTAATACAATGGAAAGTAGTCTCCTTAATGTTACTCCTGCACAAGTAGATTATCTTGTTGACAATTCTGCTACGTACAATACTCGATAGTGTTGCCCCTCTGAAAAAGAAGGCAGTAAACCAGCAGAGGCGATCTCCATGGTATAGTTCACAAACACGCAACTTAAAACAAGCAACACTAAAGTTAGAAAGGAAGAGGCGTTAAAGAAATTTAGAAGAATCTCATTTAGCCTGGAAAAATAGTTTAAAAATGTACAAAAAAGCTCTGTGATGCCAGAACAGCATATTATTCATCATTAATAGAAGAAAACAGGAACAACCCCCGGTTTCTGTTCAGCACTGTAGCCAGGCTGACTAAGAGCCATAGTTCTGTTGAGCCTACTATTCCCTTAACTCTGAGCAGCAATGACTTCATGACTTTCTTTATGAATAAAATTGTAGCTATTAGAGAAAGAATTCACCAGATCCTCCCCCCCAAAATTACAGATAGATCTTCATGTACAGCAGTGCTAGAGTCATCGATAAGGCCTCAATCCCTGTTAGACTGTTTTTTACCCATAGATCTCTCTGAACTAACTTCAATTATTACCTCATCTAAACCAACAACCTGTCTGCTAGACCCTGTTCCAACTAAGCTGCTCAAGGAAGCTTTACCCTTAATAGATACGTTTGTGTTAGATATCATCAATCTATCTTTAGAAACAGGCTATGTACCACAGGCCTATAAGGTAGCTGTAATTAAACCATTACTTAAAAAACCCTGTCTTGACCCAGGTGTTTTAGCCAATTACAGACCAATATCTAATCTCCCCTTTATTTCTAAAATAATTGAAAAAGTAGTTGCAAAACATATATGTGATCAACTTCATAGGAATAATTTGTATGAAGACTTTCAGTCAGGATTTAGAGTTCATCATAGTACAGAAACAGCACTGGTAAAAGTCACTAACGATCTTCTCATGGCCTCAGATAATGGACTAGTCTCTATACTTGTTCTGTTAGATCTTAGTGCTGCATTCGATACCATTGATGACAACTTTTTATTACAGAGACTGGAACATAGAATTGGGATTACAGGAACTGCACTAGGTTGGTTTAAATCCTATCTGTCTGATAAACTTCAATTTGTTCATGTTAATGATGAATCCTCCATGCACACAAAGGTTAGCTATGGAGTTCCACAAGGCTCTGTGTTAGGAACAATACTTTTTACTTTATATATGTCTCCTTTAGGCAACATAATTAGAAAACACTCCATAAATTTCCACTGTTATGCTGATGATACCCAGCTATATTTATCTATGGAACCAGATGAAAATAATCAGTTAATAAAGCTTAAAGCCTACAAGACATAAAGGCCTGGATGTCCCACAATATTTTACTTTTAAACTCAGACAAAACTGAAGTCATAGTATTTGGGCCCAAAAATCTCAGAGATATGATGTTCAACCATATTGTTACTCTAGATGGCATAAGTCTGGCCTCCAGTACTACTGCAAGGAACCTTGGAGTTATTTTTGATCAGGAACTGTCCTTTAACTCACATATAAAACAAAACAGCCTTCTTCCACCTACGGAACATTGCCAAAATTAGGAGCATCCTGTCTCAAAGTGATGCCGAAAAACTGGTCCATGCATTTGTTACCTCTAGGTTGGACTACTGTATTTCCCTACTTTCAGGACGCCCCAGTAACTCCCTAAAGAGCCTGCAATTAATCCAAAATGCTGCAGCAAGAGTGCTGACTGGAACTAGCAAGAGATCATATTTCACCTTCACTAGCTTCTCTGCATTGGCTTCCCATTAAATTTAAAATAGAATTTAAAACCCTGCTTTTTACATATAAAGCTCTGAATGGTCAGGCTCAATCATATATAGAATACCTCATAGCATCATATCATCCCAGTAGACCACTTCGATCTCAGAATGCAGGCCTACTTGTGGATCCCAGAATTTCCAAAGGTAGAATGGGAGGTAGAGCCTTTAGCTATCAAGCTCCTCTCCTGTGGAACCAGCTCCCAGTTCAGATTCGGGAAGCAGACACCCTCTCTACTTTTAAGTCTAGGCTTAAAACTTTCCTCTTTGATAAAGCTTATACTTAGTTATAGTTATGCTGCCATAGGCTTAGACTGCTGGGGGACCCCCTCCTCCTGTCACTCTTTCCTCTCCTGTCACTTCAAAATTGTAACTACAGTATGACATTGACTCTGTGCATTTTCTCCCGTAGTTGTCCTTCTCCTTCTCTGTCTCCCTCTTGCTGTCCCTCTTTGCAGGTGTCCCCGGCTTTGAAGCTGTGTGTTTTCCAGTGTGCAGCTACTGGTCCTACCAACCTGCCCGATGTTTTGTTGTTGCTTTTGTTGCTGTTTTCTTTTCTCTCTTCACTTTCCACTCACCCCAACCGGTAAAGGCAGATGGCCGCCCACCCTGAGGATGGTTCTGCTGGAGGTTTCTTCCGTTAAAGGAGGTTTCTTTCGTTTTGGCAACTTCTACTTCTGTACATGTGTTTTCTCTTCTCACTGTTCTTAAAGTGTCAAATTGCTCCCTTTTTTTAGGACTAAATAGCAGTCGATGATGCATTTGCATTATCTGAGCAGAATCAGTGTTGATTACAGTCATACATACACTAACAGTGTTAAACGCAAGGACAACTTCTCTTAAGTTGTTTTAGTGTAAAGTATACAGAACATACAAACATACCATTTGTACTGTACAGTATGTACAGTGTGCACAAACAAACACATGCCAAAACAGGCCCAAACCAACACCTAGACTATTTTAGGTGGGAGCAGATCTGTTAGACACCTACTGGAACCAGTTTTATTGTAAACCGAGATTTTTGAGATTACCTGGCTTCAGTGTGTACTCTGATGGTCAAAAGCTCATTTTTGTTCTCATTAGAAAAAAAGAACTTTCTTGCCTTCTGACAAACGTTGACATTTTTTCATTTGTGCCACTCTCATAAAATTGGTGAAACTGTATGTATGTCTTTACAGCCTTTGCCATCTCAGCTGCTGAAGCTTGTCACTCCTACAGTGGTGTCATGGTGGCCTCCCTCACTACTCTCCAGGCACAGTCATTTAGTTTTTGAGGATGGCCTGCTCTAGGCCAACTTTTAATTTTTTTTACATGTGCCATATTTTTTGAGTGATGGATTTACAGTTTTAAATTAATTGTCAAAACTCTTCACACAATCACCATAACAGAAGTCCATGTGAAGAAAACTTTGAATCACTTTTAATTGCTTTTATACATAATGCATTCAGTAACGACAGTCACAAAAATTCATGAATTCCTTTCTCAGTCAGAGAACGTGTATTTCTGCTGCAGCAACATTAAAAACTATAGAAAACCTATTAAAAAAATATTGCTGAGTGCAGTCTACAGCTGAAAAACTACTGAGGTGACCTGTGTTTTGCTAATTAGCAAGCAGATATGAAAGAACTCTGTTATCAATATGTCCAGATAAGATGTCTGTTCAATAAACAGAATACATACATAGCTATGCATGTGATTTACTGTACATTTACTTTATTTTACATGGTAAAGAAATTGGAGGCAAGACCAACTCCACATATATTCATATGCAAAAAAAAAAACAGAAAGGAAGAAATGTCATTGGGCAACTGTGCATGTCCCAGGCCAGAGCAAATGTGTGCAGCCTTCTCCAATGATGGTTTGCTTTTGTACAAACCTCATTGGTCCCTACAAAACAGAAAGGCTAATTCCTTTTTGGATGACCTGCATAATTAACTTGTGCCAGTAGGGGAGAGAGGCCAAAGGACAAGGAAGACAACCTTTGTAGCTATAAGGGATAATGTGACATTCCGACATTTTGCTGCAGTCACTGACTGGTTTGCTGCACATCCTAGGATGTCTGTCTTTTTCTTGCCTCCATTCACCCCCTTCCTGAACAATACAGTAGAGTTTTTCTCTGCATGGAGGTGGAAGGTTTATGACCACTCTCCACATGACCAGCTGTCTTTACTGGATGCTATGAATGGAGAGTGTGGAGATATTTCTCCTGAAACCTGCCAGGGTTGGATTAGAAATTCTAAAAGATTCTTCCCAAGATGCATTGCCAGAGAAGACATAAGATGTGATGTTGACAAAAAATGTGGCCAAATGCAGAAGAGAGGGTGTGAATGTTATATGTGTTTAGTTATGATGTGTTTTGTTGCTGAGAAAGAGTTTTGGAGGTGAGATGAACTGTTACGCTGAGATCCATGTCTCTAATGTAGACTGTGTGAAGAGTTTTGAAAAAGCCGGTTCAGTATTGACTAATGCTTGATAGCAATTGAAAAAACTTTAACTGTGCTCCAAGAGATATTATATGACTATGAAAATGTTCTTTTTTCCATCCCCTGACTTGGAGTGTTGTTTTTTCATCATCGTGAAAGTTTTGGCCAGGATACTGATTAATTCAAAACGTAACCTCCCGTGTGAGTTAGAAAGCTTAGCATGTTTTAGGAGTCACCACTAGAAACTGGGGAACTGTTTTATGAAGAATTATTTATATGAAGTGGTTCTGTACGCTGAGAAATTCAGATGTGTACATCAGTTTTCTGTTGTCTTGTGTCAGTGATAAATGATACAGAGCAGCTTTTCAAGTCTGAACCATGATAAGCACACAACAGAGAAACCTTCACTTCTTGATCATTGGTAAGACACAATGTAGTGACACAATGACATAATGTAGTTCAAAAAGAACTAGAAAAACTAGATGAGGTTTTATGCATTCCCAGAATTTGAATTAAGGAGATTTTGGTTGTGGAAATGTCACTAGTTAAAAAAAATAATTATCTTATAACTAATCTGCACTTTATAGAATGTCTGTATATGATAACGCTTTCTTACTGACAACTGAGAGGGATTTTAAACACTTTCTGAAACACTGGTTCTTGGACATTCATATATCACATTTACAAAATGATGTAGGATTCATTAACCCTTTGGTAAGCTACTTGGAAAATGGCGACGTGTTGCAAACCCCTGCTTCTGAAAGCAATGGTGTGCTGATAGCTAATGAACAATAATTGTACATGTAAGTTGGTTTGCCGAGTGACCACTCAAATTTGACTAATCACATTTACAAAACGATGTAGGATTCATTAACCCTTTGGTAAGTTACTTGGAAAATGGCGACGTGTTGCAAACCCCTGCGTTAATCAAAAGAACCTTCTTCCATTTGACTTCAGTCTTCAGTCTCCCATGTGCCCTCTGACACATCTTTACAGATTTGATGTTTTTATTCTCATTGCCACTCTTCCATAAAATTGGTGAATATGTATGTACTATGTATTCAGATACTTTTCAGACCCCTTTTACTTTTAAAAATTTTGTTATGTTGTTCATCATATAATTCATTTTGTTCTCATTAATCTACACTACACGAGCCCACAATGACAAAGTGAAAACTAAATTTTATTTTATTACATTTATTAGAAAGAAAAAACTGAAATATGACAAGTAGTCAGACCGTTTACTCAGTACTTTGTTGAAGCACCTTTGGTTCCAATTACAGCCTCAAGTCTTTTTGGATATGATGCAAAAAACTTTGCACACTAAGATTGGGGGGATGTTCTGCCATTCTTCTTTGCAAATCCTCTCAAGCTTAGTCAGGTTGGATGGAGACTGTTGGTAAACAGCTGACTATTGTCCCAAGTGCTTTTTTTTGAGTATATCTCTGTAGCTTTTTCTCAAACCTGCCCAGTCTTTCAGTTCCTGCTTCTCAAAAACCAAGCCCAAAGCATGACGCTGCAACCACCATGCTTCACTGTTGGGATGGTATTGGGCAGGTAATAAGCTGTGCCTGATTTCTGCCAGACATTACATTTAGAATTGATGTAAAAAATTTCAGACCAGAACATATTGTTCCTCAGAGTCTTGAGAGTCCTTTAGGTACTTTTTTGTAAAGTCCAAGTGGGTTTTTATGTGTTTTTTACAGTAGTACTCAAAAACTGTACTTTAGAAAAAGTACAAATAAACAAACAATATCTAGTAAAAGTATAAGTACCCACTGAAATGTCTAATTAAGGAAAAGTAAGTAAGTACATGATTTATATTTTACTTAAAGTATTTAAAAAAAAGAGTGGCTGGCTACCGACCATTGGGTTGAAGTTCCCTCCCAGCTCTTTTCGACCACATGTCGAAGTGTTTCTGGGCAAGACACTGAACCCTCTAAAGCCCAACCCCATCCCCAGCTGTGTAGTGTTGGTCCCAAGCCTGGTAGAAATTGGGGAAGGTTGCGTCAGGAAGGGCATCCAGCGTGAAAACTGCCAAATCAACATGCAGACAAAGGATCCGCTGTGGCGACCCTGAACTCACAGGATAAGCTGAAAGGACACATTTTTTTATTTTATTAAGAAAATTATTTGACAAATATTTTCGTGTCCTTTTCTTTGGACATTAATTAATTAATGGTAAAAGACATAAATGATGGGTTAAAGATCTGATTTTTTTTTTTCATTTTATTTCTAAACTACTCATGTCGAGTGTGAAGAAGAAGATAGGCAACACCAAGTTGAAGTTCAGGAAGCAAAAGAGTAACCAGCTCACTTCGAGTACTGCTTATATCTCAAATAAATCAAATAAGACCATGGGAAGAGAAATTGGAAAAAGTGGTTTATTATGAAATGTGTAGAGTGAAGGGATTGTGGTGTAATATTAATTAGAAATGTGGAGTAAAAAGTATAGATATTTGCTCTTAGATGTTGTGGAGTAAAAGTGAAAGCTATTATTAAATCTACTTAAGTAAAATACAGATACATGAAAAATTTACTTTAACACAGTAACAAAGTAGTTGTACTTTGTTATTTTCCACCACTGTGGAGAAGTGTGTGCCTTTCCATTATGGGGCAATTAGTGTAGTTTAATGGGGAAAAACAAATTAATGGTTGTAGTTTTAAGTTGCAACATAACAAAATTTAAAAAGTGTGAGTGGTCTGAAAACTTTCTCAATGCGCTGTATGTATATATGTCTGTAAAGTCTTTTTCATCTCAGCTGCTGAACCTTGTCACTCTTTCAGAGGAGTCACTGGTGTCTTACACCATAACCTCCTTGCTCAGTCACTTATTTTTTAGGACAGCCAGCTCTAGGCATACATGTTCTATATTCCTTCCATTTTTTAAACGATGGATATAACTGTACTTCAAGAGAATCAGCGAGTAAGAAATGTTCTTTTATCCATCCCCTGACTTCTCCTTTTCAGTAATCTAATCTAACCACATAGTTCACTGTAGTGTTCTTCTGTCTTCATTGAATAGTTTTGGCCAGCCCTGCTTTTATGCAAAAAATAAATAAATAAAAAAGGGGTGAACTCTTTTTATTCATACTTAACTGTGTGTGTGTGTGTGTGTGTGTAAGTGTGAGTGAGAGAGAGAGAGATGAATTAGCATGCTACAGTACTCCCCACTATAAATAGGAACTGTTTTAGGAAGGATGATTGATATAAAGTGCTTTTGCACACTGTTCAGTTTTCTGTCGTCTGTTGTGTCAGTGATCAATCATACAGAGCAGCTTTTCAGTCTGAACCATGATGAGCAGACAAGAGAGAAACCTTCATTTTGTGATCATTGGTAAGACATGTTTTCCAAATGTAGTTCATCTGGTTTTTCTAGTTCTTTTTTGAAGTTTTCTACATTTCCAGAGCTTTTGTATTAAGGAGGTTCATGTTGGTGAAAATGTCACTTTAGTTAGAAAAACAAATAGAAATCTAAGTCTTAAAAAATGAGCTAATATTCTTTCAGCACATTTTTGAATTTTGAACGTGATAATGCTTTTATTTTTCTCCCATAGTCTCATTTCTCTTGGCCTTGTCTTCAACTGGTGCAGGTCAGTTTATTCTAGTGTGTCACACTTGGCGTCCTTATAATTTTGATCTAAATATTAAAATATTGCTTGTTACAACTTGTTCTGCATAGGAGTTCAGATCAGATTATCTTGGTCTGGATCCGTTCTGTTATAGTAGCCACACTGCAGAATTCTTTGAGGGCTGAAAAAAGCTTAGATACACAAAAGAGCTACTGGTACATTGAACTGACACATCTGATTACTTACTATGCCATAAAGGTGCATGAAGGTTTTTATTGGTGTTTACAGTTGTGTTGATACAAACAACAGATAAATAAATAACATTATTTTTTAAAAATATAGTTGCTGTGATGAACACGAAACATATAAAACACATTTTCCTTTTGATCCTATGTTTTGTGCCTACAGATCCTATCAGATTATCTGGGTCTGGATCAACTCTGTGCTCTGGAAGAGTTGAGATCTATTACAACAACACCTGGGGAACAATCTGTGATGATGGCTGGGGCTTAAATGATGCTGAGGTGGTTTGTAGACAGTTGGATTGTGGTACAGCACTAAATGCCACTCAGTCAGCTCACTTTGGTGAAGGAACTGGAAAAATCTGGCTTGATGAAGTGGCCTGTTCAGGAAGTGAAAGGTCTCTGACTGAGTGTGGGCACAATGGATTTGGGAAACACAACTGTGGACATGGTGAGGACGCTGGTGTGATCTGTTCAGGTGAGAAAATCTTTGCATCAAATACACTTAAGAAAATCTGGCTACCATAACAAGAATCAATCTGCAGAATTGTTTGAGAGCTGAAAGATACACAAAAGATACAAAGATACACAAAAGAGCTACTGGTACATTGATCTGACACATCTGATCGCTTACTTTGCCATCAAGGTGCATGAAGATTTTTAGTGGTGTTTACAGTTGTGTTGATACAAACATGTATATCCTCAGATAAATAAATAACATTCCTGTTTTTAAAAATATAGTTGCTGTGATGAACACGAAACATATAAAATACATTTTCCTTTTGATCCTATGTTCTCTGCCTACAGGTGCTGTCAGATTAGTTGGGTCTGGATCTACTCTGTGCTCTGGAAGAGTTGAGATCTATTACAACAACACCTGGGGAACAGTCTGTGATGACGACTGGGACTTAAATGATGCTGAGGTGGTTTGTAGACAGTTGGATTGTGGTACAGCACTAAGTGCACCTAAGTCAGCTCACTTTGGTCAAGGAACTGGACAAATCTGGCTTGATGAAGTGGCCTGTTCAGGAAGTGAAAGGTCTCTGACTGAGTGTGAGCACAATGGATTTGGGACACACAACTGTGGACATGGTGAGGATGCTGGTGTGATCTGTTCAGGTGAGAAAATCTTTGCATCAAATAGACTCAAGAAAATATGGCTACCATAACAAGAATCAATCTGCAGAATTGTTTGAGAGCTGAAAAAAGCTTAGATACACAAAAGAGCTACTGGTACATTGAACTGACACATCTGATTACTTACTATGCCATAAAGGCTTATGAAGGTTTTTATTGGTGTTTACAGTTGTGTTGATACAAACATGTATATCCTCAGATAAATAAATAACATTCCTATTTTTAAAAATATAGTTGCTGTGATGAACAAAAAAAAATAAAATACATTTTCCTTTTGATCCTATGTTTTGTGCCTACAGGTGGTGTCAGATTATCTGGGTCTGGATCTACTTGGTGCTCTGGAAGAGTTGAGATCTATTACAACAACACCTGGGGAACAGTCTGTGATGACAGATGGGGTTTAAATGATGCTGAGGTGGTTTGTAGACAGTTGGATTGTGGTACAGCACTAAATGCCACTCAGTCAGCTCACTTTGATCGAGGAACTGGACAAATCTGGCTTGATGATGTGGCCTGTTCAGGAAGTGAAAGGTCTCTGACTGAGTGTAGGCACAATGGATTTGGGACACACGACTGTGGACATGGTGAGGACGCTGGTGTGATCTGTTCAGGTGAGAAAATCTTTGCATCAAATACACTTAAGAAAATCTGGCTACCATAACAAGAATCAATCTGCAGAATTGTTTGAGAGCTGAAAAAAGCTTAGATATGTGAAAGAGCTACTGGTACATTGATCTGACACATCTGATTACTTACTTTGCCATCAAGGTGCAAGAAGGTTTTTAGTGGTGTTTACAGTTGTGTTGATACAAACATGTATATCCTCAGATAAATAAATAACATTCCTGTTTTTAAAAATATAGTTGCTGTGTTGAACACGAAACATATAAAACTCATTTTCCTTCCGATCCTATGTTTTTTTGCCTACAGATCCTGTCAGATTAGCTGCGTCTGGATCTACTCTGTGCTCTGGAAGAGTTGAGATCTATTACAACAACACCTGGGGAACAGTCTGTGATGACAGATGGGACTTAAATGATGCTGAGGTGGTTTGTAGACAGTTGGATTGTGGTACAGCACTAAGTGCAGCTCAGTCAGCTCACTTTGTTCAAGGAACTGGACAAATCTGGCTTGATGAAGTGGCCTGTTCAGGAAGTGAAAGGTCTCTGACTGTTTGTGGGCACAGTGGATTTGGGAAACACGATTGTAAACACAAAGAGGACGCTGGTGTGATCTGTTCAGGTAAGAAGAATTTTTAATAATTTTCTTTATCTTTATTAAAAGAATGTTGTATAGTAACATTGCAACAGTCTGACTATAATGCTGATGTTTGTTGGAAGGGAGGCAGCACAATTTACAAAGGTGTGAAACCTGTAATGTCTTTACCAGAAAAGCTACATTAAATTGAAGAAGTCACACTGTTTAGCTAATGTTTGATAAAACTGAGCAGTTCCCTAAAACTGAACCAATAAGAGGACGTGTGTGTTCACATTTTATTTCTTGACTAAGACTTCACTCTAATGCTTGTTTTTCAAAATCAACAAGAAGCATTATTAAAAGGAATATTCAAATAAAACCAATATTTGGAAGCTCTGAAATATCAGCCACAAAGGCAGAATCAGTGTCATATACACTACAAACATATTTATTATCCATTCATTCATTCATTATCTGAAATGTTTATCCTGTGAAGAGTTGCAGGGCTGCTGCAGTCTATCCCTGCTGTCATTGGGTGAGAGGCTGGGTACCAATTCTCAATCTATCTCAGGGTCATATTTAATATTTTACTCTAAAAAGTTTAATGCAATCAGCACCTAGAATTATAAACAGGGGTGAATAAACAAAACCTGGAAATATTTAGGTATTTGACACATCCTACATTCTGTCAATGATAGTTACTCAGGTGGTTATGTTCTCATGCTCATTAAGCTCTAAAAAACACAAGTAAAAACAACTCACTTCTGAGATACAGCACTGAATCTTGTGTCTCAACCTGATTATGTTATTTTCTTCAGGCAGTGTCCAAAAGCCCAGAATCTCCATGAATCCTGCTGGTGAGGTCACCTGGGGTCAGGACGTTACCATCACTTGTTCAATCTCAACTCAGGTTTTAGGTGGAACATTCATTCTTCAAAAGAGCTCAAGCTCATTCACAGAGACTCAGACATCAAATGCCAACTCTGCTACCTTCAACATTCGTAAAGTGGACTTTAGTAAAGAGGGATCGTACCAGTGTCAGTATCAGAAAATGGGCTCAAGTCAAACTTTCAGCTCCCCTTTAAGTGACTCTATCAGACTCTCTGTAACTGGTAAGAATAATAATCCAATTTCCTGACTCTAAAGTTTATTGACTTGTGCAAACAAATCAAACTGATGGAAGTCAAAATAATTTAAGCTAAGAACAGTTTAACAACATTATTGTTCTTTGCTTTACAGTGAACTTCCCAAAGCCCAGAATCTCCATGAGTTCTGCTGGTGAGGTCACCTGGGGTCAGGACATTGGCATCACTTGTTCAATCTCAACTCAGGTTTTAGGTGGAACATTCATTCTTCAAAAGAGCTCAAGCTCATTCACAGAGACTCAGACATCAAGTACCAACTCTGCTTCCTTCAACATTCATAAAGTGGACTTTAGTAAAGAGGGATCGTACCAGTGTCAATATCAGAAAATGGGCTCAAGTCAAACTTTCAGCTCCCCTTTAAGTGATTCTGTCAGACTCTCTGTAACTGGTAAGAGGAATAATGCAGTTTTCTTGAATTTAATGTTCAGTTCACTTGTGCAAATAAATCAAACTGATTAGAAGTCAAAATGATTCAAGGTAAGAACAAGATAACACCATCATTGTTCTCTGCTTTACAGTGAACTTCCCAAAGCCCAGAATCTCCATGAGTCCTGCTGGTGAGGTCACCTGGGGTCATGACATTAGCATCACTTGTTCAATCTCAACTCAGGTTTTAGGTGGAACATTCATTCTGCAAAAGACCTCAAGCTCATTCACAGAGACTCAGACATCAAGTACCAACTCTGCTACCTTCAACATTCGTAAAGTGGACTTTAGTAAAGATGGATCGTACCAGTGTCAGTATCACAAAATGGGCTCAAGTCAAACTTTCAGCTCCCCTTTAAGTGACTCTGTCAGACTCTCTGTAACTGGTAAGAAAAATAATCCAGTTTCCTGAATTTAATGTTCAATTCACTTGTGCAAATAAATCAACTGATGAGAAGTCAAAATTATTTAAGCTAAGAACAAGATAACACCATCATTGTTCTCTGCTTTACAGTGAACTTCCCAAAGCCCAGAATCTCCATGAATCCTGCTGGTGAGGTCACCTGGGGTCAGGACGTTACCATCACTTGTTCAATCTCAACTCAGGTTTTAGGTGGAAAATTCATTCTGCAAAAGAGCTCAAGCTCATTCAGAGAGACTCAGACATCAAATACCAACTCTGCTACCTTCAACATTCATAAAGTGGACTTTAGTAAAGAGGGATTGTACCAGTGTCAGTATCAGAAAATGGGCTCAAGTCAAACTTTCAACTCCCCTTTAAGTGACTCTATCAGACTCTCTGTAACTGGTAAGAAAAATAATCCAGTTTCCTAAGTTTAACGTTCAATTCACTTGTGCAAATAAATCAAACTGATGAGAAGTCAAAATTATTTAAGCTAAGAAGAGGATAACACCGTCATCGTTCTCTGCTTTCTAGTGAACTTCCCAAAGCCCAGAATCTCCATGAGTCCTGCTGGTGAGGTCACCTGGGGTCAAGACGTTACCATCACTTGTTCAATCTCAACTCAGGTTTTAGGTGGAAAATTCATTCTGCAAAAGACCTCAAGCTCATTCAGAGAGACTCAGACATCAAATACCAACTCTGCTACCTTCAACATTCGTAAAGTGGACTTTAGTAAAGATGGATCGTACCAGTGTCAGTATCACAAAATGGGCTCAAGTCAAACTTTCAGCTCCCCTTTAAGTGACTCTGTCAGACTCTCTGTAACTGGTAAGAAAAGTAAACATGTCACCAAATAAAAGTGGTTAAGCTTTTGTACGCTCTACTATAAGGTTAGAAATCAATATGCAGCACAGGTTATCAAAATTCATTTTCAAATATAATATTGTGGGTGTGAATCTGGATCTGTTGTGATTGCAAGTTTTCATTGCTGCTCTTTTCTTTTTTTGCTCTAATCTAGTGAGTCTGCAGCAGCCCATCATCTCTCTGACATCTTCTAATAGAGGTGTGGTCCTGGGTCCTGAGGGTGCAGAGGTCACCAGGGGTTACAACTTTGGCATCACCTGCTTCATTTACTCCACTTATTCGGAAGGTCGTTTCTTTCTTATCTTCTCTGGCTCCAACATCACTGACACCAAGTCAGCAGTCAACTACTCTGCTTCCTTTAACTTCCCTGCAGCTGAGTATGAACATCAGGGCAACTACAGCTGTGTGTATGAAGTCACACTCTCTACACGGAGATTCACTTCCACTGGGACTGCACCCATTAATATCATCATTAAAGGTAAGTCGGCTATACAGTTTAACTTTAGCTGTCAGTCATTGAAATGGTTAATGGCACATAATGACAGTGGTACGATTTTTGGATAACACCTCTCTGTTTATCCTGCCAACACATAAATAAGCTTTGATATGCATTAGATTTAGATTGACAGACAGATTGGACAAGCAAAACAACAAAACAGACAACTAAACTTAATTAATGTGGCTGTTTTTGTGTGGTTTCTAATTGGAAAAACACTATATCTTATCTTGGTTTTAAATATTTACAGATGTAGCCATTGAAAGTGTCATAGTTTTTGTGTGTGGTGTGTCTGCGGTACCCTACTGGTGGCATTTCATCAGGAATGCAGTGTGTTTATTTCAGAAAAAAGATTCATTACATCCAACCTGCAGTTCATCTTTTCAGCCATCAGACGTCGTAAAGTGTCGTCCTCGTCATCAATCCACAGTACTGAATCCTACCATCTGTGGATGCATTAACAACTTCTTGGTGAAAACTAATTTTAAATCTGATCTATCACACAGCTGCTGTCATAACCCTGTGTTTATGGTGACTTCGTAAGATGATGTGATGGACATAAGGTTTCCTATAGATTGTGTCTCTGTCTCTTTAACATTGGTCGGGATGAGATTACATTACTGTTTCCTACATGTTCAGTCACCGTGTCTCCTAAAAGGTTCATAAGCCACTAAAATATAAAATAATTTTGAAGGGAACATTTGATGTTTGGATTATAACTAACACACTGCAACATGTCTTTAACAAATGAACCGATACAGTTACCCACAGACATATGAAAACTTGTCCATCAATCTACCGGAGGGGACAGTTGGTAGTGCGGCGCTTTAATGAGTTTAATTTGTGAGTTTGATTCCAATGTTGTTCCATGAAAGAACAAAAAATAGCGATCAAAGTCTTTTCAATATTTATTTAAAGGTGCTGGTCAGGGGAGATGGAGGTAGTCTCACACCTGAGAGGTGTGAATGTCGACTTTCCTATAAATGTTCTACTTTTACAGAACAATCAAATGTGAAAATCCATTTAGAATTTGGACAAGAAGCTGATTATCTGAGTTTCTGCTTGTAAGAGACAATCAGCACCGTGTTAACGGGAATCAGCTGAGAGTAGAAACTTCCTCCCTCTCACGTTTTGTTACAGCAGCTCTTGCACTTTACCCGTGTGAAACAATCAGAAAGTAAAGTTTGATTTTACTGATTTACTGCTTTGTTCTCAATAAAGCAGCTTCCTGTCCATTCACTTACTGTTTCACTTTGTCCTCCCTGGCTCAGAGAGAACAGCAGTGGTTGACTGACGGAATTGTGCTTTTAGGGACAGCAACAGACCAATCACACTGCCTTTACAGGAACTAAGCTGACAATGTTTTACACAGTTGGATTTCATTCTTCACATAAAGGGGGGTGAATGCAGGACAGGGAGTGAAATTTGGCCACAACATCAAAAAGAGCAGCTCTAAAGTTGGACACGGATCACTCCGCTCCTACCCACAGGTCATTCAAAAGAACCGGGTTGCTCGTAAATGTTTCTTTACTAGGCATAAACCAAATTTCGGTGTGTACTGTCCACCCCTTGCACCACTGTATATCCAGGCCCAAAATCCATTAGAAATAACTCAGCAAAAGATTGAGCGGAGCAAGACAGTTTTTTATACTGAGTCAGGCAGAATGAAACAATCAAAACAAGGGGGGCTTCACATTCCAGGGTACCTATCATCATCATCATCCTTATCGTCGTCATCAGGGTAAAAGACAGGCCTGGTTCAGCAACAATCCGGTTCCAATTTCAGGTTCAGGTCAGGGTTCAGAGGGAAATAAATTCTAAAACTGTCGCTCTTTGCACACTGAACTATAGAATATAAACACACACTATATAAAAGACATTTTATCTTTAATGTTTGAACGTTTTTTTTTTCAGATAAATCAGAATTTATTATAGAATAAGATCTTTGCACTTTGCTGCATGTACTATATTATTGTATATCATATTTATTGCATAGTGATTTACACTACTTCATTTATAACACTCACACCCTCTCTTCTGCATTTGGCCATATGTTTTCATCAACATCACATTTTTTGTCTTCTCTGCCAATGCACCTTGGGAAGAATATTTTCACATGTCTAATCCAACCCTCGCAGGCTACCGCCCAATGACATTTCTACCTTTTTGCTGTTTTTGCCAGGTTAAATCTGGCTTCATCCACAAAAATAAATTTATGTAGAGTTGATCTGACCTCCATCTCCATTGCCATCTAAAATAAAGTAAATCTACAGAAGCCGTCCACTTATTATCAAAAATAATTAATTTTTAATTAATGAATGTTTGCACCCAACTATCTAAATCTTCCTCTACATCTTCTACCTGGTTGACACATAAGGATCTGTCAGGTAATGGTTGGAATTATTGTTGGTGCAACAAGGTAATAGAAATTAGTAACTTAAACATCAAACGACTAAAACTAAAACAAAATTTTGTCAAAAGACCTAAATCTTTAGTTTCGCTTCTCATTTTCCACCAGTGCATGTTGTGTAGTGGACCTTCCTGCTCACTGTCCAGGAATTAAAATGTAAATGTTTTGTGTTTGATGAGGTTTTAGATTGTGACAATCATATTTTACAGACTAGATTTATTCTTTTTCCTCCTAGTGCCTTTGTTGCCACTGGTGTCCTCAGTAACTGCTGGGAGCCTGCTGCTGCTCCTGCTGCCAGTGTTGGTGGCCTTTTTCATCTACAGGAGGAGGAGGAGGAGACAAGTCGACCAGCCTGCAACCCTCATCTTCAGCCAATGTTTGTTCAGGACATAAAGTTTCCTTATTTGAAATACACACTTTCATCAAAGTCTGTTCACACCCATTAATATTTTGCTGTAATGCTTATCTTTCAGTGCCTGCCAGAGACAATAACGATTATGACAATAAAGAGGATGACGTGTATATGGATGCGGATCAATTGGTGAGGAAGGAAAATCAAGAGGAGGTGGCGACAGTGGAAAAAGAAGAGAGTGATGACTTTGAGGAGTCAGAGAGTAACAGTGATCATGATTATGATGAAGAATGTCCTGCTGAAAATGATTTAAAGCCTAAAGAGATCAGCCTTAGTGTAGAGGACTGCAGAGACCACGATGAAGAAGATAATGAAGGAGGCAAAATGAGTGATGATGAAGATGTCTATGTAAATGTATATGTGTAACTTTCTGAACAAAGTGTGGACATTTATGGAAAAAATTAGGAGTTTTATTATAACATTAGTAGGTAACTATGTTTCCACTAGTTACAGGTGAAAAGTTTGCATCTCCTTATTTAGAAATGGCAAAAACACAAAAAAGATTTCTTTATTTATTTATCAACAAAATATTAAACTATTTACAGTAACTAGTACATGTGTTATTTAATCAAATATTTATTTGATGAAGGGAGATACAAACATTTGCACCAAAATCATTTTTATAATTTTACTTTTTTAATACATTCTTTTACCAGTTTTGTTACTTAAAATTCATCTAGTTAACTTTTTTTAATCATCAGAAGTAACAAATGAACTAAAATAATTATTTAATTCAATTCAACTTTTTTTATATAGCGCCAATTCACAACATCAGTCATCTCAAGGCACTTTACAGAATAAAGTCAAGATTATAAAGATGTATAGAGAGAACAATTCCTCCTGGATCAAGCCATAGGCAGCAGTGGAGAAGAAAAACTCACTTTAATGGAAGAAACCTCCAGCAGAACCAGGCTCAGGGTGGGCGGCCATCTGCCTTGACCGGTTGGCGTGAGTTGAAAGTGGAGAAAGAAAAGAAAAGAGCAACAAAAGCAACAACAAGACATCGGGCAGGTTGGTTGGACCAGTAGCTGCACACTGGAAGACACACAGTTTCAAAGCCGGGGACACCTGCAAAGAGGGACAGCGAGAGGGAGACAGAGAAGGAGAAAGACAACTACGGGAGAAAACACAGATTGTTAATGTCATACAGTGGTTACAATTGTGGGGTGAGAGGAGAGGAGAAAGGGACAAGAGGAGGAAAGGAGCTTAAAAGTAAAGAGGTGTCCTTCCCGAATCTGAACATGGAGCTGGTTCCACAGGAGAGGAGCTTGATAGCTAAAGGCTCAACCTCCCATTCTACCTTTGGAAATTCTGGGAACCACAAGTAGGCCTGCATTCTGAGATCAAAGTGGTCTACTCGGATGATATGGTGCTATGAAGTCTTCTATATATGATGGAGCCTAAACTTCACCTTCGAGTTCACCTCTAATCCTTTTGAAAATCCTGGGCTCTTTGGTTACCATTCATATTATCTGTCTCTTCAATTGGTACACACAGGGAGGTTGTTTACAGTTCAATGGACTTTAAACTTCTGAATTATATGTGCAACTGTTGTCACAGGAACCTTTAGCTGCTTAGAGATGGTGTCATAGCCTTTAACTTTAACATGTTTTTGTATTTTTTCTAATCACCTAATCTTTCTGTGGTCCATGTATGTATGTATGTATGTATGTATGTATGTATGTATGTATGTATGTATGTATATATATATATATATATATATATATATATATATTCTAGATTATTGTATGTATGAGCAAAGATTGCAGAGATTGCAGTAACAGAAAACAAATGTATAGAGATATGTATCTTGCTAGCAACACAGGGGCAGTTAAAGGGACAGTATTGTCAAGAAGATGGTGCAAATGTTAAAGTCTGTGTTGGGGGGTGGGAGGTGCTAAAAACTGTTCACTTGCTGATGTAAAGTGCGGTGCACATTCCAGTCTTTCTCCTCAGATCAATAAATCATTTCCTCTGTCTCTCTCTCAAAGAAATTATTGTCACAGCACCAGGTCACCAGCTCTGTTACCTCTCTTCTGTATTCTGCTTCAGCCCCACCAGTGATTAATCCAATGACGGCTGTGTTGTAGCGAATTTAATGATGCTGGTGTTGTTCTAGGCCACACAGTCATACATGAAGTCATAGCGTGCACAGCAGTGGGCTCAGTAGACAGCCCTGGGGGGTCGCTGTGCTTACAGTTCTGATACCTGACATGTGGTTGCCCACTCTGACTGGCTGGGGCCTGTCAGTTAGAAAGTTTGGTACCCAGTCACAGAGGATTGGTGTCACTCCACGGGTGAGGAGCTACTTTGATAATTTCTAAGGCTTGACTCTATTAAATGCTGAGCTGTAGTCAAACAGCATTCTGATGAATGTGTCTTTGCCCTCTAGATGTGTGAGGGCTGTGTTGAATGCATCATCAGTGGAGCTCTACTAGTATTCAAACTGCAATGGTCAGCGTTGTCTGGAATGGATTTTTAAAATATTTTCCATCACCATCATTTCAAATCACAGTCGTGAGCACCACCATGTTTTTCTCAGCAATAGTATGCTGGTGAATTTAAAGAAAGTGGGAACAATAACATGTGCTAGAGACAGGTTGTAGATGTCTGCAAGCACTTCTGCCAGCTGTGATGAGCAGCTGCCCAGGAATGTTACCAAGTGCTTTCCTTGGGTTTATTTTCTTTAGGGCCTTATCTGCTGATAAAAGAATCAGTAATGTGTTCTGCATACTCTTCCTGGTCACCGGTCCCCCCCAGTGTGTCTTGGTTGGTTATGGTTCCTTGGATCTTAGCAGTCATAAAATCCCTCAAGGTTCTGCCTGTACGGTCTCTTTGCATCCCTAATAGATCTATGCAGGTCATTTGTTGCCCTTTTGTAGTCCTCAGTGTAACATACTGAAACAAAACCAGACTACGCCAGTACTAACCACAAACAAAACTTGGTGGCATTACAACTAAGTAGCATCTCTAACAAGGAAATTTGCGTTTTCCTTCTGTGCTTCAGGTAAAGTTTCCACAAGCACAACAAGCTATCAGACTGAAACCACCTGACCAAACGTAGCTTACTTTGACAAAAAGTTAAACTTGTGTGGAAAGATGAACAACGCAGCTCCAACCAGTGTAAGAGCACGTATTACATCTTCCAATGTCCTGTTAGTGTGATATTGAGAAAGTTGCTTTGTGGATGATCAAACTTAACTAACACAACCACACATCAGTCAAACTGCATCTGTCTTCTGGTTGGTCACTTACTCTTTTTCTGAATCTCACTTTATCAGCTTTTTGCTGAGTGTTGATCTGTGATGTGTATGTCTCCAGGACGGGAGACAAATGCTCCTTTCTCAGGGCCAGAGACACATACACGAAGAGACAACGACTCACACATATATCTACAGACAATTTAGAGTCACCAATTAACCTAACACATATGTTTTTGTACTGTGGGAGGAACCTGGAGGACACCTACACAAGCCCGAGGAGAACATGCAAAGTCCATACAGAAAGGTTACCGGCAGCTGGCAACTTGAACCTGCAACCTTCTACCTGTGAGGCAGCATGGGTAATCATAAGTTTATGGAAAGTTAGAGATAACTCGTGCAAAAACTCCAGATGTTTTGTAAGTTATGGACGATGGTTTTAACTCTGATTCGTTGTATTACCTTTTTAGATATGGGTTAGGTTTTTAACCACTTGGCAAGCTGCACACAAGTTACTTAGGAAATACATTTGAAGAAGTGAGCCACAGGCCAAATATTACAGCAAAAGTACCACAGTGCCTGCTTTCCGCTCAAGTTCATGTGATATACATACAGTATAAACCGTATAAATATAATTATTATTATATGTATTATATATAATTAATGTTAGACACTTTTATGTATCTGTGAATAACAAATATCCTGTCACTAAATAACCCAAAGGAACAAGACTTTTTCAGTAGGTAAATGGTAAATGGTAAATGTTCTGCACTTAAATAGCACTTTTCTACCTATTGGCACTCAAAGCGCTTTACACTGCTTCTTATTCACCCATTCACACTCACAATCACACACACACTCATACACTGATAAACCGATGGGGGAGCTGCTTTGCAGCTGGCCAACAGTCACAGGGAGCAACTAAGTTGGGGTTCTGTGTCTTGCTCAAGGACACTTCAACATGTGACTGAAATGCTGAACTGAACAAAGTCCAAGTAAAGGATCAGTGACCACATGCTCTGCTTCTTTGTTTTCATGAACTCATGTTGATCAGCACTTTTGCAGAGTGAGGAAGAGTGCTGAGGAAGGTCATGAAGAAGATGAGGAAGGTTGCTCAGTTTTCCCCACATATACTGGTGCTGGAGTCAGCAGAGAAGGGAGAATTTAGGATCACAGAGATTTCAAGACTCTGCAGCCACATAACTGGTTTCTAATGAACTTATGATCACATTGTGTCGACTCTCCAGCATTGTTGTTGTGATCTGGCCTGACTTCGTGTATTGGACTGGTTTTGAACCTCTGCCCTAGTGATGGGACAATCGAGGCTTTCTGAAGCTTTCAAAGTTGAAGCGATTGATTCAGAAAATGGTTCAGTGTTTTGAAACATTTGAATCAACACTTTGGGGACATCTGCTGGAGAAATATATTAAAATCTTATGGAAACGTGATTCAAAGATTTGGAGAACATAAATAATTGATGCATTTTAGAAATCTACAAAAAAAGTGTGGTTTGAAGTGTTTTTGTGACTTAGGTGGTGAAGAGTGTTATCACTCCTTAATGAATAACATTGTTAAAATAACATTAAGTGTGAATAAACTGAATGAGCTAACAGCAGAACTCTTCTGCTCCTTCCCATTGACCTAAATCTTAAAAAAGAAAACATTTAAATAAACTTGTAAGTTGCTTTGGATAAAATTCCTGTAAATGTGAATGTAACAATTGTAAATCATGTATAAATTCTTTATATTTGATTGGAAGTCATTGTTATTTATAAGCACATGCTATACTTTGATTTGGGAATTAACTGCACATTTTAGTGAAAAAAATATAAAGTAGCCATACATGGTGAAATTAGAGTGCTCGTGTGACTTGTGATATGAGGAAAAAAACCTTAAAACGTTTCCAGCTTTGAAGAATATTTTCTCACAGGAAACAGATAGTTCAGGGATGGAGAGAAATTTACTAAATGATGCATTTCACTAAACTGGGTCTCAGCAAATCAAACTGCTCCCACACAAGTGACCTTGTTCTCTTTCTTGCTCCTTCCATTTTTCAAATAAATCTCTCTCAACCACAAAATCTGGGCATTGTGAGGCATTTTTATCAGTCAGTGAGTGAGACTGTGTGGTAACCTACAGACACCCATTATCACTGACTGGAGATCAGCCTGAACTCATTAGAATATTCATGTAGTGCAAGTGTCAACTGACTCAGCATCAGTTGCTATTTATGTTCCGGTAATGTTTCACAGTGAGCTGCTCAAATGTCATATGTTTCATGAAACAATTTCGAGAAAACCACGTGATATGGTCACATTTATAGTGTCGTAAATGTTTTGAAGCGCTTGACGCTCGTCTCTTTCGGACCTTGTTTCTGGGTCTTTGGATTGCGAATTGGATTTTGGATTGTTGGACTGTGTTGTTTCTTCTCGATCTATTTCCTCCCCCCGGTTCGTCAATTCTCCCCTTCCTCTAGGTGTCTTCTTCATAACCCCATCCACCTGGATCAGACTGCATTATAACCTGAGTAAGCCATCACCCATTTTGTACTCCTACCTGTATTACTCAGACTTGTTTCTAACTTCCCTCTGCTGTCTCCTCACATCGTGGTTGATATATAAATGAAAACAAAACTTTAAGATGTCATTTATTTGATTATCTGTTTGGAGGTAGTACACACTTCCTGCCACAAGGGGGCTCGTCACCCAGGTGAGACGTTCGTAGTGGCCTGCAGCTCGCTCTCTACTTCAGTCTGGCTGAAGCAGGGGAAGAAAACAGACCGACGTCGTCCGTCTCATAATTTTACTGCTGGTTACAGGTTAGTAACAATACAAATAAAGACACAAATGTGTGTCTGAAATTATTTTTGTTAACAAGAATGTGTATTCCTCCTGTTGTTTCGCTAGGAAACGTATTTTTATTTGTTTGGAACACGATGTGAACAGTATGCTAAAGTTAAGGAAGCTAGGTTAGCTTAGCCTACCAAACACCTGTGTTAGCACCTGGCTCCTGCTACTGTATGTTATCACCTGTTTGTGAATGTTATACGTTTGTCCATTGATTTGGGTTTGTTTGTGTAGAGTGTAGCTAGTTTAAATGAGTTTTTGGGAACATTATGTCTTTGCCAGATTCACTATTTTGCTTAAGGGAATTCTCCTTCTTGCTAATAATATTAAATAAGCTCAGTAACCCACCAAATAATGCATCTGGTAACATATTTGTACTTAATGGTGCAGATGTAAAGCTTGTAAACCAGCAGAATGATTAAAATGTATTTTCTATTTATTTCTGAGTGAAATATTTAAGGCACAATAATTGTGATTATATTTTAGATTTTTCTTTGAACATGAGTTGTAAGAGACTTGCATGGAACATTTTGGTTGGAGAACTACAGTTAAGGTGTATTTAAATGTCATTGTTGATTTGAGTAATAAAGTCTGGCTCAAACAGGGGAAGAAAACAAACCAACGTTGTCCATCTCATAATTTTACTGTTGTTTACAGGTATTGTAACCAACATATATCTGCATACAGCCCTCACATACGAGGTCTGTTACACACTCCTGGCCTGTTCTTGAGACTAGGAAACCACTACAGAAGTTTATTGACTTTGGTGACTTTTACTGGATGTTCATGATGTTCAACTACAGCTCCATCACCACCCCCCTCCATCAGCTCATAGCACCCATCCTGACTCTCCCAGGCCTCAGTAAAGTTTTTGGCGGAGGTGGATGCTTGCGACACCGGGGTTAGGCCATCCTGTCCTAGCAGTTTGATCAGGAGCAGAAAATTCACCCATGTACCTTCTTTTCCTGATGTCTGTCTCCAGCTAAGAGGAACTATAGTATTGGACACTGTGAATTAGGGGCTCTGGAAGAAAGACAACTCTGATTAGAGGGGGCAGAGCAACAATTCCTGGTTTTCACAGACCTTAAGAATCATAAGAGGAACCTGATTTCATCCTTCCTCCCATGGCCCAGCCAAGGGGAGCACACTTGGAAATCGAGCAGGATGTAATCAATGCACTGGAGAATCAACCAGCACCTTCAGCCTGCCTCACAAAACGATTTATGGTGTCCCTCATCCTGCTTAACATGTTATTCTGGCTTTTTCCGCAATTGTTTTGCTGTCCAACAGCCTTTCTGATGGCTGATTATGACCAAAGACATCAAGGAATATGTGGCTTCATGTCCCGTCTGCACTTAATGTAAGACACCACTGTCCCATGGTCCTTAGGATTACTTCAACGTCTTTCATTGCCTTCTTTGTCACAAACTCACTCAACTTCGTCACACTGCCAGACTCACTGTTGTTGATAGTTTTTTAAGATGGCACTTTTCATTCTTCTTCCCAAAGTCCCCTAAGCCAAAGAAAAAGCAGAAATCATGATGTAGCAGGTCTGTAAGTTACAGTTACAGTAAAATTAAATAAATAAAAAATATCATAAAAGACTGTGACAATAAGGCAGCACGGGTGCCAGATAAAACATAAAAAACCTAAACAGTGCAGATGCCGTAAAATAACAGTGAAAAAGTGGCAGCATGGGATCGAGAAAAAACGTTAAAATGTTATTTTATGTGCCATAAATACAGGAAATTACTGTTATTTCACATTTACAGACAGACAAAGTTTTTTGTTGTAATAGGAAAGAAAATAATAAACAGGGAAATCACAAAAGACTAAAGGAAGTTGCCTAAACAAGACTAAAATACTAACATTTTGGTTATAATAGTTTATATTGAAAATATAAAACAAACTTTGTTATTTAACATCCTCATTCTACAAATATTGTATAAAAATTCCTATAAAATATCTGTAAAAACTAATATAAACTAAAAATACATTCTGAATATCATTTTTTTGACATTGCTGCTATTTCACTTTTTAACGCAATTCTTATAACCATAAAACTACTTTTGCACCATTTCACAAAATAATTCACAAATAACACATATTTAAATTTTTCATTATTTATTCTTACTTTCCTAAAATATCCACAACACACAAAGACTCAGAGTTACATAGTCGTCCTAAATTGGGTAAATAAACAACAACACTGGAACTAAAACCTGAATTTTCTGTTTCTAATTGGGTCAAGAATTAAAAAAATATTATCTGGACTTCTTATTTATATGTACTTTTACATGAAGCCAGTTTGATGTACTTTTTTTTTTAAACGTATAAAAATAGGCTTCATAGAACAATAAAACCATTTATAACAATAACACTTAGCTCAAAGTGGTGGAGATTTGTAATAATATTATGCAAACTAATATAATGACAAAACCTATGTGGTTAAACCCTCAGAACAAGTTTGTATTGTAAAACCCCCTAGAACTCTTTAAATATATAAATATTGCCTTCAAAAAACCTCATTTATAACACAATAATACCATTCATAACGATTAACACAAAGTTTTCTCCACATATACTCCGTTTTTGGATAAACAGTATAATGACTAACATACACTACCTTTGAAGAAGATGGCGCAACATTTGTTGTGTGGTTAAAGCCTCAGAACTCTTTTGAATTCTTTCCATCACTACAACCTGCATTTTACATGTTGGCTTTAAAAATGGATTTTTATGCATAGAAGTGAAGCACATCTACAAAATGCTCACAAATAACCAAAGTCCACAACAACTAAAGAACAAAGCATTGTTTCGAAAACAACCTGAAAGGTACCAAAGACAAAATGTTTAAAAGGTTTTAGTGTTGTGACTTTGCGTACAAGTGATGTAAAATGGAAGTGTGTGCACCTGCTTAATAGAAACACTAGGACAGACTACTCCCTCCATTTGGTGTCTGCTATCATTGAGTTTGAGGAGATGACCTTGGGATTCACTGCTTGCTTTTTTTTTTTTTTTGGTGTCCTTTTCTCCACCTTGTCTGGGTTAATCTTGAAATAGCACCTGTTGGGTGAAACCTGGAAACCTTTTTACATCAGGCTAATAAAATAAAATTAGTACTGCACTGAAAGTAAAAGTTAAATATACTGTATTTTAATAGCTTTTATGTTTCTAATCCTATGAAAGTAAGTTGCTTTTGCCACATCTGCAAAAATGGCCTCAGTATTTTCTATTTTCCCACAGGACTTAACATGTGCCACTACTCTTTCACATTTCTTCACATTGATTCTTGGTCCATATCAACACACCACTCTGCAGTTTGAAATTAATTATCATGATATCAAAAAGATAAGGCTACTCCTTTGCCAACTCACTGACTTCCATTCCAGCAATATTATAATTTCTTTGGGGTGTAGAAAGTTGTTTCCATTTTGTTCTTGATGCTTCCCACGTCACTTGTCCTGTGTAGAATTTTGACTCTAAAGTTGTTTCATGTACTGGTAGTCTTTCAGAAAGCCAGTTGATGCAAGCACAGAAATCTAGTCTTGCGCTTTAAAAAAATAATTTAAAAAAATAAAATGTATTTTTAACTGCATTGAACTTCATGCTGTTAATAAAATCGGTGTTACTATAAAGACTTAGCCTTTAGATTGGAGCTGCCAGGCAGGAGGTTTAGAGGAAGAGCAAAGGGGAGATTTATGGATGTAGTGAGAGAAGAGGATGCAGAGGACAGGGTTAGATGGAGACACATGATTCACTGTGGAGACCTTTGAAAGGGAACAGCCAAAGGAAAAGAAGAAGAAGTCATCATTTAACAAAACTGAAAAAAACTGTAAAACAATGTTTTGTTTTGATTTATTACAGCTAAAGAATTTTATATTTTTAACAGCTATTCAGCTCTTTTGTTTTTAACATGCAACATCTCTGTTGCTCCTTTAACATGTGGGACGTTCAATTCTTCTTTTCTACAACTGTGAGTGTCTGTGTTGTTGTTAGTGGAGGGACCCACACTCCCAGGTCTGAAGACTGTGACAGACACTTTAACAGGTTCATGCAGCTCCAACTGCTTCCTGAATGTGAAATGTGTTTTTGTCTGTCTGTGTAGAAGAAGAAACAGGGACAGTGAAAATTGTTCAGACAAATGAGTTACTGATGTTACTGCACTGAAATGCAAAGGATAAAGGGAATTGTGTTCAACGTCTGCTCTGTCCTCTAAGACATCATCCTGTGTCTCTAACACTTTAATTGAAACAGTCACAGAACGGCTAAGAACAATTTTTGTATGATGATGTGCAGAGCGCACCGAGAAACCTCCACTTCGTCCATCCGATTGCTCCACTCTCATGTCGGATGTCCTGTCTTTGGTCGCTGAAGGCTCATGAAGCCAGTTTGATCTAAATATCTTTGTCCTATTCTCTGCTCCAGTCGTATCTAGTGTGGGAAACACAAACGGTAGCAAAGTAAAGTCTTCCTCCTTCTCCAGTGGTGCAGAGTCCAAAAGAGAAATAAAAAGGGTCCTTCTGTGTCTCCGTACTGGAAGCAGAGAGTGAGCACTGAGTGGACAGTCGGACACCAACAGGTTAACGTCAGACATGTGTAATACCAAATGACAAATGGTAAAAAGCAGGTGTTTCACAAACAGCTTTAAACAGCAGGTGAAAATATTCACCTGTTCATGCGTCTGCCCCAACCACAGACAGTGAGTATGGCAGTGTTACCTTCAGAGGGAGCTAGACCAGTGACAAGTAATCCTGAGGACCATGGGACTGGGATGTCTTGCATTGACAGGACATGTAGCCACATATTCCTTGATGTCTTGGGTCATAATCGGCCATCAGAAAGGCTGCTGGACAACAAAACAATCGCGGGAAAAGCCAGAATAACATGTTAAGCAGGATGAGGGACACCAATTGATTATCTTTAGATCTGAGATTTTCTGGTATGTAAAATTGTTTTGTGAGGCAGGTTGAAGGTGCTGGGTGATTCTCCAGTGCACTGATGGCATCCTGCTCGATTTCCAAGTGTGCAGCCTTTGGCCGGGTCATGGGAGACTCTCCCTACAAATCATCAGCAAACTGCATAATTCTTCTGCCTTTCCAATTTTGGGACCTGAGATACTCGCGATTCTTAAGGTCTGTGAAAAACAGGAATTGTTGCTCTGCCCCCTCTAATCAGAGTTGTCTTTTTTTCCAGAGCCACTAATTCCCAGTCTCCAATACTATAGTTCCTCTCAGCTGGAGACAGACATCAGGAAAAGAAGGTACATGGGTGAATTTTCTGCTCCTGATCAAACTGCTAGGACAGGATGGCCTAACCCCGGTGTCGCAAGCATCCACCTCCGCCAAAAACTTTACTGAGGCCTGGGAGAGTCAGGATGGGTGCTATGAGCTGATGGAGGGGTGGTGGTGATGGAGCTGTAGTTGAACATCATGAACATCCAGTAGAAGTTAGCAAAGTCAAGAAACTTCTGTAGTGGATTCCTAGTCTCAGGAACAGACCAGGAGTGCACAGCATCCACCTTGGCCGGGTCCATTTGAATGTGACCTGCAGAAACGATGAAGCCTTCAAACTTCTCTGCCTTAACAAATAACTGGTTCTGCACTTTGCCCAACAGGTGAGAAATGACAGCTCAAAGGCAACTTTGGCCAGTCCTGATGGAAAAGCAGATAGCTGCAGGCCCGGCTGAAGCTGGCCTCCCCACTGTATCTCTCATGTGGCAGTTTGGGTTCCGGGTCTGACATGATAACAATATTTATTGATGGGGGTAGAGTAGGACAAGACGCCCAAGCTGTGTTCCGCACCTGCCGTGATAAATTATGCAACCTGACTTCAAAGGAGTCTAAACTGGCTTCCAGGGTAATAATAGTCCACTGAATGGTTGGGTGCCGCTCCAGCACACTGGAGCTCGTTGGGTCTATTGCAGCCAGGTTGTACTGTGAAGGTGTGCTTATGCACAAAAAACTAAATGGAATGCTCCAATGAAAAGACCAGAATTCCAGGTAATTTTTAGATGGTTTATTTAAAAAATAAGTGCAAGGCGGGAAGGCGATCATCAGGTGGGGGATGCTCAACCACTATCTGAGGAGACAGGAGAGGGAGGTTAGTAACAGGTCTGTGTAAGACAGGTAGGAGTACAAAATGGGTGATGGCTTCCTCAGGTTATAATGCAGTCTGATCCGGAAAATATTCTCCAAAGCTGGAGAGGTTTTAAGGTTTTTTTCCTCATATCCCCAGTCATCCGAGCACTCTAATGTCACCATGTATGGCGACTTTATATTTTTTTCAGAAAGTTAATTCCCAAATCAAAGTATAGCGTGACAAGTATGGGAAGGTGCAGAAGAGTTCTGCTGTTCATTCAGTTTATTCACACTTAATGTTATTTTAAAAATGTTATTCATTAAGGAGTGATAACACTCCTCACCACCATGTTCTCCAAATCTTTGAATCACGTTTCCATAAGATTTTAACATATTTCTCCAGCAGATGTCCCCAAAGTGTTGATTCAAATGTTTCAAAAAACTGAACCATTTTCTGAATCAATCGCTTCAACTTTGAAAGCTTCAGAAAGCCTCGATTGTCCCATCACTAGGGCAGAGGTTCAAAACCAGTCCAATACACGAAGTCAGGTCAGATCACAACAACAGTGGTGGAGAGTCGACACAATGTGATCATAAGTTCATTAGAAACCAGTTATGTGGCTGCAGAGTCTTGAAATCTCTATGATGCTAAATTCTCCCTTCTCTGCTGACTGCAGCACCAGTATATGTGGGGAAAACTGAGCAACCTTCCTCATCTTCTTCATGACCTTCCTCAGCACTCTTCCTCACTCTGCAAAAGTGCTGATCAACATGAATTCATGAAAAACAACGAAGCAGAGCATGTGGTCACTGATCCTTTACTTGGACTTTGTTCAGTTCTTTGCTCTTCTCTGCCCTCTGCTCTGGTTTGAACACAGGACACAGCCTTCAGTCTGCTCACACACACACACACACACACACACACACACACACACACACACACTCTCTCTCTCTCAGCTCCACGTCTGTCTTTGCTCAGTTTTCCTCCTCTCAGCCACACATCTGATTCCTGTTAGAATCAGCCTCCTCAGTAAATAATCAGCTTCTACACACACACTCACTCATTCTTGTTAACACTCACATCTAACAGGACCTACATTTCCAGTTGTTCCAGGCTGCAGGCTCCCCTTGTTTCTATACATTTGTTCATGTTCTTGTTGTACTTTGGCCTTTTTTGGACTCGACTTTAGTGTGTTGTGTCTTTGTGTTGTGTCTTTCTCATAATACCAAGTAAATTAAAAAGCAAATGTCCAGAGATTGACCCGTGTGATTTTTTTCTCAACATATGTATAAAGTTGTTCTTCAAGTGAAAAGAAAAACGGGGTTGGCCATTGTGAATAGTATGTGGGGTCCATTACTGCAAACACATGCAGCAAACAGTACTGCTTTGCTGTTTTTAAACTACGCTTTTCACCATGGACACTTCCTTGTGCATGTAAATATTGAAACTAACACTTAGGCTATTTCTGGTCCTAGAATATCTGACGGTAAGTTATTGAGAATTGTCAGTAAGTAATATCACTGTAACATGATTAAATAGAATATTTTCCCACAGTGTTTGACATCATTACATGTAAGAATTCACAAGGCTGAAAAACTTCAATTGCATGTAGCAATTTGTACTGCACATATAAAGTTACTTCAAAATTTGTATAAATGTTGTAGGTTTAATTAATAAGCATTAGCTCCTTCACTCATGCAGGAATTCTGGGTAATGAATCATTTATTGTTGCTTTAAAAAAAGATGACATGATTGATAATTAATAAAAAAACAGCAGCAACACACAGGGGACCGGTGACCAGGAAGAGTGTGCAGAACACATTACTGATTCTTTTATCAGCAGATAAGGCCCTAAAGAAAATAAACCCAAGGAAAGCACTTGGTAACATTCCTGGGCAGCTGCTCATCACAGCTGGCAGAAGTGCTTGCAGACATCTACAACCTGTCTCTAGCACATGTTATTGTGCCCACTTTCTTTAAATTCACCAGCATACTATTGCTGAGAAAAACATTGTGACCTGTCTAAACGAGGACCAATCTGTGGTGCTCACGACTGTGATTTGAAATGATGGTGATGGAAAATATTTTTAAAAATCCATTCCAGACAACGCTGACCATTGCAGTTTGAATACTAGTAGAGCTCCACTGATGATGCATTAAACACAGCCCTCACACATCTAGAGGGCAAAGACACATTCATCAGAATGCTGTTTGACTACAGCTCAGCATTTAATAGAGTCAAGCCTTAGAAATTATCAAAGTAGCTCCTCACCCGTGGAGTGACACCAATCCTCTGTGACTGGGTACCAAACTTTCTAACTGACAGGCCCCAGCCTGTCAGAGTGGGCAACCACATGTCAGGCATCAGAACTGTAAGCACAGCGACCCCCCCAGGGCTGTCTACTGAGCCCACTGCTGTACACGCTATGACTTCATGTATGACTGTGTGGCCTAGAACAACACCAGCATCATTAAATTCACTACAACACAGCCGTCATTGGATTAATCACTGGTGGGGCTGAAGCAGAATACAGAAGAGAGGTAACAGAGCTGGTGACCTGGTGCTGTGACAATAATCTTTTCCAATGTGGACAAAACCGAGGAAATTATTCACTGATCTGAGGAGAAAACTAAAATGTACACCCCTCTTTACATCAGCGAGATGCTGGTGGAGAGTGTCGAAACCTTTAAATTCCTTGGAGTGCACATCAGAGAGAATCTCACCTGGTCTCACAACACACAATACCTCATTAAGAAGTCACAACAGCGGCTGCACTTCCTAAGAAGACCGAGAAAATTTGGGATGCAACGTAGGATTCTCAGTAACTTCTACAGAAATGTAGTTGAGAGTGGGCTCAGCAGCTCCATCATAGTCTGGTATGGGACCTGCTCTGCATAGGACAGGAAGGCATTTCAGAGTGTGATTAAAACTGCACAGTACATCTTAAGAGCAGCCTTTCAGTCACTGGAGGACATCTACCACACCAGGACCACCAGGAGAGCATACAACATCATCAGAGACTCCACACACCCACGGCACAGCCTCTTCACACTTCTACCCTCAGGCAGGAGATACAGAAGTTTAAAATCCAGAAACAACTAGACTCAGCAACAACTTTTATCCACAGAGAACTGAGGACTTCACTATTGAAAACAAATCATACAAAAATCATACAAAAATGGAGCATCCAAAGAAATGAACGCTGTACCTACTGTGAAACATGAACGAGGCTCAGTTTGTTCTGGGGCTGCTTTACTGCATCTGGCACAGGTTGTTTTGAATCTGTACTGTATAATATCTGAAGATTATCAAGGCATTATGGAGTGAAATGTGCTTCTTGATGTCATGAAAACGTGTGGGTTTTTCTTCCTTTAATGGCACGTTACTAATTGTATCCACATCTATATATATATATATATATATAAATGCAGAAGTGTGCACTTTTATCCACAGCCACTGCTGTATACACACTGTACTGAAAAATGTTGCTAGTGTAAACATACTTTTTCATTCTATTAATTTATTTCTGTCACAGTGGAATTAAGAATTGCAAATAAGAATGTTTTACGGTGTAACTATAATAACGGTTCATCTTGTGCATATGACAGTAAATGTCTTGAATCTTGACAATCTTGTTAAAGAATGCTGGAATTACATCATAGCATCACAGTCAAGCTGCTGTTGGCGTTAAAATGGTGGCATGCAGAAGTTAGTGTCCCCTTACATTGAAATGCCACATGGATCCAATCTTTACACTAAAACTAAATAATAGAATAATAATGCACATTCAGCCAGTACAAGTGTTTTTTTTTTATCATCAGAAGTAACAAAATGTTAAAGGAGTTTATATAAAAAGTAATAAAAAGCCTTTTTCTTAACGAAAAAAGATAAATAATAAAAGTAAAAATATCATTGCAAAGGTTTGTATAAAAAATAGCTGTATATACAATAAAGGAACATTAGCTGAATTAGCTGAATTGTAATTAAATATTATGTTAATGGAAAAGAAATCTTGCTAAATTTTTTATCCATGAGAATTAATGTGATAAGTGAGTAAGTTGGCCAGGAGCATTTACATAGTCATTTTCATCATCACTGCTTTCTTTATCATCCTCTTCCTCTTCCTTGTCCTGTCCTGTAACTAAAAGATCTGCACATGCTATATAATTGTTTTCAGTCTCCATGTTCACATAATCACAATCATCATCATCTTCTTCCTCCGTTCCTCCTACTTCCTCTATCTGTTCACTCTTGGTGTTGAAAAGCTCAATGTTCACATAGTCTCTCTTGTCGTCCTCATCATCATCATCATCTTCATCATCATTATCTTCATAACTGTTCCTGATAGTCACTGAAATACAGACATCCAAACAATTATGACAAGTCTTTAAAACATTTGTATCTAAAGTGACATTTTGTGTAATCCATTGTGTTTCCTGCACAGACTTTGATTTAAGATGGGGTCTCCAGGCTGGTTGATTTGTTGTCGTCTCCTGTGCACCAAACAGACCACCAACAAGAGCAGTAGGAGAAGCAGCAGGACCCCAGAAGTTACCAAGGAGACCACCAACCACAGATGCACTAGAAAGAAAAAAAATTAATACTTATATGAACATTCCACCTCCAGCAAAAATCTTTTTCTGGAGCTTAATCTGATTTCGGTAATATTGTTCTAGTTTGGATATATGGCTGATTTTATGGACCAGTGATACTAAGAATTAGATTACAGTTTGTTTGTTTTTTACAGAATACATGTGTGTGAATGAGAGGGAACCAAGTAGAATGGCGAGGTTACAGGGAGGCAGAGATGGAGGTAGCAGATCTTAAGATGTTGAGGTTCTCTTTGGGAGTGACGAGGATGGACAGGATCAGGAATGAGGACATCAGAGGGACACCTCATGTTAGATGTTTCAGAGATAAAGTCAGAGAGGACAGATTGAGGTGGTTTGGACATTTTTAGAAGACAGACTGAATATATCGGTAGAAGGATGTAGCTGCCAGGCAGGAGGTCTAGATGAAGACCAAAGAGGAGATTTATTGATGTAGTGAGGGAGGACATGAAGTTAGTTGGTGTGAGAGAAGAGGATGCAGAGGACAGGGTTAGATGGAGGCACATGATTTGCTGTGGCAACACCTGAAAGGGAACAGCCAAAAAGAAACGAAGAAGAAGAACAGATTACTGTTTTTGACATAAAACACTTCAAACCCTTACAAAGATCCAGGATGTGCTACAGTCAGGTGAGGTGATCCCGTATGTTTTTCTTTTAGTCTTGGTGAACTATATTCACTAAACCAACTACTCAATGATTAGGACTTCCTCTTTGCTCTATTATATAACTCCAATCAGATCCCAAATTAAAGTTAGATACCAAGATGAATTTATAATTAACTAGAATTTCTAAGCCTACACACAAAATACTTTAATTAACTTCACGAAAAAGTAGTTGAAAAGCAGAAGCCAGTCAGTAATATGAGACCATCTCCAAATGTCTAAACGTCTGTTAGTCCAAGTAGATCAGCAACCAACAGTAAGAAAGAAGGAAAACACAGTGAAATCAATGGCAACTCTGAACAAGCTCCAAGGCTGTGATCCGGCTTAATTGTGTATGTCCGGTTATTCATCAGTTAGTTTTTTATGCAAGTACGGTATGTCAAAGAGAAAACACTATGTAAAGTAATAATAATAATAATAATAATAGTAGTAATAATAATAGTGATATCTTTATTTATAAAGCACAAACAAAGTACAAAGTGTTGTACAATAAAAGGAAAATAAAGATAATTAAATAAATAAAATCAGGTTAAAATCAGTATTAAATCAAGGAAAAGCACAAGGTAAAATACATCAGTTATATAGACAGACTATACTATTTATACTAAAACAATAATCTCACATCTCAGGAAAGGCAAACCTATAAAAATGCGTTTTCAGACGGGACTTAACAGATGACACTGAGTCAGAGAGCCTGATTTCCTCAGGCAGGTTATTCCACAGTTTTGGAGCCATGATGGAAAATGCTCTGACTCCCTTGGTTTTTAACTGGGAAGTTGGAACATACAACAATCCACTGTCTGGCACATATGGAATTAAAGGATCAGAAATATAGGATGACGCTAAACCATGTAGTGATTTGTAAATAATCAGTAAAATCTTAAAATTTATCCTAAGATGAACAGGGAGCCATTGTAGAGATGCAAGACAAGGAGTAATATGGCTGAACTTCCTGGTTCTAGTCAGGAGCCGAGCTGCTGAGTTCTGAACAATTTGTAGGTGTTTCAAGTCTTTTTGGTGAAGTGAGGAAAATAAGCTATTTCAATAATCTAGACGAGAGGAGATAAAAGCATGAATAAGCATCATTAAAATTTAACATGGGTCTGATTTTTGCAATTTTCCTAAGATGATAAAAGCAGGACTGAACTAGTTTAGTGATGTGATGCTCAAAACTCAAGTTGCAGTCAAATAAAACAAGATTTCTGACAACTGGCTCAACAAATTTTGATAAAGGCCCTAAGTATGGGACTATAAAATACTGGAAATATTTTAAGGTCCAATTATGAGAATTTCCTTAATTCAATTTCTTTTCTTCAATTAAATTGATTTGAATTTAGTTGAAGTAAATTTAAAGACATTCAGTTTCTAATATCAGACATACAGACTTGTAGAGAACTCAGCCTACTGTGGTCCATAGGAGTAATAGGAAGATACAGCTGAGTGTCATCGGCATAACTGTGAAATGAAATATTATGTCTGCGTATAACATCACCCAGTGGAAGCATGTAGATTGAGAAAAGAATTGGGCCAAGTATCGATCCTTGGGGAACACCACGCTTAGAGGGGGATGACATATAATTGTCAATGGAGACACAAGATTTCCTATTAGACAAATATGAAGCATCCAGTTTAACAATGTGCCTGATATACCCACCCAGTGCTTCAGACTATCCAACAGAGTATTATATTATTATATATAATATATATATATATATATATATATATTATATATTATCTACTGTGTCAAATGCAGCATCTAAATCCAACAGCAGTAGGATAAAGCACAAGCCAGAGTCAGCATTAATTAGAAGGTCATTTGTGAGACGTAGAAGAGCTGTCTCTGTGCTGTGGTTTTTGCGAAAACCTGTTTAGAACTTTTTGAAACTGTTATTTGTTTCCAAAACTGTCAGCAACTGCTGTGTGACAAATTTTTCTAAAAATTTAGAGACGAACGGGATGTGGGCCGGTAGCTGTCCACGATAGAAGGATCTAGACCAGGTTTCTTTAAAATGGGCTGTATGCAGGCGCCTTTGAAATAATCAGGGACACAACCTGTACTCAATCATTTGTTCAATATTATAAGCAGGTTTGGTGCTATGCAGTCTAACACTTCCAGTAAACAAGTTGTTGGAATAATGTCAAGCAGCTCAGATAAGGACAGACCACATCCAGAAATGAAGGATTTTGAGTGATACCACCCCTAATTTTCTCAACTTTAAAAACAAAGTGTGATAAAAACTTATCAGTCAGTAAGAGATTCAGGGTCCTGTCACAGAGCTGGTGGATTCTGGTGAAGGAACCTGCTTAGCTATATGGCGTTATATGTTTTTCAATTGATATAAAAACCTTTATCATGATTTGATTCTATTATTTTTGTTCTAGTTTACCTATGAGGATTATTTCATGGTGATACTGAATGGTTATGGAGGCTCCTAAAGAACTAGAGGTTGTATTTTTTACATGTTAACAAAGTTTTTTGTTTATATGGAAACTGGAGAATCAGGACAACTGTCTCCAACAATCCAGAAGCCAGTTTCCTCCAGGAAATAGCTTAGGACAGTGGGCTGGGACCAGAGAATAAAATGGGATCTAAACATATTGCCCCAAATACACTGCTCATGTTTAAAAATCACATTTTAAATTATGTATCTGTATGTATCCACCGAATTAGAAGTTAAAGGGTGTAATTAAGAACTTCAGTTGGCCGTCTTCATTTCAAGGATCAACTACTATATTTCTGCAGATTTCGATGCAATGGAAAATGCGGCAAATATACTATAAATAAATATTATAGGGGAAAATTAGGTCAGATTGCTTTTAAAAAATACACTGATGGAAAGTCTGGAGGCCACATATTCGATAGATTTACAAAATCTGCTTTTACTTATACGTATAATTATATAAAATATGAATGTAATGATTTTTAATCTTATCACCCTTCCAGTGAGCTGACTGACGTTAATATCAAGCCACTTTTCCAGTTTTCTTTGTGTTGTGATGTTTTCATTTACACAGTGTATCATTCAGAAACAAACTCTACCTTTAATGATGACTCTAATTGGTGCTGATGGCCTTGAAGTGTTTTTTCCTTCAGACCCCGTGACTTCATACACACAGCTGTAGTTGCCCTGATGTTCATACTCAGCTGCAGGGAAGTTAAAGGAGGCAGAGTAGTTGACTGCTGACTTGGTGTCAGTGATGTTGGAGTCTGAGAAGAAGATGAGATGAAAAAAACCTCCGGGATTGACAGGGGAAATGGAGCATTCAATGACAAAGCTGTAGCCTCTGGTGATCTCAGCACCTTCAGGACCCCAGACCAGACCTCTGTTGGGGGATGTCAGAGAGATTTTGGGCTGCACAGTCACTGGGTAAAACACACAATACTGTGGGTTAGAAAGGTTTAAAATGACTGGGTTTGTAAAGCAGCAGTAAGTTCAGACTGGATGTTGAACATAATACAGCTTTACAATCATATAATAATAGAGAAGATATAACTAAGTTGGAGTTAGATAAATACATAGAAATAAACCTTGTGGCTACTTCATTAGGAGCAATAAATACAATTCAATACAGCAGCGCTGTCATGATTTCTTCCCCCTCATTCATTTTAAATGTGGTGGCCAAAACATTAAAACCACTTCTTCATATAATGCACTCCAGTACGACTCCACGCCCACTTTTACCTCAGTAACAAACACATAGTAGAATTATCAATTTTCGGAAAGTTTGAACTTAAAAATGAGAAATTAAAAGGCAGCACGATAGTGAAGTGGTTAGCACTTCTCAGAATGTTGTGGGTTCATGCCCATGGGTTTTCCTCTGGATACTCCGGTTTCTCTGTAAAGTAGAATTCATGCCAGAGCTGCTGTATTGTATTGCATTACATTGTACAGGTGTACCTAATAATGTGGCCAGCAGAGGTACAAAGGTGATGTGAGTAAGTTACTTAGCACTTATAACCTGTTGAAAAAGAATTGGAATGAAGTAATACAGATAAATACTAATACAAGGAAAATAAAATAAAAAAGATGGGAACATGGAGCTCATTCAGAATCAACTACCACCCACATATCTGCTTTTTAACTTATAGGAAGAGCTGTAAAAACTGACAGAGTGAGTGCCAGACAGCAGTTCACATGCTTTCACACCACATGGTTTGTGGTGTCTCAGTTGCAGCATTGTAATTAATAATGAAATTAATTTCTGACTGTACTCTGTCCAAAAATTGGTATACGGTGGTGGTGATGTGATCTCAGCTGGTTAAATTTCATCTTTAGGGCTAAATAAAACCTGTGTCCTGAAGTGTGTCGTGTTTTGGTTGTGTATTGTTTCTTTTGTTAGTTCAAGTTAAATGGTTTATAACTGTTTAATTATATTAACATGGTGTAAGATTCAGTTAACTTTGCACAGAAACAGCTGGTAGAAATGTAATTTTTACTTTTACACTTAGAACCTGTACTTTTTCATTTTTACTTGAGTAAAGAAGTCGAATGAGTATTTCTACTTTTATTAGTGTTTTTTACACTTTATTAACCACCATACAACACAATATCTCGACACTGGTACAATCCTTCCTTTTTAAAGACCACTTGAGAAATTCTAGAGACAGCAGGATTGGTCCCTAATGTGTGCTTCTCACCAGACAGGGTGACAATTTCTTTTAAAGCAACTTAAAGCCAACTTAGCATAGAATAAGTGATGCTGACATAATGACTCCAGGTGGCCTAACTAACAGGACTGGATATGTTGGGTGCTGGGAATCTAGCTAAAAAAACATAACACACTAAGTGTTTGTGTATCATTTATGTGTAATGTGTATCACAGAATAATTTTCATTTTTTACAACTTATTTAATGTAAATTCTGCCAGAAGAAAAAGTCTGAATACTTTTGTAAATGGGAAATTTCAGTTTTAGATTTTGAATAAATATGAAATTATGTCATTATGTGTTATTGTGTATGTTCATGGGAAGATTTGCATTTTGGTGTGAATACTTTACCAAATAACTGTATATAAACCAGCCCATTCAGCATTCAGATTCTGATTGTGTTCTTGCTAATTTGATTAAATTGAGAACATTGCCTGCCTTGACACTTTACCGTATATAATAATTTGAAAAACACTAAATGTAAATGTAAAAACTAATGTAATGGATATAAACAATTACTCACAGGAAACAGACCACACCAACATCTTTCATCTATCCACAGTTGTGTTTCCTAAATCCTCTGTGCCAACACTCAGTCAGAAACCTTTCACTTCCTGAACAGGCCACATCATGAAGCCACATTTGTCCACTTCCTTGACCAAACTGAGCTGACTGGGTGTCATTTATTGCTGCACCACAGCCCAACTGTCTACAAACCACCTCAACATCATGTAAGCCCCAGCTGTCATCACAGACTGTTCCCCAGGTGTTGCTGTAATAGATCTCAACTCTTCCAGAGCACAGATTAGATCCAGACACAGCTAATCTGATCTGATATCCTTTTTTTAAAAACACAATATTTTATTAATTGGGTTAAAACATAGAAGATGTTAACTATGACACACTAGAATGGACAGACCAAATAAATCTGATGTCAAACACTAAACAATATGTGTCATGTACTGCCATATATATTATAATATAAAATTACATCAGTTTTATAAACCATACAGAAAATAAAACTGACCTACAGAAGGTGAAGCTGGGGTAAGTAGAAGGAAAACTGTGGAGGGAAAAAAAAGACATTGTTCATTATATCGCACGCTGTGACCCGAAACAACTCTCAGAGTTTTTTAATCCTTAATGTAACAGAACACGAACCACAATAACCTTTGAACTCAACCTTGATTCCAAAGAGACAATAGTATAGCAAATAGTATCTCACCTATTGTCAGAAAGAACAAGTTTCTCTGACATGTGCTCCCCATGGCTGAGGCTGAAAGGAATGTTTCAGTAATAGAGCAGAGGACAGTGAACTCAAGTAAAAGCAGAAATATTTTTTTTTCTTCAACTACTTCCTTGTTTCTGGTGTTTCGTAAAGTAAAACTTTTTAGTTCTTTGAAACTAAAACTAAACTAGTGCAATATGGTAAGGCTGCAGAAACTAAACATGATGTTTATCACTTAGAGGGGACAGCAAGAGAAGTGTTATTTTGGAAAGTTTGTTGAATGTTTCATTGAATTTTGTTACATACAGAAATACAGAGAAATATCACACAACTGCTGGTGTGAAACCATATGTTGTAGCGACACCATGCATTTTAACAAATTACAAAAAGTTTAACTTAGTTTTTATTTGCACATACTGTGTTCCAAAAATTACATTGTAGATCTACATTCACTTTGCTTTTGTTTTACATAGCATGGGACAGGTCTGTATTTATGTACTGCTCAAATATTGTTTCATACATCAATCTAATTGTAGAACATTAGGCCGATGCCTGCAAAACTAAGCACATTTTCATTTTACAGAAATTTTACTACTAAAGAATCTACAAAATAGTTTTAAATAGAGTGAGAGCTGTTCTAATCTTAAATAAAGGTTTTGGTGCCCTCATTTATGTTCAGAATAAGGTCCATGCTTCAGCCTCTAGATGGCAGCATTCGTTTTTCAATGTCATGAATTGAAGACGGGAAATAATTTCAGTAAAGGTCAATAGTTGACTTATAGCCATAATAATCAGTAGGAGAAAGCGGTTAGCTAAGTAGAAGTGAGATACTGAGAGGACTGAAGAGAGTAGACAGGAGTACAGGGAGATACAGCATAAGGTGAAGGTAGAGGTGGCAAAGGCCAAACAAAGAGCATATGAGGACTTCTTTGCTAGGTTGGACACTAAAGAGGCAGAGGTGGATTTGTACAGGTTGGCCAGACAAAGAGATAGAGATGGGAAGGATGTGCAGCAGGTTACTGTGATTAAAGATAAGGATGGAAATGTATAGACAGGTGCCAGGAGTGTGATGGGAAGATGGAAGGAGAACTTTGAAGAGTTGATGAACGAGGAAAATTAAAGGGAACGAAGAGTAGAAGAGGTGACTGGTGTGGAGCAGGAAGTAGCAAAGATTAGTAAGAGTGAAGTGAGGAGGACGTTGAAGAGGATGAAGAGCGGAAAGGCAGTTGGTCCTGATGACAAACCTGTGGAGGTATGGAAGTATCTAGGAGAGGTGGCAGTAGAGTTTCTGACTAGTTTGTTTAACAAGATCTTGGACAGTGAGAGGATACTGAGGACTGGAGGAGAAGTGTACTGGTACCAATTTTTAAGAACAAGGGAGATCTGCAGAGCTATGGAAACTACAGAGGAATAAATGAAGTTGTGGGAAAGAGTAGTGGAAGCTCGGCTAAGGGCAGAGGTGAACATTTGTGAGCAGCAATATGGTTTCATGCGTAGAAAGAGTCCAAGAGATGCAGTATTTGCTTTGAGGACGCTGATGGAGAAGCACAGAGAAGGTCATAGGGAGTTTGCATTGTGTCTTCGTAGATTTAGAGAAAGCGTATGACAGGGTGCAGAGAGAGGACCTGTGGTATTGTATGAGGACGTCTGGCAGAGAAGTATGTTAGAGTGGTGCAGGACATGTATGAGAGCTGTAAGACCATGGTGAGGTGCTGTAGGTGTGACAGAGGAGTTCAAGGTGGAGGTGGGTCTGCATCAAGGATCGGCTTTGAGCCCCTTCTTGTTTGCTCTGGTGATGGACAGACTGACAGATGAGGTTAGACAAGAATCTCCCTGGACTATGATGTTTGCAGATGACATTGTGATTTGTAGTGAGAGCAGGGAGCAGGTGGAGGAAAATCTAGAGAGGTGGAGGTCTGCTCTGGAAAACAGAGGAATGAAGCTTAGCTGCAGCAAGACAGAATGTGCGAATGAGAGGGACCCAGGTGGAACGGTGAGGTAACAGGGAGCAGAGGTGAAGAAGGTGAGACCAGAGATGTTGTTCGGCTTAGAGACAGTGGCACTGAAGAAAAGACAGGAGGCAGAGCTGGAGGTAGCAGAGCTTAAGATGTTGAGGTTCTCTTTGGGAGTGAGGATGGACAGGATCAGGAATGAGGACATCAGAGGGACAGCTCATGTTAGATGTGTTGGAGATAAAGTCAGAGAGGCCAGATTGAGGTGGTTTGGACGAGTTCAGATAAGACATTGTGAATATATTGGTAGAAGGATGCTGAGGTTGGAGCTGCCAGGCAGGAGGTGTAGAGGAAGATCAAAGAGGAGATTTATGGATGTAGTGAGGGAGGACATGAAGTTAGTTGGTGTGAGAGAAGAGGATGCAGAGGATAGAGTTAGATGGAGGCACATGATTCGCTGTGACGACCCGTAAAAGGGAGCAGCCGAAAAGAAAAGAAGAAGGGAATCTAAATATTATTATGTTAGGTATATTCATCTTGTCCATATATGTCCACAATCACTGTCATCATCAGTAGTTTCTTCTTCATGTTTTTCTTCCTCTCGTTTGTCTTGTGAACTCTCTGTATAATTTTCCTATAATATAGGGGCGACTGTGGTGCAGGAAGGTAGAGCAGTTGTCCACCAATTTCGCAGTTGTTGGTTCAATCCCCGGCTCCTCCAGTCACATATTGAAGTGTCCTTGAGCAAGACACTGAACCCCAACTTAGTTGCTCCTGGTGAGTGTTGGCCAGCTGCATAGCAGCTCCCCCATCGGTGTGTGTGTGTGTGAATGCGAATGGGTGAATGAGAAGCAGTGTAAAGCATTTTGAGTGGCAATAGGTAGAAAAACGCTATATAAGTGCAGAACATTTACCATTTACCATTCCTCAGTCTGTACTTCCTCATAATCATGACTTTCACTCTCCTGCACCTCCCTTCTTCCTGCTAGATCTCTCTGTTTGTTCTTAAAAGGCACAGAATTAGACATAACCACAACTGTCTATTAATCTCTTATATGTTAGGTTTATCATAACTGGTGAGCAGAGACTTGGGGTCCGGCCGATTTGGCTTGTCGTCATCTCCTGTGGACCAGACAGAGTACCAGGAAAAGCAGGAGCAGCAGCACCAGGATCCCAACAGCTACTGAGGACACCAGTAGCCACAAAGAAGACAATTTTGGAAAGTCACGCTGCGTAAGCTGTTAGCATCTCTGACAAAAATAATCAGATCACTAAAGGTAATGATAATACTCACATTATTGCAGTAATAAGTGAGAAGTAAAAGTAAGGTATGCTAATTCCATCCCTGTGTCCATGGCAACATTATTAAAAAACTTCTCACCTGAACACCAACATCTTTGCTGTACGTACAGCTGTGTTTCCCTAATCCCCTGTGCTGACACTTACTTACAGAACTTTCACTTTCACCTGAACAGGATACATCATCAAGCCAGATCTGTCCACTTCCCTAACTAGAACGAACCAAATGAAAAGCTCTGTCTGCTGCCTCATAGCCAGACTCTCTACAAACCACACTGGCATCATTTATGTCCCAGCCGTTTTCACAGACTTTTCCCCAGATGTTGTTGTAGTAGATTTCAGCTCTTCCGGACAACCGTGTAGGCCCAGCTAATCTGACCGCCACACCTAGGCGCAGTAAACAAAGACCATCCAAAAGGACATGCCATTCAAAAGCATCCCTTTGGTGTGTGAAAGCAACTGCGTCTGCATCAGTCTGCATACTCTTCTTGACTATAGCCTCCTCTTGAGAAACGTGTCCACACCTGCTACCACTACTACACTCTAAACCTGCTGCCCTACAATGTCAGAGGACAGTATAGAAGCAGCAGCAATTTTACAGCGAGTTCTTACTACCACAGTAAACTACCACATGTGTTTCCAGGTGTTTAGTTCCTGCGTAATTAGCCCTGTGATTTTACCCTCCTATTACCCAGACATACCCATTGCTCGTACCAGGGGGTGGGGAGCCCATGCACCTCAAGGGCTACAACCCTGCTTGTTTTCTAAGCTAAGCACTCCTGGTTACCTGGGTCAGGTGTGTTCAGTCACTTCAAAGTTGGAAAAGCAGTGGGTATGGTGAGGATAGGGGGAAAAACTTCTGAATCCCTTTCAATTATTTCTATCGCACCATATCTCTCCATTTTTGGGCTGATACTGGTGCTGATTAAAGATGTCTAATTGAAAAACATAATATCATGTATCATGTAATAAGCATAACTATCTATCTATCTATCTATCTATTTATTCAATTGAGGAATTGTATTACCTGTACAGCATTCTCAGTGTGGTCACAGGAATATTGCTCAAATCCTCCATGCTGACACTGAGTTAGAGACCTTTCATTTCCTGAACAGGCCACATCTATAAGCCAGATTCGGCCACTTCCTTGCACCCAGTGCTGCCCCACAGCTCAGCTCCCTGCAAACCACTGTAGCATCATTTAAGTCCCACTTATCATCACTGGCTGTTCCCCAGGTGTAAAATTGAATTGTAATGTAAAATTCCAATATACTTGAAATTATAAGTATGAATGACTTGAAACATAACATGGCTCAGTGTAAACTGCAAGCTGAGACAGCCTGTTTCATTTTGTCTAAAAGTAGGTTCAGTTTGAGAAGGAAGCTACAGCATTGGTGGCTTTTTTTAAACAAACACAGCACTAGTTCAATCTTAAATTTACATTTTATATCAGGGTTGTTATCAGTAGTAGTCTCAACTGTTTTTCACACCAACTCGTCTAAACAATTCTCACAAAACCATTTACTTCACAACTCCAGTAAGTAATGTTACATGTTACTGTAGAATACATCTTGTTAGGGGTCGAGCAACAGACTGAACAACTAAATTAATTTCTGTTTGGCTGAAAAAAATGTACTGATGAGGAGCCACAGTGGTTGAAGAAGACGACTTCTTGTCCATTTGTCTGTCTTTCATGTTATAAGTTGCTGTTCTTGATGAAACATTTGTTGTTGTACGAGTCCATCTCAATTTACAAAAATTCTAACTATTTACTGTAGCTTCAAGAATTTAAAAACCAGGTGATTTCTTTTGAATTTACATACATTTTTCTGCATTAAAGGGGTTTCTATAATCTCAAGGTTTACCAATTTCATTTTGAGGTCTTCTGAAAACTGTTTTTGCTCTCAGCAAACTGCCAGAGACTGGCCCCTGGTGATACACACTTACAAATTTAAAGTGCAAGCACAAACTAACCGAACTAACGCCACTCATCAAACATTAAGTGTTTGGCTTTTTTAAGATCCAACACCTTATTTGACATATTAAAGTTAATAACCTAGAGGGTTTATCAAAGGGATGCAAACTTTTGCAATGATATAATTTGTATTATTTAATTAAAACTTCCTTTTTAAACACTCCTTGACCATTTTTGTTACTTCTGATGATGAAGAAACCTTTCTGACATCTTGCTGTACGTGCATGAAATATTAGGTTGATGAATACAAATTCATATCAAATTCTTTTTTTGTTTTACTCTTTTTGCCATTTCACTCGAAGGAGATGCAACTGTAATTAATGATTATGTATTTGTTCTTTATTTTTGCTGAAAAAGCATCTGTCATTTTGGTGCCAATAGGGTTCATTTTTAACAGACATCTGCCTCCCAACATGAGGGGGACTGAGCAAACAGTCCTTTAGGTCGTATGAGAGAACAGTGACAAACGACCTCTGTAGTTGTAGGGGTTAGAAGATATACCTATAGTACCTTAAGTTGAAAGACACTGTCTTTAAAAAGTCTATTAGACACCAAAATGTGGCACAGCGGTTTTTCAGTCCTCACAAACAGGATTATACAACTGTGGAAAGAGAAATGTGTGTTTGCATTATTGTGTTTAGGTAACACAGCTCAATATGTTACATCCTAGGAAGCCAAGGGTGGCACATGCACTTCAAAAAGCTCTTTCTTTGGCTTTGAGATTTACCGTAAGTACCATAGTTTGTTAGACCATATGTCTGTTCTGAATTACCATCCACTTACTTTTCATCAAACTGATAAAGCTGTAAACCCCAGCCATCTTGGTCTTAAGGGCTATTGTTTGCAAAGATGAATAAACCTCCAGCACACTACTAATCCTCTTGGTCCGCAACCAGGTTCTCTTGTTATAAAAGCTGAAACCACAGTTCTCCTGCCCCACCTGCAGACGGATGCAGTGCTGTGTTCAAACCACTAGAGGCCATCGCAATGCAACAGGATGTCTTTTACTGTTACAGTGACTAAATGAAACACAACTTTGCCACAGTGTAGATATTTCAGTCCCTTCCCAGCAGTCTGTACAGAAGATTTGCATAGTGTCAGCATTTCTCTCTCTCTTTGTTTTCTTATTGTACTGTTTATTCCAGCTTGTTAAAAAAAGGTGGACATGTGTGACAAAATGTCTTTTTTTAATACAAAAATCTACCTGACCAAAAAAAGATACATATGTATACATATATATATATATATATATATATGTATACATATATATATATATATATATATATATGTATACATATGTTATAATTCATCTGCTTGTTACCTTCTACCCAGTTAATCTTCAAACACAATCTGGATTTGAAGCTCTCATCGACTGATAGTGAACGATCACGTGCACACAGAGTGATTCTGACAGCTCAGTGAACCTCATAGCGTGAGAAGGCTGAGGAAGTGAATGGTGTGAGAATGCTGCCACCGCAGCCCTGTGGCAGCTCAGCCTAAAGACTGCGGTAGTCTAGCTTCGCTCTCCAGTCCTCTTAAACCCACTTCAACCTGGTTTCTATTTGCACTCTACTGTCCTCGTGCTCGAGCGTTCCTTTGAGCTCTTGCTAGTACTTTTATCTTAAATATCAAATAGATTTTTTTTTCCTGCAACATTCATGATTATTTATGGGTCTATGTTGAAGAAACATGATATGCCTGAGTCCAAATGTCACATTATTATTAGACTTATATTTTCATACAAAGAGATACAAAAGTGTCAATAGGACAGGTTTACACTGTGAACATTACAACACACGCATACAGTATGTCGAAATGCAGAACAAACTGATATGACCTTTTTCATTCTTCCCCACACAGACACACACATGAGAGGAGGCAGGCCTTCAAATTTACTGGGGGTCATTTCTAAGCAGAGGAACTGAAAAACAAACAGAAATTTGAGGTGTGAGGATGTATGTCTGGTGCATGAGTGTTTGTGTGTGGGTTAGGGTGTGTGTTTAAGTGGGTGAAACAACAGTAGAAAGAAGTCGCCTCCTGTGTACAGAAAACAGACAGAACCCACAAGGCAGAGAAAGGAGGTGTGTGTGCATGTATGAAGAAGAACAACATCCTCTCATTGTAACGTGTATGTGCAGTATGTATATGTCCTCAATGACCATGAAAGTCTTACTGTGCCCGGGGAGTCCCCTCAGGGACACAACTGATGGGTAGGCTGGGATTTGATCCCACAGACCTTTGCATCCCATCCTGCTGGTCTACCCATTAAGCTACAAGGGATTTATGTGTGTGTGAGAGAGAGTTTGTTTGGTTACATGGAGGGGTCCAAAACTGTATTTCACTTAATGGAGAGTCCCCATAGGTTTATAAAACAGGTTGGAACTATAGGTAACTGTAGGCGGCAGAGGCCCAACATGCACTCCCACATCTCAGCCACGAAGATTCACATCGATGAGCCGATTGAGTAACATCATGGACACTGAAACAGAAAGGAAAAGAAAAAAGAAGAAGAAGAAGAAAAAGAAAAAGAAGAAGAAACAGAAAAATGGAGCAACTAAAGTGGAATATTAGCTTTATTGTTGTTATTGAGTACATATACATATTATAAAGAAATTTCTCCTCTGCATTTAACACCCCCCCCCCCCCCCCCCCCCCCCCCCCCCGACGTGAGCAGTGGGCAGGCACAGGCGCTAACTCTGACTGTCTTGCTCAAGGGGAGACCTCGGGTGTTCCCCTCCCCAGCTGTGCAGTGCTGGTCCAAGCTCAGGAGAAATTGCAGTGGTGACCCTGAACTCACGGGATGAGACAAAAGGACAATAATGGTAATAATAATAGAAAATATAAAAGGTTGCCTGTTTTCTTCTTCTTCTCGCCTTTGAACAATTTAGTGTCATAATTTGTTTATGATGGGGTAATTTTACTTTCCACTTTCTGGTTAATTCTATTTTTATTTATTTATTTGTCCTTTTAGCTCATCCCGTGAGTTCAGGGTCGCCACAGCGGATCATTGTCCACATGTTGATTTGGCACAGTTTTTACGCCGGATGCCCTCCCTGACGCAACCCTCCCCAATTTCTACCGGGCTTGGACCGACACTGCACAGCTTGGGAGGGGAATGGGCTGTTGGGGGTTCAGTGTCTTGCCCAGGGACACTTTGACATATAGCCAGGGCTGGGGATCCAACCACTGACCCTGGGGTCCGTGGACGACTGCTTTACCAACTGAGCTACAGCCGCCCCTTTTTCTGGTTAATTCTACTTTTAATAAATACTGGGTGCAACACTGCAACTAGTATTTGCAACACTGACCCCTTATGGACACGTACATCTGCCATGCAAGTACAGTATAACAGAAACACATTTGCGAATATCGCTGAACTCAATGCGCATATCTTCGCATACGCGCAGACTGCGGACGTATAATTCTGACCTTAGACGGTGAGGAGACACTGTAGGGTTGATGTTACTGTATGTCTCCATGTAGTGAATGTCAGTCCATGTAAAGTACAGTAAAATAAAAAAAAAGTTTCTGTGTACTCTTATATGCCAGTGAGGACCAGTTTGAATTTTATACCACTGTGTGTGTCTGTGTGTGTGTGTGTGTGTGTGTGTGTTCGCGTGTGTGTTTTGGAGGTGATTAAGAAGCAGCAGTGAAAGAGCATGAAAAGACAGAGATTTCTTCATTTAGTTTTACAGCACGGGAGCTGTGTTCCTCGACACACACTCACACACACACACACACACACACACTCAGGGTGCCCAACAAGTGAATATAATTGGGACTGACAGCTAGCCTTCACGCTCTGACGCACCTCTTTTCCCAAAGTGGACGCAGAAGGACCGTTTTACACACACATGCACATACGCATACACAATCACACACAGAGTGTCTAAATGGGCATTCTGGCCACAGCATCCCAAAAACCAAAACAGAGGAGAAGAGGAGGGGGGGGATGAATAGTTGAGCGGGGGATTCGGGGAATAGATGATCTAGGTCACCTTAGCCCGACAGACAGAGAGGAGAGAGAAACACGCAGGCAGACTTACGTACAAGCACCAAAGTAGTAAGAGACATGTTAGAGACATGCTACCATACTTGCAGGTGGTACAGAGCGAAATGTCTGACAGGTAAAAATACTCCCCTCACTTCCTGATGCTCCAATTGAAAGAAACACAGCTTAAAATGCCTTATGCCTAATAATTATTATCAATAAATATCTAGTTGACCCTACATCGACAGATCAGTGCACATTGACCTGCCCATTTGATTTCAGTGACATCTGCAACACTGACTGATATTTTTTTAAATGTTTGGATAATGTTCAAAAACAATGACCCAACATACAGTAGTACACATTAAAGTCTGCCATGCAAGATGCTCACCTGACCCACCACGAGCTACTTGGGGGTTCCTTGTAGCCAGGAGGGACCACAAGTAAAACCAATTACCCTGTGGTTCATTGACGACCTTACCCACTGCAACTAGATAAATTACACATAAGCCGCAAATTCTTGCAAAATCACTATGTTCTGTGCATTGTGAAATCCCAGCAACCACAACTAGCCTGTACCCACAAAGCCTGACATACAGTGTCCCTGCTTTGATAATACTGTCACGCCACATATGACTGAACTCATAATTGCATTGGCTAAACTGTGTGTGAGTCATTCCAAACAATGCAAAATATTCGCTGGATGGTCAATTGAAAGAAAAATAGATCGTCCCTGTCAACTTGTCACTCTTATTTTCGGCTATGGATCAATGGTGGACTGACTGTCTGGTCTATGAGTGACAAGGTTTGAAGGTTGGATTTGCTCAGAGCAAGAGGGTCAATGTCAGAGTGGAGATTATGGTTGGAGGTTAGAAACATGGAGAAAAGGATAAATCACAACATACTCCATTGTGGTTTTACGAACTTTTGCTGATGGCACCACTAAAATTATTGGGGATTTTTTTTGTTCTTTGAAGCTCTATGGACAATTGGAACAGGCCTACGTTTCCACAGATGATAAAAAATAACAAGCCGAAATGAGTAAAAAAAAAAGTGAACTGCTATTTTACTGGCATTTGATAAGTTAAAGTTCCTGGTCTCTGATCTATTTTACCCATCTCCGCCGTTCATTTGTTGATGAAACTACCTTCATTTTTCAAACTGTTTGTGCCATTTTAATATCATTAAATAAAAACCTGTTGTAGAGATAGTCAGCATGGTCAGCCTTCTAAATATATGAATTATTAACAGAAATCCCCTTTATTCCACATCTAGAATAAAATCTGCATCAAGGTGTAGTTATGCCGCCATGCTCATTGGTGAATGGATACTTGCAGAAATACTCTCCAGAAATACCTCTAGGACGTTGTACAAAAGTGCATCTTATTCACCAGTGAGTCAGAGTCATGACCACTGGTTAGGACTATCTAATCTGATCAAGTTGCTGCAGAATTCACTCTATGACAGTCGTTGTGTTGGTGAGTGTGATTCACTTGCAGAGGATTTACTTTATTTACTTTCCCCTAAACTGTCTTACCTTCTCAGAAGAGGTTGTATAAGCTTGTGAGGAAGATAGCAGATATTGCACAATTACACAATCACCAACTCCTGTGAATTTTTGAATAAGAAAATACTTCAGCTGTTTCTTTCCCGAAATTACTACTTTCTAAAATCAAGTCATAGGCTATTTGATTTGGCTGAAATCATCAATTATTTTAGTTCCAACCCCATTTATACTTTGTAAAGTCATGAATTTAAAGGGATTTGTAAAAATCATTATAAAGAATACCAATAACCTTTTTCAATCAATTTCTGTCAAACTTTTTTGTATGTGCCAATGTCATATCCATTACAGGGTTTCTGCCATTTCAGTCCACTTTAGAGTGAGCACTAAGTTCTGGGTATCAACAGCAACTGTACAGCCACATGCTGTACAGTATTTTAAGGTTTTGAAAAGCATTTCATTTCTTTTTCTTGTTATTTTAATAGATTATTTTAGAGACATTAATCTCGACATTGTACGTTGTACATTGTAATTAACATTGTTGTAAATCTGTCAGTGTTACCCAGAAGGCAAATTTTTGACAGCTGAACCTTGACCAGGTGTTAAGCAGGTATTCAAACAAGAAAGCAGCCAGCACATAAGAAACATGACAAGCAAGACAAGACATGAAGCAGCTAAATGTAAATAAAGCCTCCGTATAAAGTCTAAAATGCTAAGACAATCAATGTAAAATAGATGCAGTGATGACTGGTGGTGATATTGGATGGGTGGGCTAACAAAAACATTATACCCATTAATAGTTCATGCAGCAGCAATAGCCACAAAGTTACAGCAACAACACCATACAGCTTGTTATGGCAAGTGCTCCACAACACCACTGTGAGAACAAGAAAGCTAAAGTAAAGATGTGATCATATTTTAATTTTAGGAGGTCTGTAGGCTTTGGGCTCCCGTATTTAAAGAGAAGCTCACACTGACGAACATTATAGGATCCACATAGGTTGATCACCGTGTTATTAAAGTCTAGCGATTTTTGGATGAGACAGCACAGCCAGTGGGTTCATCCTGACCTGTGCAGTAGCACTTCAGAGAAATGATTTGATCCTCTTACAGTAAGTGTACTTAAACACCTCTCTGACACTGGTTGGGATGGTTATGAGCAATAAGAAAAGTGCTCTGCAGATTGTTCGCAGTCAACATTCTCCAAAGTGACATTGTAGATTTTTAAACCCCACAAACCATTTCAGTTTCTCTCCACAGATCAGAAATGTTCACCTGTAATGTCCAGCTCCTTCTGGGAGAAACTAGTCATAAAGAGCAGAACAGTTCTGGGGTAACCAGTCTGAGAGTTTTCATATTACATCCATGCTCTTCCATCCTGCTATGAGCTGAATGAAAATAGCCCAAACGATCAGCAAGAGTTTTTCTTGAGATTATTTAGTGCTGTTGCTGCTCTGGATTCCACCAAAATCAATTAAAACAATATATCTAAGTGTTTTTCAATTTTGTTTCATCCTTGCTTTAAAAGCCAGGGCTTAGTCCTGCTAACCCATTACTACTGTAGCAGCCATCTCTAAACCAGTACATATATAACAGACATAACACACAGCATATACCAAGAATGGTCAACACATATAGTTAAAAAAGCATAAAATCACTATACACAGGCAACTTTAGTAAAACTAGATAGAGAGCAGACAAGACAAGCTGGGTCCTGTAAAAGACAAAAATGCTGTAAACAGAATTTCTGAAACCGGAAGTGCAGGAAATCTCAGCTGGGTTCAAAGCTGCTACACATTTCATCCTAGAACTGCTGTGAAGTCACTTAATATAGTTTTTTTTTTTCAGACAAAAAAATTAACCGTTTATATCAAGAATATATGGACAGTTTATCTAAATACTGGCTTTTGGAAACTTTGGTCCAATTTTTATCTCAGCAGCTCACAGCCCGAGACTTGAATTCTGTCCCATCCAATCTCAGCGTAAAATGTGGTAATTTACTGCTAAATCTAAATGCTTAATTTAATTTGTTATGTTAATTTTCAGCAGATTTGAGCCTGGATCAGACTTCCTTGTCTTGGTTGGCACAAAGTCATCACTGCCCCATAGTGGCACGAAGCACTTCCAGTCTGGTGCAATTTTATTTGCAGCATTATTCCCTTTTGCAGGTGTTTTTCCATTTGCTGCATTTCTGATTTGCAGTGTGTCTCCTTTTTGTATGTGCTTTGTCGCTAGGGGCCATCGTAATTTAGGCTTTCTATATGATATACATTTAACGGGGTGCCATCTTGTGAGTTATGCGCTCAGCTTGCCTATAGTCATTTCAGTAGGTTAAATGCAAATCTTTGGCTTTGTGTGGTTGCTGTTCAATTCCTTCAGGTCTGATGGAGATGGGGCAAATGTGAGGCTGTGTTCCCCTACTGTACTTGGGACTTACAGGAATTACCTGAGCTCTTCCAGTGCCCGCAGCAAAGTAATATTTTCAAAGCATCCAGTGTTGCAGTGTCTTATTGTCATTGTTATACACAGGCCTGTTCAAACTGTGGCAAAGTGAAAAAGTTAGAAAAGTGTTTATGATACACAAGAGAAAAGTGGGGTGCGATGAAGTAGAGGAGAAAAGGCACACGGAGAGGAAAGTGATTTAGAGAGCAGTTGAGGTATGTAATAAAGACAGTGGGGTGTGATTTAGGACTGACAGGAAAATGGAGAAGTGGGGGTTTGTTCTTGGCATAGATTGAGTGTCATTTAATGCAGGAGTGAGTGGAGAAATTATTGCATGGCTGCTACACTAGCTGACTAGAGATGTGACACATTGCTCATAAGGCTGCTATCCCAGCTGAATAGGAATTACCCCATTAACGCAAGTTGAATGCTAACTGCTACAGCACATATTGGGCTGGCAGCAAAGAGCTGAGCTGGCTAATGACTGTATGTCACTGTAATGGTGTGTCTCTATCAAATGGCTCTGCCTCTGCGGGACGCTTAGCTCTTCATCGCTCAGCCCTGGCCTCAACTCCTCTTCATTCCTGCCGCTGAATGACCTTCTAGCTGCAGCTTAAGAAGGAAAAGCCATTCCTACAAGAGCTTCCTCATGTCACATATCCTTCACTTCACCATGCTGTAGCCACGTTTTAAAAATCGTCCTACAGTATTTAATCTACCTGCTTTGGACAGATGGTATTTTTTTTCCTCAGAAGATTCTAATAAACCCTTTGAAATAAATTGGAAACAGTTTCCTCTAATGATCCAGATGCTGCCCTTCACTGAAATGTCCTATGGGGTGTCACAGTATTATACACATGTTTGGGGTCCACAACCCTCAAGATACTTCAGACAAAGCAGAAGTTGATCTAGCCCACAGTCGTGATCTTGACTGGGGTCATTTTTGCAAGCTCAGTATACCCGTGAGAACACTTTGACACTGGCAATCACAGGCTTCTATATTGGGTCACTAGTTATTGTAAGTGTGAAAAGGGATATCAAGTTCAGAACATGAAGTACCTCAGATAATGCAGTACACAAATTTTAAAGAGACTTATTTAAGTAATGTAGCAACAGGACAGTTAAAGAAAAGGGTAATAGTAATGCAAAACGGCCCAAAAAACAGAAGACAAAAGATGTTGGTCTAACCTTCTCAGAACTGGTTGGGCTGAAAGTTAAAATTAAATAATTGCTGTGCCAAATGTGAATGACTTCACCCAGCAACTAGTCTGAGGACAGAGGATGTCATTGTACAAACTGTGAAGCCTAATAAGACAAATTTGTGATTTGGGAATTGGGCTATATAAATAAAGTTTTTTTGATTTGATTTGATTTGATTTGATTTGATTTGATTTGATTTGATTTGATTTGATTTGATTTGATTACAGTGGCGGCCCTGAGAGCTCACTGTGCTGCTATACTAATGCAAATAGACAAAACGCATGCAAATAAAGAAAACAAGTTAAGAAAATGTTCACTTTATGGCCTAGCTGTGTCCACCACCTTTCAATGTGCCCCGTGTTTCGGTGGTTAAAAACATACGCAAATGTCGAGATCATAGTTTATATTTTCAAATAGTTTTTACATTATATTTGTTTAAGTCTTGCTTTCTATTTTTTGTTTTATATTGTTTTATATTTGTGTGTTTTGGGGATTTTAGTTAAAGAAACCCACCATGTGGGGTTTTTGTTATTTTTTTTCTGTTTGCATCTGCACTGCCAGTAGTGACACGGGCTGGCCAACAGTTGGTATACACTTATGACTGCTGAAGTCACCTTCCTCCTTGTGGTGCCCACACTGTAAGTTACTGGTTTTTATCTGTCACAGTTACATCACCTCCATCTTTATATCTAATCACAGTAAAGATAGCTCCTCTGGGCATTATTGCTATATTCATGGGGTCTGGACTTCCTAGTAGTTCCCCTGAGACTATCTATTCTAGATACAGAGCATGAGTCTGAAAGCAGCAGGCTATCTGTCATTCATGCTATTAGTTCATGGTTATCATCAATGGTGGCTAAGGCCATTAACCCAAAGACATTAGCAGCAGCCATTAGCAAAGCCATTAACTCTTCTCCCTGCTAAACGTTCCTGTCTCTCACAAAGACTCATTAAGCAGAGGTAGAGAGAGATGTGCATTGAGGGAGACGAAAAAAAAAAACATCAAAAGATATACAAAGAAAGAGGAATAGACGGTGAGAGAGAACACAGGAAGAATGAGAATGTATGTCTTAGATTATTATAATGCATTGTTTCAATCCCCCCCCCATGCCCAATTTGCTGTTCATGTAGGATGTACACATCTACAAGTAGTATAACTATAGTTATTTTTAAGACTCGGCATGGTTGGATAGAGGAAAATTGTACGGAAGTGTATTGACGACGAAACATTTGAGAAAACCCAAAACCAATTGTAACCATTTACCATGACTGTACACTTTTCTGGCCACTTTGTAAATTGTAAATGCTCTGAAATGATGTAGCGATTTCCTACCTTACTGGCACCGAAAGCACTTTACGCTGCTTCTCATTCACCCATTTGCACTCACACACCAATAGGAGAGCTTTTATGCAGCTGGCCTACACTAAGTTGGAGTTCAGTGTCCTTGAGCAAGACACTTTGACCACCAACAACCCTGTGATCTGTGGACGACTGCTCTACTGCACCTCCTGAGCTACGGTTGCCCTTTGTAGAGAATCTGACTTTTTTGTCAGATACACCCATAAAATCTAATACAATCCAATACAGCCGCTGTGACATCAGTTCTACTTTTACAAGGTTATAACCTCTCGGTTTTTAATTTAAACTGAGAATTACAAACAGGGTGTCCTAAAGCTTAGACACACCTCTTATATGTGTGATATAATTTTACCTTCACACAGTTTGAACCTTAAAACTAAGATTTTATAACCTTTGCATTGTATTGTATTAGACAGTGAGTCTAATTTTTTATCCTTCAATTCAATTACTGTAGGCATGTGGATTTCCTATTCTTCTCATACTAATCTGTGGGTTTTGCTCTTTATTCTGAAAGTCTAGTCTGGCAATGCTTATAACACCACTGTCCCTGCTTTTATTTTAAAAGTCAATAAAAGGCTCTAACATAATAATCCTTCACTGCATCGCCTCAAAACTCAAATTCTGCTATGAGTTTGAAGTTGTGTGCAAAGGCTTCGCACTTCCAAAAGCAACTTTGATCATTATGAGCGTAAGAATTTCTGCCGCCCAGCCCCCCCATAAAAATCTTTTTGAATAATGTGTTAAGGTCTTGATTCTGTCTTGCTTTATACTGAAATTTGATTCTACTTTTATAAACTGGTGTCTGCGTGTTGCCAAATATTGACTTGCACAGCGTCGTGATTTGAATTACTTTTGTGTTCACTCAAACCTCGTAGACAAAAATGCAGTTGACTAGTAATTTCAAACTCAGACCAGATACATGTGACTGCTTTCTTAGCTTTTATTCGGAGAATGTTTATACAAGTATTATTTCAGGTTAAACATTGCATGTAAAATTGTTGGTGTTGGTCCTCCACTTATATTTAGTTTGCATGTTTTCTCCGTGCTGCCATGGATTATCTGGAGGTGTTCCATAGAACTTCACTAATCACGCAATTTTCCCATGGTCCAACTACCTGCACTTGTAATATTTTAAGTAATAGTGAGATACAGTAGCCGTGGAAGCACCATAAATACCACCATAAATCTTTTGCCCCAGTGCACAATGGGAAGATTCTCCTCACACCTACCCAAAGGCACATCATGTTCCCAATCCATTGTTAAAGGATGACTTTTTTTTTTCTGTATTTCCCCTAGAAGTACAGTGACTGTTGCTATCACTGCCTCTGTTGTACTGGTTCAGGGAAACTGAATTGCATATGCATGCGGAGCGAATTACTGGCTGAACTGATCATACAGTCATATCCTTCCTTCAACAATGGTTTGTTTACGGCGTAGCCTTTGTGTAGCGTTAACCTTTACAGTCGCATTGTAAGTAAAATGGACGAGGAAGACAGAATAATTTCACTTTGAAGAAAATGTGTTTGAAGTGGACAAAGATTTTAATCAGAGGGAAGAGAAAAGAGAACAAATGGAGGGGGGAAACAGGGTCAAACTGAAAGATGACGTACCTAAAGATATCTGTTCCTGTGGTCACTGTTCTCCGGTGCCAATGCCAACTAATGACAAAAACATTTGTTCCAAAAAGTAGGATGTGGCGCTTAAAAAAATCTAGATCTGTCCACAGGTAATAGTAATTGAACGGTAAAATGCTGTATAGTCTAACACCTGATTATATATTTTCACTGGTTTAGAGCTTTACACACACATCGGTGTTGGCGGAGGGATATGAGCAAGTAATCAGTCCAGCTGTTAAGGGCCTGAACATGCTTTTTGTGAATGATCGCACCTGAGCTCCCCCGCCCTGGGTGCGTGCACCGTAGGTAACGATCCGTGTCTTCATCCTCATGCAAGCTTGATTCTTGTTCACGTAGTTGCTCTCCAAAACAGTAGTAGGTGCTGTGGAACAGTTACAGTTACAGTATGTTCAATGTATTTTTGTGTTTATTTTATTCTATAAAAACTTTTTTATTTTCTTAATTGGTGCATGTTGGAAGGTGGCAGAGGAGGAAGTGGTTGGGTTCAGGGTTCCTGCGGACCATAAAGCTTATCTTCAAAACTTATCTCACCATTTCCGGTGAGTGAGACAGAGTTTGTAAAAAAAGACCAAGAGGTGGCATTTGCTGTTGTTTTGACTCAGAGATAAGTGTGAAAAATGATTTGACTAAAGTTATGTTAATTCTGGGCACATTTATAAGTTCAGCTCAACTTCAGCTCAACTTCTCGCTTCCTTAAAATCTACTGCAGGTTTTTTTTAAAAAATACATTCAAGTTGTCCTTTAATCTTACACTTGTGTTTTCTTCTTTCAGCCTAAAATGTCAGAATTGATATGTATTTTTTTGAATTTGTTTTTAGCTAAAACCGTCATGTGTTCCTGTGGTCGTGGTGTTTCCATACTCCATACTAGTTTTGTCTTAAAGCGAGGTAACACAGACCGAAGCGTCTCTCCATTTACTCTCTGCAAATTGCACTTCCTCTTCTTTCCTGGGCTGACGCCTACAGCAGGAAATCCTGTGTAACAAGACTGCATATGTGTGTGCGTGTGTGTGTGTGTGTGTGTGTGTGTGAGGTAATCTAAGCATGCGATATGGGTGCAGACGTCACTCATTCAGCAGTACCACCCTTCTCAGAAATCCACTAACCTCGTGGTGGGTTCTTCTTTTTTCCTTCTGAGATCACATGAGGATGCTGCAGATCAAAGGATTAGGACATGATGTGGCTCCTCTAAAGCTTTCATATGGGTGTGAGCGTGTGAAACGTCCAGAAAAGAAAATATTAAAACATTTATTTGAACATGTGAATTTTGACACACTGGCGATGACAACTGCTTGCTGAAAGCTCCTTAAAGGTGATTATCTGACTTAAAGGCTCCCTGAGGACAAATAAACTCAGTAGATTGATGTGTGGTTGACTGAGCGTGTTTGTACCTCTAAGCTTGTCCACTGATTCTCATGTCTGTGTCAGTCTGTGAGAGATGCAGGGAGATGGAAAAAAGGAAGATTAATTAATTATTGAGGATACCAACACATGACTTCTCTCTTCTTTTATTCTCCCTCTGACCTAAATAGTAAACCACCTGATCCAGGCTTCAAAACAAACCTACTGATATCAAGCTCACTAACTGCCTTTTCGTGTGTGCGTGCATGCAAGTGCATTTGAGCATTCATGTGACATTTCATCTTTTGAGACACCACGCTCACGAGGAAAAAGAGACAGAAAGAAGAAGAACGAGTACAAAGAGGCAGAGATAAAAGCTAATGGTTTGATCTTTCTGCTAATGAAACCAACCAGCACCCCCCCCCTTTAGAAATTAGCTGCAGGAGTGTGTGTGTGTGTGTGTGTGTGTGTGTGTGTGTGTGTGTGTGTGCCCACAAACTAATGTACCTTTCTGTAGTTTTATGTGAGATATTGAGTGACTGTCAGGAGGCTCTAAAGTATTCTGAGATAAAATGGAATGTTGGGTCAAAGGGCAAACTTACCTTTCATCGTTTCTCTCCCATTCTCTCTCTCGCTCTCGCTCTCTCTCTCTCTCTCTCCCTGTCCTCCATTTTTCTTCTTTTCTCTTCTTCCATCACTTCTGTGCATCCCTCTCATGTGTGTTCAGGCAGCAGTCCTTTTCTTTACTTCCATTATCTGTTTTTCTGTAGTTGTCTTTCATGTTCCTAAAGCTCCTTCAAGAGAAGTGACAATGGAACGAACATCCAAAGTTCACAAATGTGTATAAAGTAACATTCGGTTTAGTTTGTAGTATTTTTGTGTTCTTCGGTTGAGTTGCAGTGGAAGAAAAATCAAAAAAGGGTGTATTAACTAAAGAATGATACAACCTTGGAAGAAACATTTTGACTCATTTGAAAAATTGGGAGGTGACATTTTGTTTTATATTAAACAAAACCCCCTCCCCCTCCCCCAGCTCCAAGATTCTTTCATGTTTTGTAAAAATGCCACTCTAAAAACCTTACACCCTATCCCCCTAAACGAATGTACAGTATTTACAGTACACACAGGAAGAAAGAAGAAAAAACAGCCACCCTCTGATTTTGAATATAGAGCTGCTAAACAAATGGCCTCACTTCATTTGCAAAACAGGAACCGGCGCCAGCTCTGTGGCTGCTTTCAGCTTGCACTTCATCACAACTAATAACCCATAAATAAAAACTAGATCAGATAATATTTCAATGCGTACAAGATCATACATGTCAATTTTAGTCACATAGGCAAATATGTTGAGCACATTTCCTCCAGACAACTATTTTAAAGAGACATTTAGCCCTTCAGCTCAGTGGTTCCATGATGGTAGAACGAGCTGCCTAACTCTGCACGCTCAGTAGCCTCACTCCCAGTGTTTAGAAAACGTTTCTGAAACTTTCTTCTGCCGTGTAGGATTCACAAAACGGAAACTATTAAGTCATTGTACTCTGCTTTCAATGCCCCTCACTGTGATTGCTTTAGATACTAGGTCCCTTTGAACAAGTAAAACTAAATTTGACAAACAACATTATGACAATCTGTCACTCAAGTAATTAGTAGTGATAAAGCAAATTTGTACCTTTTTCAAAAAAGTTATTAATCATACCTTTTTATAGACAGAAGGTTGTGAGTTTGCGCCCAGGCCTGCAAACATGGGGATAACATGCAAACTGAACGCAGAAAGGCTGCAGCTTGCAGATAGTTCCAAACTGGAACCTTCTGGCTGTGTATAGCAATACTAACCACTCCGCCATTGTGTTGCCCTCCAGGAAGGTCAATCATTGTTAATATGCATTACATTATGACATGATATTAAAAAAAGGAATAAAAGAAAATACATTCAACTTGCACAAAGCGACATTAGCATGTATTCTTGTCCCTGGCCACATGGTGAACAAAAGTACGATATTAACTTTTAGCTCCAGTTTTGGTCTCAACTACTGATGGAAATATATGTCTCTTCAGCTGCTAAATGCTCAAATATTTACTTTGTCACTAAAAACAACTGTCTGCTGGGGGTGGTCAGGCTGAGGCCGAAACAACACAACACAACTATTCATGTAAAACCCAAAAAGTGACAAAAAGGCTCCATAGAGCTAAAAGAAAGTGGACAGTTCGGTGATAGTTCCTTAAGGATTTCTCCCTGTGAGCAACCTCTTTCCACATCACATAACCTGACATCCATATTTCACCAATTGCTTGAGGGAAAGTTTGGCACAAATGTCCACTTTAACGTAAAGAATCTTTGGATTTGCTTTTGGTAGTCAAAGTTCAGATCACTGTGGCCTCGTGGCAATATAATATCTCAGGAAGGACTGCAGAGAATTTTATTGCACACCCAACCCTAATACAACTATAATCTTTTCACACATTACTAATTAGTTGGATATGATTGGCAGTTACAAATGTGGTTCATGTGACTGTACAGAATCTCATATAAAGCCATGTTAACTGTTAGGGGCTGGAGGTGCCATCTTGTGAGCTATGCAGTTAGTCAGCTTTAGTGGGTCCAATGTCTGACCTGCATACCTTTTATTTTGTTAGGCTAAAACGGTTTTTAATCAATTAAATTTGATGGAGATGTGGTTAAAGTTGGCAGCGCTTCTCTTCTGACCTATTGTGGTGACGATGTCCAAAGTCATGACAGAAAGTGAGAACACAGTTTCCAACTCTCCAACAGGAAGGCAGCAGGATTCTCACAACATGGGACAAGAAAGCAAAAATTCAGCGCGGCATGACGTAAACTTTAGGTCAAGGTTAAATTTAGGCATCAAAGCAACCTGGCTGTTGTTATATAAAGGGTTTTATCATGGTTTATAGAAACGAATGCTCCCAGTGGGTAGAAAGTAGACGACAATGTCACAGACAAAAGTCATCAAACAGGTAGAAAGCAAAGGAGATGACACAGGAAGTAAAGGGATCGAGCAGGGAGGTAGGAAGAGTCGAAGATGGAGGGGAAGCTTAATGCCTGAAGCAGATGGGGAATAAAACAATGGGGGAGCTGTGACATGATGGGATTCCCCTACAATCCCCTATTTGCCTGAGACGGAGTCATGTGCGGGAATGAAAACCAAGGGGCACACGTATTTGTGTCTCTACACAAAGGGTTCATTGAAACAAGATGCCCATAAAAGAGTAAAATAACCTACAATATCCTGCAAAAAACAAAACAAAAAATAAACTAGAAGCTACAACGGAGAAACTTCTGCTGTGTGGTTTTATATGGATTGGGAACACGTAACTGGTGATGTGATGAGTGACTGCACATTGTGTAACTAGTAACAGTCTGATTTTACACAACAGGCCCAAATATTTCCACACACACTTAAACACATGCCAACACACAAACATTCAGCCATGTTACTCGAACTGTAGTAATGGGTCACAGAGAGTTAGTTAACAGCTCTGCTGCTCTCCTTTGTGTTTGCTTCCTCTCTTTTCTTTTTTTTTTTTTTTTACAGTAGAAAGCTTCAGTTATCTTTGTCACACTAAATATGGCTATTTTGTATTCCTCCCACCCCCACCATCAAGTTTCATTGGTTTATCCAGAAGAGTCTCCTTTTTTTACTCATCCCAATGCTCAGTTTGAGGTTTTTACTCTGAAGCAACTTTTGCTGAATTTCCAGAAAATCGACAGTCGCAGTGAATGAGACACTTTAAAAACAGCTATTACACAGAATATTCTCACATTCAGTAATATTACAAGGTGGATCTACTCCCTCGGGCTAGAATCATAGTGTGAATCAAACAAAATAAAATCCGACACTGAACCATAATTCAACACAAAAGCCTTTAGGCGGGACTCCCATTAACTGCTTGTGTCAACTATAAATCAGGCTTTAATGTGAATTTAATTTTAGAGACAGCCTAATGTGCAGTTGGATTTACACAGCTCCTGGTGGTAAAGCAGATATGGCGTCATCCACTCTGGGGCTGTTGATACACTTGCTTACAGTATAACTATGGCCTTGCATGTGTACTATGGCAACCTCATATACCTTGTGCTGATTTGTGTTGTGCACATCATCCAAAATTAACACTGCATTTACAAGTGTAGCAGTATAAAAGAATCAGAGCAGAACCTCTATGTCTGGTCGGGAAGGCGGAACTTTTAGCACTTTGAGCCGTTATCTCAACATTAACAGTGCTGCTGCGTACATCATGCAGAAGGTCACAAGGAAGAGATTCTGTTTTTTGCCAGGGACGATTAGGCTCCATTCTCTCCTGGTGGACAATCTTGCAGACACACAAAGAACTATGTGAACAATGATGCTGATGACAGAGGCAACAACTCACATGCTGCTTAATGTATGTGTATGTGTTCATAAAAAGCTGAAACCTTCCCACTCCGACTACATCTAAGGTATGTCACAGCTAAGTTAGTGAACGCGTCTTTCTCACGAAATCGGTAGTCACAGAGTTCTGTGTTGTGCTGAGGAAGTTATTTACATGCTTTGCCACAACTGGCCAATTGTTGTCTGACATATCCGCCACTGCCAAATACACCAACAATGTCAGCAATTTACTCTTTTGAGCAGTTCCTTTTTCTGTGCCCTGTGACTTATGTAACATTTAAAACTCACATCCTAAAAAATATGAAAATCGTGATGATTTTCAGTTTCGAGGACGTGTTGATGGTGGCAGTAGTGCAGCAATTGCTTTAAAAAAAGAGTTGCTTTGGCCATGCACGCAAACTTTCTGTTAAAAAGGATTATGGATATGCTTTTCCCCTGACACTGTTCTCAGCATGTTCTGTGATGAAGCCAAGACTAACTAACTTTAACCACAATTCTTGTAGTTGCTAAACTGTTCTTATTACAAAAAAGGAGATCTTATAACAATACACAGAGTGGAAATAGAAATAGTGTTTTGTTTCTTCTTTACTTGTTTTCAGTGGCTGGCTTCAGAGTCGTCTGTCCTTCATGTATACGCCAGGCAAATGTGAATGACCGATTTTAATGTTTACAAAGTAATTGTACGTCATTTTTGAGCAAAAAAACGGATTTTAGACTTGACTCAAATCAATGACAAACCCCTTATGCTGTGCTGTGCTATAACTTGACCTTGGCCACTGTACCAAACTTATTTGGGGTTTTTGTCTGTGTGCTTATGGCGTGAGTGTGTGCTATTTATTTCCATGGTTAGCTTAGAGCCATCAATGACTGTGTTTACATGCACTTAAGTAACCAGAATACTAAGGGAAAGCAGCTTTTTGGGGTAAACATATTTCAGAGTATTTGTACTCGGTTACTGGAAATACGTGCAGCAGCAGTGTAACCAAATTTCTCCCCACCTTGGACTTATTCTGGAAACCGAATTTTAACTGTATAGTAACAGAAAATGCTGCTTTTTGACTTTTCTTTGTGTGTGTGTATAAGATACACACATACACACAAATGAGGAGAAGCTAGTCTCTAGGTTTGTTCTTTGTCCAGTTATTTTTGACCAGGATTTGTCCTTTACCTCACATATCAAACAAATCTCTAGAACAGCCTTCTTCCACCTACGGAACATTGCCAAAATTAGGAGCATCCTGTCTCAAAGTGATGCTGAAAAACTGGTCAATGCATTTGTTACCTCTAGGTTGGACTACTGTAATTCCCTACTTTCAGGATGCCCCAGTAACTAAAGAGCCTGCAATTAATCCAAAATGCTGCAGCAAGAGTGCTGACTGGAACTAGCAAGAGAGATCCATAATATATAGAAGACCTCATAGCACCATATCATCCCAGTAGACCACTTCGCTCTCAGAATGCAGGCCTACTTGTGGTTCCCAGAATTTCCAAAGGTAGAATGGGAGGCAGAGCCTTTAGTTATCAAGCTCCTCTCCTGTGGAACCAGCTCCCAGTTCTTATTCGGGAAGCAGACACCCTCTCTACTTTTAAGTCTAGGCTCAAAACCTTCCTCTTTAATAAAGCATATAGTTAGTTATAGTTATGCTGCTATAGGCTTAGACTGCTGGGGGACCCACCACCCGATGCACTGAGCTCCTTTCCTCCTCTTGACCCTCTCTTCTCTCCTCTCACCCCACAATTGTCACCACTGTATGTCATTAACTCTGTGTGTTCTCTCCCGTAGTTGTCTTTGTCCTCCTCTGTCCCCCTCTCTCTGTCCCTTTCTGCAGGTGTCCCCCAGCTTTGAAGCTGTGTGTCTTCCAGCGTGCAGCTACTGGTCCTACCAACCTGCCCGATGTTTTGTTGTTGCTTTTTGTTGGTCTGTTCTTTTCTCTCTCCACTTTCCACTCACCCCAACCGGTCAAGGCACATGGCCGTCCACCCTGAGCCTGGTTCTGATGGAGGTTTCTTCCGTTAAAGGGAGTTTTTCCTCTCCACTGTTGCCTATGGCTTGTTCCAGGGGGAATTGTTGGGTTCTCTCTATACATCTTTATAATCTTGACTTTATTCTGTAAAGTGCCTTGAGATTACTTTGTTGTGAATTGGCGCTGTATAAATAAAGTTGAATTGAATTGAATTGAATTGAATTATACATACTAATGTACAACTTATCATGGATCTTTAAAAAGCACATATTAGACACATCTAGTCTATTCTCACATACAGCAAGAAAAAAAGAGAAAGTCAATAATGCTTCACATCTACATTTATTATACCAATTTAGTAGTAAGACAAAATATTCACTTCAAAAAGTATATCTCCCAACATAAGTTTCCAAAGAATTTAAGTCTGGTGGTATCTAGAGTACAGTATTGAATTCTGTAGAAAGATTCAGGGACTCCAGGGAAATATACGTGTGTGTAAAGACCAAGGGGTGGAAACCACTGCTGATTGTAAGTGACCTTCGAGCCCTTAGGCAGCACTGCATGAGAAACCATCATATTACCATGATGAATATAGCCACATGAGCCAGGGAGTAATTTGGAACACTCACTGTAATAAAAAGTCCACCACTGCATCCAGAAATGCCTGAAACTATTATGGAAGAAAGGAGCCATACATCAATTGTGTGCAGAAAACCCACAGAGTTCTCTGGATATGAGCTCATGTCAGATGGATTGGAAGACATGGAAACAGGTTCTGTGGACCAATAAGTCCATGTTTCAGCTTGTGTTTTGGAAAAGAAACAGACATCAAAAACCTTTCGGCCTGTTATCAGTGAAGGATGCATTTGTGATGGTATTGGGGTGCATCAGTGCTCCCAGCTTGGGTGAAATTGGTGGGATATTAGAAAGACATATAGTTCAAAAGGTGCTCTATTTCCCAGGATATCAGTGGATATTTTCTGCATGTACTGCAACAGCACGGCTTCACACACACAGTGTTTGCATGTGCTTCTCTGGCTGCCTCCAGTTCACATGTGTCTCCTAGTGAAACTGTATGGAGCATAATGACGATGAGAATCAGATAACAACATGGACTGTTGAGCAGCTGCAACTGCAACAACTAGTATGCTCACTTGTCACAACATGAAAAGATGATGTAAAACGGGTATAAACAGGACCCTGACCTTTTATGTATGTTGGGCAAACTCTTAATCTACTCATATTTAAAACATACTATTAAGGGGCCGAAAACACTGAAAATCTTTTCTTTCTACCTTTCTCAATTAAATCAAACTTTTTTATTGCACAGATGTGTGGTGTGCAACACATGTGTGAGTGTGTTAGCACCTTTAGATCTCGTGGGTTGGTTTTTTGATCCCGTTGCTCATAATGTAGCACGTGTGATAACACATAATGGGCTAATGCCTCAGGTCTTAGCTCAACCAGTTATTACACTTTATAAGTTAATATTATAGGAGATCCCTTAACAACTTACCTCCCATGCTAAATGTTAAAAAAATGTATGAGCTATGCTAAGGCGGACTATAAAGTAAGAACTGACAAGTTAAGCTTAAAGGTACTATATGAAATGAGGGGAATCACACGAATGTTGACATGACTCAGAAGCAGTACAGCCCTCCCTCTACACTCAGCTATGAGTGTGGACCACTGGGAGAATCTGACAGTTCCTCTTTACAAGGAAACATGATTTGGAGCACAAAATCCTAATAAGTTCCGCTTTAACTTGAATGAAAAATAAGTTACACACTGTGTCTTTCTATGCATTACATATTGTGAGCCTACACTTGCATACGTTCTCTTTTAGCGCTACCCTTTAGAATCACAGTGTTGTGAAATCAATGTTTGCTTGTCTTCTCTTTAATTATTTTTCCTTCTTGTCCATTTTTACTCTTCTCCATCTAGCTCTCTTTTCTCTGTCTACCTACTAAAACATGATCTTCCCATACAACTGAACAAAAAAACATGATTATGTTTTTGAACCAAAAGTGCAAATGATCATGTTGTGATGCCAAATACTTCTGAATGAAGCGATACATTCCAACCCCCTCTCACTCTGCTATCATGTTTCTTTTGCTCAGTGTGATTTCTCTTGTCAAACAACCCCTTCCATTCTCTTTGTTTCGCCCATTAATCGTTCCAGTCTGTCTACAGCCCTGTCTCCGTCCAGTTCATCTGTTTCTCTGTCTCTGTGAGAAGTTTAACCTACTTACACTACAGCTGTCTGATGAATAATGGAGGAGAGACGCTTACTATCAGCGTCTCCATCAGCCGGATTCTGCCTTTGATCTCTGCTCCTCTCCTGCCTTCCCTTCTCTCTTTTGCTTGCCTCCTTTCTTGTTTGACAGTTTGAACAAAAATCATCAGGAAAACCAGTTGTAATATGGTATTTGAATTTTTGGCTTTTCCAAAAACACATACACACAAAAACACACACACACACATAGACTATATTACACCACATTCATTACAAACCACATATAAATATTTGATTTTCACTGACACACGAAATGCCTTCTCTACAACAATACTGTATCTACAGTGTTGCACATGTATACATATTTAATGTACAAAACATAGGAATCCTAAATAATTGTTTGCTGGTTGGATTCTAGGCTCCTCCTGTAAACGTGTGTGTGTGTTTGAATAGGTCAATGAGAAGCAGCATCAAGCGCTTTAGGTACCGATAAGGTACTTTAGGTACCATTTACAGAGGTGGTGCACCATGAGCAGCACATGTTGTTACCCACTTGAAGTGAGAATTAAAGCAGCTGAAAGGCTTTCGGCATAGACATGCCGTGAGGCCGTAGCTGGAATTGAGTGAATTGAACTGAGCAACAGTGTGTTTTACTGCTTACAAATTTACCTTCAGCATAGGAAACAATATGCTGTTTCTTCCAAAGAATCCAAAGAATCTCGTAAAGAACCCAGAGGCTAAAAAATGAACGTGAAAGCATCCAAAGCCAACCACCCAGGTTGGGGAAATCTAAGAACTTGAAACCACTTTTTTAGTATTTAGTGTTTACATATGAGTTCTTGCTGATAGCAATCACTGATACAAGTATTAAACTGTTGTTCTTGTAGTGTGACTCGCTGGAAAGAAAATAAATCCACTCATAAATCCACTTCGTACTTAAGCTGATTAAAGACATTGGACAGAAATGGTCCAAATAGGAGTGGTAAGGTTGAAAGCTGGGGACGAACAAGCTGAGAGAGACTCTGCCACTCATAAACACTGCCACAGATTTCTAGTCACCTGACATATACGGTGTGGACAGAACCGGCAAACAGAGATGGAAATCACACTAAAACATAAATTCTCACATGGATTTGGTCCCAAAATAAACATGGAAGCAACGTCTAACTTGTGCTTTAGCAGGACAAAATAAAAAAAAAAAGACAGGAGGACCAAAGCACAGACTTGTTGTTGGGTTGTGAGTAGAGCCTAGTGATTGAAATGTAGGTAAAATAACTGTAAAAAAGGTGTTGTTATAGTTATTTTACCTACATTTCAAGTATCAGCTATGGTATTGTAGAAGTGAAGTGTACAAGTTTTAGAACATAAAGCTGGTATCACACGAGTACCTGATACTACGATCGGTATTAGCACATCCCTAAACATCATCAAAGATTACATAACAGTGGAAGAAGAGATCAATGGAAGTAGACATCCACACTGAACAGGCGTTACCTTTCTTCATATTTGAGTTAATGTCACAGATAAAACCTAATTGATGCGAGTCAGTGACTTTAGCCTTTGTACAAAATGCTACATTAATGCCAAGGTGACAAATTTAATAAAGAATCATTAACAAATATCTGGTTGGATGCTCAACTGTTACCATGGTGGCACCAAATCAGAAGGATGTGGTTTGCACAGACTCTTCTTCATCTGTTTGAATGAGCAGATTGAATGTGGGTTAATGTAAAAAAAAAAAATCAACCAATTAGCAGAATTCAAAGGTAGGATGGAGCTGAATTAACCTGCTTGGCTGCCCTGGTTTAAAAACGAACTGCTGGGTTTCAACTTTCTTGTCTTTCTCCAGCGATTTGTTCATTTTGATTTACGTTAAAACCACCAATAGCTTTTAATGTTGTGGTTGATCTGTGTACATCTAAAATTAAAAATGTAAAAATAAAGTGATTCAAACACATACACCTATTATATATAGTCAGGCCCAGATAGCCAGTGCAGACCGAATGATGTACTTGTGGTAGAGTAGAGAGACGACGTTCACACCCCTCAAATGTCAACAGTCCTGATTTCTTTTACTCTTGTCAGACAAGTCAAGATCAACGCTAGGTTAATTCGATTTAGCTGGTCCGTGCTGATTAGGCAGCAGAGTGCATGTTTGGTCAAAATTCATACAATTTTCATGGCTTCTTTTATGTTGTGTGGCCTCTTTCTGTTTTCTATCTACTGCAGATTTATACAAGCATCAAAATACAGTTTTAATGAGATTGTGTGAAATAACCAACGTCATCCACAGTGTACACTCATCCTGCGTGTAATCCTGTGAGCCTGAGCTCTGCAGAAACATTAGTAGCGCTGCAGTTTGTCGGCTCCTTTCTGTGGAGTTGATTAAACAAACATATCACACAGCAAAAACGTGTCATCACACAACAGCAGGAATGATGCATGTGTTTAATCTGCTGTCTGAATTTAGAGAGGCGTTGTGCACAATTTTACACATGGATGGCACAGTATCATGGTTTTATTCATTATTCATCTCTAAGCACTGCAACAGAATAGGTCAGGATCCAAAACAGCATAATGTTCTTTATTTATCTGGACATCAGACTGGAAAACATTTTATAGCCTGTATCCACTCAACATCAATCCAACAGTTGGCTGCAACTATCTTTCAATCAATCCTGGATTCATCTTATATAATAATAGACCTGACGCATAATCAGGAAAATGCTCGGAAAGCTACTGCTGGCCAGTAAAGACAAAGTGTCTAGTGGTAAAGAGCTATAAACAGTCTACAGTTTGTAAGTACCTCCAACACTTATTTGAGATTAGGAGTTGTATTTGATGATTTTTGGTAAAGGGTGTGCGCCTATAGTATATTATAGTTTTTATAAGGGAGCATGTTCCTTTGACACTTTAAACTGCATTAGACTAGCTGATCATTTATTTAAATCGAATATATATGAATTGTGTCACATGCATCATTTTACCTCTTTGTTATCAGATTTAAATGCACTTAAGTATAGATGTTTGCTTGTTTTATGTTAACACATCCCTAACAGGTAATTCATATTTCATTGATAATGAAGTATTATTTTCCTTATTGTCAGAAGAATATCTTACTCAAAGACGACAGAGTCACTGGAATCTCGTTTTAAAGTTTTACTTGCAGCAAGGATTCAGTACATAAACTTAAGGAGTACAGTATTGACTACCAAAATGCAGTCGACACTCTTACTTTATACACATGAGAGTGTAAGCCCCCCCCCCCCCCTTTAGCTTTGTGAAACAGACAGCAATAGATCATACAAAGGACAAGGCTGAACCTTGTGTCTTTTATCAGTGAAAACAGCGGAGGACGCTTCCTATCTTCAGGTCCTGATAAAAAGTGTATTACCTTCAATAAATACAGTTTTGTGTAACAGTTTAAAATGGCATTTTTCTTACAATATAAAATTCTTTTTAAAAAATGATAAACAGGATTGACAAAACAAGGAAATATAAGTTTTTTTTAATATTGTAAAATTGACATTTTTATGTAAAGACAGCCATTACACTGTGAGACAAAGAATTCTGTATTTTTCAATATAATTTTTTTTTTTTTAAGTTAAAAACTTTTTCATATTCCTATCAACCCTGCAGGGGGGATTGTGTTATGGTTGACCACATCAGATTACCGTGACAAAATAAATTAGAATAGAGACTGTATAATAATAATTATAACTGACAGGACTGCACTTAAGGGAAATGGTAAAACAATTTTATTTATTTCAATGATTTTTTTAATAGGAAAAATGTATAGATAAGAAAAAAATCTTACTTTAGCTTTTAGTAGGGGAAATTGGAACAAATATTACATATTTTATTTATTAAAAATTGAATAAACCCCAGGGACAAATTATTTAAAATAATCTACATTTTTGCTAATTTTCCTTAACAGGTAAACCGCTACCTATGTTTATTTTTAAAATACATTTTGACACTGATATCTTTCAACATTTTTGAAAATAAATATATGTTTTTACTCGAATTTTTCAAATCAAGATTGACCTTATGGTAGCATGCCAAAGTATTATTCATCCCAACAGAATGCGGTGCATAAAGACTTGGACTGCTTGGACTGTGACGGAGGCAGATAGCATTTTGGTCGCGCGGGGCAGATAGGTGGAGCTCGTGCGCAGCTGGTGTCACTCATCAAAGCAGAGAGAGAGAGAGAGAGAGAGAGAGAGAGAGAGAGAGAGAGAGAGAGAGAGAGAGCGAGACCGAGCTAGCAGCAGAGGCCGCCGGGTACAGAGCCGAGGTTACCACAGGACATTACTGGTTGTAACGCTGCTCGACCTCAACAACGAGGAACAAGAGACACGCCAACGCAGACTCGGATATTTCCTCGACCCGTCTCTCCGCTACCTCTGGATATTCTGCTCTCTGGAGGCTCAGCGACACGTTGAAAGTCATTCGTGCCTCCCGACTCACGACCCCCGGCCGTGTCTTCGTTGCCGTGAAAGCTCGGACTCCGTGAACCGGGAGCGACCGAGGCAGCGGTGTGTTTTTACTTTTCGGTGTTTGCTGTATGAATTTACATCGAGCGGGGACTCGAGGCCACACAGTAAAGAGGAGAATGTGACCACAAGGGCTTGTAAGCGACATGACAGTTACATATTAAGACGACGTTTGAGTTTTTGGCCACATACCCGGCGAAGAACTGCGTAGTTTATCGATGGTGGGGCTCAATAAGTGTACGCTGTGGTTCTGAACTCGAACATAGTACACACATGGTTGTGGAGTAGTTTTTTTTACCGCCCCCGTTTTAATCAAAGTAACGATGGCCACAACTATTTTTGGCACTTGTAACCTTTCAGCTGTTAATGTTATTGTCTGGTAAAGTCGTTCGTGCGAACCCCCCATAAAGTTTTTTCAGTCAACTGCCTGCTCTCCTCTGAGAGCTGAAAGGTCACTAGGATCGGTCATCTTCCTCCTCCTCCCATCATGAAGATGTGAACCCTTCCCTCCCTGCCTCCCTTCCTATTTCTCTCCTCCTCGTCCAGGGCTTTGATCTTTTTTTCCCCTCTACTGTTTTGGTACAAAGAGATCAAACGCGAGCCTCGTCTCTCGGGGATGTACGAAAGCGTGGATGTTGTGGGTTTGAGCCCCAGCCCTAGCAGCCCCAGCCCCGGCTCTTTTCTGAGCATGGACTACTACCACAGACCCCCGGGGCTCGGGCCGGAGAAGGGGTTTCTATCCGGTGGAGTGCTCCACCGTACAGTTGGAGGATCCCTGCTGGCCGGAAGGCGCTGGACCGGATCCAGCCACTGTGAGTACTATTGAAAAATGATTTTGCCTTTTTTTTCTACTTGTGAACAAAATAACAGCGGGGTACACGACTTTCAGTCAGACTATGTTATTTAATTTGTTATTCCCGCAAGGGGCTATATGCGCTCTGAACGTTTGTTAGCCTATGCGTTAACAGATGTAAACTGTGGTGGATGAATGCACGAGTTGGTGCCAAGTGGGACACATGCCAGCCCCTTCCTCTAGGATCAGGTGCCCCACAACCTCTTTTTCGGTCTCCTGTTAACTAGATGGGAAATGAGCACAGCGATTTTAAACCTTACTAGACTCTTCAGCATGTTTTTTATTTTCTCATCACTCCTAGCTCCTTATATCATTTATAAAATTGTTCCACCTTTGGAAATACGATATTTGTACAGGGGAAACGGTTGCTCTATTTATGAAAAGTGTGATGGACTTCTCTGACCGAGGGTTTGGACGAAATAATAGACATTGTGCATGTCACACAGGATTTTAACTTTTAGCTATGTGAACTTCCAGAGTTACAAAGCTGGATATTCTCATTCCAGGAGGCTTTATTCTGCTCTGTATATATGGAAGGACGTTTGTTTCTGTTTGTGGTTGCTGGCCCCTTTTGCAGTGCCCCATGTTGTTCACTGTCCAAATGCTGATTGCAACACCCCTTATATCTGACAAATGCTCCTTTTTGGATCCAGTTTAAGATGACTTAGCTTTTTCACTAATGTTATGATGAGAATTAAAGTCATTGTGCACTAAGACATTAAATGAACTGTAAGTCTGTCTTAATCTGTTTTGCAACTGGAGGGTTTGGTTTATATGAATGGAGAAACTTGAGTGACCTCAGTTGGTGAGCAGCTGTCTGCTCTCATTTACCAAATCTAGCTCATCCTGAGCTCCAGCTCAGTGCTTCTCACTGGGTGGGACCTCAACCAGAGTCATTGAGAGCTATGTAACATTGCTGGCTTTACCAATCTGTTAGGTTGCAGCTTTCTGTCATTCAGACAGTGGTCACTTTTAAATGAATGTTCCTCACAGCTTTGTTTAAAGATACCCACAACACTGATGGAGAGTTTATCGAGTAATGATTGAAAGATTCTCGGCGAAGTCTGTTTCCCCTTAAAAAGGTGTTCCCCCTCACCTTAATCTGAAAAAAATCATAACCACTTACCTCTGACTACTCCCTCTTTTGTGATAATGGGACTGAGTAACAGGTTGCTAACAGGCTTAGCTAGAATTTGAACCATCTTGTTAATAAGAATGCAACCACTGTAAAGACAGCAAAGATGCGCTGGATTTATAATGCAAGACAAAAAACAGAGCATCATTGCATAAACATAAAGAGGGATAACTGTTTGCTTTCAGTTTTGCTCTAATTGTAATTGGAAATAACAATTTATTTATTGCAGAGCCCTGGTATGAGTCCGGAGCGTTCTTCCTAGAACTAGGTTTGAATTAAAATGTGTGTGTTCCTGGAGTAATTGTTTTTCTCATGCTGTTTCTGCTTAGGGCATTCTCCGAAATGGTCGTGTTTTTCAGTGAGCTGAGCTTCCAGTAATGTAAAGATTTGAATGTGTCAGTTTCAAGACTGTTGTAATTGGTCGACCTGCTACACTTAACGAAGTCCTAATCATGTGCATGCCTATTTGGGTCAATGGACAGTGTCAACATTCATTGGCAATGCCTGACAGACATCGCCGGCGTTGAGCCAGCATTGTAATTGAGACCCAACCTCCCTTTGCACACAAACAGCGGTGCTGTTTATAAACACGGTTGCAAATGGCAGCCAGTGTTTGCGAGCATAGCCAAAGTCAACTTTACCAATAGGTTAAGTTTCCCCAAAAAAGCAGAAATGTACCGTGACATTTTTGATGCTTTCTTACTGATAGACATTTATAGTCTGCTCTGGAACAATTGCCAAAATGTACTTATAGCACAACACAAAACAGAAAGATGGACTGTTAGCTTTGAATTTAAAGTTGCTGGAGGCAACTGTAAAAAACATGCATTTTATTTGCTACTGCCTTTAATGTTTTTTTTTATATTGATAAGTCTCAAATGAACACTACTCTGGAAAAGGAGACGCTGTCGGCAGCGATTTGTGCCACTTTTTGACCAAAGGCATATTAAACTGGAGCAGACTGTAATCTAAAGGGCTTTAAGTAAATGAAGTGGGCAGGCAGCATGAAAAGGGGGAAAAAACCATCTAACCTGTAAGGTAGTTTTATCTCAAAGCAAAGCATGACTTAAATGATCTGCTTTAGTCCAAGTTCTCCGACGAAGAAAAAACACCTGGTTTGAGGTAAGACATCCCAGCCAGACTTTGTTAATGGCTGATTGTACAGTAGTAAATGTTCATCAGGCTCACAGATCATAGATAAATAAATACAGTATCAGGTTCTACAACGTTATGGTGATCTCAGCATGGTTTGGTAGCGGTCACCCATATTTAAGTCTAATACCTCGTGCAGCAGCACAATATTGAATCTGATTTTTTTGTTTCCTCTAAAAAGATAACTAATCATTTAGACACCTGTAACAATTATTATGTTAATATCGACAGCACAAACTAGTTAACAAGAAAATCCCTTTGATTATATATTGTGATACACTATGGAGCAGGTGCAGCAACTCTTCAAAATATTTAAATGAACTAATTCATTCAATAATTTATGCCTCTCTAATGCCCCAAAAGTGTCACTGTTATAAAACACAAATAGCCTTGTAAACAGATAATGAATAGATGTTAGCCCTCAGTGAAAAATGGGGTTAGCAGAACCTGAGTGGATAGAGGTGGGACATGTCAGTGTTAGCTTCCTCTAGAGGGGTGTATTAAATTCTCAGCTAGAGAACCGGTAGTAGTGGAGAATGGGGAGCCTCATTTTTGGATTGGCCTCAGGCCTCTAGCTGAATCTGCCCCTGAGCAAAACTTGCTTGCTGACACAGATCTTCTGTTACTCCTGCTGCTAAACTCCTGCTCTTTTTTTCTTGTGTGTATATGAACGGCATCCTGGTGTCAAAGCCGCCCCATGTGCATCTCTTTCTGCTACTGACATTGGCGATGGACAGCAATCAGCAGTATGTGCTATTGCATGACGCTGCGTTCACAAACACCAACTGTTGCTCGCACGAATTATAAACACTGGCTTGTGATATAAAACTAAAGAGCACTTTGCTTCAAGTTTTAAAAAAGTCATAGATGCATGTTACTTGGTCTGCTGTTGCTACTTTCTCTAAAAAGTAAAGTGGTACATTCTTGGCATGAAGCTGACGAGTTCAGATGCTCTCAAATTAATAGAAAGCAGTGCATACTGAAAGAGGACTGACACAAAATTTATTTGGAAGTATTGCAACAAATAATTAATCAATAAAATTCCTTTTCAAGAAACTATTAAGCATATTCTCAAACTTTTCTGTTTATTTTATGCTTTGTCTTATGAACCTGAACCGTTGGTCAGACATTTGGCGTTATCAATAGTATTAATGGTAACAATTATAAGCTTGATCATAACTAAAGCTCATTTTTATAGATTTGGTATGATTGGGACGTGTCATAATAAATGTCGTGATTGCATAATCAAAACATGAGGCAATAATAGACAAAATGTCTGTAGTAAATGTATATGTTTTATACCAATTTCAAGACTGCGTAACATGCTATAGTCTATAGCAACAGTAGAAAGGGTTTCCTTTGACAGGGGTAATAACCTAAACCACAGCAAGAGCTGGTTGGGGAGTTACTAAGTCTGTGAATACCTTTTTACTAACATGAAAATCTAGATCATCTGCACTCACAAGAGAAAAACAAGATTCTTTCCTCACATTTGACCAAAGGTTATTCTTGCTTGCTTTACAGTTCACTTTCTTTTTTCCCCCTGTTGACCCTCTGCTGATGCTACTCTTGTGGATCAGATTATAGACCAGATCCCTAAAAAAACACGCAAACAATTAACCATCTTGCTGTGAGTTGAGAGTGCCGCTCAACTCTAGTGTTCTGTGTCACTGATTGTCACCCTCACAATAAGACAATAACCCAAGAGTGATAAGATGATGATATCACCGTGACATGGTTCAACATTTTTAGATCACAAACAGAGTATAACATTGACTCTCATCCTACCAGTGAGAGAAAAAGAGAGCGAGACATTTAGGTACAAAAGAGGAGTGGGAGTGCTTGTAAATTAAAGCTGTAACGACAGGATTGCCCTCACTCTGTGTGGGCGTCTTTGTGTCTGAGTGGAATGAACAATGTCAAACTGGTTCAAAGGTCATATACAGATGCAGGGACTGCTACAGCAATATGTAAGAGGTGGCTAGAAATGTGGCTCTTGTAGGGTGTGTGTGTCTCTGTGTGTGTGTGTATGTCTGTGTGTATGTATGTGCGTATGTATGTGTGTATATGTGTTTGTATTTGGGTGTGAGCCAAAGCAATGAGTCACTGACAGTTGGGTAGTGAGTCACCTCTTTTTATTTCTCCTTATATCTGCCTATTTCTTTTCTGTGTCAGCTGCCCAGTCATCACTTCTCTGCACTGAATGACCTCTCTCTCTGTCTTTTGGCCTTATGCACACAGTGACGCACTTACACATTCACTCATTCTCACAGTTTGTCTGGGAATATGAGAGCAGCCTATACTGACCAAATTTTACCTCAGTGTGGGAAAAGGGTAGGAGGTGAATGTTTGTATGTCATTGCATCTATCAAATGGATCTTTATTTCTGTCTATGTGTGAAATCACACTGATATTAAGTAAAAGCAGAATGAGTGGCTGCGATTATACATTCTAGACACAGACCTCTGACATAGCATGCTTTGTACTTGATTGCAGAGGAACTTCTCACATATTTACACATATTTACAAATTTTACATTTATGGGAAACAAGAAAACAAACAAAGTGGTGATACTGATCTTTAAAATATTCATGTTAATAGCTTTTGGTTTGTTTCCAGATTCATGCCAGGGAATTGCACTAAAACTATTTATATGTCAATCAAACTATTTATATACAACAAATTAACAGTTTAAAAAGAAATGTAATCTTATTTGTCATTAGGCCGATACCCATTTTCTGTAGAGCTAAAAGTTGCTTATTTTGCTATACTTCACATTTTGTGTAAAACCTTAAAAAAATCAGTGGAGAGGTTTTTTTCACCCTGTTGGCAGCAGGTCATTTTACCTAATAAACAGGGATTCTGACATGCAGTCTGCCATGTAGTCAGTGACAGTCAAATATTGTTTGTTATGGCAGATACTCAGGTCTGTATTCCCACTGTACAACTATAAAAGAACTTATTGTTGATGTAGCTACAGAAAATCTGCGAGAGTAATTCTTCATTCTAGTGGACACAGAAATTTCTTTTCATGAAAGATTCATGACATACTTGATCCACATCCTGAAAATCCCAACTTAACAATATGAATGTAATTAAGCTACAATATAATTAAAAGCGTAACTGGAAGAATGTGACCTCTAAGACTGTAATGACACAATCAGCTAATGGTTTTACTGGAGAAGACTTTGACTCTGCTGGTCATGTGGGAACTACAAATCACTCTGTCCAGTAGTGATTATACTGTACTAAAGAGTGGAGTTTCTTTTCCAAATTACCTTTTAATGACAGAATTCATGAGACTATCCGGAGTTTATCCTGCGAGCCCCCCGAGTGCAAAGTCCGGATTATGTTCGTGAGCCTGTGTGCAGAACATGTTGCTCTGTCCCAAATTAGAGTTAGTAGTTATTAGCTTACTCAATAAAAGGTATTAAGTAAGCGCAGTGGTTTGTTCCCTTTTGTCAGATTCGGTGTGGAAGTCATGATTCGCATGTTTAATTTGGCATGTGTTGTATGTCGGATGCCCTTTCTGATACGAGCCTCTGCATTTATCAAGACTTGAGACTGGCACAAGAAGACACTGGCTTGTGCCCTCTTGTGGTTGCATTGTTGTGTTGGTTTGCTTTTCTAACTGTGTAATATTCACTTGAAAATGAAGAATTTGATGTGGAATCCAGCTGTCATAAAGCAGAAAAGCTTGTAGGCTACCCAGCAAAAAAGCACAGTATTGAAAGGGTCAACATTTGATTGGACATATTTTAGCCAGTACAAATCCATTAGAACATAACCGAAGCTGCACTGATACCAGTCCTTGAGATCGTCTCTAATATAAAATCAAAAAATCTCATGATTAATTTAGTAGATAACATCCTAAATAATGAGATTGAAATTAACTAACTAATCTAGCTAGCTGTCTTGTGCGACTCAAAGACCCCATTTAACCTTGGTTTTAAAGTGGGGTCGGGCAATCGGCACTAAATACAAATGTAAACAACCACCAAGACCGATTGTGATCCGGTCACTAAAACCGTTTGCCAAGATGCTCTGGGATGCCTCTGACCACATAGCGTTTGTTTTTATTTAACCCTGGTCCTTAGAGACCCCAGCTATTGCTCTTTACTCTTAGATAAACAAGACTGATGTCCAAAAACAGCATATAAGTTTTTAATGTTAATGTGGAGGGATGGTGTTGATACCTCCTGTGTGCTAATAAAAAGAATCTCCCTTGGATATTTTCTTCTTTTACTTTTTAGGATATTGAATTATGGTTGAATTCCCATAAACTAAACTCTATTGTCGCAACAAAACTGTCAACTGCACAAGTACATTTTTAAAATAATTCACACTTTTTGCAAAACCTTCAACTATGTTCACCTAGTTAGACATAGTTTTCAGGTCTGATTCAACGTTTTTGCAAAACACATTCTGCACAGTGGTGTACAGAAGTCGAATCAGTGATTGAGGTTGAACCCAAGAGTAAAAAGGCTGAAAGCCAGTTCACATGAGTTGAATTGTAACTTCAGTAATGGACGAAACCGAGGAGGACGCAAACAGTATGTCTCAAAGGTGCATAAAGATTCATCCCCTAACTCACCTAAATCATTACTGGTGCAGCCAGTAAATTTAAAGAGTCACACAAGTAGTTTAAGGGAGCTCACCTGAGTGCAGTGATGTGTTTTAGCTGATTGGAAGGTCTAGTTACTAGTGAAGGATATTCCTGGAAATCAACACCATAAAGGAAAAAGCAAGCAACTAAAGTAAAAAGTTAATGAAAAACAGATATCAGGGGATGGATATGAGAATATATAAGTACCTGAAAATGGAGAACAGTTAAATCCATCATAAATATATGGAAGGAATTTGGCACAGCCTAGAGTTTTGTTTTGTCCTTTAGGCTTATACCCTGAGTTCAGGGTCACCACAGCGGATCATTGTCCGCATGTTGATTTGGCACAGTTTTTTACACCGGATGCCCTTCCTGACGCAACCCTCCCCAATTTCTACCAGGCTTGGACCGAGACAGCTGGGGAGGGGAATGGGCTGTTAGGGGTTCAGTGTCTTGCCCAGAGACACTGCGACATATACCCAGGCCCAGGGATCGTGACCAATGCCATTGCCTTTACCAACTGAGCTAAAGTCGCATAAATGTGCCTAGAGTAGATCCCCAAATGAGATGGGAGAGACTGTACACACAACAACTAAAACTGCTCACCATGTAAATATACAGATTTTGATTCAACACAGTGCACAACTTTGACCTGCTTTTAAGGCATCAGGTATCCCCAGAGAACAGGTGTGGTAAATGCCATTGTGCAATGTCCATCATCTTAACTATGTGTGTGTATCTCAAAATCCACACACACAGTTACAAGCAGTGCATTTGGTTTGGACGTGTAGCCGTCTGCATATTGTCGTGCTCACTAAAGCAGAAGTGGGAAGCAATAGGAACAGATAAACAAGCAGATGAAAAGAGAAAAGACACACTCGCTAGGAAATAGGAGGCGAGGGAGAGGAGCAAAAAGAAGTTTAAAAGAGGTCAGACTTTGCTTAAGGGAACTGTTGGCTAGTGTGTCAGTGAGAAAAGAGAGAAGACAAACAGAGGAGATATGAAGAGAGGGAAAAATGAAGGGATGGGGTGATTGCTGAGGAGGAGGATCTTCTTTTTATTTCTCTCACTCTCTTGCTCTTCGTCTATGTAAACAGAGCAGACCAGTAGAGGGGAGCTGAATCCTCCATACTGGAATGTCTGGTATGGCTACTAAATGAGGGGGAGGGTAGAAGTGTGTGTTTGTGAGTGTGTGTGTGTGTTAGGTTAGATATGGGCAGAATGACAGAGGGAGTCAGTGAAAAGTTGTGGATGGACCTGGTTTCTTAATCTGAAGGATCAGGGCCATAAAAATGTGTCACCATCTTTTTTTCTTTTTTCTTTTTTTTTTAGTTTTTAGAGCAAAAATCAAATGACAACGGCAACAGAATGAGCCTGGATGCACACAAAGTTCAAAGTTAATTAATTTTACTGTCAGTAAAGTCTAATCCCCTTTGTGAAGCAGCTCCTATGAATCTGGGACAATGTTAAAGTGGGTGTAATTCTAATATGAACTTATAGGTGGTGACTATGTTCACAGCATGTTCACAGTTTTTGCAGTTTAAAACCTTTTTGGTCATTTGGCATTAATGGCAATATGAATCATTTAAAACAATGTAAAACATTCTTTAACATGCAAATTTTTTACATACAACTTTTGGCTCATTTTTAAATTTAATGCCAAATGTTTCCAGTCTTTATGCTAAGCTAGGCTACAGAATGTTTTTATTCTTCTAAAACACCAGTGACCTGAAACCTGTTGCTATGGAAAAGTGGTGGTAGTGGTTGCAGTGCTAGGAAAATCTTTATCCTGCACTGTGTTGTCTAAACACACAAACAAGATGATCTACTCCAATGATGATCCACTGTGCTGCAGAACGCTCAGCTAATTTCATTTGGGCAAAAGCCTCATTTGGACACTTGTGCACACTTTTGTTTTACCGCACAATTTTTTATTTTTTATTTTTTGCTTTACAGTTATGTTGATGTTTCCTTTTATCACTGGTAACTATCTTAACAGCCTCTATGATACTTCTACCATTTCTCCACGTAGTATTACCATTGTCATTTCCAACACATACATACAATTTGAATATTGCCCATATCTTTTAATGATTCACGTCATTTTAATTTCAGTCAGACCAAATGTAAATCTGTCTGTTTTCTTCCCTGTCTCCTGCAGCTATCGAGACAGAGAGCACAAGTTCAGGGGAGGATCTGCTTGTGCCCAGCCCCCCCTCACCTCCACCTCCACCCCGCATCTACAAGCCCTGCTTTGTGTGTCAGGACAAATCTTCAGGATACCACTATGGAGTCAGCGCCTGTGAGGGCTGCAAGGTAGGCAGTAAAGCACATGCATTAGTTAAACACAGCATGCACACATAGTAACAATTGTTGTGGATGATTAGGAAACAGGTGCACACATAACCAGGCAGGCAACAGCAAGAAAACTGGAATGAAAAAGTACCTGCAGAGAACATTAAACTGCCATGGGTGAATAGGTCATGACCTTTACTCTAATATAATCTGATATAATTTATTGATCTCATCTGACACACTTTTATATATTTTTGTGCAAGTTTATGTTTTTGTGGTCTAATGCACTGCCTGCTAATAAAATCCACCAATCTTTTCCATAACATAATATAGCTTCTACAGTTTTAAGTAGAGAGCATGCTTTTCCAGTGTATGAAGTACTAATGATAGAGGTTCTGGTACAGCATCTGAACAGGCTGTTCCCAGGTTTCTGTTATTCATTGCATTCATTCCTTTGTGTCAGGGCTTCTTTCGAAGGAGCATCCAGAAGAACATGGTGTACACTTGCCATCGAGACAAAGTTTGTGTCATAAATAAGGTGACAAGAAACCGGTGTCAGTCTTGTCGACTGCAGAAATGTCTAGAGGTTGGCATGTCCAAAGAGTGTAAGTACAGTTAATAGATGTGTGTGTGTGTGTGTGTGCCCGTGCCTGTGCTTGGGAAGGGATGATTTTTTTGGAGGCACAAAAGTCAGAAACAAAAAGTTAGAAGCCACTTTACTGCTACTATTTATTAATTTATTAATTCAAATTCCTAATGATGAAAGTGACGTGCTGTAATCTGTTCATCTAGGTAGCAATATACAGTCAGCTCCAAAATTACTGGAACCAAAAGGCTAATTGTCCCATGTAGTTTTTTTCTGTACACATTTGGTTTTAAGATCAAGTTGGATATCTAATATCAGCTTTTATTTGATGGTATTAACACCTTGATACATTAACCAGCATAGAAGATGGCACCTTCTTGTCAGATCACCAACAATTGATCTCTTCCAAAAGTATTGGAACATACACTTTTAAAATAAATACGGCTTGATATTTGTTTGCAGCATCAAGCCTTTGGTTCTCTGACATCACCAAATTCCTCTTCTGTTGCTTTTCCAGGTTTTTACTGGAGCCTCCTTCAGTTATTTGAGTTGGGGGTTTCTCCATTCAATCGCTTTTCAACAGGCCAAATACTTGTGCAATTGGGTTTAGGTTTGGTGATTGACTTGGTCCGTCTGAAACCTTTTACATTTGCCAGTGTGTTTTGGATCATTGCATTGCTGTATGATAAAGCTCTTCTCAATTACTTTTGATTAATTTCTTTTCAAATCTGACTGATTATCAATAGAGATCAGTTATCCTGTTCCAGAAGCAGCCATGCAGCACAAGCCATGATGAAGAGTTGAGCTTGTATGGTTTGGAGCATGAGCAAGTCTACTCTTTCTCTTTGTACTTTTTACAAATTCCAACCTGGCTGATGAGGACATTCTGTCTTGTGTCCTCTTAGTCGTATTTCAAAAGTAGTGACAGTATTGTTTGAAAATCAATCTCATAGGACACACCGGGGCAGTAAGAAGCTCCTGGCAGTCACATGTTTCTTTACATTTGGAAGAGATAAAATCTGTTGTTTTAAAAAAAACAAAAATTCTTTACTTTCATCTGATGTTACTCTTTTAACCATAAGTGTTAAAGCATTAAAAAATAAATTAGCCTTGTCACTTCCGTACTTGTAGAGGAGACTGTAATTTGAGCTCAGTTCCCCTCTGACAAGTGACAGCCTTGATATTTGTTTCCCTCTGGTGGATTTTCACAGGTAATACATGCCCTATAGACTCTTTAGCAATAATTTGGAATACCCAGCTTCCCGCATCACTTGTCCAAATGCTTAAATCTTAAAGTGGTTGTCCAAAAATGCAGTATTATGTTTATATAAAGTTGGGGTAGTTGAGATAGCCAAGTTACTACAACAATGGTCAAGGTGATACAATATAGAGAGAATTACACTGTAGTCTGCAGTATGAATGAAGCTCTAGAATGCTCCTTTTTAAATTACCCACAATGCAATCTGATTTCTTTTGTAAAAAATCCACTTCCTAGTAAATACAAATGAATAATACCAATGAAGCCATCTTTAGGTCTTTCTACAGATGTTTTATAGGGTTCCAGTCTGGTCTGGGTGAGAAGTCAGAGATTGACTTCTCACTCAGCTCTTACCACTCTCTGTTCCTGCCAATGAGATGCACGCCCATAGCATAATGCTGCCCCCTGCTGTGTTTCACTGTAAGGGTGGTATTAGCAGGTTATAAGCAGCGCCTAATGTTTTCCGGACATTGTTCATGTTCTTTAAGGTATTCAGTGTTCAACGTGAACTGCAGACATTTCAGTCTTTGTATCTTTACTTCCACCTTCAGTGGTGCGAAATGACAGAACAAAGAAGAAGAAGGAGGAGAAGAGGCAGAGGGAGGCAGAGACATATGTTCTATCACCAGACACACAGCAAATGATTGAACAAGTTCGCCGGGCTCATCAAGACACGTTTCCCTCCCTCTGTCAGCTGGGAAAATACACCACGGTACTTACACAGATACCACATCATATTAATTCATGGATTAATGATAAAAAATACAGAACAAAACAAAATGATCACATAGCTTTGTCTAATACTATAAAGCCATTTCTTCAGCTTTCTTAACAAACATATGTCTGTTCATCTCCCTTCCTCACATCACTCCAATCTACAGAGCAAAAGCTCAGAGCACCGTGTCTCACTGGACGTCAATCTTTGGGACAAGTTCAGTGAACTGTCCACCAAATGCATCATTAAGACTGTGGAGTTTGCCAAGCAGCTCCCTGGCTTCACAACATTAAGCATCGCTGATCAGATCACCCTGCTCAAAGCTGCCTGCCTTGACATACTGGTGAGTTTTAACATGTTTATCCATAAGAACTGAACAATTCCTAAAGAATTCCTACACTTAGAAAAAGGTACAATTGTGGCACAGCAGAAAGATGTGTATAAAATGTCCTATAACATAGGAATAAATATTTCCTTCAAGTTTTTAGTCACTTCACCCCTCCTTTCCTAGATTTTAAGGATCTGCACTCGCTACACCCCAGACCAGGACACCATGACTTTCTCTGATGGTTTGACTCTGAACCGCACCCAGATGCACAATGCTGGTTTTGGTCCTCTCACAGACCTGGTCTTCTCCTTTGCAAACCAGCTGCTCCCACTTGAGATGGATGATGCAGAGACAGGGTTACTCAGTGCCATCTGTCTGCTATGTGGAGGTACTGCACTTGAAAAAAGTGCATAAGTGACAGTGTCCAGCAAAGGTCTATGTCACATATGTATGTCTCAGTAGATCGCAGTTATGTGTTTTATCAACTGTTAATCATAATGATGTTTTTGTGTGTGTGTGTGTGTGTGTGCAGACCGTCAGGATCTGGAGGAGTCAAATAAGGTGGATATTCTTCAAGAGCCACTCCTGGAAGCCTTGAAGGTTTGACATTGATTATTATAATAATATATTGTTACAAATATTATTTATATTGATTTATGTTTTGGTAGTGCTCATAACAAATATGATGTTTCCTCTTTTCTTTAACATGGAAGAAACAGGGCACATGATTTCCCCCCCAAAAATTGACACATTTTGTTTCTTTGCGTTGTAGTAAAAGCAGGAACGCGTCCAAAATAGAAAATAAAAGTGCCAAAACTCTCAATCATTTATACATTAATGTGTGATATTTTAATACAACAGTACATTTCATAAAGGTAAAAAACCGGGCTCCCTGTGTCCATAGATCTACGTGAGGAAGAGGAGGCCTGACAAGCCCTGCCTGTTCCCAAAGATTTTGATGAAGATTACTGACCTCAGAAGCATCAGTGTAAAGGGTAAGATGGACACATATACACTTCATCTATGATGTAATTGCACATTCACCATTCTGGTGCTCAAGAGTTTATCATTTTAATAAAGTTCTAATTTCACTGACTTATTTTTTCCATTCACTTCTACGTTTTCATTCCTTTAACCTCAGTGAAACATATCCTGCTGCAACATATGAATTATGCTTTTTGAGTCACTTGAAGACTTTCGGTGTAAGACATTCTGTGCAAAATAAGGTGCAGGACATTTTAGTCATGGTAGCTTACATGGTGGAAAAATTTGCCAAGTAGAGGCAACTTTTAAATTTCTTCTGTGAACATTCTGTTCTTTTTTTTCCTGTTTCTAGGAGCAGAGCGAGTGATCACATTAAAAATGGAGATACCTGGTTCTATGCCCCCTCTCATCCAAGAGATGCTGGAGAACTCAGAGGGACTGGATGGGCATGGAGCTGGGGGAGGGAGAGGTGGAGGGAAAAGTAGAGTAGGAGTCAGAGAAGAGGGTGAAACGGAATTTGGGAACTGTCAGACAAGTCCGTCACCCAAACCAGTCCCGTCTCCCAGCCCAAGCCCCATGCCCCACACCCCTTCTTCTCCTTCCCTCTCAAGCTGAATTTCTACACTCAAAACCTGTTTCATACAGTTACCCCAGGGTTGTAGTTTGGTACTGCAAGAATATTATCCACATGGTGGACCCAGAAGGTGAATAGCAAAAACTGCACCTGATAACAGCAAATCTGACGGGCAACAACCCAACTAGTTTGTTGGTTACAGTGTGAAAGAGGCTAAACATCTTCTCACTTGTGTTGCTAATATGTGAGAGAGAGTATGTAAGAGATGGTTATGTTACATGCTAATATCCTATGTTGTGAGGACTGATTTGTTTTCAGACATCATGGGTTTAGAAAACTGATGCAAAAACTGATTTCTTTTTTTTAAAAACCTTTTTAAAAATGCCTAAAAGGTTTACACTGATCTAGTTACTACATAAATGTGGAAAGGTCGGTGAAGAGGATTCTACTACTCATGACATGAAAAGTCATGTCAATATGCAGAATTATCCATCCACCCATTATCTGTAACCGTCTATCCTGTTCAGGGTGGTGTGGGGCTGGAGTCTATCCCAGCTGTCATTGGGTGAGAGGCAACATACACCCTGAACAGGTCACCAGTCCATCTCAGGGCCAACACAGACAGACCACCATTTACACTCACAATCACACCTACAGACAATTTAAAGTCACCAACAAACCTAACATGCATGTCTTTGGATTGTGGGAGGAAAGACGAGTTCCTGGAAAAGAAGCCCATGCAAGGATGTTGAGAACATGCAAACTCCACACAGAAAGGCTGCAGCCAGACTTGAACCTTGGACATTGTTGCTGTGAGGCCGCAGCCCTAACCACTTTACTACCATCATGCCCATGTGCAGAATCCTTAAATGTAAAATATTGTATATAAAAAAAAGTCTGTGAAAGCAAATGTCGGACTGAGAAGAACTGATAAAAGAAATTATTTTCCTAAATGTGCATTTGTATATATTGTTTTTCCCTAATGCAGCTGTAAAGAATTCTGCCCACATCTTTATTACTTGCAGCTCTCTGCAGTCTTCTACGTTTTGTCTCCTCACAGTCACTTCAGGGAATAATACGAATAATCAACTGAAATTTCCTTCACTGGAATCAGAACTATAAACTAAAATTGTAGACACTTTTTATATTCCACGTCTACCTTTTGGTGGACACAGTGAAACCAAAGCAAGCTGTGGTACTGGATCTGCAGAGTTCTGCAAAGTGAGCATTTCACAAAGGCAATGTTAAACCCCCAACAGGGAATTACAGGTACTGCCAAAACATGTCTCTAAATGTACACGTGTATAAATATGTTTTGTTTTTGTAGTCTGCAATACTTAAAATCTGTTCACACAGTGCCACTGCCTCACTATAGCATCTCTACTGTCAGGCACAAATCTTGTTTAACTCCAGTCTAAGTTTTGTCTTGTGATATACAGCAAGGCAAAACTCATCGAGTTCAATAAAGAATATCATTCTCTTCCTACAACATGTACGAAATATTTTTGTGTTTTGGTCAGGGGTGGATCGAGATTTTGTTTTTCTTTCATTGGGACACATACTTACAGCAGAAACGTTTTAAAACACATTTAAAAATCTTTTTAGAAATAAACTGCATAATAATGTTTTCATAAAATGTTTGTGAAGTGTAATAAATGCCAAATACGGAAGATATTTTATCTATTGTACTGATTTTAACCCCAAATAGTCATGAACAAATAAACACTGATCTACCTGCTTGCAACTGCTATAAAATGTATATAATGAATCCAATTTATAATGATTGTGATTTTTTTTTTTAGATTCTGTCTGTTGTCCTTGTGCTAAAAATTCTAAAGCAGGTAGCTAACAGCTCATCTCTGACACGGGATGGTACCTGTGGTGGCCAACCAGATTTTACCTCTCAGTTCTTGTGGTGGACCATGGATGTGGGAGAACTGCAATTGTGTAGAGACCTGAGCAACAGAGACCTGAAGCGTCACACAGGTTGCCTGATCTTGATATTTTTTTTATTATTTCTATTTTGAGCACATTTAAAAAGTGACATGGCAGGTGAAAGTATTTAATGTCATGTTCTACAAACAAAACTCTTAATTTAATGTTTATCCCCTGTGGTTGACACACCACCCCAAACAGCAAATAATTTAATATAGACACTGGAGTTCTGTGTATATTTTGTGGAAAACGACAATGGCATAAAAAATACAAGAGAACTCAGCTGTGTGTGAAACCAACAGAAAAGACCTTTTAAACAAAATGACTGAAACTTGTTTTGTATCAGCACAAGGCTCACTGACATTTGTCAGTCATCAGTACAAGTGGGACAATATATTTGTCGTAATTATATGAATTCTAAAATAAAACAATGTAACAACCGATTTTGTTTTTTTTTTTTTTTTTGGCCACGTGAGGCCAGCAGAAACACAACCAGGGCCGTGAACAGGAAGTCCCGAATGCAGTGTCCTGACCAATGGGTTTTATCAGCTGGCACAGGTGAAAACACCAAGTCAAAGACAAATACATAAATCAGACTTATGTGAACAGCCAGTGTAAAGTGTGTAACTAAACTACTGTCAAAATTGGCTTCTGTGTAGTTTGGGCAGTAAAAAATGTTTGGGGGCATACTTTTACAGACACACACGTTTATTCTGTCTCTGGATTTATTAATGTTTGTTTTTAGCTCATAATTTGGCTCCACATCAGTGGCAATAAACGTTTTTGGCAATAAACACTTAAAACTTCAAAATAAGCTACATTTTTCAACGTAAGACCAGGTGAACCAGTACAGATACTGGTAAAAAGTTTGTTACAACTGGTAAACAGATTTAAACAGCTGTCATTGGAGATCACACTTCACTAAATGTGCCAGGAGACTGCATCATTTACATGATATGTGCAGGAGACATAAAAAAAATGCATCTAAAATGCTTGATATGTGAATTGTCCTTAAGACTAAAGAATCCACAGCCTCTGATATGTTTAAACAGAGGTCAACCTCTGTGGTGAATCTTTGGAGCAGCTTGGAATTTGAACAGCATTGTATTGCACTACTGCAGACTTTCTTTCAGGAGACAGCTGCCAAGGTTTTAAGAGCTACAGATCCTGATAAGAATTAAACTGGAGGAGAACACAGATCATAGTACCATCGTTATCAGGTCCACAGGTGTCTTTGCTGAAAGGGAAATAAGTTTCATTGTGTGTTCAGAATGTTTAGAAGTTTGTCCAGGAAGTTTAGAGCAGTGGTTCTCAAAGGTACCTGCTCTGCTTGTTTTCCAACTGACCCTGCCCTACCCGCTGCTGAATACCTGGATCAAGCACTGAAAATAAATGAGAAATATCTAAAACTTGTTAACAGACAGCTGAAGCTCAAACACACAGTGAGTTACACCTAATAACCACAAAATGTCTCATCATATGACTTTATGGTGGCCATAATAGTATGTGAGCGGAATTGACAGCTGATGTACATATTCTTGGTTCTATAGAATTTTACAATTATGACTCAAGAGTTTAATCCCATTTTGGAATAAGTGGTCCCTTCAGTGTCGGAACACAGACAAAGTCTCTCAGTAAACACTCTTCAGATTCTTGTTTGAAACGTTCACACCATCGTGACAGCTGATGATTGTGTCTGTAAATGATCAAGTGTAGGATCATCTCTACTCAGAGTCATGTGTCTGCTTCAAATCTTTAAAACTTCTTTCTAATATAATCCTCTTCTGTGACAACAGAGACTAAATTAACCTAATTTGTTTTAAATACATAATGTGACTTTGTTTTTTGTTTTTTTGCCCTAACAGTTCAACAAATAAGCTACATATTTTTGCTTATCTGTGAATATTAATGTAAGATTGTTTGATTTATGTTCAACACTATTTGGGATAAAAGAAAACAAGGTTATTTGAAGGTACAAACTTTAAAAATGTATTTAAATATTTTTTTAATATTAGGTTTCCTGTGCATACAGTCAATAGACTTCTAATAAAATTCAGTTTTGTTCCCAACAGAATCTGTTTTAGACTTTAGATCTGTATCAGTACAGAGCTCTGCTGTGTACTGTCGTGTACGTGTACTGTCTACCTCATTTACCATTTACCACTAAGGAAACACAGATTTTCATTTCTATTGCATTTAACAGGGTTAAGTTTGCATCCCCTTAAATGCAATCTCAGTGTAATGGGATGCAAACTTAACTCAGCTCAATTCAACCTCTTATTTTGAAATGGCAAAAGGAGCACAAGGTGTTTTTCATCAACGTATATTTATTGCACATTTAGCTTTAATCCAAAATTGATTAGTTATTTATTTTTTTATTTATCAATGGGATGCAAGTTTTTAACCTTTAGTAATTTTCATTATTTTATTGTAACTTTGTTTATATACATTCCTGGATCAGTTTTCTTACTTTTGGTGATAAAAGAGCATTTTGATCAGCGGTGCATTGTTATTATGTGAGGTTTTGGGGAAAGTGTGCATCTCCCTACGTGCGGCTTTAATGTAATGCAGACTTTTTCACCAGCTGTACATTTAACATTGTTTTCTATGTTAAAGATTAATGATAGAGACACCAAAAAATATGGTGTTATGTAGTAATACAAAACATTAGGTGGCATTAGGTGACTGTGGCGCAGGAAGGTAGAACAGTTGTCCACCAATCTCACAGTTGTTGGTTCAATCCCCGGCTCCTCCGGTCACATGTCGAAGTGTCCTTGAGCAAGACACTGAACCCCAACTTAGTTGCTCCCGGTGAGTGTTGGCCAGCTGCATAGCAGCTCCCCCATCGGTGTATGAATGTGTGTGTGATTGTGAGTGTGAATGGGTAAATAAGAAGCAGTGTAAAGCGCTTTGAGTGCCAATAGGTAGAAAAGCGCTATATAAGTGCAGACCATTTACCATTACCAGTAATATTTTAGTTCATGTTCACTAAATTTTGATTATTTGTAAAACTAAAAGTAACTAAAACTTATTGTGTTTTAGTTATTTTACAGATGCAGATTTTTAATGCATGATATAATTAACTAATAAATCCTGGTGTATTATTATGGTTTAATGGATTATTGTCTTTTTAGCAGCTAGTTGCGTCATTATATTCACTAGCTAATTTATTACCTGTCAGGTGAAAACACAACATTTGCCGTTATGAAAAAGTTATAAACAGCTATTCTTGCTCCGGAGTTGACCCCACTAGTGTAATGAGTCGTGGTGGATGTTTACAGATGCTACAGGGTCTATTTTAACGTTTTTTATTTCTACGTGGTTCATTTTTGGGTAAATAAAAATCACCTGTATAGTGTTTGCTTTTTGGTCCCCGTGTTACTCCACATGTCTCCTCAGGGTGAGGTGTGTCAGATGATTTATTTGTTTATGTTAGACAGGTTTTAAAGTTGCTCCGACATGCAAAGTCCAGAACTCAGGGATTGCACAAAGATTACATCTGGGGCCTTATGTCTTTTCTGCAGGAGGATTAGCTGCCTCTTTACTGAAGGACTAGCACAGGTCCTGGTACTTGGAACTCCTTATCCTCAAGAAGCTTTACTTATTGTGATCCTTGAGCAGATTTAAATGTTAGAATGGAATTTTTCCACTGCAGCCACTGGCACCCAGGAGCCGAGTGCCTTGCTCAGGGACACACCTGGTGCATGGACTGAGATTTGATCCTGCTGACCTCTGCATCCCAGGCTGAAGCTCCACCAGGCCGCCGTAAGTCTGATGCTATTTATTGAATCGGAAATCAGGAGAAATTGAAACTTTACTTTTAAAATGACACTTTTGCCACAAAAACAAGAAAGAAAGAGATGAAATGGACACAGATGTGTTTTGGATGTGCAAAAGATTTTATCTTTTCATTTCATTTTTATGGATTACTATTACAATAGGATTACTTTCAGCCATCAGTCTTCAAGCAAAAGAGCCAAGCATATTATACTGTAGTTCCAGCTTCTAAAATGTGAGAAATAGCTGCCAGTGATGGCGTTTAAAACTGAGTTCACCTTGGCCTGTAAGAATCTCTTGGAAATGGCTACTGATAAAATCATCACATTAATCGATCATGATGATAATCATCAGTTGCAGCTTCAGTAGAAACACAGTACTGTCAGCTACACCGTTCACTGTAACAGAGTGGCTAATAGTTCATGTCAAACAAAGGTGCTCAGGAGAATAATCAGGTGTGATCGTACTGTACCAATAACAATTCAATTCTATTCAATTCAACTTTATTCATATAGCGCCAATTCACAACAAAGTCACCTCAGGGCACTTTACAGAAGGTAGACAGTAGAGAGGAAACCTCCAGCAGAACCAGGCTCAGGGTGGACGGCCAACTGCATTGACCGTTTGGGGTGAGTGGAAAGTGAAGAGAGAAAAGAACAGAGCAACAAAAAGCAACAACAAAACCTCGGGCAGGTTGGTAGGACCAGTAGCTGCACACTGGAAGAGACACAACTTCAAAGCTGGGGACACCTGCAGAAAGGGACAGAGAGAGGGAGACAGAGGAGGACAAAGACAACTACGGGAGAGAACACACAGAGTTAATGACATACAGTGGTGACAATTGCGGGGTGAGAGGAGAGGAGAGAGGGTCAAGAGGAGGAAAGGAGCTCAGTGCATCGGGGGGTGGGTCCCCCAGCAGTCTAAGCCTATAGCAGCATAACTATAACTAACTATAAGCTTCATCAAAGAGGAAGGTTTTAAGCCTAGACTTAAAAGTAGAGAGGGTGTCTGCTTCCCGAATTTGAACTGGGAGCTGGTTCCACAGGAGAGGAGCTTGATAGCTAAAGGCTCTACCTCCCATTCTACTTTTGGAAATTCTGTGAACCACAAGTAGACCTGCATTCTGAGAGCGAAGTGATCTACTGGGATGATATGGTGCTATGAGGTCTTCTATATATGATGGAGCCTGACCATTCAGAGCTGATCAGAGATGATCAAAGTACACAAAAGTAATACTCATGTAAAAGTGCAAGTATTTCCCTAAAATACTCCACCACCATTTACAAATACCACTTTGAATTTGATACTTACGTTAAATACATGCTTTGAAATGCAATAGAAGTACAAAAGTACACCTATTTCAAATGTTTTAAAAACAGTGTTGAATGTTACTATGTTTATAACAAAGATGCAAAGGTGAGAATTATGGTGAAGAAAACTTAAACTAGTAGTTAGTGAACATTTCAGGCCAAAGTTACTTATCAGCTTGGTGTGGAACAAAACCAGCACAGCTGGTAAAGTTTGTGTACTGACAGGAATTTACAGTTATTGAAAACATTATGTCATTTTTTATTAAGAGTAAATATCTGCAGAGAGTGACTATTAACTAATAAGGTAAAATAATGGTAGTGAAGTAAAAGTACAATTTCCTCTGAATTGTAGGTGGAGTAAAAACAAAGTACCCAAAAAATTTTACTTAAGCACAATACTTGAGCAAATGTCACTACCACCTCTAACTACTAACAAAAAGTCGCCTTTCTTGAACCTTATGTTTCTTTTTTCTTTTTAATCAGCCACACGTTGTGTTTTGGGCTGTAATTCTTCTGTTGACCACTAGATGTCCTCCTTCATCTCGTGACCCCTTCATGATGACAGCTGCTGGCTCAGCTGCGGACAGGGACCGTGTTGTTGTCTGTCTGGAGCACACGTCCACGCACGCGCGCACACCGAGCGTAATGACCACGCCCCTCTTATGAATAATTCATTCCCTCCCGTGCACCGGAGGAGACTCGTGCCTCCGGGCTCTTTGGACGTCAGCTCGTGCTCACCAGAGGTAGGAAAATAAAGGTCCTAACATCACCAACGGTTGACTGATGAAGCGACACCAATAGCCGGTAACGAATGGGGAAAAGGGAAGATTGGGAATTCGCGTCGCGCACAACGACTGCGTTGTTTTCTACCGGGAATTTACGGAGGAACACGCACCGAGGGCTTGAGAATAACCCGAGCGTGACCGACCTATTATCTGCCGGTCTGACTTTCTTCTTATCGCTGGAAATTTGAGGGGAAACGAACACTCAAGGTTGGTTTATTATGTTTCCCGTGTGTGTGTGTGTGTGTGTGTCTCTGTGTCTCTGTGTGTGCGCGCGCGCGCGCGCGAGGGAAGTGGAGGCAGATGTAGTAAGATGCTTTGTGTATCTGTGTGTGTGAGGCTTACATCCTCTGCCAGCACGGCCATAATGTCAAACAAATAACAAAGCCAGTGTAACAGCAGTCATCGCAACAATAACCTTTCAGACGCTATTCTTACTAATATTCATGTGTTTCCTGGGAATTTATCTCTTTATAATAATTTTAAACACCCTGGATGGTAGCAAATCTATTTGAAAACATAATATTACAGACTGCTGGATACTGTCTAGCACAGCTTATTGCTTGCTGACAGGGGAAATAACAATTCAGACTTTAATAAAAGGGGGCATAGAATAAATAAGAAGTGTGAAAATGATTTGACTTTTTCTGCCCTTTTTTTTTTTTGCTCTGGTTTCTCACACATTTTGGGACACATTTTTAAATTCCTGTTGTTTGCACTAGACTGGATGTGTGTTTGAGCCAGCTGGTGGATAATAGTTGTTTTGGCAAGAATCCTTTGTGTGGCCATGATGGAATTATGTCTTACAACTGTGTCAATTATTAATATACATCATTGTGCAGTCTCTATCTATTCATGTAGCAGACAGATAATGTTACTGTGTCCCCCTCTGGCCACCTTTTACTAGTATTGGTGGCTACTAGAAATGTTCATGCAATGTTTGCAATTATTTGAAAGATAAAGGTTCCTGCACTTTTAGCCACAAATAATTGTAATAATTTATACAAGATTTGATTAAACCCGCATCACCAAATGAGTTGGGCACTCTGAACCTTATTTGCATCGGTTGCTAAATTTGATGGGCATCAGTCAGTGCTATAAACACATCGTGGCATCATAGTCCCTCACAGTAAGGTAGCATTCTGCAACAACTTGGAAATATGCTATAAAGGCCTTCAGATTTCCATTTTGCACTGCGTACCCCATCCTCCTCGATGCTTTGTTACATGTTTCTTCTCCTTGCTTTAGTCACTTTCAGACTAGCAGCTGATACTAATGCAGTCTGATGCTACAGTACAGTCCTGTAACACATCCTCCTTAGTGAAGGTGATAATATTAAGTTTTTTCTTATGTCAGAAAGATGTGTCATTCTGGAAACACTGCCACCTAAATATGCTGCATTATACAAAGAAGTATCCTCATCAAAATAAATGGGGTCAACCAAATAATAGGAACACCTGTCAGTATTTCGCAATACAAGTCAAAAGCTAGTCATCTAGCTACAGTAGCTATTCACTGAGGCTTCATTAAGGCATGAAGTGAACTTCAGCTGTCTGTTTTTCTAAAAACTGTGGATACAATTTTGGCAGAATGCAGAGAACAGTCTCTCTCAGTTATTTCTTTGTAATATTCATAGTATCCTTTTAGCCTCTGTCTGCCTTCTTTCCCTAGACAGTGGCACTACAGATGGGTGTAATCCCATGTTAATCTGCCTAACCCTGTAGTTCTTGTCTGGATTAACATGACTGATTAAAAGCTCCCCCTCTATGTCAGTCATTAGATTAATTAGATCACTTGCAGAGTAGGACTATGCTAATTAAAAGAATACAAAACTTTGTTAAGTGCTGTGGTGATTAACTATGACAGTATATTTATTGCATTGCACTTCACAAATTCAGCATTAAAGGGCAACTTCACCAATTTTCAAGTCTAAATCAGGGTGTAAATGTGCTTTAATGCTTTAAATCTTCCCTCTGACTTCCCTACATCAAAATATTTCTCTGCTCCAGTTCCTCCTCCAAATCAACTTGAGGAGTCTTTCATTATTTGGAGTTCAGATAATGTCATCTGGAGGAACTCTGGAAAAGCAGGTTGACCATGATTACAAACTTTATAGTGTGAGCAACTAGATAACATAATGTGAACCGAAGGTTCTTCCAAGTGATGTCATCTGGAGGCCTTTTTAAGCTAGAGGCAGAGAGATATTTTACTATAGGGAAGTCAGGAGGAAGTTTAATTGCATTTATTTACACATACTACTTAAACTCGTATTACTTAAACGTGCATGTTTTTTGGACTTTGCCTGAGTGTGAACATCATTCTGACTTCTCAGAAATGGCCAGCACACAAATTAATGTCCCGGATCATTTTCCATGCGTGTGAACCACCTGACTGGTGTCCTTGATGATCTTTTGAGCTTTTCGTTTTGCAGTGGAAAATGTATGGCATTATTCAGCAGTTTGGAGTCCATTTGCCATGCAGCAGTGTAATGTATCCTAACAGGATGCTCCCACTGTGGGAGTGATAAAGGTTACAAGAGGAAGCATAGAGAGAATAATAATCTATTAGTAAAGATGTTTTGTCAGTCCAATGTTAACCCCTGGGCAGTGATGTATAATAATGTGTTTAATCATTGTCAGTATGTATATGACCAATGTTATAACTGTATAAACCAAAGTAATAAATTATCCTGCCAAACTTAGATTATCCTCTACATGCTATATTCTCTATGACGAGCAGCTTAAAATACCTTGAATTTCACGGCACTTACATTTTTATTGGATTTACTGGGATGTAGTACTGAATCCAGTTGTTTGCCCTCTGGCTGTTGTCTGCAAAGCTCTTTTTAAGCATTTGGATGTTTCTTTTTTTAAGGGTTTTTAACTTCTCTTACATGAGGTTTTCTGCTCCTCCATAAAATTAGTCTCCAAAAACAACCTGCTCGCTGGATAAGTGTTATTATATTAAAATACATTTCCACAGAAATGGAAACAGGGTGGGTCGAGACCCCATGCGCACCGTGGCGGACAAACAGACCAGTCATAAAGTTCCGCTGTTAGGACAGTGGAACTTCTGATTGCAGTCCAAACAAAGATATTCTCAATAACAATACTTTGATAAAGCCTAAATTCACTCAGTAAAATCACATTCTGCCCTGTGCCGTGCTTGTTAAAATCCAAAACATGCACAACCAGACTTTAACCAAGATGAGTGGGAAAGGGAGTCCTTGTCCTGTGAGGTTAAGGTCTTGGTTACGAGTAAAGTGGTTTCCAAAGAGTAGACAGGTTTCATGAGGGGGAAGATAGTTCCAGTGAAAAGAGTAATTGTTATTATCTGTCGTTGTGGAATATCCAGAGTAACAATGATGCACTGTTTTTAAAAAAAGAAATTTTAATGCCGTATTGAACTCCAGCTAAATTACACCTTCATTGCCATGGTGTAATTTCAGGAACTGAAATCTGAATGTAATTGAAACACCATGATTGCCAGATAACACTAGGGAGACATTGTGTCAAGGATAATACTATGAATTCTTAAATGTTATAAATATACAGGCCTGTACCCAGGCTGGAGCCAATCCCAGCTCTCATTAGGTGAGAGGCAGGATACACCCTGGACAGGTCACCAGTCTTGGGCAACACAGAGAGACATACACAGTCAGACAACCATTCACACATTCATTAATCCATTCATACTCAAATTTACACCTACGGACAATTTAGAGTCACCAGTTAACCTAGCGTGCATGTTTTTAGACTGTGGGAGGAAACTTGAGTACCCAAGGGAAACCTACGCAAGCATTATTATAAAAAGTCAGAGTAAAAATGTTGCCACAGCTTTGATTGTGGTTGGCTCTATATCAGCATGACTTCACCACATAAACGCGGATTCAGTTTGTTGGACAGCATTCAGGTTAATAATCCATGTAGCCACAGACAAAATTAATTAATTAATATACAGTAGGTACTGCTGTTGTGCATGTATGTAATTGTGCTTGCTGTGTGTGGTGACCACAGCCATTTAATAAACAACAGTAAGTTGTCATTTGTTTAAATTAATTCAGAAACACTGCTGTCCTTTAGTATTACATTACATAAGGTCGTGCAACTGACACCACTCCACTCGTTTGGTGCCCCTAGCACTTTACCTGGTTACAATAAGCTGGTGAGTGGTGTTTGTCTGTTAGATGTATAATCAGCAAACAGCCTGTCCACACAGTGCTTCTCAGATGTTTCGGTGTCATTGTTTTCCTATCAGCAAGCCTTTGCTTACTGGTGTCTTCACTGATGCAACGTATATCAATAGGGCGTGCAGTAGGCCAAAGCTATTGGATTTTAAAATGACTTCAGTCAGTCTGCATAGACTGTACTTTTTGGATTGAAACAGCTCTTATATTGATGAGTTTACTGGATATTTAATTATTTCCCTAAAAAGAAAAACAAAAAACAGCTCTGGTCCACACTATATCAATGTTTGAGCCAGAGTGTGCCACATCCAAGTAAAAACCAATTCAATTCAATTCAATTCAACTTTATTTATATAGCGCCAATTTACAACAAAGTCATCTCAAGGCACTTTACAGAATAAAGTCCAGACTACACAAGTATGTAGAAGCAACCCAACAAATCCCCCATGAGCAAGCCCTAGGCAAGAGTGGAGAGGAAAAACTCCCTTTAATGGGAGAAACCTCCAGCAGAACCAGGCTCAGGGTGGACGGACATCTGCCTTGACAGGTTGGGGTGAGTGGAAAGTGAAGAGGGAAAAGTATAATAACTGTATAGAGAAAAGCTAGTTCAGGTTGAGTGAGCAGTTTTAACTATAAGCTTTATCAAAAAGGAAGGTTTTAAGCCTAATCTTAAAAGTAGAGAGGGTGTCTGCTCCCCGAATTGGATTGGAACGCACTGATAAAGTTTAACCTAGTTTGTTTCCACACACAAGATGTTCATGTTTATGTGAGCAATGTGCCACAGGGGGTCACCAGTGTAGAGTCACTTATTCTTTTAAACTTCTACTGAGTGCAAAAGTGAAATATGTTTACGCCATGAAAGGTAAAAGGTGAGCATATCAGTTGGGCCTTTGTTTGTTTATCTACAGGAACTTCTTTTACACACAAATGCACACACACACAAGCACTTCCTGTATGTGGCAAGTTGTGGGAGTCCTGAGCGATTGCAGGAAGTTGGGATTGGCTCCTCTGAGGAAGACAGATAAGAGGCTGGCTGTGTGTGTGTGTGTGTGTGTGTGTGCGTCTGTGTTCAGCTAAAGGCAAGGCCATCTTGCAAATAACGAACATACATACTGACTCACAACGAGGCTTATAGCCAAACAAACCAGCTCTGTATGTTTGCTCGGGGTTTAGTGTGTGTGCAGGTGTATTCCTGAATAAGTTGTTTGAATAAGTTGTGTGAGTGGCAGTGGTAATTTCCTCTGCGTAGCGCAAACAGCAGCTCTTTGTGTGGCTGGTAAAAAGGGAAATCCCTCAGAGGTGTTAAGGAAAAGGGGAATCAGCCAGCTCAAACTCTTGGTTGACCTAAAGAAGAATCAGGATGAAAAATACTCACTAACATACCTTGATCATGATACAGTCCCCATGGAATAATACCAGTGATGTTGCTTCATAAATAGACATCAGCCCTGATACACAAACAATAGTAATTATTATCTTGGAACAGGTTAAGCCAGTAGAATCATTTGAATGAAATTTGCATTTTTTTTACAGCTGTGGTAAAAAAAACTTTTATACTAGTTCGCCACCGTTACTGGACGAAATTGTGGAGTGATATCCTGTCTTTACTTAGATTACTTAAAAACTGCAACCAAGACATTCAGTTGACATTACATTTTACACCTTAAACGTAATCTTGTCACTGCTCCCTAGTAAACAACTCTACAATGGTGATTTGGGTTGAATCTCTAATATATAAACATGTACTGTCAGTTTAAATTAGGAAGTTACCTGCTGTCTCCCACCTAAAAATCCTGTTTTGACACCTACATGTCAACTCCCACCTCGACTTTGTCTGTCATTGAAATATATAACCAACAGACGTGTGGTTCAGATATGTCACCGACAGTCACTCTTGCCTCTGTCCTATTTCCTCTGGCTGCTAGATGGAAGATAGGTCACTTACTCTATCATAATTGACCTATTCCATTTTGTTATGCTGCAGCCTGATACAGTTGTTAAAATGTTTTGCTCATTGTACTTCAGTGAAAATCTGTGTAATGACAAACTAAAAACCAAATTTTAGAAACCAAAAATTAAAAAGATCAAAATCTAAGTATGTCCTCATGACACTACAGACATTACTCAACTGTGTGTCTAAGATGTGGAATTGAAATACATTTGACTTAGATGTTTATTGAGATAATCCAAGTTAAACACATAAATGGCTCCACCATGATAGAGTGGTTAGTCCTGCCAGCTCACACCTAGAAGGTTGCGGGTTCGTGTCCCCAGCTGACCATGGCCCTTCTCTGTGGAGTTTGCATGTTTTCCCTTGCGTGGGGAGACCCTGGTTTCCTCCCACAGTCCAAAGACATGCATGTTACCCCACCTCTCACCCTATGACAGCTGGGATAGACTCTAGCCCCCTTCCAGCTTTACACAGGATAAGCGGTTACAGATATGAATGAATGGATAAAAACATAAGAACATTAAATAAATTATTTAAAATTATTAAAGAACTTGGTTTGACTTTGTTTTCTTTTGGACAGGTTTGTGAACTGTATGGTGATACCTTGATTTAAGAACACAATATAAAAGAATACTGTTATCTACAGATAGAATCAAGCTAAGCACTAAGGATATAGCTAAAGTGTTGTTCTCCATCTTTCCTGTTAGTCTCAAATTTGGACCAAACTCTTCTGTTTGTGTGTTTATAGCAGAAAAGTTAGAGGAGATCAGAGGGAGCAGTAACTAAGGACAGATGGTGTGTGTTTTTTACACACGTTCACATGAATGAGCTTCTCGCTGTGTCAGCACTGAGTCACATTTACTGGCTACAGACGACCACAAGTGACTCAGATCAGACTCCTCATTTCCCTCAAGATCTGTCTCATAGAGTAGAATAGGATCTTTTTATTGCCATTGTGCAACAAAATTTAAATGCAATCCTTAGCTGTCAGATAAAATAAAAACGATAAATAAATAAAAAAAAAAGATAAATACATCCAACGACACACACAAGACATTGCACTGTAAGTCTGGCACAGTGAGTTTTGCAAAAATGTTCAGGTTTTGTTTTAATTTTTCTGAACCATCTGCCCGAGGGCAGTAGTTCAAAGTGAGAGTTACCAGGATGAGGTGGGTCCCTGACGATGTCCTGGGCTCTCCTGAGGCAGCAAAATCTAGATATAGATATTCCAAAAGTGGGTGAGGGCAGCCAATAATCTTCTGGGCTGTGGTGATTACCCTCTGGTGCGCCTTCCTTTCTGCAGCTATGCAACTGGAAAACCACACATAGATGCAGTAGGTCACTATGGTCCCTACGGAGCAAAGTGTAACGGACACAGGCAGTTTATGTGTAATGGGTTTTTTTTAGAGTATTCTCAGGAAGTGCAGTCTTTGTTGTACCTTCTTGATGGCAGCAGTGGTGTTGGTGCTCCAGGACAGGTTGTACTCTATGTAGATGCCCAGGAACCAGATGTCGGAAATCCTTTCCACACTTTTTCACTGAAGTACAGAAGCTGGATATTAGTTTTTGTCTTTCTAGTCTATGATCAGCTCTTTAGTCTTCAGGTTGTTGTCTATATGCAACAGACAGACAGCTGCTTCACCTCACCGCACTATGCCAACTCATCTGCCCCAGTAATGAGCCCCACCACTTTGGTGCCATCAGCAAACTTGATTATGGTGTTGCTGGAGTGGGCAGGGGTTCAGTCATGTGCGTCTAGGGCTTAGGTTAGGGGGCTCAGCATGCAGATCTGGAGGATGCCAGGGCTGGGCCTGCGAAAGAAATGTGGATGCCTACTCTCTTGTCTAGAGTCAAGAAGTCCTTCATCCAGAAGCAGATATATTGTTTCAGCATTGCCACTGTCATGTGCACATGCGCCATGTGCAATATCAAGTGAGGCAAATTAATGAGCCTATTTAAATATTACAAACATTATTATAAACATTATAAATGTTACTTTGTCGACATTGTGAGCTAAAAAATGTATTAAAGTACTTTATTTCTCCCTCCAAAATAACTTAAGAAGGGTAGTCACAGTTCTCACCTGATTATGTTTTGTGCACAGAAATCAGTTGCCTAACCAGTGTTGGACGAATGGACGTGCTACGAAAATGTTGTTCGTTGAGCACACAAATCTTTTTTAGTGAATGTTCCTTCATCTATTAGCAGCCGTGGCCTCCCTGATAGCTCCCTTTGGGCTGGTTCTCCCAGCACTGCATTGTACCCCATCACCAGAACGAAATGCAATGTTCCTTTCCTTGAACCAACACTACACATATTTTGTTAGCCAGGGTTTCTGTTAGAATAGACCCAGATGCTCTTGTTCACAGTGACAGTAGTCGTGTAGTACTTAATATACCACAGGACAGCTTTTGTGTACTGCTCCGGGTCCTTATGTTCAAATATATTTCAGTTTGTTGATTTGAAGCAGTCCCGCAGCTGATTAGAGGCCCCCTCTGGCAGTGTTTTAACAGTTCTGGATGTAGTAAGGCCACTTTTCTTGAGGGGGATAATTAAGAGCAAGGACACACATGGTCTGCCTGGCCTAGGTGTGGTAGCGGCGAAGCCTTAAAGGCGTGTTTGATGTTTGAGTAGACCTTGTTCAGTGTATTTGCTTCCTTAGTGACACAGTTAACATGCTAATGGAATTTAGGGAGCACTGCCTTTAAATCAGCATGTGCCTGCCTACAGTCTTAATACTGGTACATTAGCTGTTTACATAAAGGCAAAGCCCCATTATTCTGATCTTTCCACTGTCCCTGTTCCTGTCTTATAAGTGTATTGCGCAACCTGCTAGCTCATAATATTGTTTTTTTTAAACTGTAGTTTCTGTTCTTTCGTCTTATTAGTGAAAGATCTTGTGATGGTGAGGAAAGCGATTTGTGTGGCTTCCTTCGTAACCTCACCCGCACGTCAGCTCTACAGCCTCACTTTGGCCTCCTCCCCCTGCGTCATCTTTAGGATGTTTCGCCATTTGTTGTTTTCTATGTTTGTGGTTGAGCACATAATTTTTATTTTTTAATTTACCTTATTCTGCTAAAGTTACTATTCCAGTTGCAATTTACATTGTAGTTTGGCATATCACATTTGACTGTACTGCACTTTAGCATAAATTATTTAATTTTCCGATTCAGATTTTTAAACACATTCTGACACTCAGTAAGTTCAAATAGTAAAAGTAGTAAAAATAGACATTTGGTAAAGTGTGTGTGTGTGTGTGTGTGTGTGTGTGTGTGTGTGTGTGTGTGTGTGTGTGTGTGTGTGTGTTGGATGCAGTCTTGGCTTTTTAGACTCAATCCCATCATTCACGATTGCTTGTCATGAAAGATTAACACTGTGACACATTAGCATGGCTAAGCTAACCACTGCTGTCTATCTATGAAACAGCAGGACATCAGCTGCAGCTATCCAGAAGCATGTGATGGACTCTGTCTCAGACAGATTATAAGATTATTCATAGACTAGTCATGCAGATAGTTGTGGTTTTATTTGCTGAGGGTTTAGGATACAATTTTTTTTATTTTTTTTTTTACCAGAAATGAATACTGAATTAGATCCCGATAATACTGTATGCATCTCTTCAAGAATTTATTGAAAAAATGAACACATAGTGTTGTTTGTCAAAAACAGTGTCAGACTGATTGTTCTGTGCCTGAATGACTTGTTCTCTTGTGGATATAAACACACACACACACACACACACACACACACACACACACACACACACACACACACACACCAAACTATAGCACATACATGTAATGTAATGAGAGAGAACAAGAGAATGCAGATACAAGAGACTTTAATTGTAAGGGAACATAGTGCAATGGGACTCGCTGTTCCTGCAATCGTCAATAAGTCCTCTAGGAATCCACATTAATATTTGTGAAAACTTTATTGAATTCGTTCTACACATATCTTGGGTCTTGTTCACAGGTGATAGTAAAATGGAGCACGAGATTGACAGGTGGATTGGTGCTGTCCAGAACTGTCACCTATTGAAAATATTTGGAGTGAAAATTTTAGCAAAGAAGTCTCTAAACTGTTGAGCAATTGAAAAACTAAAGTAATTGTGACTTTAACATTTTTCACAAGAACAGAAAAGGGTCTATATACTGCAAATTAGGTTTCCCTCAACTTTACCATTAACTGCTGAACCGAAAGCTGGAGACTAGGTGTCCATTCCAGTTTCGTGGGAGTGAGAGTCTGTATCCTGAAGTCCTGGATGAGATGCATAGTTTTTTCAGTTTTCAAGTCTAAGTCATTCTTCCTCCAGAGGACTGTGACATTTAGCAAGTGTCATTTTTTTTCTCTAGAGGGTTGTGTCATTACATTGAGTATGAGATTGTGCCCCAGCATGGTCCAGCCGTCGTGTGTACTGTAACAACAGAAATAGACTCACATAGGAACCTTTAGGGGGTTGCTGCGCTCACTGGGAGCTCAGCTCATGTCATTTTACAGAGCCCCACCACCTTTACACTTACTGGTTATAATAACTTTGCATGACATCAGCTATAAAAAAACAAGTTATCTCTTAGTAGCTTGTGGATTAAATGCTGTCTGCATTTAGCCAGAGACTGTTTTTAAAGATAATGCTCCACTATTTAACACTTTTATGCAATTTAATATGTACTGAGTGATATCATGGTGTATTCGGAGTTTCATCAGACCGTAGAATCCATAGGGGGACAGGGGCACCATCTTGTGGGTTATACACGCAACAGTGTGAATCAACAGCACACTGAAACATCAAGCTTTTTCTTCTTCAGTATTTTTTTCACTTTTGTAAACTGAACACACTTATATTAAAAACTAAATTACAAAGTGTAGAATTGGGAATAATAGCTTGTATTAAATGTGTCTTTTGTTGCATCCACACATCTTTTGTTTTGAAATCCCACTTTGGACTCTAACAATAGAGTGTTCTGGAGGCTATGACTGGAGGAAAGTAATAACGATGCTGCTGTAAACATCAGTGGTCAATAGAGGGGGACAGAGGTCAGCAGTTAGTCATAGTGTTTTAAATGTGAATGACTGGTATGTTTTTAATGACAGCCTGAGATATTTGGCTTAGTCACGTCACACTCTCTGACTATGCACAGACGCACTTTGGCCTCTGATATCATTAAAATCCTCTGTGTCACAGTCACAAAGACACACACATGTTCTGATTTGTGTGGATGTGGTAGAATACTAAGTTTCTGTTCAAATGGATAAATGCTGATGAGTAATTGACTTTAGGAGAAAGAGATAAAATTTGGAATGTAGTTTTTAGCTCCTGTTGATTCCATAGTAAAGAGGTCAATAAAATCTGATTAAACTAAGATTTAGTATTTTAGATTAGGGCTTGCTATTGGTTTCATTTAAATACTGTCTGGGAAACTGCTACAAATCAAGGTTTCAATAAAATGAGGTAGAGAACAAAAACACAGAAAATAGGTGTAAAGTCTGTTTGAATTCTGGCTCTTAATTTATAAGTCTTATAAGTTAAGGATGTGCAGTTATTTTCTTTTCTGAATGTGAGAGTGTTAGGTTGTGTGCATGTAAGTATGTTTAGCTATCATAAGGACAACAACTGTGGGGTATGTGTTAGCTTAAAATTTCGGACATATAACTAATTTTGTTAATAAAATGTTTGTGCTGTAAGTAGGGTGGGAACTGACAGGACCCATCCAAATTTAGTTATCATGTTAGGATTAGGGAAGGGATCAGTTGGGCTGATGGCATATTGATACAATTTGGCCACTTTGGATATTTCTACACCGAACAGATAAATAGACAGCTGGAGCACTGAAAGGTCTGATTTGTTTAGTGGTCATAGGAGAATGACATTTTGACCCATGCAGTTGGTCTTCCCCGGAGTCGACCTTGAGGGACACATGAGATACCAAAAAAAAACTGCAAAAACCTAAATATATATTGGGTTCAAATATGAAATACAATTTTCGTGTTGGGATTGGGAATAAATCCAGCATTTTGTCCTCAAGGTGGATTCAAACAGAAACTTTGGCCCAAATCATACTCTAACTGTTACTTTTATTAGCATTTTACCATTAGCTAATGATGAAATAGCTTTGAAAGTCAGTGAACCATCACATGCAATTAAAATGTTATAAAAAATTATCTTTGGCACTGAAAATACAGAAAAGATGTTTGACTAAAGAGGAAATTATTGCAGTTTCTTACATAGTTTTTGAAGTGTGTAATTAGGCACAGGAGATGTGCTGTGTTTACTGGACACATGACACCCCATATGCAATGTCCTGTAGCCTTTAACACCACATAGAAGCATACACTATCAGAGCCAACAGGGTTAATACGCATTCTCATCAATAGCAGCGACAGACGGTTGCCTAGCAACAGTATTATCAGGCAATTTGGGTGTGTTCAAGAGTCACACTGTAGTATATCAAGAAGACGGGGTGTATGTGCATGTGTGTGTGAAGAATAATCCCACTTTTTCTGTGAGACAAATGGGATATTCGGTAGACTCAAACAGCAAAACGCTCATAAATATGTGTAGATAAAACAAGCTTAGTAATCAGACTGTGATTCTGTAAGCTGAAAATTCTTTAAGATTCATTTAGGCGTAGGGTGGTTGCCCACAGAATTCTTCGATATCATAGGTTCTTATACTTTTCAGACCGTGTACCTCTATGTGTGTGCAGCACTGTGGTGGTGCGGTTTGGCTGCTGCCTCATAGCTAGAAGGTCCCCAACACAAATGGAGCTTGATTGTTCTCCCTGTGCTTGTGTGGGTTTCTTCCTGGTACCTCGGTTCTGAATGGGATAAGCAGTTAAGATAATGGATGGATGGATGGTATCACTGCGTGTCAATCCAAGTTTCTCAAGTATAACTTGTACAACAAAGTACAACAGGGCCAAATTAAATTACCCTCGGAAATAGCAAAGTAAGGCTAATTTCTTAATAGAAAAATATACTTATTTATTTACTTGACCGTGAACAAAAACATTCAGCAAACTAGTGTTTGCGCTAGCAGCTTGCTCTCTTGTTGTCTTTTTATCTTATTGACTGTTGTTTCCCTTCTGTCTGTACATTACAGCAATAGGAGGGATGAAAAGTGGACTGTGAGATTTGTTTACAATCATGAATAGGAAATAGGTTCTGGCCCTGATCAGAGGGAGTGTTGCAAAACATAGGATGCAATATACTTCCTTTTTTGTTGAAACGTATACAGTTTTAAAAATAAAGAGTAGCTTCCTTCACTTACCACTACCTGCATATCTATTTAAACATCCATCATTTTAAAATGTTTTGGCAGAGTAAAATATGCTGGAAACAATAAACAGACCCTCAGGATTGTACATCATGCAATTCAGTATGTGTTATTAAAGAGTAAAAAGTCTCTTGACTAAAGAGGTTGTTAACTTGGTGGTAGAATGCTCATTAGCTTGAATGCTAATGGAACAATAATTGCACATTGTCGGATCCAGTCTTATAACGGTCTGTAAATATGGTTCTGTATTACTCTGTTGATTGATACTGATACTTGATGTCAGGCTATAATAAGCATGATGTATGAAAGGGAATTATTATTAAGGAGTTAAATGTCTCTCTCTCTCTCTCTCTCTCTCTCTCTCTCTTCTCAGGGAAGTCTGTGTGAGACGTGTTGTGAGTAAGCATGTTCCGAAACAGCCTAAAGATGCTTCTGGGAGGCAAAAGCCGCAAAAACAACAACAGCGGTCAGTATCTCTGTTTAATCATGTATTTTGGCATCTTGTAATATTCATGTTCATGAGATGTGCTTTTCATAGTCTGGTACTACACATGCAATCATGATAGAAGCTCTTTATGTTCTTATTGTGGTTCCCATGATTTACAATGACTTCTTTCAGTCTCGAAAGTCTCTTCTCACCCCCCTTCTCTTTTTCTAAAGGTGGCAGTGGCATTGAGTCAGAGGCATCAGAGGGCAGAATGATGGAGGGGTTCAGTCGCTCGCTTCCCTCCTCTCCCCTTCTAAACCTTAGGCTGAGCAAAAGAACAGGTAGGGTCTACCTATGCACTCACCTCACCAGACAATAAACATGTCAAAAACGCCAATGTGTCGAAAGTTAAACACAATAATGTACATCCAAATAGCACATTCAAGACAGCAAACACGGAAGGAGACAGAAAAGAAACAAGCAGATGAACTGTTGCTGACTAACGTTAGCAAAAATGGCTCCTTACACAGTATACAGTCACAGTTGAACCACAGACAACACCTGATTGGTTATGTCAAAATGCAACGCATAAACTTGAACAATACTGCTGCCTATCAACACCCACCCATCCAAAGCACTATCCATGCTAGATCACTAAACTTAAATTCTTTTCAACTTCTGCCAGTGCGGAGGACTAAATAGCCACAACAATAAAACTTTAAGGAACAGAAAAACAAAAAAACACATAAATGTGATCTTAGCTTGAAATATGCTGATATGAAGCACTAATGTTTTGTATAACCTACTGATTTCCTTACCTGGATTCTGATTGGTAATGCAGGATGATTGCTGTTGTTATGTCAGTCTGTATAATGTCGCACCATGTCAGCATGAATACAAAGTTTTTATATCAAACTGGAGAGGCCAATTGTAAGAAAGGCTATATTTTATTTTTTATTTGGAAAATGGGCAAAGTTGGAAAGGTTTGAAGTGTTTGAGGAAGTGACTGTAGCTAGACTTCCAAGGACCAAAGGATCAGTTGTTTGACTCCCAGTCCTTTCTGGCTATGTGCCAAAGTCTCTTTGAGCAAGACACTGAACCCCAAGTTGCTCCCGGTGGGTCAGGTGAGCACCTTGCATGGCAGAATGCTTTATCGGTATGTAAGTTTGTGCGTGTGTGAATGAGAAGCAACATTGTAAAGCATTATTTAAGCAGACCATTTACCATTTGCCGTAGGATTCTTTGGTGATTAGTCCCTATTGTAGTTTCACCATGTCATGGGATAATCGCATCGGAAGCCGAACAGGAATATCTTACTGATGGAGGCTAGACTCTGGTTCAAAGGGAAAATAGAATCAAAGGGAAACCAGCATTAGAAAAGTTTCTCTCTTTCTCCCTCTCACAGGCACTCATACAGCTGTGACCTGTTACGTTGTGTCTGCCAGTAGAGAGGGGTGGGTTTGACCTGTGACCCTACATTTGATCGTCCTGGTGCGCTTAAGTGAGAGAGAAAACACAGCGCTGTAACCCAAACCCCTTGCCAAACTCTCCTCTCCTCTCCTTTCATCTCTTCTCTTCTCCTCTCCGTTTTTCCCCTCCTCCTCAGGATTGACTTGACACACTTATCTTAAACATTACCATGTGCAGTCTCTCTCCAGCACTCTTTCTCACTTCCTTATTACAAGTCAAGGCAACTTGACTCGTTTGTGTTCTCAAACATGCACACGTGCACACAAACTCTGATTTCATTTTATTCCTTCTTCTCCCTCTGTCTTCTGTGAAAACCGCAGTAACTATAAAATAAGCTTAACTGCAGTAAATCCATCTTGTTGTGTCCTTGTCATATGTTTATTTACATTTTTAGCTTTTGGGGCAAGGAGATTCTATTTAATGAGGGATGCACTCAGTTTACCTGCAACCTTTTTGGTTTGTTTGGCTAAAAAGTTCCTAAACCACTTAAATGCAGGAACGGCAATGGGGAAAATGGAAAAAGACACTCCTAGTGACCCACAATAGCAGCGGCATAAGCCTACTGTGACGATGCTTTTCACAATCATGACGGCAAGTCAAACACTGTCTCCGACACACTAACAGGAAGGCAGGGGTATCTTCACAACACGGCAAACATTCTCTGTTGCTAAATGTATTGGCCTCTTGTAAAGCTGTAGGTAAATACTCTTACCTAAAGCTAAATCAATATCTTTCATTGCTATCTGTAAAAAAAAATTTCTTCTTTTTACCTTTGGAATTTAGTTTCTGACTCATATTTCTTCTGACTCTTAATGCTGTTTGTGGTTCAGGTTCTTTGATATCGCGTATCGAAACATATTTTTCGAATCCAACTTTCTTATTGGAGTTTTCCCTGTGATTGCATGGGTTTGTGTCTGTCCGTGTATGTGTCTCTGTCTTGGGCCTGTAAAAGAATGGCGACCTGTTCAGGGTGCACCCATCTCTCGCCCAATGACAGCTGGCAAAGGCTCCAGCCACCTGCCACCCTGAACAGAATAACTAGTTAAAGATAATGAATGAAAGGGTGGTGAGTGGGAAATAGCTGCTAACATAACATTGATTTATCATTACCTTTTGGATTCAAAATGGTCAACGTGTTAGAATGCATTGGATTATTAATTTTATTCACTCTCTTAGTTCTATTTTTGGCTTTCACTAACTCCTTAGGGAGATGTTGGGCTTTTTTAACTACACTGGATTGACCAGGTAGCAGCTTACTGTGTCTGTCAGCTGTTTGATCCTTGAAGTGTTATACAGTAGAATTGTATTTCAATGAAAACAGCTGACTACCACAGTTGAGAATTAGGCCATGTGAGTAAACAAAATCATTAAATTTGTGGTTCGATCAGCTATATATATATATAAATATATACACATACACACACACACACACACACACACACACACACACACACACACACACACACATATATATATATATATATATATATATATATATATATATATATATATATATATATATATATATATATATATATATATATATATATATATATATATATATATATATATCTTAAAAACAACATTGTATATCAATTTTGATTTCAGTCTGGATTCTAATAGTCTATTAACTATTAGAATCTAATAGATTCCAATAGTTACTTTCAGATGTTTTGGATCTTACAAAGATAAAATAGATAAAAATATAAAAGGTATGCAGTACCTGTATTTTAGATGGGATACTATGCAGGTTATGAGGTAGTATGTTTTTTATATAAAGGAATACAATGAACACATGATCTGTAGCATACTGTATCTGTTATGTAGTGTGTCAGCTAGTAGCTAATTTATCATATTTCTGTAGACAGCCGATTCACTGTAAAACTCAATGTAAAACTTACCCACTTACCCTTGAAAAGGGTATGTCAATTAAAAAATAAGTCAGATTTTAGCAATAATTATTTTAGAAAAAAAATATTCTGGAAAGACAAACTAAACTCTTCTGTTATTAAATGAGTTTGACGTTATTGCAACATTTCTTCACAGTGCCAAGCTTCATCTGACTTTTCCTGCAGTCTTTTTCTGTCTGTGTTTTTGTTCTGTTACAAGATACTGAACTGTGTTTCTAAACTTTCCTTGCGCTTCTCAACATGTACTCAATCTATTCAGCTCCTCCCGCAATCCTTCCCTTTCTCTCCTGTGTGTGCGTGTGTGTTTTTTTAGGGGGGGTTGGAGAAGGGGAGGTTTTGATTTGCTGTACAGGCAGATGAGGGAGGTCGGCTTTCAGACCAGATATGGAGGCTCCGCTGTTGACAGAAAAACTTTTCAAAGACTTGGAAACTTTGCTTGCTTTGTTTTTGAACAAAGAAGAAATCATCTAGGAGACGATTGACCCTTTTTATCCAAAGCTTTAGTTGTTGTTCTACTTCTTTGCTGAGTTTTGAGAAGGTTCTACCTGTGAATAAAAAGCAGGGCATTTTTGGGGCTAAAAAGGACAATAACCAGTGGAGTACATTGTCCAGATCTGCTTGGCGAGTTGCGGTAAAGTTTAAAAGCATGCAGATACTAGTTTTAGCACTGCACGTAACTACGTTGTTTTACTGAAACGAGTGTTCAGTGTTCACTTTTTTGCATTTTGCTTGTTAACTGCAGTCATTCTGCTTCAAAAGCTGGAATACCTCTAGTGTTCTTTCTTGTCCTGGAGAGCCTCTTGCTCTTCTTATCTCTTCATTTCAACCTCTTTCACCTTACTCTCCTTCTCTCTTTTGTGTACTCTGTGACAAAGAGGAGCTCAGGACCAAAGAAAAGAGGTCTTGGCAGTGATGTCATCATGTTCATTTCAATTTTCACCAGCAAAGTTTAAACAATACTCTGAACCAATCAAAATCCTTGCTGCCAGCAAGCTATGGACTGTACCGCAACTATTTTAAAAGCAAGTGCCCGCTCAAGACCCAAGTGGTGTCGACATGAGCGGTGCTCCATCCGTCGTCCATGGAGACATTCGTACGGGAGCAGTTGTGGCGGGGATGGCATGGCAGCAGGGGTCGTTAGCCACGCCTCCTCCCTCCTGCAGCGTTTGCTGTTTTATATCTGCTGTTGTTCGGCCCACGAGGACAGCTCTGAGCTGTGTCGGGATTGGGCAGATCATACCGTCGATGAAGCACATAGAGGAGGAAGACAGAGAGGAGAGCATGAAGGTGAGGGTGAAGGACACAAAAATTCTGCAGATAGATTTCTACTAATTCATGCTCACAATCTACATGGTAGGAGCCTAGTTCAAGGATAAAAACTCCCACACAGTGTCTCACTTAAACTGAAATGTTATTTAATCACAGTGTGTTGATCAGTTTGACCCCAACCAGCTAAATACAGAAAACACTACATCAGTCCACCTCTAAACCAGAAAGCTACACACAATTATCTAATTGGAGAAATACAGTAATCAGATCTGTGACCAGGATTACATTGACTAAACACTCATCTTCATTTGTTAGTGTTAAGCCCTAAAACATCATTATCATGTATCTATATTATTGCATTTTTGTTTTGGTATCTTCACCTAAGTTGATGTCTAGTGGAAAAATCAGAAATTCATCCATTTTTATGATGACTCCCTTAGTATGTCCCTGAAAAAACAGGAACGTATGTAATCCCCTCTGGAACTTTTGTATGCTACCGCATATTCTGTACACATACAGTGTGGACAACATTATTATCAAGTAAGGGGTTTATTGTTGTAATCAAAGTTAGGATTCTAAAACATTTCATCAATTACAAGGAGTATGGACTCCAAGTCCCTGGGACAACTGAGGGGCTTTGCAAAGACATGTTACCTTAGCAGCAGAAACACTTCAACTGGAACAATCAGAAGATTGAAAAGCATTAATAGAGCTTCACAGCAGTAGGAGACCAGCTTGGAGTACATCCAGAATACATTTAAAGACATGGGAATGGAAAACAACATCAAAACACATAAAGTTTGATTTAAAAAAATCGATTTTAAAAAAGTGAAAGCAGAAAATTGATGGAAGACAAACATTTTAATTGACTGGAATGCAGAAAACTGAGAAGAAAACTGGAGTGAACCCGATGACAGATGAACCTAAGGATAGCCTCCCGAGTGGTGGCTTGAATATTGACTGGTTTTAATTATTCATTTCTACAGTGGGATTTGTGTCAACCTACAAGAATTTATTAAACCATGGAAAGGGTTAAAGGTGCAACATGCAACTTTTAGGAGTCAAGCTAGTTGTAGTATGAGACTCGAAGCTCCAAGTCATACATTATGTCAAATACTGACTCTGTGTCAGAGCTTTTCATGTTTGGTCATGTCACTTTCTCTTATTGATTAAAGGATCAACCTCATGAAAAAACCCAGTATATCAAAGTATGTGTCACAGGAGGCATTGACCAAACACCAAGCACCTCCAAACAATAAGATAAATTATAGTGCATATCTCTACTACAACATATTTAAAAAATAAAAAACCTTACCGTGGCCTTAAACCTCAACCTGTATTGATAATCTTCTTTTTAAAATACAATTATTAAAAATCAATCTGAAATCTTGTAAAGAAATATCCAGATCCTTAATATATTATTTTGTAGCTTCACAGCTTCAAGTCCACTAGCACGTTTTGGGCAGATTACCCCATTGTTTCTGGAGGACCCTGTCAAACTCCATTACATCGGATAGCACTTTTAGGTTTCAATAGCGTTTAAGTCTGGGCTTTAGCTATCCCACACAAAGTCAGTCTGGTGAAATATGAACTGTTGCTCCAGCCACACATTGTGTGCACCCTGAAGCAGGTTTTCCTCAAGGACCCCACTGTATTTGGCAAAATTCCATTAAGTCTTGTCCCTGCAGTAGAGAGGGCCTCACAAGGCTTTTCGACTGCCACCATTATGCACCTATATAGCTACCAAGGGATACTATTAGCAGGCAATGAACAGTGCAATACTCGACCTACAAACATTTTAAAGTCATCGTACCTCAACCTTTTCTAAAATAATGTCATAATATATACTGGTTTCAGAAAGGATTTAAAACTTTTTGCAACATAATTAAACATTCTTAAATCATCTTAAATCTTGAATTTAGGAAAGTATCCGGATGTTTTAATTACAAAAGTATCTCGATGTTTAATTTAGTACTTATTGCTTACAGTGCAGGGCACTTAACTGCAGCAACTCAGGTTCAAGTCCAGCTGGGAATGTTTGCTGCATGTCATACCCCCTATCCACTCCTATGTTTTGTGTCCACTTGAAACTGCTGAATAAAGGAAAAATGGCCAAAAAGAAAACTTACAAAATGTTTTAAAAGGAAGACAAATATACATTTTAGTGTTCAAAGGTCAAGGTCATTGAGTACTCACAACTGTCCTATCTTGTCAACACAATTTATCTGGAACACCTGGAGAGAATTTCATTAAATCTGGCACAAACGTCCACTTGCACTCATGGATGAAGTGATAAGAATGTAGAGTCTGGATAGACTGTTTGGTGGAGTTATACAGCTATTAGGCTCTAATACTAGTTAATTTGCTGCTTTAGTAAGAGGTTGTGGATTCAAATCCTGTCTAAAGCATTCATGCTTTTTTCCTTGCTATATAAATAAGACCTAACATAAAACTAGAACTGAATCAATATGGAAAGGCAGGAACAAGAAAAAGGAAGGTAGGTAGGAAATAGCACGATAGGGAAGAAAGGAAGAAATGAAAAAAGAATTAAGAAAGAAAGAGAGGCAAATCATGTGAAGGGGATGAAAGAAAAGGAGGACTGAAAGGAAAGATGTACTGACAGAGTTACAAGCTACAGTAGTTAGTTAAATAGAATGGAAAAGTCTGTGCTCCTTGTATCTGATCTTTCCATTTTATTTTTCTTCTTCTAAAAATGACTCACGCACCCTGTCATTGACTGACCACACACATATGTATGTATGTGCAAGCATACACACAGTCCTCCCAGTGTGCTTTGTGTTTGGTTTTATTTTATTTTGAGTGTGGAGTTCTTCTCTAGCATTTAGTCCTACAGTCAGCAATTTATAGCTATAATTATAGAGTGTCAGAGAAAGAGACAGAGCATATGAGCTTTTATGCTGCAGCTTACATTCTTGTGTATGTATGTGTGTGTCTGTGGGCTATACATTATGTACTGTATGTGTGTATCCACTCTTGACATATTTAGGTCATGACATTGAATATATTAACATGGAGATTAAACCTTTGTGTGTCTTTGTTGGCTGTGACACACACAGTCTGGGGTTTCCTGCCTTTTGTGTGTATGTGTTTTCAATTTGTTCTATTTTCATAATCTCTTCAGATTGGATAGCTTTAAGCCCTTTTTTCTTCCTTACTGGACAAATCCAGTTTCCTAATGTGAGAAGGTGGATATCCAGATCACCAGGAAAACTAAATTGATAGGCAGTGTTTATATTAGAAGTAGAGGGGAGGAAAAAGTAGAGGTGGTTATCATCAAGCACAGTAAATGTTGGAGGACTTACTATTGTTTGGCTTGTGTGTGCTAATTAGGCTATATTTATATTCCACTCTGCATGACAGCAAGGCTTTACTGCAAAAAATACATTGGCAAAAGTTAATATTAAAAAGTGAATTTACTTATTTTCTGTCAAAGATGAGAAAAGATTAGTTACCACTTTCATGTCTGTACAGTATGAAGCTGGCAACCTTCCTACCAGCACTTGTAAAGCTCACAGTTGTTTAGTTTTGCCTGTTTCTAGGAATTTACTGTGCCCATAATCGAGTGTATAATCCCCAGTAAAACCCCAGTATGTCATATTTATATCCTGCCACCACACAGTATGCAGAACATTATGTTTTCTTGCTAGCAGCTATGACTCTGTTAATCTGTATATCTCTGTTTCTCCCTGGCTCTCTTATTTTGGTACTCTATGATGTTACTCTGTAGCTTTGTGAGTCTGATACATTGGTACTTTGTGAATCCATAGAAACATTCTGTGAGGAAGACCACTCACAAACAGTAGTGGAAGTTTAAACCAGATGTAACCAATATGCTGCAGATTATCTGATTAGATTTTGCTATGCCTTGCTGTATAAATCTAATCCTTATTTTATACTTTTTACTTTTTTTGTTTTTAACTATTATTGTAGGAAATATTGCAATCAAATAAATTTAAGGAAACACAATTTTAAATGTACGTATTCGCTCAGATTTTAGTTGATACACAGTGGACTGTTTGTTATTTTTATTAACAGCTAATGGTAACAGCAATTCTTACTCATGTCTATGAGGGGTTGATGTACAAGTATAGAACAATGTAGATGTTTGAAAAGCATAATGGACCTTTTTCCTTTTTATTTCACTCTCGCCAGGTGAGGATGACGAATTAGGACCTCCTCCCTCAGTAGATGAGGCGGCTGATGCTCTGATGACTAGGTTGGGCTTCTTGCTGGGAGAAAAGAGCATCATTGGAGAGCCAGGGTCCCATTTCCATACTCAGGATGATGAACAGGTAAAAATAATCACACATAAATGAGCACTTACCTGTTAGTGATGCTCGACTCTATTATGCGAAAATGGTGAGTTGTTGCAGAAGTCAATCATATTTTACTTTTTAACAGGTTACTGGCTGTGAACTGAAAGCAGAGATCTACAAAATAATTGTAGTAATGTGGTGATGAAGTCGGTGAAGCCAAACTGTAGCCAAAGTTTAATGTGATTTTTTTTTTTTTTTTTTTTTACTCTTTGCTACTTTTCTAATTTATTTTTAATTTTATAATCATTTATTTTTATTAATTTTGTGTAAATGTGACTTAATAACATTTTTTTTCTTTTTCTTTTATTGTTCCTACTGTGTCACTTTCATATTGTATGTATGAAAATGAGCCCTTGTGTCTCAATGTATAAATAAAGAAATAATAAAATAAAATGTATTTTCAAACAAGAAAGTGAGAATACAATCCCTTGTCTTTCCAACAGAGGATTTCTCCTTCTTCCAGTCTGGCCAGTAGTAGCACCTCCCCCTGCTCCACACTGCAGCCTCCTGCTGGAGGAGAAGGCAACAACAACAACAGCAAACATGCGTCTTCCAACCATGCCTCGGTCACCTCTCCCACCTCAACATTGGAGAGTAGAGACAGTGGTATCATAGGTGAGATGCTAGATAACGTAGATACACTTTCCTAAAAAGAAGTCCTTGCACTTCTAAATGATCATTGTTTTTCTCTCTCGCCCTTGCTCCTTCCTTCAGCCACTTTGACCAGTTATTCCGCAGATTTGGCAGCTGAGCGGAGCGACAGAGCAAAGTACCCCACCGACAGTTATCATGGCAGCAGCCTCAACCTCTGGCCTGAAGGCAGCCGGCCAGTGGTGGCCTCCACCTCCTCTTCCTCTATGGTAGAGGCAGGAAGTGCTAATGATGGCTTCCTGTACAGGGTGGATGACAGCATGGCCGCCTCCACTTACAGTCTCAACAAACTCCACCCAGACAGGGGCCCTGGCACTGCCGGCTCTTCAGGCTCCACCCACTCAATCCCACTCTACCTCATGCCCCGCCCTAATTCAGTTGCTGGTAATATGACATATGGATTATGTGTGTGTACAGTATGTGTGAATCAAGTGCTCTTTCCTGTCATGGTAAAAATACATCACACTTTCTTGAGTATAGTGATAGTGAGCAAACAAATGTGGTAGTTATTTGAGATGGGACAAAGCTGTTTTCTCTCGATACAATATAGGTTTCACGGTTTCAATATATTCACTATGTTGAATCTTGGTCAATAATGGTAACAATGAATGACCTCAATAGTGAGCTGTGTTGTTCTTTTTTCTTTTTCTGGCACCTTTTTAAGTTAATAAAAAAACAACCAAATAAACAGCAAAGTGCAAATAGCATTTTTAAATAATATATTTATATGAATTAGGATAAAATTAATTAGGATAAATTAGAAAATAATAAACAATATATATAATCTGTATTTAAAATATAAACCCAGACCTATACAAATTGTTTAACTAGTTGTTCACAGACTGTATTTGTTTCAAAATGCTGGGCTGCTGCTATAATAAAATATATAATCATATAAACTATATCGGTGTTGGCCAACAAAAAAATCCATTTTATACAGCTTTAACTGGGTCCCAGTAAGTAATAAATGCATTTGGATTATATAGATTGTATTTTCACACTCTAATTGCTTTACATAATGAGCACTTTAATTTTTTAACCTACGGGAATACTTTTGAAAATACAGTTATTTAAAATAAGAATCATGTCTGGATTCAGGATGTGGTCAACCTAGCTGTATGATCCAAACAAGGGTTTCCTCAGTTTAGTTTTTGGTTTATGTAGTATGTAGTATGTAATGTGTGGTGTGCATTGTGAACTGTACTGTAATGTGTGTTGTGTTACGTTTTTGCGTACTGATGATGTCATTAGTGACATCATGCAGCTGCGTTAGTTTGCTTTTAATGGTTGTCTTTGTAGTTTACCTTTTAAGTTTGTTGTGCAGTTGTCAAGGGAACAATGCAGCGCTAATGGTTTGTGGCAAGAGAGGCAGTTCAGCTCAGATACTGACGGGAGCAGACGTCACACTGTAGCTGGAGCAGAGGAACTGGCTGCAAGGTGGTGTGGACCACAACAAGGTAGAAGAAAAAGGTTTAGTGTGTAGCTGTGGAGCCACACGGTTTCTGCAAGTTCTTCGAGTTCAGTGAGTTCAGCCAAACTTTTGAGAAACTTGTTTGATGAAGCTTTTTAGGGAACGTGCTAGTGAGATTGCTGTACTTAAACTTGTATTTATAAAATTGACCCGTCATCAGCTAAGTTGAGAAACAAGTACAATAAATGTTCAATGTTCGTCACACAATGATCTTTGGAGTGAAGTTTTGCTGGAGCATCAGATTCATCAGATTCGAGTAATACCACCTCTACATTAGTAAGAAACCTTCTTTACATGGGCTAATCACTATTCAGACAATGATGGAAGAAGTTGTTGATCCAGACAGCATGGAGGAAAGACAGGCAAAGCCAAACCTCGAGGCCAGGGAGGATGTTTTGCAAACTCTGTTAGACAAAAGAAAGGCTGCGTTGGACCAGCTGATGATGCAAGAGACCAGCATGCGTCTCATGGATGAGGACTTCTACAAGATGGTGGAAACCAAGCTGTGCCCAGAGTTAAACAAACTGTTTGGTGAGGTTTGTAGCATAAATACCTCACTCAGAGAAGCATTCCATTCCATTCTTAATCTCGTAATGAAATGAAAGTAATGTAATGAAAACCGATCAGAAAGACTGGTTCGAGCCGAAGTTAAATACACTCAGACAACTAAAGGAAGAGGCGCTGGTTAACAGAGTCACATCAACGTCATGAGGAAGCACCTAAGGCAGATGAGAGTGTTGCTCCTGAGGAAAGTGTGTCTGTAGTGTCTTCAAGGGAGATCTTGGAAATCCCGAAAGAAGCAAGAAAGAAACAGCAAGAAACTAAGCTTAGGGCAGAAAGGGAGCAGGAAGAAGCTAAGCTAAGGGCAGAAAGGGAGCAAAGAGGCTAAGCTTAGAGCAGACAAAGAAGAACTGCTCATGCAACTGCTAACGCACAAAGCCAGATCTTGAAAAAACATGTGGCTCTAGCTGTTGGAGCGGAACACAATTGGGAAACCCAGGGAGATGGTGCAATGAATATAAAATACCAGTAGCCTACATGGAAAAGGCCTTAAATTGGCAGAAAATTATTGCTGAAGATAGTGAAGTGCTCCGTTCGTTCGCTCATTTCCTAGCTAATTGTGTAAACGCAATGGCAGATTTGGAATGTATGGAAGAGCATAATACTACAAGCAACATACGGGCGATTGTTCCCAAGCTCCCATATAAGTTGAAAGAGAAGTGAAGAACTGGCCTACGATCTTATTAGGAAACATAGTCATAAGGCTAAGTTTATAGATGTAGTTGAGTTTGTAAATGACGAAGCCGAGATCTCACTGCATCCTTACTATGGAAACATATTAGACAAACCTAAAGAACGCCTAAAGAGTTCTTTGGGTACCAAGTTCGGGAAGATAGGGGGTTTTAAAAAGAGCTTTACTCAGAAGGATGTGAGTGCAGAGCCTGGATTTAGAAAGACAGACTCTTCCAGTACCATCAAGTCCTCACCCAAGCCTTCCAATAACGTTAAAGCCTTACCAGAGTCTTGCCTGTTTTGCCAAGAGGGGCATACTTTTGAGTACTGTTAAAAACTACAGAATTCTTCTCACAAGGATAAGATAGAGTTTCTCAGGAAGGAAGGCTTGTGTTTCAGATGCCTGAAACCAGGGCATGTGGGCAGGCGCTGTCGCTAGCGTGGATGGCTATGGGACAGTAACATACTTAGTCCAGCGAAACATCAGCAACCAAGCTCACAGTGCCTTTGTGTTGGGAAAGGCAAGAGTTTCCCCCCTAAAACTATCCCTCGTTTGGAGCTTACAGCAGCAACCTTAGCAGTTCGTGTGGACAAACTGCTACTAGAGGACTCTGTGTATTGGACTGACAGTACAGCGGTGCTAAAATACATCAACAACGAAACATCAAGGTTTTGCACGTTTGTGGCTAATAGGGGGTCGGCAATTCAGCAGACCTCAGCAGATTCACAGTGGCACTACGTTAACTCTCAGCTTAATCCGGCAGACGGTGCACCAAGGGGACGGAACGTGAAATAAGATGTGGGTTTCTGGACCTGACTTCCTTGCACAAGCGGTCGAGAAGTGGCAAAGAAATCCAGACTTGCAAGACGTTGAAGTAGCCAATTTCTGAGGTGAAAAAAAAGGTCACAGTGAATGTTCTCGTAGTTGAGGAAAGCATTGATATAATGCAAAGATTGATACTACTCAGTACTACTCATCATGGACACACTTAAAGCAGGCTGTAGCGTGGCTTGTGAGGTTGAAAAATATGCTTTTAACATCGCCCAGATGGAAAAGGGAGTTGTTAGGGAATATTGTCATTGTGGATGAGCTCCAGGAGGCAGAGGTTGAAATAATTCGTCACTGGCAGCAGAAGAGCTTTCCGGATGAAATTTCAGCTCTGCTAAAAAAGGAACCGGTGAAACGGAGCAGCCACGTACATAGACTTAATCCAAGGATACAGGATGGAATTCTTCGTGTAGGCAGACGGCTCAGCCAAGCTGCCATGCCAGAGGAATCCATGCACCCTCCAGATTATCAGGTATCTTAGCTTATACTGCAGGACATCCATGAGCGGATAGGCCATGGTGGTCGCAACCATCCACTTTGCATCAAAGATACTGGATACCAAATGCAATCTCAGCAATTACAAAGATTCTATCCAGCTGTCCTCCCGCATAGTAGGGTCTTACCTGATGAACCACCATTTACTAGAGCAGGTGTCGATGGCTTTGGTCCCTTTATTATTAAACGGGAAACTGCAAAAAACGTATGGTGTCATATTCACATGTATGGCTACCAGAGCTGTTCACATAGAAGTGGCAGCGTCATTGGAGACAGATTCATTCATTAATGCACTTCGATGCTTTATTGCAAGAAGAGGTCAGGTTGTAGAAATACGCTCAGATAATGGAACAAACTTTGTTGGTGCTTAGCCAGAGCTCAGGAGGTCTATGGAAGAATAGAACACGTCCAAAATAGAAGCGTGGCATCAAGTGGACGTTTAATCCCCCATGTGCTTCTCATTATAGAGGGGTATGGGAGCATTTAATATGATCCATTGGAAAGGTGCTTGGAGCTACATTGAAAGATCAACGTTTGGATGAAGAGGGTCTGCAGACATTGCTCTGCGAGGTGGAAGCTATTTTAAATAGTCGGACAATAACTACACCTTCTGATGATCCAAATGACTTGGAGGCCTTGACACCAAGTCACCTCCTTCTCTTAAAAACCCAGCCTTTGATACGTTTGGGAGTTTTCCAGAAGGATGATCTTTACGCCCGCCGTAGATGGAGACAAGTCCAGTACATGGCAGATCTCTTTTGGAAACGTTGGGCTGAAGAGCTCCAAAGGTGGCAAAAATGGACACATGCAAACCGCAATTTTGTTCCTGGGGACATTGTGTTGATTGTTGATGAATCAGCGCCTCGGAACATCTGGGTGATTGGCAGGATCATCCACACAATATAGGAAGGGCGAGGTCTAGTCCGTCAGGTTCATATCAAGACGATGACCAACGAGTCTTCTCCAGGAATCAGAGTGAGACAGTGGTAAAGACTGATCTCCTACGGTGTGTTAAGTGCTGGTAACCTCTGGCACCAGAAGACAGAAGAGAGAACACCATAGAAGAATAGTCATGATGTTTGTAGGTTATTGTTTTATTGGTTTTGTGTTTGTGCAAGTAATTTGGTAATTGTTTCCAACATTAAATGTTTCTAAAATTGAAGCACAATTAGGGCCCGGGTATGTATGAGCCAACCAAGGGTCCACAGTTTAGTTTTTGGTTTATGTAGTGTGTATTGTGAACTGTACTGTAATGTGTGTTGTGTTATGTTTCTGCGTACTGATGATGTCATTAGTGACATCATACAGCTTTGTTAGTTTGCCTTTGATGGTTGCCTTTGTAGTTTACGTTTTAAGTTTGTTGTGTGGTTGTCAGGGGAACAATGCAGCGCAAATGGTTTGCAACAAGAGATGTGGTTTTCAGCTCAGCTACTGAAGGGCTAGCAGATGTGACACGGTGGCTGGAGCAGAGGAACTGACTGATGCTGTTCAGCTCAGCTACTGAAGGGTGCTGATGTGACACGGTAGCTGGAGCAGAGGAACTGGCTGCAAGGTGGTGTGGACCGCAACAAGGTAGAAGAAAAAGGTTCAGTGTGTAGCTGTGGAGCCACACGGTTTCTGTGAGTTCAGTGAGTTCAGCCATACTTTTGAGAAACTTGTTTGAAGCTGTTTAGGAACGTGCTAGAGAGATTACTGTACAACTTGTGTGTATACAATTGATCCGTCATCGGCTAAGTTGAGAAGCAAGTACAATAAATGTTCAATGTTCGTCAAACAACGATCTCTGGAATGAGGTTTTGCTGGAGCATCAGATTCATCAGATTCGAGTAAGACCACCTCGACACTAGCTTAGCTCTGAGACTCAAAGCAGGGGCAGTAAAAAAAATCTTACCAACATCACTAAAGCTTACTTACCAATGATGTGTATCTAATTAGTTTCATCTGTACAAAGAAATGTAACACTAGGGTGATAGTGAGCTTCATTGTTGTACAGTATGTGAAAATTCACAACAACCAGGCTGAAAAACAGAGACAATGCCTAAAAAGCATGTTCACAATCCCATCCTCCCTTTCCTCTTCCTCTCTCTGTGTCTCATAAAAACTTAAGAAACCAGCTTTTGGAAAGGAAGGAAGTCATGTGCATGACATGACGTCTTTCAAAACACACTCACACATGTATCCACACGATTCACAGCCAGTGGTGTTTGTTTTGTTAGAGGATTTTAACTGGATTGATTGCATCAAACATTCGGTAGGTTTCTGTCTGTTAAGAGTCAAGAAAATTCAGAGTTGTTCTATGTATTAGGGCTTTGTTAGCTTTAAAACAGGTTTAAATCAGCTATGGTGGAAGTCTCACACTGCCTTTCTCAGAAAATATCCCAACAATAACATGGACAACTTGTTTTTTTCTATATAATTTAGCTTCCTTTCTTCATTTCTTGGATTGTGTTAATTGTTCTATTCTTTTGTCATTAATCGTTTTTATGAATTAATGTACTGTAGTGCTTCTTACGTGTTAAGCCTCCATCAGAGCTCATACCACTCCAGTTCAAAGATAGTATTTCAGAGACCATATATAATTAAACCTCATTATTCAAAATTTGTTTTACATTTCTGTGGTACAAATGTAATTTATGGTAAGAAGTCAGAAAAACATATTTCCAGTATAATATTACAATGACAGGAAAATCATTCATGCCTTTTTTTTTTTTTCATTCTCTAGCCACTAGTTCAGCCCATCTTGAAGATCTAGCATATCTAGATGATCAACAGAGACACATCCCTTTAAGGACGTCCCTCAGAATGCCCAGACAGAATTCTGTCAGTCGTAGTCAACAGGATCAGAGAGGTAAACACATGCTCCTACTATCACTTAACACAGGATACACAGGATTGTTTTTAACAAGGAGTATTACAGCCCTCCTCACCTCTCTCCCTGCAGTTCGTTTCACTCCATCTCTTACGCTGAAGCCCCTCCACTTTGAGGTTCCCGGTCTCTCAGCTGATTGGCTGTTTACTGGTAGAAAGTGGCTCTTTCAGGAAGTGGACACGTGTCTCCACAGTGACGATCCGGCAACCTGTCGGGGCGTGGTAATTGTTGGCAACATGGGCTTTGGCAAAACAGCCATCATTGCCCGTCTGGTGGAGCTCAGTTGTCATGGAAACCACATGTGGCCAAATGCTGCTGGCAGCCAGACCACTCCCAAGCGTAAGCAAAAAGACATTCAAAAAACTCATAAAAAAGAGAGTAGCTTTCTTTACAACCCTGATTTGTGGTGACTCTACCTGTCCTTTTTCATCAATTTGGACATTTATTTCCAAGATATAAAAAAAATTGTCATGTTGCCAAATCTACATGAATTTAATCCCAAGACTTCTTTCAAAAAGATCAAAGGGCCCAGTATTGATTTTTTTGTTTGCTCAGTACTGAAGCTCTTTAAAGGGATATTGAATTTTGGCAAATGGCCGCATCACATGCTTACCCAGTGAGTTACCCAGTGTTAGTCACTCTGTAAGCTGTAAGAGCCAATAAAGTCAGCCAGCCTCAACCAACAACCAGGCACACAAGTAAAATCAACCACCAGAAATACCACCTAATAAATCATGCAGTGGAGAAATACATCAAAGCAGTATGAATGCAGTTTAAGTGAAGAAGCCACAGAGGAAAAAGAGAAATTGTTTGTGTGTTTATATCTTAATGTCTGAGATTTTCCCTCCATCCTTAGGCTCTGATGCAGAGCCTGTTTTTGGTACCCATGATTCCCTGGGAAGAGGAGAGGGAGATGAAGGAGGAGGAGGAAGCTGTCCAGGGACTCCAGAGATGAGGAGGAGACAGGAGGAGGCATTGAGGAGACTGGCAGGACAGGTACCATCCCCACTATACTTAATATAGGTCTACTGTATCACACAAAAGATTACTAGAAAGCAAATCCAAAGTACTTCTACTCAAGTATTGTGCTTGTTTTAAGTTGGTCCATTTTATGCTACTTTTTACTTAATGCACAGATTTTGGGAAAGAAAAATGTCTCTCTGTCCTTGCAGGTTGTCTCATATCATTTCTGTCAGTCTGATAACTGCCACACATGTCTGGTTCCGGAGTTTGTCCACAATATGGCAGCAATGTTAAGTTATGCCCCTCAGCTGTCAGTTTATCGAGAGCTGATTCACCAGTCGCCACAGCTACAGAGCACACTCAGTCTGCGCTCCTGCATCCAGGATCCAAGTTCTGCCCTCCAGAAAGGAATACTGAAACCACTGGAAGCTCTCTACAAAGGTACATATAGATTTTACAGAACTCTGGAGGTTTCTGTGTGGTAGCTACTGTCGCTATTGACAATACACAATACTTAATCTGTAATGAACCACAATGTTGTTTTACAGATAGGAAGCTGCATGTGGAAGGGGCAGGGCTTATTATATTGATTGACGGGCTAAATGAGGCGGAGTTCCATCGGCCAGACTATGGCGACACCCTGGCTTCCTTCCTGTCCCAAAACATCCAAAAATTTCCTTCCTGGTTGAAGGTCGTAACTACTGTTAGGACCAGTCAGCAGGTGAACACCCCTCTCTCACACACACACACACACACAAACCCATACACAAAAAGCAAAAAAGGTCGAGGTTTTGATATTTACCTCTTGTCCTTCAAATCTGTCTTTCAAAAACCTTAAAACTTTATGAATTTCCTTCGGGGTAGCAAAAAAATTGTCAATAAAAAGAAATAATGGAATCACGATTAAACCAACATAAACTACAACCCGAAATGATTGGACTTCAAAAATGCAACAAAGACTGTAAATGTGAAATTGAATTAAATGTAATTTGCCTCTAAAATCACGGCTTGTAACTGTGCTGTGCCTTGTTGTATCGTCAATGACACTGACAATATAGCTACATGATGACAAGTACCATAAAATCGGCATCTCTTAGGAGCCTGCAAACAGAAGAAGCATGGTGAAATACGGAGCCAGCAGGCGTCATCTAAACTGTTGACTAGGATAAACTATGAACTACACAAATACAACTGTGAATGAAATATGTCGTTATCCTACTTTGTTTTTGAGAATTTGTAGGATTATTATTTTTCATCACTGAATCACTGTTTCTTGTCTCTAAAGATTAAAGTGTTTTTTAAGTGTTAGGAACATTACTTAAAAAATGTAATGCAAATCAAGTTTTCAATTCAATCTTTGATGTGGTGACAACATAATAATGTTGTTACAAGCTGTTTTTTGGAGGAAGTAATTAATATTACTTAAATTGCATTTCTACTTTCTCACACTACACATTACTGCGGAAAGTAATGATATTAAGTTACTTAACACTGCATGGAACTCAAACATAGGAATCATTTACAGTAAAGGGTTCCAGCAATACTATTTCATGTATTTCTCATTACCTGTAGTTAGTAGAAATTCGTTTGTGTGGTAATATTGCTAGTAAGATGTTCAATCGTTGGGAGTTTGATGTTATGTTTAATTGTAATGTCCTTTGTGGTTGATGTTAAACGCTGCCAAACTTAGAATAACAATTTCCAAAAGCATAAGAGGAAAGGAAGGAAGGAAATGAGAACTGATGGTTAAATATCCTTATATAGTTAAGTCTATTTTGGAGCAAAGAGAAGGAGAGGGCAGTCTTAATAAACAATCTCTCTCCAGATGTGGTTAGTGACATTTAATGAGCATGTGCACCATAATTTACATACATTTATTTTAGGTTTGTTCAATTAAAAGATACACTATCGGTGGCTGTTTAAAAAAGATTACTATTCCAGTAACTACAGTCAGTATATCAATAAGTCTGCATCCTAAAGTGTTTTTTTTTTTTTCTTTTTTCCTAGTCATACAAATAAAACTAGAAACATCAAATGCCTTTCTTAAGGGGTCTTGGTATACAATAACACCAGTCACCTGGCACATGAAGTCAGCCAGGGACCGATTTGTAGAACTAACATTAACTTCATAATCTGGCCGGCAACAGCTCTAATATCTGTCCCTGGAGTCTGGGTTTGTCAACAAACACAGATTTATGTGTTCAACTCTGATGACAGTGTAGGTTCTCCTATACTAACAAAATCTGTGTCTCTGTTTTTATTCAATCAAGGACATCACGCGTTCTCTACCTTTTCACCGTATTTCTCTAGACAGAATAGAGGAGAACAACGCCATAGACCAGGACCTGCAGGTAACATACATGCACACGGCATGTGTGGCTGGCTTTACTGTCTCTCTGCATATCAATCTGTGCATCCATACTGTACATCTGTCTGTTTTTCCTCAGGGTTACCTGATGCAGCGTATCCACAGCAGCACTGAAATCCAGAGCAATGTGTCTCTCAGCAATGGTCGCCTTGACAACACAGCACTTGCCAAGCTGATCAGCCACCTGAAGAGCCTAAGCAGAGGCTCATACCTGTACCTGAAACTGACCCTGGACCTGATAGAAGGAGGATATCTGGTCCTGAAGAGCTCTAGCTTCAAGGTGAGGGAAACACAAACAGTAAAGTGAAAGTTAATTAAAAAAGGCTTGTAGGAAAATAAGGTTAAATATTTTTTACGTACTTTGTAATTGTTATGGTCATTAAATACATTATTTAGTTTTATAACCCCCATTCCAAAGAGTTGGGAGGATGTGTGAATAAAAAAAGAATGCAATGATTTGCAAATCTCATCAACCCATATTGTATTCACAATAAAAAATATCAGATGTTAAAACCATTTCATGTAAACATTAGCTCATTTTAAAATTGATTACAGTAACACATGTCAAAAAAGTTGGAACAGGGGCAACAAAAGGCTTGAAAAGTAATTGCCGCAAATCAAAAACAAATGGAGGAGCATTTTACAACTAATTAGGTTAATTGGGAACAGGTCAGTAACACGACTGGGTAAAAAAGGAGAGGCAGATGTGAAGATGGGCAGAGATTCACCAATCTGTGACAAATTGCATCTAAAAACAAAGAATCAATTTCAGAAAAATGTTGCTCAATGTAAAATTGGAAAGACTTTGAACATTCCATTATGTACAGTATACAATATCATCAAAAGATTCAGAGAAACGGGATGAATCTCTATGCGCATGGGACAAGGCCAAAGGTCAAAGCTGGATGTGCATGTTCTTCAGGCCCTCAGGTGGCACTGCATTAAAAACAGGAATGATTCTCTACTGGACATCAGTGCATTGGCTCAGGAACACTCCCAGAAATCACTGTCTGTGAACACAGTTCACTGTGCAATCCACAAATGTAAGTTAAAGCTGTATCACCCAAGAAGAAGCCATACATTAAAATGATCCAGATCCATGTTCTTGTGATTCAAAGCTCATTTAAAATGGTCTGAGGCAAAATGAAAAACTGTTCTGTGGTCAGATGAAGTTTTGGAAAACTATGGACATGTCATGTCTGGTGGACTAAAGAGGAGAGGGACCATCCAACTTGTTACCAGCGTAAAGTTCAGAAGCCTGCATCTCTGATGGTATGTGGCTGCATTAGTGTCTATGGTGGGGGCAGCTGGAAAGGCAACATCATTGCTGAAAAGAACATCTAGGTTTTAGAACAACATATACTCTCATCCAGACAACGTCTCTTTCAGGGAAGGCCTTGCATATTTCATCAAGACAATCCTAAACCACATACTGCATCCCTTGAAACAGCATGGCTTCGCAGAAGAAGAGTCCGGGTGCTGAACTGGCCTGCCTGCAGTCCAGAACTTTCACCAATAGAAAACATTTGGCGCATCGCAAAACAAAAAATCCAGCCACGAAGGTCCAGGTCCATTGAGTAGCTAGAATCCTGCATCATACAAGAATGGGATGGCATTCCTCTCCAGCTACTGGTCTCCTTGGTTCCCAAATGTTTACAGACAGTTATTAAAAGAAGAGGGGATGCTACACAATGGTAAACATCACCCTGTTCCAACTTTTTTGAGATGTGTTGCTGCCATCAAAGTTAAAATGAGCATGAAAAGGTAAAATATCTCAGTTTCAACAGCTGATATGTTGTTTATGTTCTATTATGAATTATATTAAAATTATATAAAAAAAATATAAGTTAATGAGATTTGCAAATAATTGCATTCGGTTTTTATTTAGCCTTTGCACATCATCCCAACTTTTTTTGGAATTGGGGTTGTAAATGATGACAAAGTGTTACATGTACTAAAGAAGTGTGCTACTTGGAAAACAGATGCACTGTGTGCGAAGCTAAACAATAAAAGTGTTACCATCTGAGCTGTTACGAATTTAGGGGTGTGTGTGTGTGTGTGTGTGTGTGTGTGTGTGTGTGTGTGTGTTTAGGTGGTTCCAGTGAGTCTGGCAGAGGTCTACCTGCTGCAGCTCAACATGCGATTTCCCACCCAGTCATCTTTTCAGAGAGTTCTGCCACTACTGAACATTAGTGTGGCATCACTGCATCCACTGACCGACCAGCAGGTACAAGCTGTGCAAACCACTGTGTCTGTATGTGTATAGATGTAATTTAACAACCTTAACTTTTCATCTAGTCCAGTGATTAGGTCAGAAATGTAACTTGGAATTGACCAAATAATAAAAATGCCAAAACTTAAGACATTCCCAATAACTCAGCTATTTGTGTAGCAAGTAGGAAGTGGTAAACGTGTATGGTGAACATGGTAGAAATTACCACATTTTCCTAGGTACAATCTCACATAGCTGCTAGTAAATGCTCTTACAGTAAATCAAGCAATACACTTGGTTGTTAATCTCTTGTTCTCCTCCAGTTGTTTGAGGTGGTAAATGCAGGCGCTCTGACTGAGGGCACACTGCAGTGGGGGGAGTTTGTGCAGCGGCTGGAACAGCTCTCCCCTTTCCTGCTGAGGCGGACTGATGGCAGCAGGATGCTAAACCATGCCTCTTTCAGGGAATGGCTGGTTTGGAGGGAGGAGGGGCATGACGACAGGTTCCTCTGTGACCCCAGGTACACCGACAGGCAGGAGGCAACAAAGTGACAAAGACAGACAAGAATAGGGTTTTTATTTAGCTGTTATTCTTTTGGCCCATCTGTTTGTCTCCAGGAGCGGTCACACTCTCCTGGCCTTCTGGCTCTGCAGACATGAAGGGAAACTGAGCCCACAGCAGACACTGGAGCTGGGGCATCACATCTTGAAAGCGCATATCTACAAGGTCAGCTCACAGACATAAAATGGCCCAGTTTTGGGCTGGAAAGCAACAACACCTGTTAGACAAATTTAGTGCCATACAGAATACAAAAAAAAATGTCGTAAAGCAAAAGTATAAAGTAGCGTAAAGCACACAAAAACTGTTGGTACTTCAACACTTCAACAAATGTACTTCTAAAAACATTATAAAGTCAGGAAAATAACTAATTGTTAAAGTGCTGGATAGTCACAGCAATTACAATAGTCTAAAGTGTCTCAGTTTTATCCATCAGTCTATTCTGTAGCATCTCTTCTTTGTTCAGGGTCTGAGTAAGAAGCTTGGAGTTTCCTCCTCAGTACTGCAGGGGCTGTGGCTTTCCTACAGCACAGGGAGCCTGAGCCCTGCTCTCTCATCTTTGCGCAACCTCTACACCCCAAACATCAAGGTAACAAACCACACACGCATACTACACCTGACATACTCGCTAACTCAGGTGGACTGTAACTTGGCTCCCTACCTGTGTAGGTTAGCAGGTTACTGATTATGAGTGGAGCTGATGTGGATTACCATAGTGATGTCCTCAATAATGCCCCCTTGCTGTGCGTCCACTCCCACCTGGGTCATGGTGATGCTGTGGCACTGCTGCTTGACCAAGGAGCTCAGGTAAACACATTTTTCAAGGTTTTTAAAATTTGTGGAATTATACAACTTACATCACATTTCAATATTTTCAGCACCTGACTTGTGCTGGGTTTTATTTGGAAGAATATATCAACTTACTGTGGTTAAATTAAGGGCTTCTGTAATGTATTTCTAGGTGGATGCTCATTCACATGAAGGCATGACTGCATTGGGATTTGCTGCTGCAGCTGGACATCTGGACATTGTCAACATACTGAGTCAGCACAGAGCCAAGGTGGCCCTATTTTAGTAGATGCTGTGTTCATTTTCTGTGTCTAAATATCTCCTAATTGTCCTTCTGGTTACAATGAATTTTTATTTTTAATGATTTTTTTTTTAAAGATTTCAAGAAAACCTAACCAAACTAAATTGCCTGAAATCCTCTAAAGCCAAGGTCAAAAGCCAAGGAGGGAGCTGACAGCAGAGATCTCTAAGCTACTTAGCTTTAACAAAATTTTTTTGTATCACGATTGGTTTAGTTCTTGCTTTAGTTACTTGTGTATGTAACACAACTAACTGTACCTAAGTTTTTTCTTTTTGTTTTTTAAAAATCTGATTCAGCAAACAAGGCAATTTTGACCAAATGTTATGTGAGTTTTGGCATTGTTGGTCAGAATACACACAGTTACACATACATGTCTTGCATTTTTTGAATAATGTAGCGTGTTTATTAATTATACAATATCTGAATCAGGTATTTGCCTTTATAATGGTCTTTTATAGTCTTATTTCGAGGCCAGTTAGCGCACAGAATTTGCTTTGTGTACATGTACAGATCTTTGTCTCCCTGTGTACTCAGGTGGGTCATGTGGACAGCTCAGGTCAGTGTGTATTGGTGCACGCATCTCAGCGGGGCCACCTCGAAGTGCTGCACTTCCTGTTAAAGCATGCAGACTGGAGCTGCACTTCCTGTTGTGGTGAAAAGGGGGTGAGCAGGAGCCAGGCGGTGCAGCAGGCTCTGATTGCAGCAGCCAACAAAGGCCACACAGAGGTCAATACATGCAAACACACACACACACACACACACACACATAGTATTGTGAAAATATTTTACCGTACGTGTTTTTGTTAGTTTTATGTGTGTGTGTGTGTGTGTGTGTGTATCTGTAGATGGTTTCATACCTCCTGGACCTTCCAGAGGAAGATGAGGAAGATGAGGAGAGACCAGAAATCAACACATCTGACAGCTTATGGGGAGAGACAGGTACCACAAAAACTATGTGCTGCAACTGCAGAACAAATACTCTACTAACAAATACTGAATGATTAATGCTGTATCAGAAAGTACAACTACAGCATTTATTTTATACCTGATAATATTAAGAGTAGTTAACTATAGTTAAATAATAGTTACTGTATATAAATATTATATAATATAAAATAAAAGTAATATACAATATAATTTATGGTCATTCATGATAAAAATCTATAATAAATAGAGGTGATCAGATTGTAATGTTGTTCAAAAAAAAAATAAAATGAAACAAAATTAATTTGGCTGTGATCAGAAAGTGGTTCTTGTGCTACATTTTACTGATCTCTAGTGGTGAAAACTATGCAGTACAGTATAAATAACATTCTCACAATAATCTATAGCAGATATATTTAACCTACCCAATAAGATAACAGTATAAACAAATCTGCAGGATCCCAGCACTGCCATGAGTATTTGAATTGTTGAGATTTTACACAGTTTGTACATTAAGTTTGTCATCGATTGGTGCATGTGTTTTTACACCTGGTGTGGATTTGAACCCACTATCTTCTGCATCACAGCCCTGTGCTCTACCAGTATCATTGTACTTTTAACTTTTTTTTAAGTGCACTTTAAATTCCTAGTATTTGTGATGTATATACATAGTCAATCAATAAAAGAAATCTTCACCTATTACTCAGTAACTAAATTCATATGTTATATGTTACATATGAATTCATATGTTCAAATTTCCACCTATCTCCCTCCGTGTCTCAGCTCTGACAGCTGCAGCAGGAAGTGGCAGGCTGTCTGTCTGCAGGCTGTTGCTGGATCAAGGAGCTGCCGTTGAACAAGGCAACAGGCGGGGTGTGGCTCCACTCTTCAGTGCTGTGAGAAGGGGTCACTGGCAGGTACAGTAACAACTCACAGAACACAGGAATTTCTGCGTCAAAAATGCTGAGCGTTCGTCTCCCTGTGTTGCTCTTGGTCAGGTGGTGGAGTTATTACTGAATCACGGGGCTGAAGTGAACATGGTCGACCAACAAGGTCGAACAGCTCTGATGACAGCGGCCTCGGAGGGACATGCAACTACTGCCCAGCTTCTGCTGGATCATGGTAATCACCTACCTTATCCACAAAGAACTACAACAAGAGTAGATCGAAGCCAAAAATCCATTTTATTTTCACCTAGCAATCAAAAGCCTTAAAATTTACTGTGCAAAATGATTTTTTCTGTAATTAAATAAAATATGAGTCAGTATGTACTGTCTGTGTGTAGACCAGCTTTTTGTCACTGTCCACCACTGCCCATCCTCTTTTCAGGTGAGCCAAAGATATTCTTGAATGAGCCATTGTTGAATTATTCGCACATTTTAATCAGATATGCTACCTAGTCAAAAATTCTGGTGCAGACTTCTGATCCCAGCGTCTTCTCAAACAGCAGTGACAACTAAGATGACTCTGTGTACGTGTTGTCAGGAGCTTTGCTGGACCAGACTGACAGGGAGGGGTTAACACCACTGAGCTGGGCTTGTCTAAAAGGCCAGCTGCCATTGGTCAGAGAGCTTGTGGCGAGAGGTGCAGCCACAACGCATGCTGACCGCAGTGGACGAACCCCACTGGATCTCGCGGCCTTCTGTGGTGACCCAGAAGTGGTGTGTATACCAGATGCAGTTATCATATTTCTATCTTGTCTTGCTGTGACTGAGTAGGAGAGTTTTTTAATAAAGTTATGTCCATGTATATTTAGACAATTATATTTTTCATAATTTTTGGTTTTGAAATTAAACAATAAAGACACACTTAAAAAGTAGACGACTGTCAGCTTTAATTTAAGGGTTTGGTTGAAAATATTGGCTGAATTACAACGATTTTTATTCATAGATCATAACCACTATCATAATCATAACTTAGTCCATTTTAGTACTTAGTTAAATGACTGCCCAAGGTTGTGAGGTTTGTTTCGTGGTAATACTCTGCCATCCTGTCGCTGTCTCCACTTCTTGCTTGGTTTAGGGGTTCAGCAAGTGAGTACAGCTCACTGGATTCTGGTCAAGTAATTGACATGGCCATTGCAGAACATACCAATTTTGTATTTAGAAGAAAGCACAGTTAGCTCATGGACATTTAAAAAGCTAACGAGTTAATTAAACAAATTGTGGTAGATGCCAGAATCAATGGTGAAGAAAAAGCTTTTCAAAACAGTTGCCAACAGCATTACCAGAACCCACAACCTGGTTTTCTACCAAGTCTTATAAGTGACACTTTTCTACATTATATGACTTTGTTGGGGGTTATGGAGGTTTTTGAATAAAAATTCCTTCATGGTTCATCCAGTATTTCCAACTGCATCCTTAAAGCTGACCGTCCACACTGTAAGCACGTCTGTGTTTTTGTTTTGTTTTGGATTTCAAATCCATGGTGGTGATGCAGAGCAAAAATTGTGAAAACTGTGTCACTGTCCAAATTGATCTATGGACGTAACTGTATCTTCATGTCAACATTCTAAGCTCACTGTCCTGTTTGTGCCTGTCTTAGGTGCAGTACCTGGTGGACCATGGTGCATCTGTGGAGCATGTGGATTGCAGCGGCATGCGTCCGCTTGACCGAGCTGTTGGCTGTAGAAACACTTCAGCAGTCATTGCCCTGCTCAAAAAGGGAGCCAAGATAGGTAGAAACATGACCCAGCCATGCTATTACCATGTTTTAGAGTTTGGTTTATTTATTTAATAGTGACAATAGAAATATAGATAGTTAAATGAAACAGCCAGATATAGGACGTGTGACAAAGATCACAATATTGTCTGGTGGACATACAGCACTATATTAACCAGACCCTCCAGGACCCTGTCGTTTTTTTTCTTGATTGCTATGGCAAATCATGGTAAATGCTGATGTTGCACTTTTATCCAAAGGGCTTTACAAATACAACAACCCTGAGTAGTGCTTGGAAAACGAACTAACAAAGCCTGTCTTGGTGATTTGTCTGTTATCCCTGTTTTCTCCAAGCCTCTTTGTGATAGAAAAAAAGGCATTTCTGTTTCCAGCGTCCTGAAATAAGCAGGCATCAACTGTGCATGGACCACCACCATTACACGTTATGGCGATTATATGGGGTTGTTCTACTTACAGCATGCCAAGTACTATAAGTACCCTAACCCTAAACACAAAGTACAATTGAGGCCACTGCCTTTCATAGAGACCATCCATAAAGCAAAGCTAATAACTTTGCTTAAAAGTCACAAGGTGAGCTGAGCTAGCTGTGCTAAGCTAATCAGCTGCTGGTAGGTTCTGTTTACCATAAAGGACATTGGTCTGGTATTGACTTTATCTGTTTTCAAATGTATTTCCAAAAAATGAGATAAAACAAAACCATCAATATGTTTGAATATATTTATTGAAATTACTTGTGTGTGTGTGTGTGTAGGACCAGCAACCTGGGCCATGGCAACATCTAAGCCAGACATCTTAATGGTTCTGCTCAGTAAACTAATTCAAGAGGGAGACAGACTATATAAGGTAGATACACATGCAAACTTATTCACACACCAGACACAATCACTTTTATTTCAATTTTTAAGTGTGTGTGTGTGTGTGTGTGTAGCAAGGTAAAGTGAGGGAAGCTGCCCACTCCTATCAGTCAGCCCTCCAAAAGTTTCCAGGAGATGAGCTGAAGACTTTTAGACAGCTGCAAGTGTGTGTGCTGCTCAATCTGTCACGCTGCCGCCGCAAGATGAATGTGAGTCTCCTTTTCACTTTGTTCTAAACACAGGCCGTCAACAGAGAGAAACAGATCACAAAATCATTTGCAACCCATGGTCTTAATATGACTCATTATTCCATTTTACCTCGTGACATGTTTCAGTTTCTTGCCAATACAATGTAGGTTTTTATTTTATTTAAGATGAATCTAATGTCTCACTGTCTTCCACCCTCCAGTTGCATATACAATTATGAATTGTTTTTGTCCATGCAGGATTTTTGCCTTGCTGAGGAGTTTGCTACCAAAGCACTAGAGCTAAAAGCCAAATCTTACGAGGCCTTTTATGCCAGAGCTCGTGCCAAACGCAGCCGCAGGTGATTATGAACTGTTCTGCAAAGAGGCTTATTAAGATTGGAACTCGGGCTCCTAATCCACACACTGCTGCCATTGTCTCAATCAGCTACGACAATGCTGCTTCTCTGCATGTATTATTTCGGCACTGTCTCTTTGTCACCTTCTGAAATCGTTCTGTCTCTTGCTTTTCATACTCTATCACCATTCAGGCAGTTTCATGCAGCCCTGGAGGACCTGATTGAGGCTGGCCGCCTGTGCCCATCTAACAGGGAAATCCAGCGCTTGCTGTCCAGGGTCAAGGAAGAGTGTCGACAGGTTTCACAGCAAAAGGGCTCTCCCTCTGCGTCGTCACACCATGCTTATCAGCAGAATGTGTCCGTGTGTGTCAGTGAAGCTAGGTGCAGAGATTCAGGTTGTCTACACGTGCAGGACAGGGAGGGGCTTGCAGAGGAAGATGAGGAAGATGAGAAGAAAGAGGAGGGGAGTCACAGAGAAGGAGATCCTCTTCCTAACCCTAACACCATCTACCCTCCACCTGTGGTTAAAAGTCTTGACACCCACTGCCATGCCAGGGTGCCATCATCCTCTTCCCTTTCTCCAACTCACCTGTATCGTCACCTCCCCAGTCCCATCCATTCCCCCTCCTCCTCTTCACCTGCTCACTCTGCACCTGTTCCTCCATCTTCCTCCTATCACCATTTCAGCTCATGTGCCACCCAGATGCAGCATCAGCACCAAGCCAGCCCCGTGTTGGAAAGTAAGCCTACGTTTTCAGGAACTAGTGGTCTGCAACACTATTCACAGTCCATCTCAGCCCTGCACCACTCCGACCAGATACAGCACCACTATCTGTCTAATCAGAGATCTTTTCAGAAGCAGAATTCTGTCCAGGGCCAGTGGATACAACCAGCCAAAGTCCAGGTCATCAGAACCAATCAGCCTAGTTCCTCAAACCACACTAGCATGGCTTTGGGAAGTTCTGGTTACTCCCAGTTTGCCCATCTGCCGCAAGAACTGGCCGAGCTGGGGCAAGGCATGTGCTCTAGTCCCCTAGATATCAGGTCTAACCTGCAGGTCCAAGCTAATTTGAATTCTGGAGCTTCGTATCCACTTGATAATGTGGATGTTGACCTGGTTTCTCAAATGAGACCTGCATCTGCATATGGAAGAGGAACAGGAGGGGATAGGGCGGGAATGAATCGATTTGCCCAGGCTCGTCAGTTCAGCCGCAATCAATCCAAAGCAGCTTACTACCCCATGGAAGTTACAGAGGCTACGATGGGACCCCCTGATAACCTTCCATCATCACACGATTATCAATACCACCATCAGGACGGGCTGCGACGCCCACTCAATGTCTACCCAACCTCTTCTGCTACACCCGCCAGGCCTCTCATCCAAACTATGAGCGTCCGTTTCTCCACCAGCAGTGGCAGCCTCGCTGGAGGACAGCCAGCTAATCATGGCTCGGGTTTCAGGACCTCAGCCTCTGCCCAGCAAATGGATCTACCTTCAGATCTGGCCTCTGTGGGGGGGGTGACTGGTTACCATGATGATCTCCTATTGACCAACTCTCCCCAGGCAGAAATGTCCATAGGGGGAGGTGGAACCTATCCTGGAGAAGCAGGCCGATCATCTAGGAACACTCCTTTTATGGGCATTGTTGACAAGACAGCTAGGGTGTATCAACCGTATCATCAACCTCCTTCCAGTTCCTCATCCTGTCTCAGCCCCTCACGTTCCTGGGCTGTGTCTTCAGTGGACACGGTCGTCACCTCGCCTAGCAAAAGCCCCGCCAATCAAGGAGGCTTTGGTCAGCCACAGCCTTCATCTATAGCATACCACAACTGCAGTAACAACAATGCTCACCTCCTCCATGACAAACAACGGGAATTCTATGAGGTGCTGTCAGGAAACCATTCACGGAAACAGACCGGACCTACTTCTCCTGTCAAACCAAAAAGACCCTTTGTTGAATCAAATGTATAGAGAAAAGCTTAGAATCAGAGGCATAGGGTCAATTAAGAGCAGTAAAAATGAGTCTGTGTACCTGGACACTATATTCCAAGATCACTAAGGCTCTACAGTTAAGGCTGGACCATGCTTTGTTTTACATTTAGTTTGTACAATGTGTAGTTCGTACAGCATTTAGAGAGGACCGGAAGATCATTGCTGGTCAGGCACACAGTGACTGAGGTACAGTAGTTGTTTGAAGAGCAAAGAGAACTGAAGAGAAAAGTTAAAATCCCCTAGTTTTCACCTCCGCACACGTGGCTCTCTTGCCAGATAGTTGGATTCAGAAATACAATCAGTTCAAATGAAGCATGCCAGCTCTGGTACTGTTCAAAAGTTTTATGTAGGATAAGGAAAAATATGAAACCTATTGTCTGTTGTCTGTTTCAGGTCAGATCAGTTAAACAGCCAGTATGAAGAGGACAGAATGTGGAAGTAGGGGACAGGGACCTAAGGGAAAGGTGGAACGTCCTAAAGTCCTTTTGTTGAATTCACGATGCACAAAAAAGAAGAAGGGGACAAAACACAAAAGACACCAAATGCCTCCTTCATTCCCAGGTCACCCCTTGCTCATAGTGCATTTTAAAATGTCTCTGGATGCACTTCCAAGTTCACATCCACAGCTTCAAATAGTGATATTCAGCCAGACAGAAGAGAAACAAAAGCACCACTATTACCTTTGATTGCTGCTGACGCCTTTATTGAAGATTTTTATTTCAAGTATCAAGTGCTTAAATTACTTATGACTGGAAACCAGGAAACAGTCACTGTAAGATTCAGGCTGTAACACTCGTGCCAGTCAGCAGATACCTGTGACCAAGTCCTAAGCCGTAGTTTAAGAACCTATGGTGATGCTGTCATTGAATGAGCACTGACTTGCTGTATATGAAACCAGACTAAGTAATATTTATCTTTTTTTTAAGTTATTTCTGTATTAAAATGTATAAATGTTTCTTTTAAAACTGTGTATTCCTGAAGAAACTACATTTTTATCTTTTTGAGTTTTTTTGTTTTTTTTTTCAAACAAGAGCATTTAAGTTCAGTTTGCTCAACTCTGGGTTATTCCTGCATGTGTATTGTGGTATCAATCTGTAATGAACATCCTGGAAATTTTCCTTAGGGATTTTTTTTTTCTTTAGGTTTTGTTTTTCCTATGACGAGCTTTTGTATTCTGTAGTCCTATTTGTCCTAATTTATGCAAACCACAGTGTTCCTAACATATACCAGGGACCTTTGACAAGACAAAGCAGTGCTTACATGGCCCATCAGTTCAGCTTACTGTCAACAAGTGAATAAACACCTATAAAGTGTTTGTGCATGAGCTATAAGGCCACAGTTCCTCTGGACCTATAGTTACACTGAAACTCTGAATTTTAGGAACATTGATGTCTCTTTGTCTTTTGGTCGTTTCAAAACAAAAAACACAAAAGCAAAAGCTTAAATCAGGATCAGATTGTGGTGTTTATCTGCGAAGCGGCAGTGATTAGAATTTTTGGGTAACCAGCTTTACTCTCTGCAGTAGTAGCCATGTGTTGCTTCCAAGGCCAATAAGCATAATAAAAACTACATTATAGTTGGGCCACAGGTAATATTTTATAAGAAAACCTTGACGTTATGCTGTATTTCCCCATTTTCTTAAATCTGGTCTTGGGTGCTGTCTTAATTTAGGCAAATATTATCAGCTTCTTATTGTATTTAAGGAAAACTTGTTAACTGAGCAAAAAAGGTTTGAAAAGTCATATTCATAACGAAGTCATAACAATGATGTTACTTGTTTTCTATCATAGGTCTACTTAAATACAACGAATGCAGTCTACTGTTAATCAATGTGAGAACAATGTGTTTCTTTCTTTACATGTTGTCTGATGCTAAAGGCACCAATGTTGCCATCTGGTCTGAAAACATTTTTACTGGAAACATTCAAAGAACACAGTTGAACACAGAGGTCAACCAGCTCACGGTGCTAACATTAGCTTCACCAGCTAAGCACAGCTGATACATTTTTCCCAGCCAAAGCCGTCACTCGATCAAAAGGCAAAAAGTAAAGTCGGCAGCTTTTCAGATGGTGGGATTAACAGATGGTATTCAGAAAGTGAAATAAATGTTCATGTTCCAAAATGTATTTTATGCACATAATGCCTGTTTTTGTACATTTTTGTACACATTTTTGTGTTTCTAACGAATGAGCAGTTTGGTGTCAGAGTTGCTGATGCAACCTTTGACCTCTGACCTTTCTATCACGGTACAATCTCAATGACCACTGCCCTTATTTCCTACTACTCAGGAGTATCCAGCTGTGAGAAGATGTAGTAATGCTTCATCACAGTGGCTCAAAGGCCTTTTTCACAGCCTGACAACTACAAACGCTATGGTCTGTCCAGAATAGTGATGTACAATGACTGGATTGCCATAGTCCATCAGCATTGCTTTAAATCCTTGAGGAGCCGTGACAGATGTGTAGTCTGTTCACAAAAGTTTTCTGTCATACATGTAGGAGTTAACACCCATTTAAGGGGGCCACATTTTAAACACCATGTTGGAATAAAGCAGGGTCTGTGTGGTCTGTTAGTGGGTTTACTGTGGGCTTCTTCACTCGGTGTAAGAGAAGGTAATATTTAAAATGGTCAGTTGGGTGGTTACATCAATAAGAACATAAATATTGAACATTTAAAATGTGTTTTAAATCAGCTTGTGAAATAATTGTCTGCTGAGTAAAATAGGAATAAAGATCTAAGAAAGACAGACCGAAGTCTCTGTATTTCTGGATGCATGTCTCATACAGTAAATGTACGTGTAAATTTTGATCCATAAAGGTTTTACATTTCTGAAACCTTTCCAAATAGACAGCGTAAACACTATTGTTTACATGGGTGGAAGGAGAAGCTAACATTTCTGTTAGTCGTATAAAACCATATGAAACTGTGATTTTTCTGCTTTTGAATCAACCTCCCACACTAACATGAATTTATCAAGCCATAATCTGACCTTGATCATTTTTCACACACATTTAGGTTTATTTCAGGTTGTTGAAATATTAGCCAGACTTGCCAAGAAATGGATACATTAAGAGAAACATCGACTAATGTACACATGCAAACCTTCTGTAAAACCCTTCCATTAGGCACTAGGGCTGATTCTTAAAGCCAAGTCAAAAACAATTTAGATTTTACACATTCAAAGACAAACATTTAACACGTTTAACTCTAAAAACATACAGTACATCTAAATACACAGAAGACATGACACTATTTAAATACAAACATCTTAGTGGACGCATGGTTTACAGTACATGTTTCCAATGTCTTGTGTTTGTGGACAACACATACTGGGAAAAAAAGAAATGTAATATCTGAGTGAACTTAACAGTAGTAGTGTTACATAGAGTAAATGATTTTTCACAAAGCTAAACCTTCACGATGACCATTTCTTTTTGCAGCTTGTGCAACTTGTTTTATTAAAATCATAAATCTTTGACAGCAATATTTGTGTGGTTAATGAATTTAGGATAACTGCTTTGCACAAGTCTAGTGAGGTGTGAATATAGGTTTTCCAAACTGAGCCATGGAACCAAAAAGGGTCCTAATTCAGTTTTACTGGTCTCAACTCACATTCAGGTCCGTTAACACAGTTTTTGCTAATGCTGAGTCTGATTTAAAATACATACTGCACATTGAAGCTACATTTTAAATTTAACCAAAAGAAATGTCAATTACTTAATATGCACAGTTCATAATCTCTAACCTATAATATACACTCATATTGAGTGTACATACTGTAGCAGCAAGTGATATGCTGTTAGATGATTAAAAAGTACTGGATCTAGCACATAAAAAAAAAAACAGGTGTAGACTTTTAAATATGGCACATTTTATTTTTCACAAGCTACTTGATTGAAAAACAAGATGTGCTTATGCAGAAGTGTTATAAACTTTCAAAATAAGATTAACTGGCATCAGTGAATTGTACTGCATTTAACTTGTACTCGGTCGTTCAAATCAATGAACTTAGATCATTTTTCACCCATCCCTGGCCCTGGCTATATGTCGAAGTGTCCCTGGGCAAGACACTGAGACCCTAACAGCCCATTCCCCTCCCCAGCTGTGCAGTGTCGGTCCAAGCCCGTTAGAAATTGGGGAGGGTTGCGTCAGGAAGGGCATCCGGTGGAAAAACTGTGCCAAGTCAACATGCGGACAATGATCCGCTATGGCGACACTGAAGTCGGGATAAGCCGAAAGGACAAAAAGATAATTTTCACCTCACACACGCTCTGTAACACTTAGCAAGCTGAGGTGGACTAAAACACAACGCTTTTCATTTTAGCCATTACAGATCCACTAAACAAATCTCAGCTCTGATAAAGCTGCTGTAGGCACATCATCACCTTTTCTCTTGAAATGAACCTTCCCATGAAACTGCAAACACATTTATGCTTTTGAAGGCGACACAATTAGTAGATTATTATGTTCTAATAAAACATGTTTTTTGTATGAACAAAGCGCTTTCTTTAGTAATGGAAAGTGGGCTTGATAAGCAGATATAGTGCAGTACTGTGATACCAGGTACCAGAGTTTGATTCCAGGGTCCTGTGAGTGGTTAGGGTCAGAAAGACATAATGGGTTTGATGCTTTAAACCTTTTCCTTAACCAAGTCCAAACAACAATAAAAAAAAAAGTGTAATAACACTGTAGTCAGTAAAGAAAGTTGGTGCACTTCAAGATCAGGTTTTTTGGTAGCCAATGTATTAATATCGTCCTTATCACTGTATATGCAAAATGCTATTTACCTTAACTCAATTTATCCTCGGTAATTGAAAATGTATTGTTATATGTATATAATATTGTTGCTTAAATAAACATCTTTGCACTTACAATTTAGTGGAACAGGACTGTCATTTTTAAGAAACTGAGGTGGTGCGTGCCTCATTAAAAATGTAACTACATGTTGAAATAACGGCAGCTCTGGAGACATCACGTGGAGACCAGAACTCTGATTGGTCAGCTGGAGTCACCACTGTTTAAGTACAAAATGAACACATGGTTTTGCCATAACTATGTTTTCATTTATTTTCTACTGCTTTTCTTTTCCACTCCTGTTATACGAGTCCCTCATGGAACGTTTCTGTGATTGTTGTGGCCCAAAAAGCCTGATTATGGACAGCTTTTCTAAAAAACTGTGGTGCATGATGCAGGGTCTTTATGAGGGTATGATGCAATGGATTGGTTAATTAGTTGTTGCGATCGCAACATTGTGAATAGCTGGAGGAACTGATTTGTTTTGTTTAAAAAAATAAAATCAAAACAAAAACTTTTTGTATTAAGTTTAGCAACCTGTGAGATCAGTTTGCTTCAGGTTTGTAAGATAAGAGCAACTAGGCTGGTAGAACAGCTAGTCTTTTGGCAGACACTGTATCAAGAGAAGGAGAGTTGTTGTCTGAAAGTCAGGGTGTGTTAGGTGACCCTCCCTCAGTCAGGGTCTTGAAGTGGACAGACAGAGACTCTTCCTCTGGGTTGGGGGGGCGTCTGTACTCCTCCTTGGTGATCAAGTAGCCAAGCAGCACACCGAAACACACCAGTACAATCCCCAAAATGTTGGCCAGCACCCCCTCTGAGGCAAACTGGGAGTAGGTGGACCTGGACCCAGGCGGACAGAGAAAGACAGAGATTCAGCAGAGGTGGATACAAAGTCTAGACCTGCACAACAGAGGGATGAATACTCAGATATATGACAGATGTACAGAATAATACATGAGATAATTCCATTTAATGTCTAACAGAATGATCTAGGATGACATCATGACCCTCTGGGGAGCCCTGGTTTCTGAAAGTAAAACAGCTGATAGGTTGTTTTTTGTCTGCAAGATAATTGGATTTAGTCTTTATCTTGAAATGACTTTCAGACTCATTGTCTTTGTAGTGCAAATCATGCAACTATTTCCATTTTGCATTTACCGCTCTGCTTTTCCCATTGTGGACTCAGATGTGAGGGTTTCACAGAAAATAAATATGCAGCATATGATCCACATTAATTGTAACTTTTTTTAATCTAAAAGCTGGTTTACCACTTTTAAGTTACTACTAATGCTAAACCAACAAACTTCATATTACCCATATGAAAAACAAGTACTTAAATATGTTTTTCAGAGTTTGCACCTGCAGTTTCCAGTATAAACACTGAAATTTTTGACAGTAATTATATTTTCATTTAAGCTAATTTACAGTTGATGCCCACACACACTGCAGAGTTCTCTGAGCTCATGTCAAATGATCTGGAAGACAGTAGAAACAGATTGTGTAGTCAGATAAGTCCATGTTTCAGCTTTTCTTCAGGACAAACGCATCTTTTTTACTTTTACCAGTGACAGATGCAAAGTCAGCATCTGTGATGGTATCGGGTGGTAACAGCGACCACAGACTTTTGACCACCTGAAGTCTTGTAACCTGGCAGGACTGTGCAAGATCTTAAACAATTAGTATTTTCAGTTCCTGAACCAACAAAAAGTGATGTAACACAGATCCCTACATTAGCTTATATTCACAAAATACAATGAAGTTAAAACACTGGAAAAAATAAATTTCTTTGATACTTCTGTCAGACAAATAAAAGGTTCAAGTTCAAATGAAGAAATCGCATATTTTTGCATGGTCAAATACCCCTCAAGGGAAGCGAAATATGAAATTAGATGTTAGTATACATTTATGATGACAAGTATGTGGATGATTGGAAACACAGAAACACATACGTGATGCTGAAGAGCAGTTTCTCTGTGATGCCGAGCAGACAGCTCCCTATGGCCATAACCAGCAGAACCAGTCCACAGAATACATGGATGGGGAGGTATGAGGCTCGTAACCATGACGACGCAACAGGAAAGAGGAAGAACATCAAACCCATCACCCACTAGGGGAAATAGAAGATGAAAATAGTGTTTTGACACACATTACACTGACGACACATAATATAGTTAAGCTTACAAATGTGGCTACACGTTTTGCAGATGTGGCAAAAGTTAATAGTATCACACACCAAAGCCAAAATAATCAGACAGGTGAATCAGCACATACAGTATGAAACAGGTTATCCAACTTTGTGTGTAGTTTATGATTTTAAAATACAGTAGAGTAGTTAATTTGCTCAGTGTGAATTGTTTGTTACATTATTTGAAATGTTCCAGACATTTTTAATATTTATCAAATGTTCACTTAAGTTAAGCTTATTTGTCTCATTTATTATCAATGAATTGCATTTTATGTGATGCCAAAAGAGAGAGAGGGTGTGTGAGTGTACCTGTATGCAGAATAGTACTAAGGTAGCCATACCACACCAGCTGTGCAGAGTGTACATGTCTGGAATCTTCCCTGCTCTATGGAAGTCAAAGACTGCTACAAAACCTACACACACACACACACACACACACACACACACACACAGTGAGTTAGTGATAGGCTAATGATTTAGGTGTCTCCTTCTTTGTCTCGCACTCTCTCACACACACACATCTCTCTCACCTATAATGCTCATGATGAGGGCGAGAAGGTGAATAATGCCATGGAGCAGCTTGACATTCCTCTTGGGCTCGTTACGAAACACTCTGTAGACAAGAATGGCTAGTGAAACAGAGAAAGACAGAGAGACACAGGGAGTTTGCATAAGTAGCAGTAGTACCTTTTATTTTTTCACTGAAGAGTGGGTTTACACTTGGACACCAAGAACCTATAAAACTGTTCAGGTGAGACAAACGTGGCAGTTCAGCTGTTAGTGTGGACAAAGATTGTAGAAAATCATTAAGTGTATCCACATTAGTGTGGCAGTAGCCTGAGGCCTCGAAATCACATCTCACTGTGGATTCACTTAGAGAGTGTGTGTGTGTGTGTGTGTGTGTGCGCGCGCACACTGATTCTCCCAGGGGGTTTCCATCTCTGATTCATCCTCCTCAGTCGCCATCTAATGTCCAGCTGACCTTTGCATTTATTGCTCTAATGTAATGTAGCTCTGTAACAGACAGCTGTCCTGCTGAACCAATTGAACTAATCGAGTTAATCTTATTAGCAAAAGCACCCAGAGACCATAGACACAAAATGAAAGCGCAGGAAAAACTACAGCCCCACTTGTGTATTTTAAAGCCCACAAGCACAATGAGGGTTTCTTGTCGTATAAGCAGGCAGCATGAATATACTGTATTGTGGAAAACGTAGCCGTCAAAAATATGGTCAATTTGAAGAACAATTTAATGCTTTTAACACTCTTCTTGAGGAACACACTCTGAAGATTTTTTATAAAAAGCGCTTTATATCGTTTTATCTTCAGACAGTCACTTCAAGCTAAACAATTGCCATCTGCATAACCACGCTTTTACTTACAAGGACCTACTGAGGACAGACACTGTCCAACACTGTAAATCTTTAGATCTGAAAACCAAGTGAGACCAATTGTCTCACTTTTACCACACAAACCTAAAAATCAAATTTAAACTTAGTTAATATACTGAAACCTGCTGTTTGAGTCATTTACATTCAAAATATCATAATTAATTCTCATAGTGGAATTACTTTAAAAGTCAACGGACTTTACTATGTATAAAATGGGAAACCCAACGACAAACTTGTCTGTATATTCTCTAACTCAAATCAGCAGATTTATCTGTCTTTTACCTTTTATAAGTGTCAGTTAGTTGATATAAAGAACTGAAAACTGTAGCTGTTGGAAACATTCTGGGTCAAAAACAGAGGTAGCTCCCACCAACATGCAATGAATTCACCACCACACATTGTCATGGTTAGCATTTCTATTATTATTGTGAAAAAATTAATAATTTATTGTACACTAAATCACATAGGAAGTTTCCATCATGAATGTCTCCTTCAAACTACAAGAGGAGTGTTTTCCCATCTAACAATGCTGGGAAGCCATTCATTTCATTTAAACGTATTTTACTTATTCACAGCAGTTCAAGTTAAAACACTTCAAATCAAATGAACATATATTTATAAGTTCTAACGATAAAACAAATACTCATCTTAAATTAAACAGGCCTAAAAATAGAACATATATAGAAATATTAGTTGCAACATAAAACACAACATAAAAAAACTGAAGAGAAAGTGAAAACGTAATGTTTAAGTTAATTTAAGTCAAAAGTGTAAATGAAGTTAATGATCTCAGTATTTAAATTTAACATTTTTGACTAATAATTACTGAAATTGTTTAAGTTATGTAAACCAGTGTGAAGTACATTTAAAAAAAAAAAAAAAAACACTAAACCTCAGATAGCAACTCAACATTTTTGAAAAATCTAGTAAACATTACTTATTTCTATTAAGGATTTACTATCTGCATTTACACTGAATACAAATGAAAATATCCACCATAACCAGGGGAGACCTTTTATTCAAATGTTAATCTCAGCTCATACCAAAAATAAAAGGTCTTAGTTGTGTGAAGAATGTTAAAAGTTTAGTAAATGCCTGATCACTAAAGTCCGATTCCATTTTCTGAACACTAGCTTTATTTTTTAGTGGTACTTTCTTGTCAGGCTTATACGTTGTTTAATTTAAAATAATTTTTTTTATTTAGGATTTTTCTATAATTGTTTACACAATAAAATAGAAATATCAATCCCTGAAACTCATGTCTGCTATATTACAAACACAATTTCTATCCAACACTCGGCTTTTCAGTTTTAAATTACCCTTTTTGCAAAGCTTTATACACAGCTGTCATAATTAAAATCTCACGTATTTCATTAGAAACCCAATACCAATTACAATCTGCAGAGATTAGCATGTTGTGTAGCTTTGTGTTTAAAGAGTTCAATGAAGAAAAATAAGGAAATAAGAAATTGTAAAAATTTGCAACTAGGGAAAAAAGACTTTTTCAAGTCGGAGTGAAGACAAGTCTCTACAACTTTTTGATAAAGTGATTAAGAATATAAAACTGAAAATTATTCAATGTATCCACCTTCTCCAAAAGAACTAGAGATCACCTGAGTGGAGTGAGTGAGTTTAAAGGATTATAGTACAAATACACATGTTTAAATAACTGAATATCTCGAAGAGTACAGCTAAATCCATCACTAAGAAATGAAAAGAACATGGCCAGGTGAATCTGACTAGAGGACAATCTTTAAAAACTAAGTCACTGTGCACGAAGCAGACCAGTGAGGGAGGCCACGAAACACCTGACAGTTTTACAGTTGACAGGTATGTAAAACGGCTTCACGTAACAGAAATTTAACATGATAAAAAGCAGAGGGTTCGCTTTTGGGGAGTTCTTCATTTGAATGTGCATTAACAATAAAAGGACAGTAGGAGTGGATGCCCTCTGCAGCTAAAAAAAAAAAAAAAAAAGGGTGTTAAGTTTGCTGACTGGCATTTTCTGTGCCTTCGGTTCAATTCTCTGACAGGCCACACTGTCAAACCTTAAACTGCATATGTCATCCAAAAAAATAAACTAAACTAAAGATCCGAACTGGCACAGCCAATAATCCAAACCATTGTCTGTGTCTTTGTAGAAATCAGACATTCTGGGTGGGGTTGGAGGCTTTCTGGGTAGTGTCAGCTTAATGCAACAGGTCAGCAGCACAGTGCCTGAGGCCAAGACACACAAGAGCACACTTTTAACAACACACACACCATCTGGCCGCCTGATGTACAGCATCCGCATTTTGCTGACATGTTTCCTGTTTCTCTGAACTTACATGAAATGATCTGATAAAGACAATGTAACCATGACTACGCAGTGGTGTAAGAACAGTCGGGTTCATCTGAAGATATCAGTGCTGTCAGTTATGTGGTCAACAGACAGGAGGGTTCCTCCCACCAATGTAGTTTTATGTTTATGCTCGTGAACATATATAGGCCTGACATGACATTGCAGGTTAAATGTCGCAGCTTAACAAAAGAGATGAGCCTACTGGTGAGTTGAAGGTTCGGATTCATATTAGCATGCATTTTGTGGATTAGTGTGGACTCACCATCCCCATGCAGGAAGACCAGACCCAGCACCATGCACAGAGGGTGCAGGTTGAACTCCTGTGCTGAGCCGTCCCAAGCGAAACCCCCACGGTAGTGACCCATCCACACTCCAGTCAGTACAACTGCTAGCAGACCGAGGACCTGGGACGCTCCCACCAGCCACGCAAACACAGAGCGAATAGGACGTGGAGCAGAATCTTCCATAATCTGAGAAAGACAGATTTTAAGTACAGGACTGGCCTGTTGTTGAATGGAATTAAAAGAATATAATTTTGACAGCTGAAGTAGAAAACTTCACCGAGTGTCAGTAGTAGTCACCCCACTTAACATTCCTGAAATCAAGTGACAAATCCAGTGGCAGTGACATGCAGACTTCTTTAATCAGATCACTAGTCTAATTTGCAGAAGCTCCACACGATGAACACATTGACTGGCGGAGCTTGGTTTTTTAGTGGAGGTGGCAGAGAGGAGGATGCTGCTCAAGTTAATGAGCATCTTAGAAGACACCTTTCAATCCCTTTACAGCTTCCTGGATGATCAAAGCTAACATTTTACCACAGCACCAAGCCACTGAAAACCCCAAAAATTATGGGCCTATTGACCATCAGTCCAAATTTATTGCTGGAAAACTACACTGAGATGGATTTATACAGTTATTATGAAAGTTATGCTGGATTTCTGCTTTTGGTTCCAACTCCTAACCCCCCCCTTCCAATTGTGATGCACCTTTTTCTGTTTTTGTTTTTTAACCCCACATCCCTTTGCCTATTATATGTAACAGAGTCATCTTTTTGCCTCATTTACTCTTCTTGGTGTAGACACCAGTTATCTTGGACACAAGGATTCCAACAATATTCTATTCTTACTGCATCTATATGGTCAGTCATGCAAACACTGTTGAAATAAGTATTCCAATTATTTATGTAAACATAAGTAGGAATACCACAGTCTAGAATTACAGGAAGACTACAATACAAGTTTATACAGCATCATTAAAGATAGTTAAAAAAGTTCATTGTGTCAAATGGTTTGTTTTTATATTTAAAAAAAAAAAAAGGGTCCACTGTGGCGACTCTGAATACACAGGAAAGTCAGGACGAAAAAAAAAAAAACCCACTATGGAACAAAAACAGTAGCAGGCAGGTTTTTTTTTTTTTTTAAACACACCGACAGCTGCACACGCATTAAATATTAAAAAGGACCTAAGTAAGGAGACAACGGGAGGTTTTAATGTTTAGTGGGTTGAGGTAGGTTTAGGAGCCAGACGTCGCATCCACTGGGGTAAAACCTCTGCACATCTCTGGGTCCTAGAGTGGCCACTTCGTAATGTCACGGGTTAAATCTAAGATTTTAAAGGACCCAAGTACGGAGATGGTAAGAGGACATTTTAATTTTGTGGATTTATTGAATGGAAAAGGGGTGTGGTTGTGTGGGGAACACAACTTTTTTTTTTTTTAAAAAGGGGAAGACAAATTAAATTGTTACTGTGCCAGGGGAGCAGGGAAACTGGCTGGCTACATGGATAAACTTACATCTGAATACACTAAACCAAAAGTATGAATCAAGTCATTAACCTAAATAGGTGCACACACATTAAATAATAGAATCCAGACTAGACAATAAACTACAGAGTAATACAGTAAATAGGTAAACAAGGACAAACTAATATTCAAACAGAGGTACGAAGACGGTGACAGACAGTAACCAAACCTCAGACCAAACAGACAGGTACAAATACAGGAATCCAGATGAGGACAAGCTCCAGAGGCCTTTCTGTCCAGAGGCATGCAACAAAAAAGACGAACTGGCAAAGACCTGAAAGGAAAGCTGAATTTAAAAGGACAGAGGATCAGGTGAAACTAATCAGGGGCTGAAGACACTAAGACAGGAAGTAAACTGTGGGGCTACAAAGTAAAAGCTGGAGACAGGAAGTGAAGCTGTGGAAAACAGGGACACACTAAACACCAGGAACAGAATCATGACAGCTCTCATTTATTCGTTTTTGTTGTTTTTTTTTTCGTAACAAATCATATAGCAACTGGCTGTCAGACAAATGTAGTGGCGTAAAAAGTACAATAGGCTATTTATTTAACATAGAAATACTCCAGCAAGGTACAAGTATCTCAGTTACTTATGCACTAACATCTCACCTACAGCATCAAACTGCTGGAAACAAACCGTCAGATTGTTTAGTGTTCACGCTACAAATATGACGTGAGGACCGCGCTCGCGCCGAGAAGAACGTTAACTAATGGCCCAATATTAAAAACTGCTTGTTCGCCTCACTGTCGCAGCTGAAAGTCTTTGTTCGAAGCTGCCATCAAGTGTAATTAAAAAAACTGCCACTACTCCCGGATATTGAAAATGAGCGGCTCTGCTGCTTAGCTCCGACAGCGAGGGGGTCACCTGTTACCTGGCTCTGTGCGGCGCCTCAGCAGGTTTCTACTGACGTTCCTACGTTAACCTCTTCGTTTCTCTGGTGATCTGACGGCGACCGAACTCGTCATAAAACGCAAAAAACGCTGCTTCCATCTGAGAGAGTGAGGGCGTGAAATAAAGAGCAGGAACGGTGAGTACTTACTGCGCTGTAGGCTCCGCTCTGCTGAGGAAGTCCTGGAGTCTGGACTTACAGATCCGCCTTCCTCCCCCCCCCCCCAGTGACCGTGCGCGTGCGTGCACGTGCGTGTGTCTGCTGTTAATGCCTTACTAAACAAACCCAACCCATGACACGGGAACTGTGGGAGTAAAACATATAATTATACATCGTGCTTTGTTGCTAAATCTTCTTTAAATAATTAAGAGAAAGGCTTTAAAATATTTTAATAATAATGAGAAACTAGTGAATTTGACTCGTGATCAAACGTCACAATCTCATCGAGAGGGAGAATGGGGCCGGACTGCATAGATGATGACAAGCAGCTCTAGTGTAAAGGTTTGTTGCCTTGACAACGCTGGAGAGGAGGCATGGAGATCAGAGGAATGAGGATGGGAGGGTCTGTCAGTGAATCATAGCTGCTCATTAGACACAACCCCCTAATGTCACTGTGGCTACTGTTACTACCGCCGGAACTACCACTGGAACTATTAGTACCACAGTATAGTCTACAAACGGTACAGTGTATAACCAATACTCTTAGTGATGATGTTGCTGTTGAGGATTTCATAATCCTTGTGCTGCTGCAAAAACTACACATTCTGACTATCATGTAGTATTCATATACTGTATACTAATATCAAAGAAAGCAACAACAAAAATACTTTGGAAATATATATGTTCACTTTAGTAAATGTTAAAAGAATTATGAGTATAATTTATGTAAACAAATCCCCAAGCCAGTGGTGGAATCTGAGGGTCAGGGTAAAAAAAAAAATCTAAAGTCACCTGATGCATTTACAAGTATACATGCAAGTGAGCAAGAAAGAGCAGAAAGGAAGTTTTTATTTATTTTGTTATAGATTCACGTACAAGGTGCAGAAGAGTTCTGTTTTCAGCAGTTTTTTGAATATTGAGAGTGAGTTTGCTGAGCGCGCAGAGTTTGGCAGCTCGTTCCACCATCGTGGGATCACTGAGCTGAAGAGTTTTGCTTGATGTCCTTTGTGCGATGATGGGACCACCAGACGTCGTTCATTGGCAGAGCGCAGCGGACGGGAGGGACTGTAGACTTGAATGAGGGAGCTGAGGTAAGCATTTAATAAACCCAAGTTAGCAGAGAACAATAATACATAATTGTCTGTATGGTCTGATTGGATTTTCTTTACTGTGTGGACATATTGAAGGGCACTTAATCTCATTTATGTTTAGTGTGGGGGCACTTTACAGACCTTTAGAGAAGGTTTCCTTTTATGGAAGCTTCGTCTGAATCTGAATATTCACTAGATGATACAAAGTTGCTGTAATCCCACCAAGTTTTTGTTTGTTGTTATCCCGCACATGAATGTTACAGAAACCAGTATGATGTTACATTTCGATGTCAGTAAACATCATAGTTTGACTTTTGATGCTTTCTTTAACAATCCTGTAAAAGTATAACCACTGTCCCATACAACAGTTGTGGAAAAGTGAATCACACCAAAGAACAAACAAATCCTGGTTATTGGGGCTTTAAGAAATGAAAATCATAAAGTAATCATACAGTAATGATGATAACACTTGTACAATTCATTTTATAATTCTTTCCTAAAATAACTTGAGTTTTATCTCTACAGAAACCCAGTGTACATTCTCTGTCCATACACAACATGCAATGTATTTTATTTGTTAGTACTCTGCTATATCTGTATACTTGACCTAATCAAATCATTTAGGTGCAGTGAAGAGCATACTCTTTCCTATTTAAATGTAATAAAAAAGAAATAAAGACCCATCAGCTGAAAGTAGTAAATTTAAGAGTACCTCAATAATGTACATTCACTGACGTCATCACTGTTTGTCAAGGGAAGTTGAGGTAAAAAAGAGTCGGTGAACATCCATGCAAATTCTTTTCCTCTCCTCCTGAGGGCACTGCTGCACTGAACAGTTCTGTTTAGTGCCGCATCCTACGGAGATGTAGCAGGATCAGCAGTGCTCATCCTGGTCTCTGGGGGCCTGCTGGTGCACTCTGAGGTTTTAGAGGGTAAAACTGGAAGATGCAGAATTATGGATGAGTTTCCTTGCACACTAGAATATGTCGTATCTAAAACCTATAAGTCAAATAACTCTTGCAGGTTTGTCTGACATTTCTGATTTCTCTGGTGAGTCACAGGAGGCTGACTCACCACTGCTCCTGTTGATCTGTGTGTGTGTGTGTGTGCGTTTGTTTGTGCAAGCATGTGTGTGTGTGTATATTGACATGTTACTCCATCTTCTCTCCTCATCATTCTTTCTTTCGCTTATTTCTTTCTTTTATAACCTTTAATGACATCAGTGGGCTATTAAAAATTCCCACCTTCGTTCTAGTGGAAAGATGAAGTCTGATTCTTCTTCAATATGCATTTTTACCTGCATAGACCCAAACCTGTGGTATATATCCATAAAACTGGTGCAGAATTAAGTCATAATTTAAAAAACACTTTTTCAGAACGGAACACAATTACTTGATCATTTAAAAAAAACAATTTCCTTAGTAACAAAATCTAGAACATAAAACTCTCAGTTCTGCATCTTATAGACAGCAAATGTACATTTTGAGTTTTTGATTAAATATTACATATAAGAAACAGACGTCTTTGCTTTATTTTTAGATAATAAATCTAGTAGGCTTGTCTCTGTATGGTAAAAGCTAATTTATTAACCTGCTTTCTCTAGTTGTCTCATCTGAATGTAAAACCGTGTAATGTAAGCTTACAGCACATGCTGACTAGTCCTTGGTTTTGTAGCCCACATGATCTACCTAGCTAAAACAGAAAATTGGTCAGCCCACACAAACTTAAAACTTGATCTGAGCACTGTTACACACATAACATTTCTGTTACAGCTGTTCTGTTTATTATTTATTTCTAATACCATAATTTGAGCATGTGGAGTATTGAAACAAGCAACAGCACTTGGAATTTGCTTCTAAGTTCATATGGCAGACTTGTTATCAAAAATGTAGCCATATTTACATCATTCAACATGAATCTGTTGTTGGACTTTGCCAGCAGCTTGCTAACTGCTATAATATTTATCAAGTAAGTTAACAAGTTTGTCTGTTGGAGAGTATACGAGAGGTTACTTATAGTGACCCGTTGGCTTCCACATCTGAAACAGTCAGAATGAACCAAAGCAGCACAGTGGCAGGCTGAAAGACCAAAACAAAATGCTGAAAGACGCTAAAAAGTATTTAGAGCGGAGAAAAAAAACTGCAGGGTTAGAGATAGTTTTTTATGAGTTTGTCATTATACATTAGACTTCTCACATTCAGGTCAAGCAGTCCCAGGTTTCATTGATGATACAGAAATATTAAATATTTCCATCAATTGATTTCCTATGCTGAAAACAAACAAAGGTGTTGTGCTCTTTCAACAGAATAAAACACAGGTTGACACTGTACACACTTTACTTCAAACACAGTGTGTAGGTGTAATGTTGAATAAGACATGGTTTGCATTACACAGCATGCACAGCATGTCATTTTCAGCTTAATTTGAATTCATTTCAGTTCCATTTAGATTTTAATAACCAATGGATGGAGAAAGAAGAAAAGAGGGTAGTTGTCATTTGGGAGGCATCAAGGTGTAACTGGTGTGTGTGTAGTGTATTAAGTGTTCGGCCATGAGGCATGAAGTCTGTTTTCCTGTACTGTACACTGTATGTGTTTGCCTTTACATTAATCAAAACCTTTTTCCCAAACCTTAATGTGTTGTGCTGGACTCCACCCTTACTCTTAACCTAATCAGTGAACTTTGAATGCAATAGAAGACCTTTGACCTTCATCTATGTCAACCATTCAATAGCCCTCTGTTCCAGAAGCCTCCTCCAATCAGTGAAGTCCTTTAAAAATAATCATGAGGCACCTGTGGAGTAGTCTGACTGAGGACAGCGTTTCCATGACAACTACATCATCACCAGAATAGCTCTGTCTTTGACTCTGTCTCTCACTCTCTCTGTCCTCTCATTCAACCCTCTGCTTTCTCTGTTTTCTAGCTTCTTTTGGTGTGTTCATACATAACATCTCCTCTTTTTCAATTTCTCTGCCTATTCCTCTCTGTCATCTTTCCCCGGCACCATCCTTCTTATCCTCCATTCTCAGTCCCATTCCCCCACCGCCTACAACCTCCCTCTTTTCTATTCCCTCCACCTCCTCCTCTCTGTTTTGCAGTCACATTGTGTGAGTGAAGATATTTATAGCTTAAACATGATTCCTTCTCTCCTCTCTTTTCATCTTATCTTCTTTACATATACTACAAACAATAAACATTCCCATTTTAGATCTTGTAAATGCTAATACTGGCAGTTACCAGTATGTATCATTTTCAAAGAAGTTTTTAAATCAGTTTTGCCAAATCTCACAGGATTAACTGAGTCAGCATCCCACTGCACTTGCACACCTTGTGTGTTCCAGAGTGTATTTTTGTGGCTGACTTCTAACACAGTTTGTACCCAATTATTACAATTGTTTTCAACACAATCACTCATGATGATGCACTGAGGTAAGATTCATGCCCACCAGAGAGTTTGTGATTCTAAAATGGTAATAAAGAAAGATGAACACATGGAAATATGGCATCCGATAGAAAATGTACAGCTACATTACACAGTGTGACATTTTGGAAGATAGGGTAAATGGTCTGCACTTATATAGCGCTCAAAGCACTTTACACTGCTTCTTATTCACACATTCACACTCACAATCACACACACACTCACACACCGATGGGGGAGCTGCTATGCAGCGACGCTCACCGGGAGCAAATAAGTTGGGGGTTGTCTTGCTCAAGGACACTTCTACATGCCAGTCGGAGGAGCCAGTCAAACCAACAACTGTGGGATTGGTGGACGACGGTCCTGTGCAACAGTCCCCCCAGTGTGGGCTGCCAGCTAGTAAGGTATGAGGTCTGCATAGTTTCAAATGCACGCTACTGTGGTCATATATGTAACCACATCTTATGTTTGGAAAATTTGTTTTAAATAGACCAAATTTGATGACGATGTGAAGAGAAGAAAAGGGACCCTACCTGGAGAATTTACTGTAAATAGCAATAGAAAGCAATGGTATTTGGAAAACATAATAGCAATAAATACATGAAAGGACTTCATCCTGTAAGATTTAACTAGGTAGGTTTCTGTGTACAAGCAGATAAAACATTATCGCTTCAACATAAACGTATTACCAAGAGGCAAATTGTAGCGGCTGTAGGGAATATATCACAGTGACTTATTATTCAGCCACAGAAAAGTTTGTTCAAAGGCATTCAGGGTGGATGGATGGGTGAACAAAGCTCAGGAAATTTCCTTAGAATACTGGAGTTTGAGACCAGCATGAAACAACAGCTTGCTGCCATGTGTTAGTCGTATGACTAATCAGTATCATGTTGTGATCAATGGTATCAAATGCAGCACTAAGATCAGAACAAGTATAGAGACTAGTCCATTATCTGATGCCAGGAGAAGATCAATGGTGACACCTGGGTCAAGACAGGGTTTTTTAAGTAGTGGTTTAATTACAGCTACGTTATAGGCCCGTGGTACATAGCCTGTTTCTAAAGCTAAATGGATGATATGTAATACGAACATATCTATTAGGGGTAAAGCTTCCTTGAGCAGTCCAGTTGGAATAGGGTCTAGCAGACAGTTTGTTAGTTTAGATCAGGTAATAATTGAAGTTAGCTCAGCGAGATCTATGGGTAAAAAGCAATATAAGAAGGATAGGGGCCTTATTGATGATTATCAACATTATCAAGTATTTTACGTAGTGATGCTGCAGTATTATCAACAAGATAATCAACTTGTACAGGAGTAGAGTTAAGGTGGCAAGTCTCCATTGGATTGACAAATGGTGACGCAAATGATGAAAGAATCATTTCTTTAAAATTGTTTACAGCTTTTTCACTTAAGCACCTGCTGTAGTTGATTTTTCTCCAATTGCTGTATAGTCCTTTATTGTAAATTCAAATGTTATTAGAGACAGAAGAGAGTTGTGAGGAAATATTGTTAAAATATCCATTTCAATCCCATATATAAGGACGAGGTCTAACGTGTGACTAAAACAGTGAGTGGGTTTATTTACATTTTGGGAAAAAAACAATTACATTTAATAATGAATTAAACACAGTGCTGAGGCAGTTACTGTCAGCATCTACACGAATGTTAAAGTCACCTACTATTATGACTTAATCTATACTTAGCACTTAATCTCATAGAGAATCTGAAAATTCGAATTAGCCTACAACTTGTCAATTTGCAGGCCCCCAGAGGCCCTGCCCTTAGGCTCTTAGTAATGTAGCCCCAGGCTGTGCTTCTCAGACTTATTACAAGTACATGAGTCACAGAGCAAGCCATCCGTTTCACACATAACCTGTGATTTTGGAAAATCCACAAAGCTGTTTTACAAAGCTGACTGCTATTTTGATCATATTTTCAGAATCCTTAAATAAACACTGTTTTGACCACCTGGAAGAAATTATACTGTTGTTGATACCGTCTGTTTCAAGATAACTGAAACCTTCCTTGGCTGGTAACTACTTATAAGTATGTGTGGGACTTCTGGCAATGATGCTACTCTACTTGCTCACTTCAGGCACTGCTAAACTGGACGTTAGCCTAATGTGGTCTATTTGTTAAATGAAGATGGGACCCAAAACACATGTTGGGTACTAATGAAAAAGGCAAAACATTAAAATTAATTTTGATTTTAATAACAACACATATTAGCACATACATCTTAGCTGTGTGTAATTCCCACTGTCTTTGATTTGATTGTTATAACCTACACAACACATCCATGCATTATTTGTACACGCTTATCCTGTTTAGCATCGAGAGGGACTGGAGCCTATCCCAGGTGAGAAGGAGGGTCCACCCTAAACAGGGCCCACCCTAACAGGTCTACAGTCTATCTCAGGGCCAACACAGACATGCTTACACAGACAGACAATCATTCACATTCACACCTACAGCCAATTTAGAGTCTGCAATTAACCTAACATGCATGTCTTTGAACTGAAACTGGTTAATGGGGAAAACACTGAAAGGCTGGAGTTGGCAGGCAGACTCGAACGGGGGCCTTCTAGCTGTGAGGTGGCAGCACTAACCACTACATCAATGTGCTGGGCACTTACACACCCACAACTCAATAAAACACAATTTAATTCTTGCCATCCTATTACATTCTATCCTATTCTATGCCAGTCTTGCACATTCAACTGAGTTTTGGGATAAAGTTCAACATAACTGCTCACAATATCAGCAGTGTAATTAATGTAGGATGTTAGAAAGATGATGTACTGGAAAGATGATTCACGAGGCATTTTTGGAAATATTTCAAAGAAATTGTGTAAAACAAATGTTGACAAATCTGCCATGCTTAATAGAACTCTCCAAAATTAGATCAGTGAAGAATGTCAAATGTGTCACAGACAAGAAAGAATATTTAGGTATCGACAGATTACAAGAAAATGAAACAAAGACAGTGGGAATTACATACAACCAGGATGTGTGTGCAAATGTAATGTGAGCTAATGTGTGTCTGTTCCTCACATCCTTGGTTGTGGTCACTTTTAGTCTGTTTGTGGTCATTTTAACTTTAATTAGTGTCTTTTTTCTTTTTTTTTTTTTGACATTTTGTGTCTATTTTGGCCACTTTGTCTGTTTTGGTCATTTTGCACCTCTTTTAGATATAGTGTCAGGTTGTTCATCTTATTTGAGTCATTTCTTTGCATCTGTTAGTGTTTTTTTTTTTTTTAAACCTTGTTTCGTCCATTTTGTGACTTTTACCTGCACTCCTTTAAAGGACAATTATGAACAGAAACTTCAGAAGCGCTGGCACACGGGTCCTTAGACCTCGCAGGCCCCTGGGCCTGTGCCTTGCAAGCCTGTTCACTAATCCACCCATGCAATATTTAACTTCTGGATTATAGGGGAAGAGGAGCTCAGTGAAATCTTACCCAGTTAAAGTCAGAGGTATTACAGGGGTATCAAGGATTGTCACATTTTTTAGGACTGAATGTTCTTGGACATTTTGCTTAAAAAAAATACACAAAAATATGAAGTAATTTTAATGAATAATTACATAACTGATCAGAAATAATCTTTAAGTGTGCATTTCTCACTTTGCAGTCGACATTTAGGTCGACAGAGAGGACTTGCTCAGCTCAACAGCTCTATTGTGTGTACTGAGGGAAAGAAACATGAGAAAGTAAAGTTAAACAGCAAGACAAACTAAGCTGCAGCCTGTACTGTATGTGTCTGCCTGCCTCCATTGGGTTCTATTGAGTCTATTTTTAGCCGCGGCAGACTGGTCACGTGGCAGGAGGAGGACGTCAATAATGTTGTTGTTGGTGGTGAGAGAGAGAGTGAGAGAGAGAGAGAGAGAGAGAGAGAGAGACTGTAAATATGGAGGGGTGAAACGGTAGTAGGTGAGACGCGTCCCGCTTGTGAAATTCAACGTATTTCACGTGAAATAACGCCGAGGAGCTCTACGCGGTGACATACCGAGCCTCGGCGGAAACCAAAGCTCGGTAGGAAACGAGCTCTGCGCCAATACGCGTTCCAGGAGGACCCGCCGACTTTCACGGTACCGTGAGGTTTATGGGAGTGAGAGGGTGTCTGCGTGCGTGTGTGCGTGTTCGAGAAGGAGATACCCACCGACAGGCAGTCAAAAGGTTTGTCGAAGAAGGGCGCAGATCGACTGGTAAAATTATGTGCTTGCTAATAGTTTCTTTGCCTGACGTGACTCACTGGCCATATATATAACACACTAGCTAACTTGCAAATAGTTACTATAACGCTGCTGCTACAGCTAGCTAAAGGACATAATATGACACTTGGCATATACAGCAGTCTCCTAGCTATCAGACAGCTAACATCCAAGCTGTTATCTGCTTTCATATCATAGTGACTAATGTATAAGCAGTTATAGAGCAGGACTGATCCATGTATCTAACAGCTACCTGGCGTAAAACTGACAGCGAGAAAGTTAACCAGCCACCCGCTTACCGTCCAAGCCTAATGCTAATAGAGGACAGTCATTAACCCTCTACACTAGTTGAAAGTGTGTGGAAAACCTAGAAGCCAGCGTTCTAAGGCAGTCGTCCACAGACCACAGGTTCAGGATTTCGATCCCCGAAGTATTTTCTGGGCAAGTCACTGAACCCCCAATCGCCCCATTCCCCTCTCCAGCTGTGCAGTGCCGGTCCATGCTCGGTAGAAATTGGGGAGGGTTGCGTCAGGAAGGGCATAAAAAAAAAAACTGTGCCAAATCATCATGCGGACAATGATCCGCTGTGGTGACCCTGAACTCATGGGATAAGCTGAAAGGACAAAAAATAAATAAATAAATAAATAAAATCCAACCTAGAAGCCAGTGTTCACTTATCATTGGCAAACAGTGAAGACCATTTATCCAAATCAAATATCTGTAAGCTTGAAGCATGGCAGAATACAACTGTAGTACAGTATTGTAGTCATTGCAATTAAAAAGTGAGGCCACACTACTATGAAAAAAGCCAGAATGACAGCATGACTTTATGTTTTTTTATTGTGTTTGTAAATTACAGTAATCCTAAGAAAGTGTAGCATAGGATTGAATTGATTATTGGTTTGCTTCTATTAGCTACATAATTTTGCATGTTAGTAAATAATAAAAAAAAACACTGGGGGTGGATAAAAATTGGATATTTTATTATGTGGTTTCTCTGTATGTTGGCAGTCAGAACCAGGTGGGCCAAAAAAGCAGATGTAGTGAGAAAAGGAAACCAGCCTATAGTATGTGATAGTGATAGTGACACTAGCTAAATTAGCTAGATGAAATGAATTAATAGATGGTACAGGTAATGTTGCCATATGTAAGGCTGCAACTATCACTCCCACCTGCATGGCAAATATGGATCAGTCATTTCTGTAATTACATAGCAAGACATAGAAAAAGGAAGGGAATGAGTGAAATAGTCTACATTAAATAGTCTACAAGAAAAATAAATGGTAAAATCAAGACAACAATGTCTACAGACAAACAGGTTATTTTAGATATATTAACTATATTAACACATATATTCACTACATTAACACAAACCAAATTATAGAATTGAAAAATGCCCAACACAGCATCCTATGGTACAATGTAATGTCAATGTCTTTTGCTCTAAGAGTCAGTCCCAAACTGTCAGAAACCTAGAGATATGATTTAATTCTTTTCTTCAGTAAATAATGAAATTTTCTGCGTAATTGTTATGGTCACAATTCATTTTCACTGTCAATACGCTAATTGATTTTGCAGCTCTAGCACAGTTTTTTTTTTTCTCAGATGCCTATCTGGCAGCTAAAAGCACAGACTCAGGGGGAACCTGAGTCTCCATCCACTCTGACGTGTTTCCTCCTTTTCTAACCCTTTAGTGCAAATGAATAAAAAGCAAAAGATCCTGGTTAACGTCTGTGTTTGGTTTGATACAAGAACACTGCATAGTTTGCAGGTTTCTTGCTGCCAGAGCTGTAGTAGTTACTAACTAGTCATTCTAGTTCACAGAAACCATATTTGTGTATGTTCGGTGTCCATATTTGTAAACAAGCTTTGTCAATGATGGTTAGCACCGTAGCCATGGCACCCTGCTCCTCTATCTGACATGCAACCCACCAAGGGCCCTGCTGTGGTCTGGTTTTGATGAATCTTGTAGTATGGTATTCATATGGATTATTGTCTATCTTGGAAACCAACAGATGACACTTGGTCTACAATATTACTATATTCTGTTTTACTCACTGACTGTAGAGTGCTGCTCCATAATGGTACTACATTATCTCTATTCATAAAAGGGTGGTGGCATATACATTTTATACAAACGCCAACTTGTTGCTCTTGAAATGCAGCACTTAGCCATATGTTTAGAACCCTCCATGGTCAGGTTCCCAGGGCCCTTCATCATCAGGGTCTTTTAGTTGTTCCTTGCTACAGATTTGGAAACAAAGGGGATTGTGGCCTTGAAGTTTAGTGTGAATCATGCTGTATATTTGTGTTCTAACTTAAATTGAGCCCGAGAGTATACTGGCCGGACCTGACCTGAACCCAAGAACCATATTATATTTTTTACACCTGACCGGAGTCCAGCACAGTTTAGCTTAACTGGTTCATGCCAGCCTTATGGTTTATCCTGAGGAAGAGCTACGTGTTGAAGCGTCAAGTCTCCCCTGGCCATTAAATGAAGTTTAGTGCTCCAGCATTAGATTTATTTGTTTGGTGTAGTCATATTTAGATGTGACTAAACATTTGAACACCTTAAAATATGCTATCAGCCAAACCAAACTATCAGAACTAAAACATGATTTCTAGATTTGTGTTTAAACCAGGCCTGAACCCTCTTGCACGGGCCGGTCAGTGCAAGAGGGTTCAGGCCTGGTTTTTGGGTTTGTTTTGGGGATCCACACTACTTTGAAGTTGTGGCTCTAAAACTGTCTCCTATTAGACTCAAGATCTGTGGACACTGTTAAATGGCATCTTAAGACCCAGTGTTACAGTTTTATTAGGCTATTTTTATATTTTAGCTTTCTTTTGTATTTAATTACTTTAAATCACTTTGTGATATATGATTTAGAAATGTGCTACATTAATATACAGTCAATTTGCACTTTACCCATTAGTATGTGCTATTACACATAGTGTCAAATTATTATTATTATTATTAATTGAGATAGATTGATTTTTAATTCCTCACGAAAAGCACCAGTTTTTTTGACAGCATGTACTAGGTGAAGGTATTAGTTTCCCAATGATTAAAAAATTGCCTATATATTAAATCACCATATGGTTCTCTATTTCAATACTTCTGAAGCTCCATTTGTTTTTGAAATACTGGTGGAAGGTTTTTGTCTAAAAGCTGATCCTATTTCATTGGATTGGAGTTGACATGTCTAGATGTTTTCCTGGTGCTGTCACTGTGTTTTTGCACACCTCTGTATATGTGCCCCATTAATGTTAGTGTATCAAAAATCCTCAGTGGAAATTCTGGAAATGTAACACAGATTTTATAATATCAGAAATATGTTTCTGTGCTTGACTGAAGTATGTAGAGGTTTGAAGACAAAATGCAAGGATTTGTAATGGAAACTGATTTTTTAAATCACAATATGAAATATTTGACTTAAATGTCCATTGAAATCATCTGATCTTTGTTTGTCTTGAATATAAAGGATCAAAAGCTACCTTTCACTTCCTGGTGTGTTGGAACCACTAAGTCTTTGTGGTACCACAGTTTAGGCCATCTAGTTAGCAACTAGTTGGTTAATTTGGTGGAAGATTTAGCATCCAAACAGCCTCAGATTAACCACAGAAGTTGGATGAGACCAAATACAGAGCTCATTCATTAGGTGGAGATAAAAATACACAATTCCAAATGATGACAATGTTGCTCTGTAAATGTGTAAATGAGCTATATATACAGTAAAATAGTAATCTTAAATATGCAATCCTCCTCTTTTGCAACAGCTAAGTACTGAGTATGTATCTTTGTTTCTTCTTGAGTCCAAAATATACTAGAGAAAAGGAAAGATGACTGATGTTATACAGAGTCATGGTTGAACAGTAGTGTGTGTATGTGTGTGCTCACTCACACTTTCTGTTTGTTTAGGGAAGAGGTGCTCAGGTGAACCGTTACCACGGCAGCCAGCTCCCTGGTTGCCAGGCAGCACTTCCTGCTCCTCTCCAGAATGGGAGGCCCCAGGTATTTTAGGAAATGTTGGTGTGAAGAGGAGGAAGAGGCAGTGGAGAGAGAGAGAGAGAGATTATGTGATGCTTTGGCAACATTTTAGACACATGACTCAAGTGTTAGCTGCTTCTGTTCTATAGTGAAGAATGTTTTCTCACTCCTTTTTTAAATTGGGCTTGTTTGTGTGCATGGCATTAGGTTAATAGTTAAGTTGGCCAGCAGGCTAGTCTGTCACAGCTAGTTAGCTCCATAATCCAAGTCCACATAGAGAGAAATACCCTCAAACATGTACACACCTACAGTCTTACATCCCATTATCTCAATACTGACACTGTAACCATGGCACCCAGCCCAGTTGCTATAGTGACATGGACTTCCTGTGACTTCTTGAAAAAGTTAGGCCCTAATCAGATAGCTTTTTAGCTGCCCGGTGCCGCTGTTTGTGATTGCATTCAATGAGAGTGAGGTGTTTGGTTCACTCATTTTGCATTGCTGAGCACCTTGCGTCTTTCTGCTCAGTGTTTTTTGTGTTTTTTGCAGGAATATGTTGACCGACTTTAGTGGAAATAAAATAAATTCAAATCCTGCTTTGCGGACATGGCTTGTGCCCCGATGACTTTTGAAACCATCTAATTCTACGCACGGCACCTTGTTGTTGATTGGGTTACTGTTAGAGAAAACACCAGATCCATAGATCCCCTTTCTGCTTTTTTCAAAATGCATAATAATAAGATAACCAACATATTTAGAAAGACCAAAAACAACATAAAAGGAAGCAAGTCCTACCCCATGTGCTGTGCTAAGGTTTAAATACAAACTTTACTGCTTCTTTGGCAGCTTTCTTCTTTTTTTTCTTCCTCTCTGCATGCCGTTGGGCTATGCCCTCTTTAGTTTCGGGAAGGTAACAGTGAGGCTATATTGGGGCTCAAACAGATTGTCTGGTTAGGTTGATAGTTCTCTGGAGGAAGCAAGTCTGAACCTGAAGAAAGGGTCTAATTTGGAAAATGAATAATAGGATGTTTAAATGTCTGTATAGTGAACCTGTTTTAGCCAAGTTTTTCAATTGTCCATCTCCTACAACAGAACATAATTATTTCTAATTATTTCTAGTGTCTAAGTATGCACATGCTCACAAGCTGTTGCAGGTCAACTGTTGTAAAATAGTAGCATAGCAAAAACACATGTCTGTAATTTAGATACAAATTTAAGAGTTTTAAAGAAATTATAAAATACTCTTCTTATTTGTAATATAGTGATTTATTTAGCTTCAGTTTTGGTCAGTTCTCTTAGTTTATTACTAAATTAGAGAGGGATAGCACATATTAAGCAACATTGCTGTAAAATGTTTTAGTTACAGTTATAAAACAAAAAGCTTATAGTCGTCTGACATCATGGAGATGAGACTTAGGTGGTAATGCTGAGATAAAACACAAGTGGAAACAGGCAGTAAGCTCACTGTAAATTCTGATTAGTTAACCTTACTTAAAAAAACTAAACTAGAATAGAAATTGTATTTCTAACTACAATTGCTTATTAAGTGTAGTACACTTACAGTGTAGTTTAAACAGTACTTACACATGGAGTACTCATAATTTTTATTTTAAACAAAGTCATTTTAAGTTTATTGCATTGTGTGCTGTCTTTCAAATGACACATTTATTTTGGGTTGGATAAACTAAAGTGACGTTTGTTATAACTTTGAATGTCTGAGTTGCAGTCACTGATTGACTTAATAACACCAAGGAAACCCATTGTCTTTAAAATTTCAAGTAATGGTTCTCCATGTAACTTTAGTTTACCAAACTCCTGTCATACATAACTTTCTACACATTGTCTTCAGTCATGGTTTTTTAACCACGCTCATCCCCTCAAAATTAATAAGCTTCCATTACCACTGTAACAATACTACGCTATACCACAATAATATGCTATTTTATTCTATACTACTAAGGTAAAAAGACCCGCACCCTCACAGCTGTTCCATCTAAGAACGTTTTTTTCAATTAACTATAAATATAGTTCTCAGATCAGTCCCACTATAGTGTAAACTGCATAAATAGGAAACACATTTTACTTTCAGCAGTGTACTTTCGAAAAATGTAATCCTCCCTCCATCGTTCTCCTCCAAATATCAGCAGGATTTTCCAAACGCAGAAAAAGCTCAATGGTCAATTGCACTGGGTTTATGAATTGCACCAATATGCTTTGATACTTACCAATACTTACCTTAATGACCCTGTAAATATCTAAAAGTTTTACTTGATTGTTTTAAGTTAGTGTAACTCAAAAACAATGAGTAAAGGGTTTTTTTCACCCTGCAATTACCCCTAACTAAGAAAACTAGTAATAAGTGCATTTGTTGAAAACTGAGTAAAATTAACAAAAATAAACAAAGTTAGGATTACTATTTGATTTTACATTACATAAAGAGATTTGGTCAAGTTATGTATAATTTACCGATATTATAGTAACATATTGTAGGTACTGTAAAGAAATATTTTCTTATTAGTAAAGGAACTGAAGTACGGAAATGGCAAATTAGGTTTTTAAACAGTATCATTATTATTGTTTGTCATTGAGAACTGATAAGTATATAATATTTTTTCACTGTAAAATGTCCGGCATTAGGTTTTTTAAGCACAGCCTTTTGTTGTTTCTATGTAAAAAACAAAACTCACTGAGCTTACCACACTCAAACTATGTTGACGTAATTACCACAGAGATATGCTAGAGTGTAATCCACAGTCTCCATTTAACAATACAACCCTAGCACAATCATAATAGCAATGCGATAGCCTATTGTATTAAGTACTGTATAAAAATATAGTATAAAACACATTTATTTTCTGTTTGAGACATTAATGCAATTTAAATCCAAAATGGTGCAAACTAAAAAAGATTAATAAAGATGGTGTATATTATTGAGTTAAATACTTTTTATTACACTTGGCAAGTGAGGCAAGTCAGGAGTCATATTGAAAGGGTCAGGCAGTGAAAACAGGGAGAGAGGCAACAAAGTGTAGAGGATGGAAAAATAAATGAACAGAAAGAATGTAATGTTGAAGACAGTGAGATGAGTGACTTTGAGAGAGGAAGCAGAGAATGTAACGATAATTCATGCAACATTTAACCTGATTTAACCTGAATTTACAGTCTTTACCAGACTTTAAGAATATAATGAGAAGTTTCTGTGGGCTGACAAGTTATCCTGTTAAGTCATGATAATCTTCAAAAAATATTTTTAGAATAAATGGATATTTGTTATATGTAAGATCATCCTACAATACAATACAGTACATATCTAGGATCGAAATAGAAACACAAATTGTGTTTCCGAGGATCTGGATATATAATATTATAAACTTTATTTGAACATTATTGTGCTCCTGTATTGAATTACATTAGATTATACAGCTGCCAGCTAAAAAACTGTACAAACTGTCTTACTTAACTGTGGTATTATTGAACTAGTTTGATTTACATGCATGATGATCTAAAGTACATTTAGACCAGGAAACCACTTAAATGTAAAGTAATTAATTCTAAACTATTTTAGACTGATTCAGGTGGACAGTAACTAGTGGGGCAGCGTGACTTGATGGTGACAGACAGAGCTGCTAGAACTGCTGTTTGTCTCTGTGTGGTGTTAATAGCATAGTAGAAGGAACTGGGCGCTAAACGTGTTACTTTAAATCACATTACAGCTAAGTAGCCTGAGCCACAACTGTAACACACAAATGCACACAATGTCCCTGTGACATTCATTTAAGTCAATTATTAATGATGTTGGTGTATGACGTCTCTGTGTAACCTGTTCCTTCTTGCTCTCATTCACAACATGTGACCTGTAGGTGGCATCAGAGGACAACAGAGCTTCATTAAGGGTTGAGGTTTGGTGCAGGTTTTTTCCTTAATGGGATAGAATTCCAGTTTAGACATAACGTATGATCAAGATACAATGAATGATTCCTTCATTCATTGTATTCAGAAATATAGACCAGAGAGGTACTAATTTAAGTAGTGATTCCCAGTTTGGAGGTGTTTTAAACTAAGAAATAAACTAAATAGTAAAACATAATTTCTTCAGAACTAGGATTAAAACATCATGAGATAGATGACATCAGATCAAATTGCAGAAGCTAAACAGACTGCTCTGATGTCAACTAAATGGTAAAAATGGGATTTCTCTTTTGCAGAAAAAACTACATTGAGAAGAAGGTCTGATTCGTCCAACACATGGCTGACACAGAGGGCCCACTTTAACACATACAAAAACACAGCAGAAGGACTGGGGAGAGGAGTCTAGACTCAGCCTTCATGAATTCACCGCACACCTCAGGTGATTCTCTGTCAATGTGTCTGTCAATCTCAAACAGCTGGTGTGGCATTTGTTCTGGTATTACAAATGTCTCTGACGGGCCTGTGGTGAATTGGTAGTGGTGGTAGGAGTTGTCTGTAGTTTGCTGTCTTTATCTTTGTAGTTTCTAGGGAAACTAGCATCTTAAACACATTGCCAATACAGCGTAATGTTCTTTTATATCATGTTTGGATTTGCTGTGTTAAAGTGTTCACCTCCTAATTTAATCCATTGATCAACACAAGCTTTAGCCTTTTTTTTAGAGTTGATTATTATTTTGTGTGCTTTGTTGTTGCATTTGCCAGAGCATTCATATATGTAAAGGAAACATCATTGAGCCAGCACCTGAGTCAGATGCAGGTGACTGGAGACATCAAACAAGTGTCTGGTAGCACTGTGATATCTTCAGCGTGGTAGTACAGTCATGTGTTCACTGACAAAAAGAACCATAAAAAATACATTCACCTGTGTTTGGATGAAAATAAGACATATGGAGTTAACACATAGGATGGTGAGACACTTTTCAGACTATACCCCCTTATGCATTCTGCTGTCACCTGTGGTGTTTCAGCCATGCTGTGTTTTCAAAGACTCTGAGTGACCATCATACTTTGTATTTTTAACAATAGAGAGGTGCTAATGAAAAATTAACTTAGAAACACAATATAATGTAACTGGTCTGATTATTACATGGTGAATATACTGTAGATCCTGAACTATAACAATTCTGTCCAAATGTACACGCGAATGCAGTATTATTTCTGTCAAGTTTGACTTCTGACATAAATCGTACTTTTTGTTGTTAAGTGCCATGTTTTATGACCCGTTTTGTGTGTACATCCACATGTTTCCCCTACAAATATGGTGACCTCCCATGCCAATAAGACCTCTGTCATGCTTACATGAGCGACAAAAAAGATTTTGTATATGGAGATGTTAAGTTCACAACCAATCCACTTCTTTTTAAAGTTCGTGGGTAGGTATGAAAGTGATCCCTGAACTGTTCCTGTTAATGTTGTGCCCATATTTCACTGCCTGCCCTACATCCACTCCACTGCCTTTTTTACTTAAAGAATGAGAACCAGCCGTTGCAAAGAGGCAGACGTTGTTGACTTACTAAAGAAAGTCTGAAAGTCCACACATAAGTGAAACGAAATTATATTGATGGGATGTTTAAGTTTTAATCTGATATATCAGACTTCCCATAATAAGTTCCAATTGGTTGGCCTCATAAATCTTTCTTTCATAACTTGCAGAATTATTAGGAATATTCTGGAATATATGTCATCACCATAAACAGCTTTTTAGAAGAGGAACATCTTAGAGGGCTTGAGCTGAGGCCCCCAGTGAGACATACAGGAGAAATTATTTGCGTGAAATAAATGCATCTTATTAATGTTTTGCACAATGTTTTACGTGACCCTTAAATGAAATTTACCAACCAAAGGTGCTGCCACGGTGCCTGAAAATATTTCAAGGGGAAACACTGCATACGCCATGTGGTCTTAAGGATGAGGTAGTTAATGCCTTTGTAATGTCCCAAAGCTCTGCGTGAACGGCTGTTGTAATGCTAAATCTATCCACCAAGAAGAGCAGTGCTTTGTTTTAGTTTACTGCAGAGCTAGACGGATATTCTGAATGTTCTCTAAAATTTGTCAGATCCACTGAAGTGAGACCATTAGCCCAGGTTGACTGACTGACAGCTGATCCAAATGCTAATCAGTGTCAGTGTGTGAGTAATAACAGCCATTTAATTACGCTAGATATGAATGTTTATATGCCATTTGAGACATTTTGCCATGGACGAAAATCTGGATTTGACTGGCTATACAAGAGAAGATTGGGTTGAATTTTAAGGACAATATTTTCTAGGGCCAGTATTTTTAGTCATAACAATCTCCAAGTTGACATACTCAATCATCCTTTTACAAAAGTGTTCATATTATGTTTGACCACATGTTATATTTTAGATTACAAACATCAGAAACATTTTAGTATTAAGTTTCCTGCCCAAAGACTCATTGACATGTGGAGGAGCCAGGGATCAACCCACCAATCCTGCAGTCAGCTAACACTGTACTCTGCATGCTAAGACAGAGGAACCTTGTACAAATGAAATTACATTTTAGTCAGGGGGACTGTGGCACAGGAGGTACAGTGGTTGTGCGCTGTACCTAAGTTGTTGATCCCCAGCTCTTCGGTCACGTGAAAGTGGCGATGAGCAAAAAGCACTGGCCAGCTGCATAGCAGCTCCCCCATTGATGTGAAAGAGTGTGTATGCAATTGAGTGTGAATTGGTGAATAAGAAGCAGTGTAAAGCGCTTTGAGTACCAATAGGTAGAAAAGCGCTATATAAGTGCAGACCATTTACATTAATGTCAATGTTGTGATGTTGTATTTATAATACTGTTAAATTGGCTGCAAATAAGCTAGGGAATTGTTAGGAACATATTAAGACTTTCCAGCTAGAATCAATACCAGAATCAGTCATCATACCTCGTACATTACCTCATAAATGTCAATTGTAAATTCTTACGGTTATATTGTTTTTATATTCCATACACTATTTTTAATCTGCTTGTGAGTGCATGCTCACACACAAAAAGTGTATAGTGTGATGTAGTGGATTGCAGAATGTTAGCAGTAAGTAGCATATGCCATGGATGCAACATTTTTCTTCAGATATATTTTAGAGCACTATGGATAACAATTTTACAATCAGATAACAGATAAATGATTTCTGACACAGGTACTGACTTAGTAATGTTGAAGTTCAGCTACAGCATTATACCACACACTTTTTTAAAGGAACCAAAGGTGTAACGTGTCTTTGTGGTTTTGCCACATTTCTAAAAATGGCATTGGAACCTTGGAACCTTTAACATGCAATGACTGTTTGGTTTTTTTTTGTGACCACTTGGGGGCAGCAGAAACAAGTTGCGAACACAATATTGGCAATATCACACAATTATGATAAAACTGATGCCTCTTATTTACACATCTAGCTGTTTTATACATATGTCATGTATATTATGCACTGTAACCGTGTGTGTGTGTGTGTGTGTGTGTGTGTGTGTTTGTACGTGGATAGCCAGAGCATGACTGCTTGATTGGGTAACATATAAACAAGACGCCTTTAAGGTCACCTCAAGATTTTTCTTTTTCTTTTGACTATGTCCTGAACTGAATGACTGGTTGATAGACTGCCTGTAATTTAGTTGTTATGGATACAGATATAGAACATAATGTGTACGCACACACACTATACCAACACAGACACACAGACAGCAGTGTGACTCCAGGGGTTGATGTGCCTCAAATAGAAACGCAGAGATGAGTCATCCACTGAGCTACTGCAGTACAAATACACACACAAAGACACAGGAACTTACACACACCTTTAGCAGATGTGTTTAGTATGTGAGACCATTGAGATGTCAGGCATGTTTCCTGGTCAGTGCCATCTCTCTCTTTTTCTGGCGGCCAAAGTGATTTTATAGATGATATAAGGTAACAAACTAAGTCTTTAATAAATAATCTTGGTACTGGATAATAGAAAAATAATGCAGCAATTCGGGTGAATGTAAAACAGTTAAGGGTATTACAATTTTGTTTTCACTTTATTTACATTAATTTCCTCTTAAAAATGTATTCTGTGCTTGAGCTTGAGGACACAGAGAGCTGGTTACACAGAAGGTGAGGAGCGTAATGAAAAGATGATAGTATGGTGATATGATGATGATAAAAGTGATGATGAAATAATTAAATTCACATTTTTAACCCCTTTGAATGGAAACTGTCATAGCAGCAGCAAAAATCAGCCCAGAAATAAAAAGCTAACAAATACAGAGAACTCAAAACCAGGTACCATATTAAAATGAAACAGAATTTATCTGAGCTAATACATTGCGTCATTTAAGACTTTTCAATGGTTGGTTACATAAAGACCAATCCTTGTTTTTTTTTATTCATACACTGTGTTTTCCTGCAGTCAGACAATCTCCATTGCTCTATGGTAAAACACTGGAACCTATAGTCCTTAAAGTACAGCTACACTTAGTACTGAGCTGCTGAATGGAACAAACAAATCCTATAAATAGCACCCAGCAGTTTGAATTAATAATATCCACAAAGTGAGCAGTGCAGATTTTGGTCAAAAAATAACTTTCAGTGAGTCTCCATGACATTTCCCAGGTGCAATGTGCCTGTGAAATGCTGCTGTTGGATGAAAACTGCATAAATGTATTTTTATTGGAGTTTTCTTTTGGATTATTTTTAGCTAGATATAAGGTAATATTCCATCTAAATGTAAGTAAACACAAGGTAATGTCATATTTTATTTTTTCTGGTATTTACAGGAAAATTTTCATTTGCAAATTAAACATGTAAATAAAAACCATAGATGGATCAACATGCGCTTATTGTAATTTTTAGAGTCTTGTCATCAACATGAAAGGAGATTAGACATTATTACAAACAAAATACAACGCCTTGATCACGGAACTTAAATGCATTTTCTATGCTGACCTTAAGCTAACCTGCTGCTTAACTCATGAATTAGTTCCCAAGCAAGTGTAATATCTGGTAGTACACTACTCACAAAAAGTTAGGGACATCCAACTTTCAGGTGAAATTTCAGAATGCACCTAAAATGCACTGTAACCTTTACAGGTGAACTAAATTAGACCTTTTCTAAAGTTTTGAATGCACATGTCCAACTGGTTAATGTTTCAGTAGTTAATGCATAACATGCTGTTCTCTCACAGGAATCACAGCATAATTCATGGATCACGTCTGATCCATGAATCAACCACTAAATGTTCTGATCTATGACAATTTGTATTTAAACAATCTTTTTCCTCATGCTGTTCACATTTTATCCCTAACTTTTTGTGAGTAGTGTATACATCTGTTTTTGTTGATTTCTTGATAGCTCTAGCAAGATCTATGTCAACTACTTCATGCTTCATGCAACATGGTAACTGGAAGTATTCATTGTTTATTACATCCCATGCTATGGATAAAACTTGCATGTTATATGCATAAACATGTGCATCATTGTATGGCATGACAGAATAATGTTACTTAATATTTAAGGATATGAGCAACCTTGTCTAGAATAGCATTGTTCAGATTAGTATGTGGTTCATCCAGTGGCATTTTGTCCTCAACACAGACTGCTAACACTACTGTACTATTTGACCTGCTTTCCAGGCTTTTGCTGCAGTCCAGATGTTGTTTCTTGTGGTAGGATTTTCTCTTCAGTTTTCTTTTCAGCAGGTGAAATACATGTTTAGTTGGGTTTAAGTGTGGTGATTGACTTGGTTGGACTAAAACCATCATTTTCCTTATGATGAAGTCCTTAGTTGAGTTGGCAGCATGTTTTGGATCATTGTATTGCTGTATGGTCTGTAAGCACTTCCTAATTAGTTTAGTTCCATTTCTGTTTAAATTCGCAGACAAACTGTTTCTTTATACCTCTGAATTAATTCTGCTGCTGCCACTCATGAGTTATACTGTATCATCAATAGAGATCAGTGAGCATGTTCCTGAGGCAGCCATGCAGCACTACCCATGATGCTACAGTGCTTTACAGATGAGCTTGTATGGTTTGGATCCCAACCACATTCTTTCTTTCTCACTTTGATAGAGATTTATCTTCTTATCAGACCATAAAACTTGGTTCCAGAACATTGTTGTCTTGGCTATGCCCTCAGTTACAAAATGGCTCGCTTTCCACCCATAGACAACACTCTGGTTTTGATGTTGATCAGTTCTATTTCAGTGTTCTTAGGTAAAACCCATGTCTAAAACAAAGTGTATTCATTGTGCTGTGTACATTGTTTGAACGATCGATCTCACATGGCACCTGAGGGTAACAAGAAACACTTGTCAATGAAATGTTCCAATATTTCAACTCATTTAAACCAAGCAAAAATAATTGTTCTTTCTATGTCAATATTTTCGGACTAATAATAATGTAATAAGTGGCATGTTGGCATGGCCAAATTTTTTGCAGGTTAGTTTTGCACTTAAAGTTTACTTAGGACAAATACTAGGACAAAATTCAACTTACATATAAGTTAATGAACGTCATTGGTTTGAGACTGTTTTGTCATCAACCAAAATATTGCCATCATATTTGGCCCAATGATGATGCTTAATGCAAACATACAGATCTTGACTGACTGAGTGTCTTCACCAGTATAATGGACAGACTAACTGAGTGACTGACAGGCTGACTGAAAAACTAGCACTGCCATCCCTAGAGCCACTCTAGCATAGCAACAAATTGTGTCTTATCATACACTGTACATAGTCCTGCCCACGCTGTTTGATTGACAGGTGAGCTATGGGAAATGCAGTGCAGAAATGACAGTCTTTAAAGCCTCAAATGCCCCCTCCCCCCTTCACCTCCTCCACCCAACCCCAGAGCTTTAGGCTTACAGCTTTCCTTCTCTCTTCATCTATTTTTATCTGTAGCTCCTCCTTCTCTCTAGCAAGCTATTTTCAGCCATAGTTCCTCCATCACAACCCCCCCCCCACCCCCCCCACTAACTCCTATGTTAGTAAATGTCTCTTCTCATCTCTTCTTCTAAATGCATTTAGGAAAATGGTGGTGTGAACCTTGAATGGGTTTCTTGGTTTCCTCACATTCTCCTTGTTGATATTTGTGACATTCACTAAAATGCAATGAGTTGCTGTTGACTTTATCTTTATCCGTCTAACTTCCTTTCCACCCAGTGATCTACTTTCAGTCTCTCTCCTGCTCACCCTCCTCCTTCTGTCTCCTCTCTCTCTCTCTCTTCCCTCATTCATTCAGCAGCTCAAGCAGCACAGACACTCCCGCGTACACACAAATAAACATGCCAGTGGTTCGTAGTGAATATTAGCTGTCTGACCAGCAGCCTTTTCTTGTTGCCTGTCTTCTCCTTTTTAAGTATGGGATAAGAAAAACAACGTGTGATTCCTGGCTGTTAATTTTTCTGGGAGGATTCTAACTCGCTGCTCATCTTCTTCAGACCAGCCTGACTCTCCTCACATTTCCTTATTTTTTTATTATACTGCTCTCTCCCTCGTCCTTCCATTTCCCTCTCTCTGTCATTCTCTCAGTGCTCTGTTCTAATTTTGGAAGCATGGAACCTCGGGGAGCGCTCTCCCAAAGCTATTTACGTCCTTGCCTCTCCTCCTCTTCCTCCTCCTCCTCCTCCTTCTCCGCGTCTCCTCTCACTTTCGTCAAGCAGGAGGAGAACAGCATGAGGATACTTTGATGCACCAGAGCAGAGGAATTCGGCTTTCCCTTGTCTCTGTATTTTTCTTGCGTTCTTCGCTGTTAGAAGCAGAAAAGAGGCTGAAGCTGCTCTGCTCTCAAACCTGACTCTTTCCTTCACCTTTCAGCTTAAGGAAATACAGAGTTTTACTGGGAAGCAACCAGATTTTATTCATTTTCTCCTGGTCTTGGTTTTGAGAATGTGATGGTTTGGTGGTCTCAGGTTTAGTGCACCACTGAAAACCATCTACCATAATGACTGGTACATCTCAAAACATACCAGCCACTGTCTCAGGAGCCAACCAAGTGCTCTCCATGGATTAGGACACCCAGTGATGAAGTTTAGGCTACAAAAGGATTTTGTCACAAGTGTCGTGGGTCATCGCAGCACAGCCAGAGTCATTAGAAGCTGGAGCTGGAGCCTAAACTGACGGTCTATGCTGGAATACACAATAACAGCACAGAGGATATTTTTTTCTGGAAATTTTAATGGAAGTAGTTTCAGGATTATTTCACAGTAAAAGCACAGACAACTTTTTGTAGTTTGGAAGTTTTCAGTTGAACTAATTATTAATTTTTGAAAGCACATTTGAGTATTTCTCCACTCCCACCTTGTCATTGACAACTTGAATCCTAAGCTAAGCCATTCTGGTATTTCAGAAGAAAAACTGACTGGTGTTTTTGTGAAAAGTTGAACACTGCCTCTTGTCTTGGCATGCTGTTGCATCCCACGGTGTCAGGATTGTGCGCCATGTTGCAGACCATCTATGAGACTGAGTCCTGTTTTTCCTCTACCAGCACAGACAGCCACCACAAGCCTCTGGAGCTCCTGAGTGGCAGCAGGGGCTCCAGCACTGCCATGCCCACTGCTGGTGAGTCATACGTGGGAAAGGAGAGGTGGGATGGGGGTGGTATTTATAATGTCTGTCAGTAACTTTTGCATTTTTGATGGAAGGTTTATGCTCAACCTTTTTAGCACAAAGCCATACCTGTTTGTTATGGTACTGTAAGAGAAAGTGAATTGTTATAAATGTAAACAGCATTACTTGTGTCACTGTGTCTGAGCTTAAAGTTTTAGTTGCTAGAACAGTTCAGAGGTTCTCAAGTATGCATTTTTATACAGCAGCGCAGAGGGAGAGAATCGCGGCAAAGATAGCGTACGAGATAAAAGGGGCAGGTGCATGCTGGTGGAACTTAGTTAAAGTAGTTTGGTGACAATGATCAACAGAAGCTATCACACAGGTCTTGGAGGCAGTTATGATACTTTTAAATTCTTGGTGTACAATTGCTGCACTTTCCATCCAAATTTGTACTGTTTAATCTATATTTAAATACATAATTTTAATATATTTTTAGATTCCATGTAACTTTTATATTCTATATAAAACCCCCAGCACATCAGCCATAAATTCCTTTATAAATGACTGTGAATAGGGCTGTCCTCGAAAGTTCTTTTGTGATGTCATAAGGCAATCAGAAGATCCCATCAGCATTATTCTTACATTAATGGGCTGCAGTCATTCTTTTCATTCATATACACATATGCACTCTGTTGGAAAACCCAGTGGACCATGGATAAATTATGGGACCTTTTAGAACTTCAAAGCACGTTTTGTGAGTTAGTGTCCTGGTCAGCCAACTTCTAGAAAGGTATTTAATGTTCAAACCCACATCTAGTTTGTGAATAAAAAAGGTTCAGTGCCTTCGTTCAGACACATGGCTTCTAAAAGACCAACAATATTTGTTGTTTAGGATTAGGTACAGTTTGAAGAACAGTGTGGCTGCTGAAGTGAAGTGAGAAAGGTTTGGAGTGTGGATTGACACCACTTTCTGATGCCAGCAGGTTAGTTTATACAAACAGGATGCATTCAGTCTAATCTTCTTAGCAATTACATCGTTGGTTAACGGTGGAATCCAGGTTAGTCTATACTCTGTGTGTATGTTGGGGGGTTCACAGGCTTCGTTTTTACTTACATTGTTCACACTTCTTTTCTTAAACTTGGCTTGCATTTGATGACATTGATGTGTGTTCGCATGCAGTTACTTATTTATAAATGGTAAATGTTCTGCACTTATATAGAGCTTTTCTACCTATTGGCACTCAAAGCGCTTTAAACTGCTTCTTATTCACCCATTCACACACAAGTTGGAGTTCAGTGTCTTAATGGCTGAAATGACTGCCATGACTGACAATATCACTTGACATTCCATCTTCTACATGGAGTGACAAACTTGCTTTTGAACTACAAAAAAACACCTTGGCACCTGTAGGATTTTTAGGAATAAACTGGCAAACATTTGCCTATTTACACATTTGGCATTATGCCTCAGTCCATATAATAAGTTTAATATAATAAGAATTTGCTTTAGATGTTTTGGTCTCCACCAACTCATGAATGAATGTTGTGTCTTTTTAGCTGCTAATTGCTCTATAATGTTCAGCAGTTAGTCTACAGCTTTATCTGTCTGCTGCTTGGTACCGGCCAGATGGCTGCCTGTCGCTTGTTGAAATGAGTCTAATGAGAGTGAAGACATTAAAGCTGCAGGCTGTAAAACTGAAACAGTCAGCTAAAAATGCTCAAATGGCTGAAGGGAACTTCTAGGGTGGATGATAAAAATTCTGTTTTTTTTACTATGAGTGACCGCTTTCACATTCACGTAACCGTTTAAACCATTGGTAAAATATTGATGAGCCCAGCTCTAAAAATATGCATAGTTCGTAATTGATTGAACCAGATGTTGTTAAAGACATTAAGCTCGGAGCAGCAGCATCACAGTGGATGACCTACAGTCTGCCAGCCCATAATACTCTTGACCCACCCCTTCATCTCTATAGCAACAGTACACATGTAAGTCCTCTCTCGCCAAGCTTCTAATTTGCCTGAAGTACACACGGCTATTATACTATTTTTGCCTTCTCTCTGTCTTTTCTTTGCCCCCCTCTCTCTCTCTGTCTCTCTCTCTCTCTCTCTCTCTCTCTCTCTCCTTCCATGATTGTTTTGCAGGGCTGACGTCATAGTGCCTATTTTCTTTTAGCATTGCAGAACGAACAAGACAAGGGAAAAAAGAAGAGAAAAAAGGAATATTAGTTTCCAGAAAATCCTCCAGGCAGCAGCAGTAGAAGTAACAGAAACAGGGAGTCACACAGACACACAGAGAAAAGTCACTCATCCCGGGCTTAGCATGAACAGCTCTGTATTTTCTTCTTTTAATTTAATTCATAATTAATTATACAATTGCTTCATAATAGAAGCAAGAAATCTTGGAAAGCACTTAGTGTAGAATCTTTGGTTCTGGATTTTGGCTGGATCACATGGCATTGCTGTCAGAAGTTTGAAATTCCCAGTAGTTGAACTGTAGTTCAGAACTCATGCATTCCAGTGGTCCAATTACAAAATCAAAATAATTAAATAGTAATCATAGAAGATTATCTAGTAATCTAAACTAAACTTACTACATAATGTATAGCATAGTAAAATCTTCATTTGTAGTTTTTTTATCTATTTATCCATTTTAAAAAGAGCTGCAATATGAGCATCTATCAGATGTGGGTAAAGGCATTGTTTTAGCCATTTCTCAACAATCTCGACAATGACAAATATTTGATATTTAAATGGATTCTTTTATTTGACCATTTCTCCAAAAATGAAAGAGAATCTGTTTCCTAACAAAGATAATATTAAATATATTATATATGATAATATTAAAATCATTTTCGATTTTTGAACCAATTTTAAAAGCATCGGAGTCCACAGACATAACAGCATATTTACAGATTTAAAAAAAAAAATTACCTTCAATAGTAAGAACTCACACAATTAAGGATTCACCTAAGATGCAGCACAACACACTTGGCATTGATACTAAAATTCTGAGTGGTAATTCCAGCGACTTCATATCTCACCAAAGATTACGTGATCACATGTGACTTCAAAACAAAACTAACATAGAGACGGACTGTTGTCATCAGTGAGTAGCACTTGTGTGCTATTTTTGAAAAAGGGAAGCTAAAGAGGGTAAAATCTGTGGATGAAGTCTGAATCAGTGTGAGCTGCAATAGAGATGGAAATAAAACTTTCCTTTAAGTAACAAACACAGCTAGTGCAAGCTACTGCTTAAATGAAACAACATTCTTTTGATGAAACTTCTTGGTCAGCTCGCTCTTGTTGGCTGTTGTGAGTTTCTGCTTAATATTCCATTGATCCTTTTGCACAGAACAAGATATTGTCTGTGAGGCAGCATACAGTATGTTGCTCCAAAACCAAAACATTCAGTGTAAGTTACACGGAAGTTACCCACGCTGTTTACCAATGCTGTGTGGAGTAATGCCCCTCACAGCATCATCGGATGTTGGCTTTTGACCTCTGCAAGGATAACATGACAGATAGTCCTTTTCCTCTTTAGCATGAATGTTGCAGCATCAACGATTTTCAAAAGTAATTTTACATTTTCACTTGTCAGGCCACAGATTTTCGATTTCACCTCAGTCCATTTTAAATGAGTCAAGCTATCAGAAGGCAGCATTTCTGGAACTTGTTTTGAGTTTGTATCTGGAGCGATTACCTGTGTTCACTAACAGTGTTTTTAGAGGTAGTTTTTTCGAATATCATGGATGTTTGATTTCTTTTTTCTGTTTTCAAAGCGATGAACCTCACCTAATTTTTACCTCTGAAAGACCACACTTCTGAAAAACCCAATAATGATACTGACATGTTGCCTTTTTAACCTCATTAGTTATTAGATGTTCAAATGTTTCTTTCTTTCTTTTTTTCCAGGCTTTTGTTGCCACAGTGCCAGCATTTTATGGGATTTTTGGAGTGATGCTCAGTTAAGCAATTACACTACGTCACCTTTGGTTTGAAGGAATTGTGAGGATTTTATTTTATTTTTGTACTGTTCTGTGACATTTTTATATGATGTCCCAATAACACCTTTTCCCAAACAGAGTACAAGTACAGATACTTACATTTGAATGATTGCTGATACCAAGTACTGTCACAAGTACAAAACTGTTGTGCTTCTAGCATGGGTTGCTGCACAGTAAAATCCTCATCCATCTGCTGCATAGTTAAGCTAATAAAAGACACTGACTGATAAGAGCTGCTGGTCCAAATATTATTGGACACCTTGGGGAGAAAAACACATTCAAAGACTGAACAGTTCACATTTGAATGCTGTTTTCACCAGCTGTCACAGATTCTAGTCTCTGCTAGTCTGGAAGGAGCACACACCTGATAACTGGAAGCTAAACAGACCACACTGACTGTAGATTCTTTAGAGGGACATGGTGTTAAAATACTTTTGTAAAATAAAGCAACTTTCAGGTAAAGCTATAGTTACTGTAGATCTCCCTTGGTTTTGGCCGATGTCAGTCGTAAATATTAAACATATGTAAATAAACATAAGAATGATGGGAATGACTGCTAGTAACTGGATCTACAGAATTTCGCAGAACAGAGCAGTGAGCATTAGTTATGTTGTTGTGACTTATCTTTGCTGCATACCTGCTCAACCACCGTGAGGTTAACATGGTATCAGGTACCCTATTGGAGTTTTAAGCAAGAGTACAAATAGACCAGGGCAGTATTGGACTTAATACATTGGGTATTAGGTCTAATACTGCTGGTATCCGTAGTGGAGAGCATCCCTAATTGAGACAAAGGTTAGCAGAGTAATAGGAAATGTAGATAATTATTGTAGCTTTATAAACAGATATTTTCTTCATAATTAAGAGCATCATTGGGGTCCACCTAGGATGCACAGTCTTTCTTTGATTCTTTTTTTACTGCTTCCATCCTGGTGCAGGAATTACTGTATTTAAGTGTAGCTGTAGTGAGGTAGAGACCGATATGATTGACTGAAATGTTGTCTTAGCCCTGCCTCCTCGTCAGACTGTACTTTTGTGTGTGTATTTACCAGACTATAAATGTCTTCGGTTTGACGTCAGACGCTGGTTGCTGTGGAATGCTGTTCTCTTGCCAACACAGCAGTCTCTCTCATACACACACACACACACACACACACACACACACACACACACACACACACACAGGGACAGTGTGTGTGTTGTAGTGGAAGGGGAGACACGTGCGTCACAGCGAAATGTCAGAATATTTGTTTAGGTAATTTAGATGTGAGTGGCTGCACACGTATGCCCACACATATACACAGACATATGCCTTGTTTATCATTGGCTCTCCCTTTTTTTGGCTTTTGCCAACTTTCAAACACCTTAGAAGTTACAAACCAGAACCCAGAATCTGGGCTGCTTATTTGGGAATGTTTGTGTGTATAGGAAAATTGTCTTTTTACTCTTGAAGATTTTGTCAGGTATTTAACAAACCTTTCACTAAGCTATAAACAATGAAACTTTTTTTATTCACTGCAGGTACAGTATTTCTTCCTTGTGTCACTATATGAGGTCAGAGGTCATACTGGGATTAAAGGCAGTAAAGATTTGGAATAATGAAATCTTTCCTCTTCTAACTAGTCACAGTCCTCCAGGACAAGGCTAATAAGCTTGGCCTTATTGTGGCCACTGGTTAGTTTAGAACCCACGTGGCACACAAAAGCAGAAAGGGTGTGCCAAAGAACGGGAATACCTTTGTACAGAAAGGTCAAAGATCACACTACACATAATTGAATTTCCTCACTGCCCAGCAGACAGGAAATATGCTGATGTCACAACATGTTAAAGTCTGTGGTATCTTCCAGGAAATAGCTTGATCCAATAGCAGAGGTCAGCCATGGCCAGGAGAGTATAGTCAGTGGCAGGTCTGGTTCAGGGTCAAGCTTTCTCTGTCTCTCTATTTCTGTCTCTGTTTCTCTTTCTCTGTCTCTCTCTCTCTCTCTCTCTCTCTCTCTCTCTCTCTCTCTCTCTATCTCATTGACTCATTGCCCCACACAAACAGATCCAGTGATCACTATAAGCTGATTGGAGCAGTTAAGCTAATTGGGAACCTTAGCATTGTATCTTATACATGAATACTGTACAAAGCTAAATGACTACACTGAACATGTTTTCATAGGGTTCACAGTCCACCTCCATACATAGTTAACACCAACAGATAATCTTCACCTACCTTATAATATTTGCATTGCAGTAGTGGATGGAATTGTGCTTTTGTAAGTTTGTTTGGAAATGTGACTATTGAGAATCTGCCCCGTGAATCAGTTACACAAATATGGAGTACAATCATGCTCAGAGTGCATAGGAGTGAATAGTCAGCCTCCTAAAACAAACAGATGTTTTTATTTATTTATTTTTAATTCGCCATCAAACAAAAATGACCATTTAACCTCCAGCAGCCGGTTGCACCAACTGTTCCAAACTTAGCCTACTTTTTAAAAATAATACATTAATTGTGGAGTTTTACACATGGCTAAATTTAAAAGGTTGCCTTTTACAGACTCGGTCTTATGTAAAGGCATTAAATATAGGCATTAGGCATTAAATATACAAAAAGTAGTAAAATAAAAAGTAGTAAAATACTCCATGACAGGCATATATAAGAACAAAAGTATTATTTATGAATGTTACCTTGTATTAAAAGAGCTTGTTTGGCAGATAATCGTTTGACCTGTATATTAAATATATTAAAAGTATATAATTTACACTGCTGCATTTATGAGTAAGCAACATTGTGCAACTATTATAATTAACTAATACAATTAACATCTTAGTGGATTTTAACTTGGTGTTCAGGCCTCTACAAAGATAATTCTGATTAGACATAAGATATTGATTTGAGAATAGGGAAGGTAAAAAAAGCTCTTGAAAAAACTAAAATCATTAAATTAAAACTGTGGAGAAAAAGTACGATATTCCCATCTAAACTAAAATGGATATACTCAAGTTAAGTAGATAAGAAGATAAGAAGCTAAGACGATAATGAATGGCTGGCTGGATGGATGGATGTCCCACTCTTTATAAGTTACTACATACAATGCAACACTTCTCCATGTATGCAGACAGAAATAAAACTATTAAATATTAAAAAGATTTATATTTTGCTGTTTATATAATTGATTGCTCTTGATTTGATGGTGTTACTTATGTTTCCAGTTGTTCACTAGTTAAGACATTTTTGAGGTTTTAATGTCTTAGTATTTCTTACTTAGTATTTAGTATTTACTGAAAGCTTTGGAAGGACCTTATGTTCAAACTTACTGCTGCTTATTAGCCAGACCAATCCAGTCCAGTTGATCACACCATCACAGTAGAGATTTTCTTGAACACTTGAAGCATTTATTCCACTGACAGAAAAGGTCTGACTGAAAAGGTGATGAATATTTCCTGATGAGGTACCATATCTTTCATTTCACTCTGTGAATTGCCAGCTAATTCCACTTTGGTGCCTGTAGCACAGAATCAATAACAATCTGTCATACTTACAGTATTAGCTCAAGTGGCTGCCATAAATCCAGATCAGTATAACGTAGTGCATTTCTAAATGATCGCAAGCACAAAAAGACACATTAACATTATTAACAACTCCTAGAGTATTGCACTCATTTCTCAAAAGCATGACTGCACCAGCTGTTCCTGCAACACTTCTTTCCTTCTTTTTGACTTTGTTTAGTTTAGTTTCTTTATTTTTTTTTTACTGTATGTGCACCATACTGCTCGAAATGATGACAGCTTCTCTATAATCTGTGTATAAATACATATGTTGCATGTTAACATTATGTGTCCTAGCCATGCTGTATGTACTCTAGGTTAATGCCAAGGTAATATTAGGATAATTTTAAGTCAGTGCTATCTATTGCTAGGCTAATGCTAGGCTTGTGGCTATTTTTAGGCAGCAGAACACTGTGTTCCTCACTTTCTTACAACACTATTACAGCTCATTTCACTTAAATGGGAACCGTCTCTTGTCTTCCTCTGTTTGTATGCACTGAATTATGTAATAGTCTGCTGCGTCCCTGACAACAATTTCCAGCTTAATCAATCACTTTTTTTCTTTTGGTCTGTTTCTCTGTCCTACAGTAGTGGAGGTGAAGAGCAGCCTCCCATCGGGCATGCAGAGCCCATTAGGAACAGCAAGCGAGCAAAGAGGAGGAGGTGGAGAAGGTGGTGAGTAGTGAGTCCTCTTAGACTCCTAGAGGGTGGGGAAGGAGTTTAATGTCTTCAATATGGATTTGATTTAATGGGTCAAATGCTTGACAAACGTGGATCGGTGGTTTTAAACTGTGTTAAGGGTGCTTGGGTGGGTTCAGAAGTTACTTAGAGGAGCTCTTCCACAAGTCCTCTATCCAATGATCAACAAATTAACAATCTCTAGAACACCAGTAAATAATGTACTGTGATTCTGTGTGGTAAATGGGCATCCTATAGGGTTTTCAGTCAGAATTTTAATGAGGATCATTCTGTTTACAGGTGAGAGCGCTGCTTTTGGGGTATAACACCATAGGGAGCTGTGTGAAGTTTTATAAATGTTCTCAACTGATATCACTTGAGTTAATGTCAGTTGAAGGTGAAGACTGAAAATAGAAAAAGTGAGCTTACCAAACCTCTGTTGCCCACGTTGAATCTCTCTCTGGGGGCCTAGCTGCTCCAGGCTACCTGACTCACTACTAGCAAAACACACCCCTGTCTCTGTTGAGAAGTTTTGATGTGTTTCATTGTGTTTTTTAATTTTCAAGCAAGAAGTTTGCTTTGCAAATGTCTTTTCTAGCTGTGAAAGCCAGAAGCAGAGAAAACTATTGAGGCTTTCTTGAACTTCCTTTATGTTGACATCCCTCTCAACTACAGTATCTCCACTAGCATCAGAAGCCTATAGCAGCCCAAACTAACCATTTAGAGTAGGTCAGAGAAGTCCTACGGCTAGAGAAGTCCTAGTATAGAGCAGTTATATTTTTGAAGAGTCTGATATTACCTTTAGTGTAACCTACAGTATAGCTACGGTGTACAGATGTATGTTTTCTAAAGTCTACAGCCTTCCCAAAAGCACATTTTGCTGTTACATGTTGTATGGTAAAAGTTGTTAGAACTGGTATGACACATTTGCATGTGATGTTAACAAGTGTTATGCAACTATAGATAGCTATTTCTTTGTAACTGATGTTGATGTGTAAATTTGATAAAAATAAGCTTTGGTATGGTAGGCAGGAAGTAATTATCACAAGCCTATCTTTGCTTTGTGTTCTTTATTTGTGCTTGAGGTTTTCAAATTTATAAAGTTTGAGGAGCTTCTATCTGAGTACCACAAAGTGGTTGTTTGTAAATGGAGAAAATGCAAAAAGGTGTAGGACAAATGCAAGCAAATATTTTTTTATACTTTCAGTTTTGAAGTAGGATGCATGGAGCACAAAGTTGCTATGTGTACTGCCTGAATAATTGTAAAGTCTTTCTGTTTTTAGAAGGATGATATCCAATGCATGTTGTGATTTTATGTTTAAACCTTATAATATTGTGTAAACCAGTTGTTCTTTCCTGAGGCGTATGGCACAGAAGTAGAATTAAGAAACCCAGGATAACTGAAAAATCACAGCTTGACCTAGTTTAATCAGTGCATCCTGGCTTAATTCGTTGCACGTTTACTCGGCCAGGATGAGAAGGTGTGGCTATGTCAACCTAGGTGTAAATAATAGGAATACGTACGCATTTACGGTATTCATAAATAGACCACAGGATCGATCACAGAATTACCGATGCAAAAATATATAAGACTTGTGCTGCATAATTCTCACCAACTGAGTTTCAAGAAAGATGAAATGCTAGTGGAATCTGAGCCGTTTTCCTATGAGTCCAGTCATTCTGCTAAAGTGACTGCAGCTGCTACTCTAGGTATAGGTGAGTCAATACCCAACCTGAGGCTGTCCTCTGACCATCTTAGCCCACCTGAAGTACAGCGAGTGGTTGTGGAGCATATTGTCAAAAGTACAGACCCAATCTCACAACTACACGTCAGTTAAGCTCAGGCCGTTTTCAGGGAGAGTACCTTGCCCAAATTTTGAGGGAGGTGTATTACTCGAGTGGGTTACATGAGCAACAGCTTCTTATAGAAACACATAAAGAGGTGACAATAATGGACCAACTGAATGCATAGGTAGCCAAGAAATGAACAATTAATTATTAGTGCTCCAGTAAAACTGTCACAATTACTGTACAATTCAAAGAGTAACTTGTCCTTTCCACTAAATAACAGTGGAAATAGCAGTTTAAATGTGACTAGAGCAAGTGCACGTTACTCAGGAACTCATGAAGAGTAATTAAGTAACACTTATCCACAATGTCCATCTATTTTATTTTTTTAATCTGTTTTAAATACTCTTGTATCTATATTTAATCAATTTGATCTAATCTATAAAATGATTATTTTATTTTATTTTATTTTTTTATCTATTAACTGTCTCTTTACGTATGCATCTTTGCATCCAGCAGCCTACATAAATATTGAATGCCATTGCCCAAGAATGCCTGCCTCTCAGTCATAAATTTGTCTGCAAAGGGCCAATTGGTGCTAAATGCTTGTCTGAGTATTAATGATGGTATAGTTCATCAGCCAACAAATGGCACAACTTTAGGAAGAGGAAGCACGTGAATGGGACTTTTGCCTTTGTAGTACTTATTGCCCTCATTAAAATCGGACTTTTCAGCCGGTTCTTATAAGATCAACAACGCCTATAATATACTCATTAAGCAATTAGCCTGCTGTTAGGCAGAATAAATCTCTACAGTAACTTAATTTAGCGTAATGTAAGGTAACTTGCTTTAATGCTACTAAGTCAAGGCTAAATTCAGTCAGGATCACTGTAAAATCCTGATCCCTTCTCTTGGTTTTGGTCAATACCCTCATGTTCCTCAAGTACCCCTCCCCTGCTAGTTTTCTAGCCTGCACACTGCTGAATACAGGATCAGGTGTGTTCCAACAATCTACAGTTGAAAGTGGAGTGGAGGAGACAAAGTGAAATGGTATCTTACAGCTTCTAAATTGACAGAACACACCTAATCCAGGTAATCAGCAGAGTGTATAACAGGCATAGCAGTGGTACTTGAGGGCCAGGACTGAGGACCAGTAGTTTAAACAAACACAGTATAGAAAATTCTGTATCAAAGATGCTCTTAATTGGCCTTAACTAAGTGTAAATCATCATGGTTTTTACTGGTATTTTGAGACTATTTCATAATGCGTCAAGACATTTTGTATTAATTAGGTTTCCAAACTATAGACAGCCTTTGCATTGGAAGCATTGGAAGCTAATAAAGTTGGTAACTAATTAGCCATTGTTTGTTTGCTGGTTGAGAAGACGCATAAGAATTAGGTGATGCTAGTGTACATGAAATGTAACGGGGGGAAAAAAGAATGATGTGATTTAAAAATATCTGGACTTAAGTAATACTAAGCAAATGAGAGGTGAAACATCGGTACAAAAAACAGACAGAGTAAGCAATATATTTAGAAACATAGTCTGGATTTGGAGAGTTAACTTCTACTTTTCCAGGTGGGGGTCAAGGAGAAGGCCCAGGAGGAGGAGGCCCAGTGGACCTGCGGACAGAGCACAGGGTGGGGTCTATGTCTGGGGGTGCGGCAGCAGTGGACACAGCCCTGAGAGAGCAGCAGCTCCAACAGGAACTGGTGCTACTCAAACAGCAGCAAGAACTGCAGAAACAGCTGCTGTTTGCAGAGTTCCAGAAAAAACATGAAGTGCTAACAAGACAACATGAAATCCAGCTGCAGGAGCACTTAAAGGTAGCTACTCACTCAGAACCTACTGTAATAGGTGATCAGCAGGGCAGCAGCCTTCAGTACTAACTCTCATCACCTCAGTTCGTTGGCTAATCAAGCACCTCAATGATCATTCAGATAAATGTTTGTGTATGTGTGTAAGCAACAACAGGAGCTGCTGGCAGCAAAGCGGCAGCAGGAGCTAGAACAGAAGAGGAAACTGGAGCAGCAAAGACATGAAGAGCAGGAGAAACAGAGATTGGAGCAACAACTGTTACTGCTGAGAAACAAAGAAAAAGGCAAAGAGAGTAGGTTATACTTATTGCTATTGTCATCACTGGTGAGAGGGGTCATAGGGACCCTTGTCCTTCATGACATTATTATTACCACCAGTGGTAATAGTGTAGTGTGTCCTGATTGGTGTTTGTTTTTTTGGAAGGTGCCATTGCAAGTACAGAGGTGAAGTTGAAGCTGCAAGAGTTCCTTCTCAATAAGAAAGAGCCTGGTCATGGAGGACTCAATCATTCCTTCTCCCCAAAATGCTGGTAAGGATTATGAAAGCTCAATCTGTCCCAGGACACATCATTGACATCACTCTAGCATTAAATATGGAATCCATCTAAAGTCTTTAGCATTATTCTGGGAATGTTGTTCCCAGAACTCCTTCCTAACTTTGGTCTCAGCATATTTAAGTCTTTATTAATTGATGACTGGTTTGAGTACTGTACAAACACCATTTATGGAAAAGTTGAAATGTTGGTCAATATGTAAATAAAATGAGACTTCATTAATTTGCGAATCATTTGAAACACTTTCAGCTTCTTCGGGATGCTCTCTTTATTCCCAGTCAACAGACCTGTTGCCTTACCATCTATAGATGTGTTGCCAGCATCAAATTCAAAATGAGCAAATCAAAATTCTCAGTTTCACCATTTGACAAGTACAGGTTTGATTGTATTCCTTTCTTATTTACATTTTACACAGCATCTCAACATTTCTGCAAGTAGGATTTGAGAGTGAGTGTTTCATATTGAATTGCATTGTCTGAAACTTTATGCTGCCATCTTGGCCAAGTCTCCCTGCAAAAGAGGTTGCTAAACTAAATGGAATCTACCTGGTTGAGTAAAGGTGGAATAAAATAATAAAAATCACATAACATCACATACAGTGTTTTTTACTAGTCCCAACAGTGGCCAGAGTTAGTTAAATCTAAAACTTACAGATAATCAAGATTTGTTGTCATTTCAACAGTGTTGACAGACATTTAACCAAGTCAAAGCACAAAAAAATATTTCCACACTTATGGGAACAGGAAACAACAGATAGGTGTTCTGGTAAATGTTGGCAATGACTACTGTAAATCAAACCGTATGCCGATAAGTCTCATATAAAACAACCATTATTGCAACAGTTAATATTAAGAAACAAGCTTATTGACTAACTGGCTCTCTTTTGTTTGAATGTGTGTCTGTGTGTCTGCAGGGGAGCCCAGCATACCTCCCTGGAGCAGAGCTCTCCTCCGCAGAGTAACACTCCAGGAACCCCTCCCTCCTATAAACTGCCCCCACTGCTGGGGAACTTCGAAGGGAAAGATGACTTCCCACTTCGCAAGACAGGTAAGAGACACAGGGTGAGACGGAGAGCAACATACAGTCCAGGGTGTGTGTGTGTGTGTGTGTGTTTATTTTTTCCTTTGTTGTCCCTAATTGTTTTTCTGGGTGTCTTATCCAGTGTCAGAGCCCAACCTGAAGGTGCGCTCACGGTTGAAGCAGAAGGTGGCAGAGAGGAGGAGCTCTCCTCTTCTCCGCAGGAAGGATGGAACCGTCATCAGCACCTTTAAGAAAAGAGCCATAGAGATTTCAGGTGAACACATGTACAAACATATAATAAGAATGTCTTTAAAGCATGTGCCTATTAGTTCACCATAAAACATTTACTAGTTTAAAACATTTATTGCTTTGGGTTTTGAGGATTATTATGACAAAGTTTTATATCCCTCTCTTTCTTTCTGTGTGTGTGTGTGTGTGTGTGTGTGTGTGTGGGGGGGTGTTTTTTCTACCAGTCTCCTCTCTATGTAATAGTGCTCCAGGTTCAGGTCCCAGCAGTCCCAACAGTTCCAATACGGCTATTGCCAATGGCAACACAGGATCTGTCCCGAACATACAGACAGAGGTATATACTGTACATAACCATGCTGATGCTTTATTATGAAATTGGTTATACCCACAGTGATGGTAATTTTTTTAAATTGGAAATTTAAGTTTACTAAAATATATGGTTATTTCAGTTACCGTAGCAACCACGATCAGTCTATGGTGTGTAATAATTTTTTACGAAGTCACTTAAACTAACCAGTCTGCTTTTGTTTCTCTGTGTCTGCAGCTAAGGTCTCTCCATCAAACACTGGGGGCTGATGGGACATTGAGTCCACTGAGTCTGTACACCTCACCCTCCCTGCCAAATATTTCTCTTGGTCTCCCTGCCAACACACACATCACGGTTGTTTAACTCAACACACACATTCACTCAAACAAAAACTAACAGGTGTACACAAACAGATACATTGGTGTCACTCTTGCACATACATTTTATGTTTCTAACATTCATTTAGGATATGAACAGTATATTAGACAAAAACAAAAGTCAACAAAAATGTGAAGTAATTGACCATAAAACCTCATAAATAAATAAAAAGAAACAAAAAGAAATATAGAAATATAAAATGTCCGGCGGGTTTATGGGTTTGCCGGCAGAAAGTAATACTGACAAGCTACCGAAAAAATGTAGAGTCTCTGGAGAGTGTGGACCAGTGTGACTAGTTTTTGCTAATCCATTGATCCAGAGGACTAGCTCCTGCGGAAAATATTGATGGGAAGTTTAAATGCTGCTGTTTAATCCCTGGGTAAGGAAGGGAGAATAGGTATAGGTTTACAGGACAAAACGAGAGGAGAAACGAATGGGGACTGACTTGTTACTGTTATGTAAATGTTAGGAAAATGTTTGTTGAAATGTGTGATTATTTGCTTACTTTTCTTGCTTAAGTGTGTTCGGATATCCAGTTGTTTTAGCGAGTGTGCTTTGGTTTTGTATAATTATTACCATTATGTACAATAAGTTGTTGCTAAAGTGGCTTTGGAAGTTAAAGTGATCTTATTGCAAAAGTTGTGGTTTTCTGGTAATTAATTATCCATGTGCAGGATGTTTTCAGGCAGGTGTATATGTAGTTATATGTTTGAATGAGCAGAATGTTTTCTGTTAACTGAGGAAAAATCATGTTAAGTTACAAAAATACTAAAGACTTTCATTTATGACTTTCAAGATCATTTATATAACTACAGTTCTCTGAGTAGCAGTGTCTCACATTGGGAACGCCTTCAGCGTGACCTCATCAGAAGCTCCTTTTGCACTGTGCCAGCTAGGATTGGATGGGACTAAGCATATCAGTGTCAACGAGAGACAAGCCCTCCCCTAAAAGGGGGTAACACTTCCTAAGACGTCATTCAAAACGCCACCTCTTCCTCGCTACGAAGGAACAAGGAGGGTGGTCTGATGAGACACTCACTCATGCTGTGTGAATAACCCAAAGATGTCTTTTATAGCATCTTTTCGTGTCTCACATTGGTATCAGATTGCTGGCAAATGTTGCCTGAGAGCCACTGTCCTTTATAGAGCCTTACAGTAAGCACTGAATGGGCTAGTGAGGAAGCTGTAACATCGAGTCTGTATACCTAGCAGTGGTGTGTGGTGACGCCCGAGTTGCTGCAGCCCAAATGTCCTGAATGAAGATCCCTCTGAAAAGAGCGCATGAAGTGGTGAGGCCCCTGGTTGAGTGCGCCCGCAGTCCCGCTGGTGGCTGTAGACCACTAGAACTATATACCAAGGCAATAGCCCCCACAATCCAGTGAGAGAGTCGTTGTTTAGAAACCGGCTTCCCTGAGTGTTTTTTTTCCCTTGATACAAATGGCTGGTTACTCTTCCTACAGCCTTCAGTTCTATGTAGATGGGCGTGGGCCGAACTGGACAAAGCATATGTAAGCGCTGATGCCCCGCCGAGGAAAATAGCGTAGGATAGAAGGACGCAAGGTCAATTGGAGAACATAAGCCCACAACCTTAGGCATAACGGCCTGTTTAGGTTGTAAGGTCACTCTTGAATTCTTACAGGAGAACTTTGTACATGCTGGATGCACTGAAAATGCATTGATCTTACCCACCTGTTTCACTGAACTGTCTTTAGAGACACCATTTTCAAATCCACCTGTTCTAATGGTTCAAGAGGTGGAAATGACCAACATCCAACACAACAGGAATGTCCCATGAGGGGGTCAATTGTCTGGAAACAGGGAGCCATATGCCCCTCATGAAATTCCTCACCAGACAATGCTGTCTCACAGTCTTACCCTCCAGACCAACATGGCAGGCAGAAATAGTGGTAGTTACACCTTTATCCAACATGTCCTGCACTGCATCGGATCACAGAAAGGGAATCTCCTACACCATTTCTTAAAAATGAGCCATTTCCCACTATAGAGAGACCTTGTTGAGGAAGCCCTAGCCTAGTCTGAATGGTCTCAATAACATTCTGAGGGACACACACGATGTTCAAGTTGAGCCACTAATGGGCCAAGCCCAGAGAGAAAGCCTCTATGGTAAATGGTAAATGTTCTGCACTTATATAGTGCTTTTCTACTTATTGTTACTCAAAGCTCTTTACACTGCTTCTTATTCACCCATTCACACTCACAATCACACGCACACTCACACCGATGGGGAGCTGCTATGCATCTGGCCAACTCTCACACCGGGAGCAACTAAATTGGGGTTCAGTGTCTTGCTCAAGGACACTTTGACATGTGACGAGTCTGGGATCAAATTAACAACTGCGGGATTGGTGGACGACCGCTTCCTTACGTTCCTGCACCACAGTCGTCCCCATGGGTGGGGGGGACAGATCTCCCCCCTGTACTTGAGACAGCAGGTCTCTGCAAATTGGTAGGGGCCAAGGTTCCTGGCATAGAAGCTGAGTTATCTCTGCCAGCCAGTGTTTTGACGGCCAGTAGGGAGCTATGAGAATCACAGGAAGGGAGAAAAACAGAGGAAACTGAGCATTCTCCCTCGTGGCAAAAAGGTCTACAGAGCCCTGCAGTGCTCCCACACCAGGCTCACCACATCCAGTAGGACGCTCCATTCTGCATAAAGAGTATTTCCCCTGGACAGTAGATTGGCTCCACAGTTTATTGACCCTTGCACATGGGTGGATTTCAGCATCAGAAAATTTTTGTTGCTCCAGACAATCAGTCTGTGTGCCTGGGAGGAACTTAGCCCCCTTGTCTGTTGACTTAAGCCACAACTGTTCCCTCAGAAAAGGCAGGAAATGTTTCAAAACTAGCTGGACTGCTAGAAGTTTAGTAATTTATATGGGATGAGCCAATGTGAGAGTCCAACGTCTCATTCACTACTCTGCCCTTGATTACACCCACCCAACGTTACAGAGAGGCATCTGTTGTAACCACTTTCCTGCACAAAACCACTGCCACAGGCTCTGAATGAGAAAACCGCTTTGACTGTGTTTGGGAGGGACACTTCTGATTGCTCTTTTCTCCAGCAGAGAAGAAATCTATTCCTATAAGATGCAAGCGGCTTTGCTGATTTATGGCCTTCAACTATGGGGGAGTAACATCGGTCTGCATTGCGCATGCCTGAGATGTCGTTCTCATCTCTCGTGCAAGTCTATGCACGAGAGAGGGAATACTCCCCTTTGGAATAGGATGGCAGCATTTGTTTTCTTGTGTTTTTCCTGTCTCTGTGACTCTTCTTGGGGCCTCGGGACGGGTCGAACATCCTGTCCTTGGCGGGCCGAACAGAACCGGGCCATCTGAATGAGCTCGAGAACGGAGCCTCTTAAACAGGTTGAGTCTGAGTGGGGAGCTAGCACGCTCCGCTCTTCATCCTCTGTGCGGCTATCAGTCCAGATGTTTCTTTCTTCTTGCCACCTGAGTGGAGATGGGCGGTGGCTGTGGACGCTGTGTCCCTTCCTTAGATGCCACCGCAGCTTCTATTGGGGAATTGTTACTGAGACTGTGCTTCTCTATTCCCTCACAATTTAGAACGGAGTTGCCTGCCACAGGATGCTTCTCCTTGTATGGTTTACTGCGCCAGAAGACTGTAATCTCTTCCAACAGCTCTGGAAAGATAAGCAGCAGTGGCCTATTCACTTTCTGCAGTATCTTCCTGTCAAACAGTAACCGCATCACCTTGGCTTGAACCTCAGGCCACTGGATATTGAACTTGGCAGCTGCGTGTTTGCTCAACTCTTACAAGTCCAAATTCAGTATAGGGGAAGAGGCATCTCCATCCCCAGCGTGGGTCGCCCTGAAGGGTGCGGGTTTTGCAGCCTAGACCGAAAGTGCCAGTGACGAGTCATTATCGTCAGACATGAGAAGCTCTGACCCACCATCTGACTCTTCATCCACCTCTTCAAACAGAAAGTCAGACAGCCCGGCCAGGAGGCCGGGTCCATCTAGGTCCTGGGGGATGGGGTTCAAGGCATCGAGTTGGTCTCCCCAACCAACTACAGGCCATCACTGGATCGCCGAACAAATTTCTCTGATGAGCCAATTGGAGACAGAGCACCTTGAGGGGGACGCAGTTACAGTGTGAGCACTCCTCTGATGACTAACGGGGGGTTTGGGCATGTTTCAGCCTGAGGCACATCACGCACAACAGGTGGGTATCCCAGCTAGATATTTTATTGCCTCGCGGACAGGCTTGGGTCTGTGTTTTCTCCTTTGCCTTTGTGGGAGTATTTGCGGTAGCCATGCACACTAGTAGGTGTTGATGCTATGACTGGCATACTGGTTAACCTGGTGTGGCTAGAAAATAGCGGGACATATGGGGGTGTTACGACTTCCAAAATGAGTGTTGCTGCTCTAATGTTTTAACATTAACCACGGGGAGTAGGTAACATTAACTCTGAGTATTGCTACTCAAAAGTGTTACCACTTGGTTGAAGACACTGTAAGAACTATTGCTACTTTTCACAGGCTCAGACTACTCTTTGGTGACAGACTAGTATGAGCAGATCTCTCGAAATACTGTTCGCCGAGAACAAAGTGACCGGTAACCGAGTTTGCGCTCGTGACTTTAGACAGACAGCTAGTTCCCGGAGAGTCAGCTGGCTCGAGAGAGAGGTTTAAAGGAACTTCTGCTCGTAGCAAGAAGAGGTTTTTGAATGATGGTTTATGGTTAATCCCAGCCAATCCTGGCTGACGGAGTGCCATAGGAGCTTCTGATACGGTCCGGCTGAAGGTGTTCACAATATAAGACACAAAAGTAATGCTATGAAAGAGAATTATACTGTGTTTTGACCTGTGTGGTTTTCAAATGCTGCGTAATCTATAGGCTACTGCTGTATGAATTACTTGAACCCTGCACCTACTCTATTGCAGTTAATGCCGACTGGACAGTTAAGTGCAGACCAATCTAAGCTACTTGGAAAAATATTTGTTGCTATTTATGCGTAACATTTAGTCATTGCTAAAACCAACAATACATTTTTAATGTAATATCTGGAACTGATGTGTTGTAATCTTTATTTTACTCAGTTTAAAACTTTTCTAGAGCTATAGTTTTTCAACTGTAAGAAGCTGTTTCAAGACCAAATATACTGTTACTCTGCAAACTATATCCTTGTCCCATAATCAATGTTGCTCAAAAGGTTCATCACAGAGGTGGACCTCACTGCTTTAACATGCCAAAGGCTATGAGTGGAAAATTACAAAATGAAGATGTTAAATCTTATATTAAATCTTATGTTAGATCTTATAATAATAATAATAGCTTATGTTAAAGCAAATAATTACCAAACTTGATCTGCACTCACATTTCTGGACGAAAATGCAAAGATCCAGTCTAAAGATAGACAGGGAACACAAAGAGTTGAAAACAACATATGTGAAAACAAAACATTAAAGACAAAAACAAAGGTGTATGACTGTAACCTTATGCCCCCGAGATTCTTTTTACTGCGAGACAGGTTAGATCTGGCCCTGTTGCACACACAGTAGTCTGTCCTACTAGCCTACATAACAAAGTGAATTTGTGGACTCATAATGCCTGTTGTTTTTTGCAAAGTGACTGAAATACTGGATAATGACTCATACATGATTAAAACAATAATTGAGATATTATAAAAAAAATATACATCATGCACCTGTGTTCTAGTACCTAATACTCAAATTTTTAATAAACTTGGCAATGCCTCCTTTCCCTACAGGCTTCCCAGAAGCTGTCTACTCAGCAAGAGGCTGAGCGCCAAGCCATCCAGTCACTGCGAGGTGGTGGGACTCTAACAGGAAAGTTTCTCTCCACATCTTCTCTACCTGCAGGTAACCTTGAGCAGATAGAATTCCTTTTAATTCATGTTTTATTTGAAAGGTTTGATGTTATAATTGGCCTTTGCAGGGGTAGGGCATGATGTGGAGACTCCACCACCCACCTCTCATTCTGCCCATTCCTCTTTATTGCAACACGTACTTCTGCTGGAGCAGGCCAGACAACAGACCGCAATGCTAGCAGGTACACACACACACACACACACACACACACACATACACATACATACAAATATATACACACGAACATTTAAAGTCCCCTTTAACATCAACAGCAATGGTTGTCTTTCTGCTGTGACCTCGACTGTCCCAGTTCCCATGTACAGCCAGTCGCCGCTGGTTACAGCAGAGAGAGGCGTTTCCAGTGGCATGCGGACAGTCAACAAGTTGCCTCGCCATCGTCCTTTGGCTCGAACACAGAGCGCACCTTTGCCCCAGTCCCCCCAGGCCCTGCAGCAGCTGGTGGTTCAGCAGCAGCACCAGCATTTTCTGGAGAAACACTACAAGGTACACATGTTCACACATACACACACACACACACACACACACACATTCACAAATCCATATTCACATAGCAACATTTCCTTGCATGTGTAGATGCTATCAAAAGGAGCTGAGCTTCCCAGGCCACCCCCCACTCACCCAGAGGAGACAGAAGAGGAGCTAACAGAGACTAATAACATGCAGGAGGATGACGAAGGGGCAGGCCTTCACAGGTATGAGATTTCTGACTTAGCCACTATCAATGACTGACTAAACTTTATATACTGTAGGTTTTAAAAAGGTAACTTTTTAAGAGTGACTTAATATTTTGGCCATTTAGGCTTCAGAAGGAGGGCTCTGATGACAGCACACCCTCCTCTGAGCAACTTGGTGTACACGTGAAGGGTGAAGAGGATCATGGGGGCATGCATGTGAAAGGGGAGAGTACAGAGAGTGAGCTGGATGAAGAAGAAGACGATGAAGATGTCATCCAGCTGAGGGAGGGCAGCGAGGAAGAAAGGGCAAGCTACACGCAGGTTTGAACACCGTGTTTTTCTCCATACTTACACTGTAAATGTTGGTGCTTGAAACACCTAATATTAGGTAAAAAAATATTATATTTAATAATATAAAAAAATATTAGGTACATTTATATACATACATATGCTTTTATCCAAAGTATCTTACAAGTGAGGTACGAAGTAATCTAAATTTAAGTCAAGGAGAAAACATTAAAGCTCAGTATTATGAGAAGTAATATTTCCATTTGTTCAGTTTAAGTGTAGAGATTGTTGCAATAGTTGCAATCATCTAATGTACGATGATAAAGGTTGAAAATCACTACTCTAAAATTCAAACTCGAGACATTTTGATCGTGCAGTATTATGCATTATTATCCCAAATAGTGATAAATCGTACACATGTATCATCAGCCAACCTCCTGCTTTTTTCTGTCCCATTTTGTTTGTTGTGTTGCAGATGTTTGCTGCATATTAGCCATCTGACTCATCACACCTAACAGCTGTCCTAATGACCTGAGGTGTTTTTCACCTTTTGAATGATTATTTCTACACAGAAATCCTGAGGCTGCAGGATTGTAGTATGCAAGCAAATATTTGAACCCCAACAAAGCAAATTTGTTTGTGTATCAGAAAATGGTGCGTAAGACTTGTTGGCTTGTTGGTGCCAGCCAACAAGCGGCTTGCCGGCTTATTGGCTGGCCTGCTCTCTGTCGTTCAACCCTTCCTTGTGTTGTAGCTTTGGCTTGTTATGTTACTTTATGTTCACTCATCCATGCACGCACACATGACTTATGGGACTGATGAAGTTATTTTTGGTTTTTTAGCTTTGGTTTTGCTACAATAAAGTTCTTATTTTTACTTTACATTGCGTACTCCTCTCTTTTGTCATGGCTGTTGAGCCAGGTCATGACAGAGGCCGCGTATTGTCTTCCTACCATAACTTACACTCGCCACTTTTTTTTTTTTTTTTTATTGATGTTTTTTCCTGCCTCATTACAGCCAACATACACCTTATAACCACAGGATGGTGTTTGCAGCATTTATTTGAGGGGGAGGATTGAATGGGTCTGTATGAAATGTAGGATCACATTTAACTGGATAGAGGCAAAGAGAACAGGATGAGTCATCAGAAGATAGATTTGACATTTTACACAAACAGAGAAGGGTAGAATTTGATTGCAATCAGCACTTTGCTGTGACTCTTGCAGCATTTTGTGACACATACCCGCACATACTCTATATGATTAGTTGATTATTATAAAACTAAAATTACCCCATAACTCTGTGCACTGAATGAAAATCTCATCGCTAAGAGTCCAGTCAAACCTGACCCTAGAGACTCTGATAGACGCACGCACACTCTCTCACAGTTGTTGACGCTGTAGTGACATCACCAGCTGGTGACTCAACCACTGGACTCACCGCTGTGTGTGTTCCTGTATGTGCTCCTGTATATTTTCAAGTGTGTGTGTGTGTGTGCGAGCATGCATTTTAGTGTCCACCCACACATTATGAGTCACCCAGTTCGCAGCAGGGAGCACAGCAACACTCCCTATATATAGACACTACAGAATAAGTGTGTCTGCAGTGCTTACACAAACCTTTTATTAAAAAAAAAAAAAACCACACACCCACACTCTGTGGAAGTGAAATTTCAGGGCAGTCAGTCGGAGGGGGAAGAAAAACAAAACAAGGATTGTAATGGTCTTTGTTGTCATCAGAAAAGCCAGTAGCAGTTGTTTACACTCAATCGAATAAATCAGTCAAAATGTCCGTTTTAGTTTGTTACTGTGTTGTATGTGTGTGTGGATGGGTGGGTATGTGTGTGGGTAGATGGTTGGGTGATGACTGAAGAGAGACGCTACCAACATTGGTGTCAAGCATCTTGTCCTTTTTATGCACATGCAAACACACACTGCCTCACCGTCGCAGTGAATGGACTATGAATCATAACTTTATCTCTCTTCATCTGTCTCTCTTCCCCTTTCAATCAGGCCTTGCAGCAACTGGGCGTGTTCCAGTCCTCATTGCCCCACAGACCTCTGGGAAGAGCGCAGTCCTCCCCTGCAGCCACTGTCAATCCCATCAAACACCTCTTTACCACTGGTCAGTGTGCGTGCTTGCGTGTGTGCGTGCATGCACGTTTTATGATTGGATGAGAGTTTGGTATCAGCTGTGTCACTCCACAAACTGTCAGACACCATGCTTGTTGCTTAGCAACAGAGAGCTTACTCTCTGTCAGCTGAGGGCTCAGATAAACCAAGGGTACTGAATGAAATACCATGAATTTCAACATAGTGGTTCTTGTTTCATATTATCTGATGATGTCTGTGTAAGAACCCTCATTACTGTTGCATTTAATTTTCTGTGTCATGTGTAGTTTTGTCTATACTACATTTACTTTAAAAGCACTCTAAGGTTGAAACAATACCATTACTTTCCATTCCACTAGAGATCCATTAATGAGAAAAACACGTCATTGACGCAGAGTGGATGAGAGTGTTTTTACATCAACAACATACTTACATACTCAGTTTAAATTCTTAGAAAACATGCCTTACCAGCCAAAACATAAGGCTCATATAGATCAGAAAATGAATCAAGTTTTGCTAATCCAAAAATGTCTGCTAACAAGAAGACATCACACAATCAAATATTGCCATTACAACATAGTTAGGATTTAACCTGAAAAATGAGTTATTGTAGTTCCAGAATAACTTGATAAATATGGAAATACTAAACCACACATTCTCAACACAATTGGCTAACTATAGCATAGTAGTATAGTATATAGCTGTTACTATATTTATTTTTTGCAGCCTTTTCAGTCTACAAGCATATTTTGCTTCTGACACAGCTGTTCTGAGCAATCACTTCAGTCATTTTTCTTTTTTTTGGTTTAAGAAAACCACATATTTATTAGTTTCAGTGTGAGTGTGAAAACTACTTACTATTGTTTCTTGTGAGTATGAGTTAAATTTGTCTGGAGTATTTCTCAGACTAAATCAAAACTTTAGAGATCTCGCCATGCACTTTTAGAAATTTTAATCAGCAATGAAAATAATTAATAGCTGTTGGTCTACATTTACAAATTTACCCAATTACAACATGTATACACGAGATACACGACATACATCTGCAGGCACAGTCCAATAGCAGGCTTATATTTGATGCCTTTGACCATTGTATCAAGTGTGTGTGTCTGTGTGTGTATGAGAGAGATGACTTCCTTCTGTCAAAAAAACAAATGCCAAACATTATACTCACCGTTTCTTCCCCTCTTTGACTGTCTTCAGGTAGATAAACTTTTCTCCCTTGAACTAGGAATCCGGGCACTTTTCCCAAAACAATACTGACAAATTTTGAGTTGGAGATTTGTTCATATTTATCCCACATACTGTATTAAATTGATGTTAAAAACTGAAATACCTTTTTCAGATCTGAGTTTCTCCATAGAAAGGGGTGTATTAGTCATCAGTGGGGTTCTTTGCATGCTAAAATGGCCATGTGCCTTAATATCCACCAATGAGCAATGACAATATTACCATCATATAGTTTTATTGTCGTGGTGGACAGGGGTTAGCATTCAGAATGCAGTGTATCAAAGCTTGCTGTCTGTGGGGCTTTGCAGCTGCAGACCAGTTTTTAGCCCTTTCCACCAAAACACTCTATCATTCAATCCTATTGGTTGACTTGTAAGATGTCTGAAAATGTGTAACAAAGTCGTTTTCAACTTGTAAAATCTGTTTGGGTGCTGCAACGAGCTATGAATCAGCAGATTTGTGTCTTTATAAGCATGTAGAAGCAAACAGAAAAACAGGAAACTTTCTGATTTGATACTAAGGACAAAAGTCTTTCCAAATATAAATTCATCATACAGTGTATATATGTATTGTTAAAGTAGTCTGCTAGAAGCATTGTAAAGATTCAAAGAATGTCTCAACCATACTACACTTGTAGCTACTGACATCTTGTGGAGATCATTATGAAAGCCACTCGCACACTATTGGTCTTGTACCAGGCTTATTAATGCTATGGATGTTTTAGTCATTTATCCTTACATTGTATTTTTTTTTTCTCCATCTGATCCCTGGTATATTTAAAAGGCTGTTATGACTTTGACTAGGGAATATATGGTATTCACATCTGTATTTTTTGCACTCTAGGGCTTGTATATGACAGTCTGATGTTAAAGCATCAGTGTGTGTGTGGCAATGCTCACATCCACCCGGAGCATGCAGGGAGAGTGCAGAGCATCTGGTCAAGACTTCAGGAGACAGGCCTTCTAAGCCGCTGTGAGGTAGACACACAAACTCTCTCTCACACACACACACACACACACACCTAAAAGCTTGCAAATAGGACTTTTGAACTTATCGCCCAGCTAAACACACAGTGATGTATTGGTGGTTTGGTGAACACTGTGATACACTAACTATTCATCTCTAGGAAAGGTGAGTGGAGTTACAGACTTCATAATAGTTTATTATCTTTTATTTTAAGAGCAGTTTCTATCACCCTGTATCTTTACAGTTGCTGGTCACTGGTCCTGGTTTTCTATATTATTGGTCATTAAATGTGACATGATCTTCACCAAAGTCAAGTTCTTAACAAACACATAATTTCTAAGCTGAGAAAAAGTCAGGCTCTTCATGTCTTTATTGAACACACCCATTAAACATAAAGAAAAAATATAATTAAAAATAAAAAAAATTTAAAATAAAATATAATAATTGTGAACAAGTAACAGCAACATTGTTTTAATGGCTAGTTGAGCCTCCTTTGGCAACGATGATCTCAAGCAGCAGCCTCCTGTATCTGTGGATCAGACCTGCACAATGTTATGGTAGGATTTTTAACCATTCTTCTTTACAGAACTGCTTCTGCTCAGCCATATTCTTAGGATAACTGGTGTTAATGGTTCTTGAGAGGCCACAGCATATCTCAAATTCAGCCACTCCATATTTTTCAATGTTTTGCATATGGTTGCCTCATGAACAGAGATGTTAACTTATTCCTATGAATCCTTTTAAAGCTTTAGCTGGGGTTTTTCTTTTCATTGTGCCTTTGGAGTGATTCTGACTGGGTGCCCACTTCTATGTAGCGTAGCCACAGTACCAAATTGTATCAATTTTTAAACAATATGTCTAATTGTGGAGTTCTTTTGAGATTACGCTGTACCCTTTTCAGCTTCATTCAAATAAACAAGTATTGATTATAGTTCTTTTGAGGTCTTTTTTGCAAGGCCTGGCTCAAACACAGTTTGGGCTTTTGATGTCACTAAACATCAACCGGAGTCAATCAGTTAAACCAGAATGGACATTTGGTCTAAAGCTATTGTCACATCTAAAAACAGCGTTGCCATCACTTTTATGTTTATTGAGTGTGTTCAATAAATACATAAAACATCATTCATCAGCTTCATTGTTGATCTGTGACTTTGGTGAAGATCACAGCACTTTTCATGGCCGATGTATGCAGAAAACAGTGGAGTGGTTAGCAAAGGATTGTGTTCACACCCCGGCCATTCATCAGTTATCACCCCTTCGTTAATCGGTCCACAGTTTGCATGTTGTCCCCGTGCTTGCAGGGGTTTCCTCCCACAGTCCAAAAACATGCATCTTAGGTTAATTGGTGACTCTTGTCAATGGGTGTCTGTCTGTGAATGGTTCTCTCTTATCTGTTGGCCCTTAAATAGACAGGGTGTACCCAGCCCCTCGCCCTGTAAAAGCTGGGATAGGTTCCAGCCCCCCCACAACCCAAATACGATAAGCATTTACAGTTGATGAATTTGTGCAGAAAACCACGAAATTACTTTTTCTTGCCACTGTATGTGCATACAGAATAGATTTCAGCTTTTATTTTTTTTTTAAGTAGGTAGCTGCTAAATATAGCTTATATTATTCATTTTGTAATGTGCAAAATAAAAATGTGCACCAATCTTACTTAGTGTGTCTCTCTGCCTGTTTATGAGCAGAGGATTCGCGGGCGTAAAGCATCTCTGGATGAAATACAGTCTGTCCATTCAGAGTTTCACACTCTGCTGTATGGAACCAGTCCCCTAAATCGACACAAACTGGACCACAAGAAGCTACTGGGTATTTTTCTGTCTGTTTGTCTGTCTATCTTTCACTTAGTGATAGGGTTTATTGCCTCAAAATAATACTTCAGTAATTTTGTGTATTTTTGTGATAGCAATATTCATGGTAATATAATTCAATACATGTTATGGTTTTATAACTTTTTTTTCCCTTTAACACAACCTTTAATGCAAGTTGAATTTGGGTAGTAGAAAATGCATTGTTTTATACAGAAATGTGTCTATACCAGCATGTCAATTATTTGTTATATATGCTGATGCGTATGCACTACAATGCCTGTAACTGCCACTGATTTATTTTTATTTTTTTTAGGTCCAGTCAGCCAGAAGATGTACGCTGTTCTTCCCTGTGGAGGAATAGGGGTGAGACTCTTTTTCTCCTGTCTGGGTCGTATACTAGAACTCAAAAGTTAAACCTCAGGACTGAGCTCTGCACTGCTCCCTACAGGTAGACAGTGACACCGTGTGGAATGAGATGCATTCTTCAGCGGCAGTCCGCATGGCCGTCGGCTCAGTCATTGAGCTGGCCTTCCGAATTGCAGCAGGGGAGCTGAAGGTAACACACACAAATATTTATACAAATTCTTCTTCTTTATCTTTCGGCTGTTCCCTTTTACGGGTCGTCACAGCGAATCATGTGCCTCCATCTAACCCTGTCCTCTGCATCCTCTTCTCTCACACCAACTAACTTCATGTCCTCTCTCACTACATCCATAAATCTCCTCTTTGATCTTCCTCTACACCTCCTGCCTGGCAGCTCCAACCTCAGCATCCTTCTACTGATATATTCACAGTTTCTCCTCTGAACATGTCCAAACCACCTCAATCTGACCTCTCTGACTTTATCTCCAACACATCTAACATGAGCTGTCCCTCTGATGTCCTCATTCCTGATCCTGTCCATCCTCGTCTCTCCCAAAGAGAATCTCAACATCTTGAGCTCTGCTACCTCCAGCTCTGCCTCCTGTCTTTTCTTCAGTGCCACTGTCTCTAAGCCGAACAACATCTCTGGTCTCACCACCGTCTTGAACATCTTTCCTTTCATTCTCGCTGATACTCTTTTATCACACAACACACCTGACACTTTTCTCCACCCGTTCCAACCTGCCTGCACTCGCCTCTTCACCTCTTTTCCACACTCTCCGTTGCTCTGAACCATTGACCCTAAGTACTTAAAGTCCTGCACCTTCTTCACCTCTGCTCCCTGTTACCTCACCGTTCCACCTGGGTCCCTCTCATTGACACACATGTATTCTGTCTTGCTGCGGCTAAGCTTCATTCCTCTGTTTTCCAGAGCAGACCTCCACCTCTCTAGATTTTCCTCCACCTACTCCCTGCTCTCACTACAAATGACAATGTCATCTGAAAACATCATAGTCCACGGAGATTCCTGTCTAACCTCATCTGTCAGTCTGTCCATCACCAGAGCAAACAAGAAGGGGCTCAGAGCTGATCCTTGATGCAGACCCACCTCCACCTTGAACTCCTCTGTCACACCTACAGCACCTCACCACTGTCTTACAGCTCTCATACATGTCCTGCACCACTCTAACATACTTCTCTGCCGCTCCAGACGTCCTCATACAATACCACAGCTCCTCTCTCTGCACCCTGTCAGACGCTTTCTCTAAATCTACGAAGACACAATGCAACTCCCTCTGACCTTCTCTGTTCTTCTCCATCAGCGTCCTCAAAGCAAATACTGCATCTGTTGGACTCTTTCTAGGCATGAAACCATATTGCCGTTCACAAATGTTCACCTCTGCCCTTAGCCGACCTTCCACTACTCTTTCCCACAACTTCATTGTTTGGCTCATCAGCTTTATTCCTCTGTAGTTGCCACAGCTCTGCTCATCTCCCTTGTTCTTAAAAATTGGCACCAGTACACTTCTCCTCCAGTCCTCAGCATCCTCTCACTGTCCAAGATCTTGTTAAACAAACTAGTCAGAAACTCTACTGCCACCTCTCCTAGACACTTCCAAACCTCCACAGGTTTGTCATCAGGACCAACTGCCTTTCCGCTCTTTATCCTCTTCAACGTCCTCCTTACTTCACTCTTACTAATCTTTGCTACTTTCTGCTCCACACCAGTCACCTCTTCTACTCTTTGTTCCCTTTCATTTTCCTAATTCATCAACTCTTTAAAGTTTTCTTTCCATCTTCCCATCACACTCCTGGCACCTGTCAATACATTTCCATCCTTATCTTTAATCACACTAACCTGCTGCACATCCTTCCCATCTCTATCTCTTTGTCTGGCCAACCTGTACAAATCCACCTCTCCCTCTTTAGTGTCCAACCTGGTAAATGGTAAATAGTCACTTATATAGCACTTTTATCCAAAGCACTTTACAATGTAGCTTTACACACACACACACACACACACACACACACGGTGGTGGCTGCCATACAAGGTGCTCACCTGACCCACTGGGAGCAACTTGGGGTTCAGTGTCTTGCCCAAGGACACTTTGACTTGTAGCCAGGAGCAGGGATTGAACCACTGACCCTGTCGTCCATGGTCAACTGCCTTACCAACTGAGCTAGCATACAAGTCCTCATATGCTCTTTGTTCACCTTATGCTGCATCTCCGTTTACTTCTGTCTACTATCTCTTCAGTCCTCTCAGTGTCCCACTTCTTCTTTGCTAACCTCTTTCTCTGTATACACTCCTGAACTTACTCGTTCCACCACCAAGTCCTTGCCTACGTTCCTCTTTCCCGATTACACATAGAGTACCCTCCTACCTGTCTCCCTGATTGCATTAGCTGTAGTTGTCCAGTCGTCTGGAAGCACCTCCTAAACACCCAGAATCTGTCTCATTTCCTCCCTGAAAACCTTCACAACATTCTTCCCTTTTCAACTTCCACCTCTTTGTCCTCTGCTCTGACTTTGTCCTCTTTATCTTCCTCACCACCACAGTCATTTTACACACCACCATCCTGTGTTGTCTGGCTACACTCTCCCCTACCAATACTTTGCAGTCACTGATCTCTTTCAGATTACAACGTCTACACAAGATGTCGTCCACCTGAGTGCTTCTACCTCCGCTCTTATATGTTACCCTATGTTCCTGCGTCTTCTGGAAGAAAGTGTTCACAGCTTTAGACTCATCACCCTACTCTTTTCACATCTAGAACATTCCTTACAAACTCCTCTTTAGGGATTGCTCCTACTCCATTTTTCCGCCCATCCACACCATGGTCAAACAACTTGAACCCTGCTCCTAAGCTTTGAGACTTGCTATCTTTCCATCTGGTCTCCTGGACACACAGTATGTCCACCGACCTTCTCTGCATCATGTCAACCAACTCTCTAGCCTTCACTGTCATAGTCCCAACATTTAAAGTCACTACTGTCATTCCTACACTTTTGGCTTTCCTCTTCTCTCTTTCTGCCTGCGACCATGCGTTCCTCCTCTGCGTCTTTGTCCAACAGTAGCCTGATTTCCACTGACACCCTGTAGGTCAACAGCACCATGGCAGGATTTTGTGGGGAAGTCATGATTCCCATGTTTAATTTGGTATGTGTTTTACGTTGGATGCCCTTCCACAACCCTCTGCATTTATCCAGACTTGGGACTGGCAGAGGAAGACCCCGGCTTGTGCCCCCTTGTGGTTGCATTAGAAATGTTTACACAAATGTGAAATGAAAATAAAGTTTGATCTGTCCTTAACTCTGGATGTGTTTTTTTTACCAGAATGGCTTTGCAGTAGTGCGTCCACCAGGTCACCATGCTGAGGAATCGACTGCCATGTAAGCATACACACCATATCATTGTTACACAAATGCATATTTCAATTCTTCCGACATTTGTAATCATTAAGAGATTGTACGCTTGTTTTGCACATAAATGTTTGTCCTGCTTGTGTGTGTTTGTGTGCGTGCATGCGTGTGTGTGTCAATAGGGGGTTTTGTTTCTTCAATTCAGTAGCTATCACGGCCAAGCTGCTGCAACAAAAACTGGGAGTTGGCAAGATCCTCATTGTGGATTGGGTGGGTAGCACTCACACATATACAAACACACATCATCTGTAATTTTTTTATCTTTATTTTTTTAAGCCTTAAATTTAATTCAATCAATTATCATAAAAGACTTATTTTTTATTTCAATAATTGCATTGTTAGATGAATCTGTTCATTTTGAATTTATTATTTAAGCCTGATAACTAATGTGAACACAATACATACATACATAAAATGTGGATAAAATAATGACCAAACTCAGGGAGTCTGTATCATAAGGGCCTATTATCCTTCCCCTGTTGTAACTGTAACTTATCCATCCAGGACATTCACCATGGCAACGGCACTCAGCAAGCCTTCTACAGTGATCCCAATGTCCTATACATCTCCCTACATCGCTATGATGATGGAAATTTCTTCCCTGGAAGTGGAGCTCCTGAAGAGGTATACGCATACAGACACACTAACACACACTTTCTGAAATAATTTTATATACACCACTAGTGTTTTCTGCCGTCACTGTTCATCCACTGAAGCCAGTAAAAGTGTGTGACAGTGCTGCTACCAACTGTCACTACTAAGTGGAATAAATTGTATATTTAACAGCTATTTTTGCTTGAATGCTGATTCACTTCTGCTGTTGATCATATTCCACTGCATCCTGTTTCAGCGATTTGTTCTTCTGAGTTAATTCTTTCTCTTTCTGCACATTTACATGCATGACAGCCAATAGTGAAGATCAGATTAACTAGATGTGTATCTTTTCTTACCAAGCAGAAAACCCTCCAAAAATATTTCAAACATTAAAATTCAATATGAATTCTGAATGTACATGCACTTGTCTTTCTCACTTAATGGTTGAGAGTCAAGGAGCATGGCTTAACGTGTGTTTTTCTCATAATAAACTACCATCAATAACAGTGTGAGTTATGTGGAATTTGTTCCATATTTGATATCACTTTGTGCACACGCAAACACACAATATGTATACACAAGAAGCACCAATAATTATTAAAAATTACACACATGCATTTATATTTTCTTTGGCTCTGTCTCTGCAGGTGGGATCAGGTGCAGGTGTTGGATTTAATGTGAATATTGCATGGACTGGAGGAGTGGAGCCCCCCATGGGTGATGTGGAATACCTTACTGCCTTTAGGTAATTATTATTATTGTTTTTGTTTTTGTTGTTATTATTATTTATATTTTATTATTCATCGCGCTATGGTTACTTGTTTATGAAAGATATTGTAAAGGGTTTTTGAAGAAAAAATGCGCTTTAAAATGTCTTTTCTGTATCTGTGTAGGAGTGTGGTGATGCCCATCGCCCAGCAGTTTAGTCCAGATGTGGTTCTGGTGTCTGCTGGCTTTGATGCAGTGGAGGGTCACCAGTCTCCCCTGGGAGGCTACAATGTGTCAGCCAAATGTGAGTACCCCACTGTTTACCATAGTAAATAGATTTGTGATTGCTTTTTCCAAAAACTTTGTAAATGGTGTTTCCTAAAGGTGGACCAGTTTTCATCTTGTTTCTTATGGTTCTAGTTTGGGGGACTACATGTATATAGTTTCTTTAATCATTCAGAGTTCAGGTGTTAAGATCTGGAGGTATTCTAGACGAGTAGGTTGACCAAGACCACAACAACGATAATATGAGCAATGAAGTAAATGGTAAATGGTCTCCACTTAAATAGCGCTTTTCTATCTATTTGTACTCAAAGCGCTTTAGACTGCTTCACATTCACCCGTTCGCACTCACAATCACACACACTTACACACCGATGGGGGAGCTGCGTTGCAGCTGGCCAACACTCACCGGGAGCAGCTAAGTTGGGGTTCAGTGTCTTGCTCAAGGACATTTCAACATGTGACCAGAGGAGGGAGGGAAATGGCATCCATCGTCCTCAGAGAAGTTCTTCTCGCACATCTGGAGGAGTTTTGCAGCTATAAGTAGAGGCATATGTTATTATGAGGGAAGACAAGCAGTTTAATGCCATTCACATACATGTACTCCTCAAACTAGAACTATAGGAAACATGTGGAAAATCTCTGCAGTTGCCCTGTTGCCCAGTTGCTGTGACAGGTGTGTGTTGGCAGGTTTCGGTCAGCTAACACAGTTGCTGATGGGTCTGGCGGGTGGGCGAGTTGTTATGGCGCTGGAGGGCGGTCATGACCTCACTGCCATCTGTGATGCATCAGAAGCCTGTGTTTCTGCCCTTCTGGGAGACCCGGTGAGACAGAGAGTCACATTACCATCAATTATTATTCATGCGTTAAATGTTCCACTGTTTAAACATAAATGGTGTTGGCATTTCTTAAAGGGTGAACTACGACAAACAACATGAAACTATCTATATGAGTATTATAGCTCAGAGTTTATTTGCTTTCAGAGAGTATATGGAAAGATACTGCTCTCATGCGTGTACTTCAAGTGCAATACAGAGGGTTATTGTAAAGCAATCAGTCAGTTTCTGTTTTCATAAAATCTACTATATACATTTACAGTACTGTACACAGCTTGAAATACATATATAACATATTTTGTATGAGTTTTTTCCTGAAGAAGTTTAACTTTTCAGATCACATCAAAACATAGATTTGCCCAAAAATGATACTGGATGTTGCCAATTATTATATAGTCCTCACTGACAAAAGCTTTGTGTTTGTAGGATGTATTTGTATATTGACAAGCTTATTTAATTTGTTATATATTCTCTCTTTGTGTTTTTCAGTGTGACTCTTTATTTCAGTGGCCTCAGGAGAAGCCATGTCCAAAAGCCTGTGCCTCACTGGAGAGAATATTAGAGATCCAGAGTAAGAAACACAGGCATAAAGAAACAAATACACAAAAACAAGAACACACACGTATTTATCCATTATATCTTTGTATGGCTCTCTCCTCTCTGCAGGTAAACACTGGTCTTGTCTCCAGAGTCTGTCTCAGACTAGTGGCCACTCGCTATTGGATGGTCCCCTTGGTGCTCAGGGCCAGTCGGAAAAGGATGAAGCAGAGACAGTCAGTGCCATGGCTTCCCTAAGTGTGGATGTTGAGCAGCCAAGCTCTGTTCCTGACAACACGGAAACCAGCAGGTCAGCAATACACTACGATAACATCATACTATTATAGAGGTTAAGAAAGACACAGAGCACTGTATGGAAGTATGGTACAAGCCTGTGCATGTGTCAGTCAGCTCACAAGAAGTGTGTAACCAGCAGCCTGAGGTCCACCTATAACAACAATTAACTTGCCTGTACTATTGTGCCATTGATGGCATAAATAACCCAAATTAAATTAAAATAGAGCAAGGGCACAAAGTAAGTAGTACAATACAGCTTCTGCGTGGTATCCATATAATGTGTGTCTAGAATATTGCCCTGTAACAGTATGACCTTGCACAGTATTTCTGTGATAATAATATTCAGAACAATAAGATAAATATCCCTGGGACATAAATTTAGTGGAGTGGAGTGAAGAAAAGAGTTTTAAATAAAATGCTTCTTCATTTTACTTGAGCAGCTGCCACTGGTGAAATTTATTATAATGCTGAATGTTAAACTATGTAGGCAAACTAAACCAAAACAAATGTTAACCACTTCAACCTATACTGCAATGACAGTGCAAAGGTCACTACAAAACCAAACTAAATGTAACCACATAAGCATAAAACTCAACAACAACAGAGCTGCTGCTGCTACAGAGTTACTCAGAGACACAGGAGCTTCAGACTTCATTAAACACTTTCTACAGTCTCCAGCTGCTGTTGCAACATCATCACACATTTGCAGACTAGTGTGTTTCTAAATGTGTGTGAAAAAGTACTGACCTGTTTAGCAGGCTACAAATACTCCCTGTTCGAAGTATTTTGAACTAAAAAAAACTACATTGAGGTTTATGCACGTTTTTGCCCCTCTGACACCCAACACGGCTGTGTCTCTTAACCATCACTCTCTGCTATGAGAGAGTGATCTGCCCATTTACAGACCAAGGATTGTATAGAATTATCTAAGGTTTACTGCAATTAAAACTAAAGGAATGTGAGGAAAAACATTTTATGTAAGCCTGTGAAAGTATAAATATGTTCATGATGGATGAAGAATGTAATTTAGCAAATGTATTTTTGTTCAGGGTTGTCGCACATGGTGTATTTACATAAATATGATTTTGTGACTTTCAACTGCCCACAGGTCCACCGAGGAGCCAATGGAAGAGGAGCCTGTATTGTAGGAGGAGCTGTAAGCACACAACTCCACATTCACCTCCTTCTAGCACCTCCTCTTCCTCTTCCTTTTCTTCTTCCTCCGTTGAGTTTGTGTAGGTACACATACACATGGTGGAAATGGGATAGATCCCATTGGCTGAGGAGAACAATATGGAGGCAGGAGAAGGCGGAGCCTGTGAAGGACTTGGACAAATCAAGTGGTTCAGCAGGAGGAGCAGACGACTTGTTAGCACCTCCATGGAAACCACCGGAGGGGGGCTTCACCGAGGATACGTGTCTTGTAACCAGTATACTTTACCACCTTGTAAACAGCACCACTGAGTTTTTACCTCCACCTTTCAATCAATATTCTCACTTTTTTTTTCTTTCCTACTCTTCTGTTCCACTGAGGGAATGCCTGCATTTGAATCCCAACAGATTTCAAGTCAGATTCCAAGTGGACGACTTGTCTTCTTGTGTATCTGTCAGACAGGCTGAGGGAACAGGGGGATTGGCTGACAGAGGAGGAAGAACCAAGTTTTTAAAGAGCAGAGGAGGAACTAGGTGCCTTTTTTTTGTCCGGTCAATCACAAACCACAAAACACCATCACTGCAGCACCTTGGCAAACCTACCAGCCAATCAGGACGGAAGAAACACACTGATGCACGCGCGCACAGACTCACACACACACACACACACACACAGCTATTATTTCAGTCAGTCAGTTCATTTTTGAGTTTTGGATTCTTCATCTAAATGCCTTAATTTGTTCTTATCTCACTATTTAACAACACTGAGAGAGACAGAGAGTCAAGAGAGTTGATATATAATTCTGAAATGTATAAATGTGTATTTTGTTTAAAATCTGACCAATTGACGTCAGATATTCCCAACAGATTATTTTTGAGGGAAGAAAAGCTTCTAAAGCCATCATTACACACTAGACATCTCCAGCAAAAATCTCAATTGAATATTATTAGTAATATCAGTTATGATATTCAATCAGACTTTTATGGAATCTGGTGAACTGTCTCAGGATCAGCTGTTTTCAACATATTCATTGTTTTAGCTTTAGTTTTTACTTTTTTAAAAATGCATCACTTTCAGATCACTACCACCTCTCTATTGGTCCTGTCTCTCTCTTTCACTCATTTTGGTTAAGAGTCATGTTACCTGAGCCCATCCCCTCCTTCTCTAAAAGGGGAATGTGGGATTGTGGCACGTTTTCTTAAACACCACTATGACCACCACGTCCCTATTTTTGTTGTTGTTGTTGTTGTTATCGTTGTTGTTGTTGCAGTTGTTGTAATATTACCTGTTCGGTGTAAATAATGTCTCCTGTGCAGTTGCCCACAGTTACGTCACAACAGACTCAGTGTGGTCATTTTTCTATATCTGTACATACACATATGTATAAAAACAAAATTGCTTTCTCTTTTTTTGTATAAAAAAAAATCATATATATAGTGTTTTATCCAATCAGACTGGATTTATGAATATATTCTATTTGGGGATTTGATGTTTCACACAGGTCATAGTTAGACCACCACCTGTTTGTTTAGAGATGAGGATGGCTGGATATGTTGTGGTAGTTGTTCTTGGAGATGACAAGCGAGCTACAGTTCCTCAGGCAGGACCAGGCAGGCAGCGCTGCCATCCACAGGCAAACAGCAGCCACTGCAGAAAATGGCATGTTCAGAGCAAAGGTTATGACTGGGTTAATAGGTTGGTCCAGTGATGATGTATTTTTGTGGTCTGACAGCAGGAAGTTACCTCGACCCTGCGTGGCTTATGATATTCATTAGCCCCAGCCATAATACATTTACATTTCGATACTTACATTTAATCATTTTAAATACTTTTATCCAAGCAACTCAGAAGTGTGATACAAAGGAAGTGAAATTTAAGTCAAGAAGCAGACATTACAGCACAGTGCTATAAAAAGAAATCTCTCTTTCTTCATTAGAAACAAGCGATAAGACAGTGCTATTTTTTCTTTTTATTTTTAGTTTAAGGGCACAGGAAGTTGCAAAAAAGTTCCAACTTCAACAACGTTTTATACATTGGAAGTGAGCTGCTGAGTGTGCCATGTTTGGTAGCACATTCCACCATCATGGGACCACTGAGCTGAAGAGCTTTACGCACAATGACCCAGTCGCTTTGCCCTTACACTTGACCCTAACCCTCTGTTTTGTGTGTGTTCTCTGTAGTGATTGTAATGTTAACCCCAAGATAACCCCTATTCACAGTGAAGGGTAGGATGAAGTGGTAGAGCTTTGTAGCCCTTAAACCAGGTTTTCAGAGGCAGACACAAAACAGAGGGTTATGAATACATTTCTGCATAACTGGCTCATAAACATTTTCACATCAACCTTAACACAGTTTAACGCAGTTTTATGAATATTCTCTTTAGCAGAAGTAGAACCAAGGAGCTTGATAGTTTTACTTTACCTGATGTAAATAAGCCAGCTGTCGAATTAACATCTAAAGTTATAACCGTTTGGATATGACAGTCCAACCTTTTCATAATTATATTTTCATTTTGAATTTGATCTTTTCGACGTGGTGTTGCTTCTCTAATAGCAGTGCAGGCAGATTGCGTAAGAGAATGGGTTACTGTCTACAATTGCTAACAGTATATTGTGATTGCAAGCAGTAATGGTAGCATCTGTGTAATGGGTGGATCTGATGTTATAGTATTTTTAGAAGGATTCTCCTATTTTACCGTGAGATATTAAAATCCCGTTATCACTCTATCTTGAGGTGAAACTGAAACACAACGGGGTAGGAATATGACTTATGAGTTGGGTTTAAGCAATTATGAAGTCTCTGAATACTTGCTCCTGTAACTTGTTTCAGTCACTGAGTTGCACACAAAACTTGGTACAGCAATGTTAGAAATGTTATCTTGTGTTGTCGCCAATCTTTCAATATGGGAAAATTACGACAGGTAATAGTGAAGGAGAGTTCGTTAAATTACCTTGACTAAAATTGGTCTCCTCCATTAAATGCAATAAAATTGTGTAGAATCAAAGATTGCAGAGGAAGTCAGAATGGCATGAAGGGCAGCACAGGATGCAGACTTGTAGTTGTGGGGTCTAAGAGGTTGAGAAAAGAACTTTGATATTTTAAAAAAAGCACTGTCAAATGACAGTTCTTTAACCTACCATTTCAGTAAAAGTTCAAAGACCATTAGTTATTTGTTTAGATACTGTGGAACGTATTGGAACTTGTACAGCTGCTTGTACCCAAAGCGCTTCACACGGCTTCTTATTCACCCATTCACACTCACAATCTCTTACAGACACAGATGGGGCTTCTGATATGCAGCTGGCTTCCACTCACCAGGAGCAACTTATTAGGGGTTTAGTGTCATGTTAATCACACTTAGAAATGTGACAGGAGGAGCCAGGAATAAAATCCACACCCCTTGGGTTTGTGTCTCCTGAGCCACAGTCACCCTGTGTGAACCATGACTCTACAAGTTAAGTCACATTTTTTAATGTTTTATTATTTTTTTTTTAAATGTTCATGTCCATGACTCTTTAAGCAGAAAGGATTTCATTTACAAGTGTCTGTATTAATTGATCTGTTAAGGGCTGAGTGGTACATACAGAAGTTGGGTTGGGATGTAGAAGGCCATGGGTTTGAATCCCACCCCACCAAGTGTGTCCCTGCCCATCCATCAAGGGTGACCCCAGTGCTGGTCCGTGGCCAGATAAAAACACGTGCCAAATCAATGTGCAGAACATGTTCCGCTGTGGTGACCCCTGAAGAGACAAGACAAAAACCACAGATCTTTTTGTATTAATTGATCTGGTTCCGATCATCACCATGGCCTTTCAGTTTTCTCTTTCCTCACCTTCCTCAACGGGCAGGGAAAAGATGATAAAATCAACAAATTCATTAGATCCTCAAAACACACACACACACACACACACAGGTTGGGCTTGTTTCTGAGCACCAGTTTATCAGTCGTTTCAGTGGTTTCAAGCAACCATGGAATAGAGTATTCTCAATGATTTCATTAGGGTTTATTCACCTTTAGCTTAGAAGGACCTTTTTATATCTACATAAGGAGCAGGTCTCCTTACACTACGGTTGCCACGAGCCACCCTCATAATCAGTTACATTCAATTTAGAAATATAGCTATCTAATGTAACCTTTATCATTTGGCTACTCAATGCAGTAGTAGAAAGAAAAAAGTGTGACCTGATGGATGCTTGGCTCTCTAACTCTTGGGCAGGGAGGGCTGGGTGTCGGGGGTATTCAGATGGCTGTAGTCCGCATCCTTGCCACCAAACCCTTTAAAACTCAGCTCACTCTTAACACAATAGAAAGTGACCATTTGCCACCTCTCTGCTAAATGAACATACCCAGTACACAAAGCGTCAGAACTGGACCACGCTATTATCCGTTATGCATGAAAACTCATAAACACTACTGAGCAATTTCAGTAACCTATCTCTTCCATACAGAATCTAATCTACAACAGCCTCCTCACAAAATTCTGTATTCTAGGACCCTCTGCGGCGTAGCAAGTGTAGCTGACCGCTACCTCCGGGTCTCGTGTTCAAAGCAATAAAACACTAACAGAAAAGCTGTGGAAGTAACTCATAGAGAGATAGAGACACTGCATGCGACCACTGTCTTAGTAACACAGCAGAAAGCGTCACAGCACCTTATTCATAGACGTGATTTAGGGCTGTTTGTGAAATGCGCCAGGAGTAATGGATAAACAGTATTGATTAACTTATTGATCTGCGTCTGCAGGTGTTTTATTGTAGTCGTTTTGTACTGATATAAGAGAAGACGTTCACTTTAAACGTACCCTGGCTTTCCACTGTAGTGAGCACTACAGTTATAGTGGCTGTGGTGGTTACTGCTGCCAGAGGGCACACGTAAGCAAAGGCCGTGGAATGAAGCTGTTGTGGAGTTTGCTCAGGTGTGGTCAACTTGTACTGAGAAAAACAAGAGGGGGGCCACCACAGTGGTCTGGGCACTAGTCCTAAGGAAACGATGAGGCACATTCAAAGCCATCTGCACCACTGGAGTTTCTTTCCTATACATTTAAACCTCGAAGAGTATTTTCTGAACAGTGCTGACACCCCCCGAGTCTAGAGGATACACAGCTTTACTGTTGCGACCACCCAGACACACTAATGCACAGTTTCACACAGACTATTTTGCTACATGAGCTAAAAATGTATATTTCTTGATATGTTTGATACTGTGGTGTAAATGTAGTGTCCTGCTATGACGACTGGGGGGGGGGGGGTGGTGGTATATTTTTGGACTTTTGGATGGGACAGGTAAAGGTTCAGTATCAGTGTGACTGTCACCTCTCTCTCTCTCTCTCTTACCTCCTTCTGTTTTTGAGGGGAGACGTTCTTCATTACGTTTCTTTCATCCGGATTCTTACTGAACAATTGGAAAACCTACTTTTAGATTGAACTACATTGAAGTACATTCCTAACTATCCTGTCTGTGCTGTCATTTTATTCTCTTTCCTGTTGCAACAATACGTGTTTCGTTTTTGCTGACTCACGTGTATATACAAATACATCTATGTGTTCACATGTGCAATATGCGCTATTCAAGCAATCTGTTACAATTACTGTGACTATTACTGATGATGATACTTTTTTGAAGTTTCAGCCGAGTTTTTTTTTTTTTTTTTTCTTTTCTTATCCTGATTTCCTGTTGATGAATGGTGTTGCAGGAGCTTAAAAGGGAAGGTGACTTGTGATTCTTCATGCTCAGATTAATTTCAGGGGTTTGTGGAGATTTTAATGGAACCCTTTTTTTATTACTCACTGTAATGTTGTGACATCGATCCCGATTATCCGTCTCTTTGTTTTTGTTTTTTTAAGTGGGCCTGTTGTTAAACTTGTCCGTTAACTCAATAAAGCAATTCACTGACTGCTTCGTTTCTCTATCTTCATATACCTGTTGCACACTATGTAGAATTAGCTTGGACACCCCTAGTCTGGTTCTGTTCATAGGTTACACAATCTGTCCATGCTAATCTAATCTAATCCCGTCCTGTGGAAACTGTACTTGATAGGGAATTTGAGGTACAGCAGCTGGGGCCCAAGGTTGGGAACTAATGATATACATAATCCGTCATGACTATTAGCTTGTTTTGGCCACAATGTTTGTGTTTCTGTGTAGGATGTAGACATGATTGTAAACCATCACCTGGGCTTTGTCCAATGGTAAAAGGCACCTCAATAGTACTTTGGGGCTGTGACGCATCAAGTCGGCCTAGTTTTTCAGATGTGTACCACAGTTTGTACTAGATGGACCTCTTTCAGTGAGTTTTGACTGAGCATGGTGAATTGGTGCGAGTGCAAAAGGGGCTACATGCTCATCTGCTGTCATCTGTGTGGTGTGTTTAAGTGCAACTTGTCAGCCTAAAGGAAAGGCAGCATAACCCAACACATCACTTTATCTTCATTGCTTCGTTTGTTGGTTGTTGTTTCTTTTTAGACAAAACCAAACTAACAGTTTCCAGTCTTCAGTCTAAGCTGTGACAACATTCTCATAGCTGCCCCCCCCCCAAAATTAAAAAGCAAAGAACTACTTTCTTTAAAGTTTTACCTTTAAAGTTTCTACCCCACAATTTGTACCTTGTATAAACCCCTTTTGCAGCAATTACAGCTTTGGGTGTTCTTGGTTAAGTCTCCACAAGCTTCTCACACCCAGATTTGGGCCAAGTGTAATTAGACTTGTGCTGAATCCACTTCATAATTGCCTGGGCTGTATTTTTCGGTCATTGTCACCCCAGTCTCAGGTCTCATGGAGTCTGGAACAGGTCTTCAAGGCTGTAAGCTGTTTGGCAAATTACAAGTTGGCTGACATGCACCTTTTACTTAAAACCCTTTTTAAATAATAGTAATAATAAACATTTTAAATAGGTGACAGTTTGCTGTTAACTTGAGTATTTGTTGTATATTTTCCAACATTGCAGTTCAAAAGCTACCTCCAGTTTGAAACTGAAAGAAAGTTAATTGTTAGGTCATTATGAAAAACAAAATGTCAGTTCATTTACAGCTGATGGAATGTTTGGTTAGTGAACAGAAATGTGTTCTTTTTGTTGCTAATACTTATGCTACATGCATGTTGAAGACAACTGTAGGATCCGCAGCAAATTACTGTAGATAAAAAAATACAACACTCTTATAAGCAATGACAGTTAATTCATAGTCAATCTTAAACATCTTAAACAGACTTTTAGCTTCACATCCAAAATGGCTCGTTCCACTGAATAATTGATCTAAAAAAAGTAGACTAGAGAATGCTTTTTACAATCTTTATGAAAGATATGATGTGTGTGGCCAAAAATATATACAGTATTTCAACTATCGACTTCTTACACTACACAAATACTTGGAGTTTCACCTTCAAAACATGTTTGTTGAAAAAATGAGTCGATAACTGCAACTGTGTACTAACTCTCGGGCGAGTAGATTTTGATGAGGTGCTGCAATTCAGTAGGGTACCCGGTGACTGGGCAACGGTGGTTGGTTTTCACGTACAGGTAGATGCAGCGGTAACAGAAGACGAATCCCGAGGTGGAGAGCACTGTGGCATTAGTTCGGCGTCTCTGGCACAGAGGGCAGCTCCTGCTATCAGAGCGAAGGCGTGTTTCGTCACTGTAATTGGCTGAGACGAATGCAGAATCCCTGCAGCTGTGCTCCTCCTGCAGGTGGAGAGGGGGGGGAGGAGCCGGAAGGGAGGCGAGGCTTTTCACAGTGCTCTGGTTCTCAGAGGAGTACCACCACTCTAGGAACTGAAGGAAGAACACACCCAGAGAGAGAGAGGTGGAGAGGGAGATGGCAATGCCTCTTGCCGCTTGAGATACCAACCACCACGCCTTTTGTGCCGGGCTGCAAACAGAGGAACAATGCACTGTGGGTAGTGAAGTTAGGATCATAACTTAGCATCATCAATCAAGAATACAGCAAATTAATTCTATTATAAATAATATTCTATGATAAAGTTTGCACCACGGTTGTCCACCAATCTCGCAGTTTGTTTAATCCCCGGCTCCTCTGGTCACATGTTGAAGTGTCCTTGAGGAAGACACTGAATCCCAACTTAGTTGCTCCCGGTGAGTGTTGGCCAGCTGCATAGCAGCTCCCCCATCGGTGTGTGTGTGTGTGTGTGAGACTGTGAGTGTGAATGGGTGAATAAGAAGCAGTGTAAAGTGCTTTGAGTGCCAATAGGTAGAAAAGTGCTAATCTGTGAATATTATTAAAAAAGCTACTTCAACAATTTTCTATGTTGGGGAGAACATGTGTGTGAATGATGGTAAAGCTGCTTTTACTTACAGTATATTAAATATATAAAAATATTGTGTTCAGATAGTGTCATCTAGTTGCACATACAAATAAAAGTTAGAGTCTTGGTTAACCTGCTCCTCTAAAACTCCTCCAGATAATATCCACTTAAATTATGCAGAGATACCATGTGCTCCTCAACTTAGAATCATAGGAAGCAAATAGAAACTCAACAAAGCTGCGCTTTGATTGTAGAAACTAAATAAATGTGACAAACAATTATTTTCTATATGAAAAACACAAAAAAGAGCACATGTGCCACCTAACAAATATTTGTACAGACTGATAATTTCCAAAACTCATGATCAGTGCAATTCATGTAAATTTACATCTCACATTTTTATAATGCATACAGTTAGTTTCAAATTAAGCTTTGATTATGTGCACAGCAAGAAAATCTACAGGGAGACTGTTTTTTGGGGGGAAACTAAATGAGCATGACATTGAATTTTCTTGTTGAGCTTTACGCTCTACCACTCGAAAGACATGCTGAAAGCTTTTCCTTGCTCATTAAGAATCGTAAGGGCAACAAAACAAAGTTTAGTGGCCTAGAATATGGGCTTGTTCTTTCCTGTTTGTGTTGATGCACTGGCACACATGATGGCTTATTAACTGCAGTAAAAGAATATAGTAGGGATATTTATATCATCTGCATCGATTAAATGCCAAATGGCACTACCAGATGTCTCAAGCTGCACAGGAAACCTTTATGTAGACATTTTTTGATTGATTTAAACACACCCTCTGGTGATACTGATCATTAGCTGCACTACAGAACAACCCTAGTTTTATTCCAGGTCTGTTCTCAGGCACATACATGCATACACTAGCCCCCAAACTGTAACCCCGCTGATGGTTTCACATCCTTGTCCTGATCTACAGGTGGAGGTAAAATATTAAGAAATACAACACTGTGTCAGCAATGGTAAAGAAAAGAAAACAAGCTGGTAAACATGGATATATACACATAACGCTTGTTTGAAACTTAACTTTGCTAATCTCTTGTGTCATTTTTAATTTGTATTAAAATTCGATGAGACTGGTACGTACCTCCCGGCAGAAGATCCGCCAGCGATGCTGTTCTTCAGCTCCATCTCTCTGATATCCTGGGCATTAAGTCGTGCTAGTCTTACCCTGGCCAGCCACAGCAGCGGGCTATGTGTCCTGGTGGCTCCAAAGACAAAAAGCAGCTGCTGGATGAAGACCCAGGCCTGCCAGGCTGAGCTGATGTACGGGTGCGCTGCCACGGCCGCCCTGTACAGTCTCTGGCTCTTGGTCTGCGCTAGCTGGATGGAAAAGTCCTCCTCATCCCTCTCCCGTGCCAGTGTTGCATTCAGCTTCGCTTGCAGGTACGGCACCAGACACAGTAAGAGAAGGGAGCGCCAGTGTGACGTCCTGCGTAGCCCCAGCTCAACGGAAAATCCCCGTCCTCCTGAAACTCTTTTCAGTCCGTAGAAGTTCTCAGAGAAGGAGGCACTGCAGTGAGACAGGAAGTGGTTCTGGAGGACGAGGTCCAGCAGCAAGTAGAGCTCATCGAAGCGTTGCAACAAGAACCCAAAACGGGCTGGGTTGGACTCTGCCAGAACCTGAGAGTAAGAACAGCACTGGGGTTGTTAGTCAAGGCTGAAGGTGCTTTGCAGATTGAAAGCATTACACAATATTTCTTTCATTTCTACTATTTAGCTCAAACTCTCTGTAGAAAAATGTATTAGATAAGCTTCTCCAATTTAGTGAAAACACTTGACACTTGATTGGTTTTAGAATAAAGATCAACAGAACAAAAATCAGCTTCCTCACCACTCGGTGGTCCCTGTAGAAGCAATGGAAATCAACGAGCAGTTGCATAAATTGTTTATTATACCTGAGTTGAGCCACTCACCTTGACAGCGTGTCTAAGTGCAGGTTTGACCGCATCCATCAGAGACTCCTGTGCCAGCACCTCAAACACTGATGGCTGCTCGTTCACAACGGTGGAGGTTAGATGAGCTCCAGCCTCCGCCATGACTACTGCACAACACAAGTCGAGTGAGCGGGTTACGTACAGAAAAGACCCTAAAAACCCTAAAAAGGGTTAATTATCAGCCAGTAACTAGCCTCCAGTCTGAAGGTTGAAACATGGAACTTTTTTTACTGAATGGAAAAATACATGTGCATTACTTGTTAATTAAGGCTGTGAGACCAACACTTTGTTCAGTGTAAAGCTTGGCTAAATGGCAGCTAGAAGTCATTTAATTTGAATAAATAAAAATCCTACTGAACCCAGACTGGGTTGTGTTTGATTACTTCTGCTGACATGGTTCCAACTTTTATCAACATACCTTCCTCCGCTGTCAGTTAACCGTTAGCAGTAAGTAAGCACGACTGCGTCCCTGGTGTTTTCCGGCGTCTGTTTAGGATCCGTCAGCATCCCACGATTATTTAGAAACGCTTCCTACCATGCACAAGCTTAAAGCAAACACCAGAGAAGCTGCATATTCGACATTTCTCTTTTGTTTTTAACCACTCGCCGTGTACAGAGCGTCACTTCCGCACTCAGACGTCTTCATTCGCTCTAACGTCACGACGCGTGTAAACCAACTTCCGCCCGTTTCGAATGCTATCGAACAAAAAATATTTATTTATTTATTTATTTATTGTTATTATTTATCGTTATTGGTAATTAATCCTGATTTAAAAATAAACTTTATTGTCATTAAAGTTCACAGAGATATTGTGATGACAACTGACAACAACAACAGAACAGCGCGGTGGACGGGGGCGGTTTGAACAAAACTTGTTAACATTGGACAAAATGTAATAGATTTTATGGCCCTTTTTGTATTATTAATTGATGAAATGTACTGTTGGGGCTCCTTAGAGAAAACTCTAAACTTTGCCAGAGAATTTACATGTGTTATTAAATTAGACATACACGTCTGGTGTACAGTTTCAGCACATTTTCTCCAAAAAATATAAAAAACAAAAAATCGATGTGGTTATTAAACATTACTGCAATGACAAAATAAATCAACAGCAGTCCCAAGGGAAATGCAGCAAAAAGTGCCATCTAAGTCAATTTTATATTTTTTTGCAATATGTTTTAACTGGATGGGCTAATTACTCTTCTCAGATTGTTTCGAAGGACTGTTTTTGCTGAGTGGCATTTACGTAAAAGCCAGACCTTTTCCCATTGTAGGTCATCAACATAATGATTCCAGTAAGTAACAGCGTTTTTAATTTCTTCTGACTTCATGAGGATCTGTTTGGTTTTTATGCAATGCGTCCATAATATATTGTATTATAGTTTAATTATATATTGTATTATTGTATCTCACAGTCTTTCATCACTTGACCATTAATATCTGTTTCCTCACTTCCCCACAACGTATTGCGAACAACAAAGCCTGCACATCCTATAACTTCTATTCTGTCCTTCTATTTCATCAAGTTTGCTCAACTTCAGTCTTCGCCATAGGTTGTAATAATTTACTATCGCTAGTTGAAAATAGATAATAAAATGTAGAGGATGCCATTTGAAAATTAACATGACCTTATTTGTGCTGTGAAATCACTGATTTCAATCTAATCACGGTCTATGGTTGTTAGCTTACACTGGGACTGGCTACATTTGTAAGCAATAGAGGCTTGATAGCTTAAGAAGCAGGTTGTCTATGATTTAAAAATAAGGGGGCAGTGACATCACCACAGTCATGAGACTGTGTGAGTGAGATTGTGAATTTAAAAGTGATAATAAATATGGCATTTGCTTTTAAGCTACAGTTCAAAAATGTCATTAAAGTTGTGATTCTAATTAAAATCAACTTTTATTAATGTAGGTCAGTCACACAAATTACAAATTTGTCTAAGAGAATAAACGTTCTGTACAACAATGACATCCACTGTCCTTAGACGTCCCAATATGATAAGTGAAAAGACCTTGCAAAAAATTATGAACCTTTGATGAGAAAAAAAAAAGGGGCGATCAGAATCATGTGTGCAGAACCGAGCAACAAAGTAGATTTAAATTATTCTATTTCTGCTGTATGTTATTGTGAACTATCTGCTCGTCTGACTTCTACTCTGTGAAAAATACTTATAAATGAACTCTTCTTATATAATTGTAAAGTCAGTATTACCGGAAATTATGGGATGGAGTCACAGACTGAAACATGATGAAAACATCAGGCAAGCTGCCAGAGCTTAGTGGATGAGAGGAAACATTTGGCGATTGGAGAGGATTACAGGATTAATGACACAGCTAACTGCACCGTCTCCATTAGCGTCAGCATCATCACTCTGTCTTTGTTTCTCCCTCTCTGTCCATCATCTCTATGTCTGTCTTTGTCGAACTGTCATCCACATGTAGGAAAAGATGATTCTGGATGGAAATGTCTAAATACTTCCCCAGCAGACGAGGTGAGTCAGAGTTGACAAGGGAAGAAACTCATCTGACCAAATCAGATTGTGTGTGATTTGTATCATTTACAATAATTTCATTGTCACGTGTTTGGTTGTCAGATTATGAGTGGAAAACTACACTTTTGTTGTCCTTTAATTTGATAAAAGTGAAAAGTGTACTGTCAGCCAATAACATCATTGTTTTAGGTTTTGTAGTATAAAAACACAAGTAAATATTGATATTAAACAAATGTACTTTCATACTATGTAAACATCAGAGATGCTCCCAGCTCTGCCCTGCTCTTAATCACTAAATTTTAATGGAACAAGGATGAATGAGGGGATAAAAACGGTGAAAACTAGTTCAGCATCTAAAATAAGTCAGTTATGTAGTAATTAAAATTTGGTGTGTGTTTTCTTAAAATGTGGGTACTTTACATTTGTGCTTAATAGTAAAAAAGCTGTTTCAAGAATTTGTGGCACAGGATTATGGATTAACTTTCCCACAAAAGCTGAAGTAGTTAGTATTTTACATTAAAGCTGCGCCTGTGCAGTTGTCAACAACCAAAGGTTATATTTATCCATGCAACATATAAATTTAAAGCCACAGTATGCAGCAATTTTTTTTTTTTCAAATGTTGTTTCAAGGGAAACATGTTCCATTGCTTATGTGACCGTGGAGCAGTGTGGTCAAAGTCTCCCATGACACCGACTCACTGCAGAAATATCCGCTTCTAAGGGTTTCTGAGCCCTTTTCAGCAATCTGAGAAGAGTAATGATTTCTGCTCGATTAGAAAGTTTATTAGCGTTCTTATTTATTGTATTTTGATAAGAACGACCACGTAAAAGCTTGTGCAGAGTTTGGTTTAGTGTAAAAAGCAAAGTGAAGCTGAATGAGAACAGGGAGAGGGAGACATGCTGAGCAAAGATGACTGAATCGCTAAGTCTGCACATACGCGGTTTTAACATAAGATTATACTTGATGCCTTATAGGATGAAAGTTTGGTGTTCGAATGACATATTAGAACAGATTAATGTTAAAATACCTCAGGAGAATAGTAACAATAACATGGACACACAAAATAAAACTACAAAGACTAAACATGTTTTTAAGGTGTAACAAACATGTTGAATGTATTTTTTTCCTAGTAAATCTACGTTATCCATCAGCTGTATGGAGAATTTGAGCCCCTTAATGCTCATTGCTTGGTTTTATATGAGAAACAAACAAACAAAAAAGACTAGCACAGCTTAAAAATCCTCTTTTTTTAGATCTATTTAACCTTTATGAGACATGACAGATTTAAATTTTAAATATAAACTCCACACTGTTTTTGCTTTTTTTCCAGCTTCATCAACGCCAACTGTGGTGAGACATATCAAAGACAACCGCAGAACTAAACAACCAATCCAGATTCAGTTTTCCTTCCCTTAACCACTTTGAATGAGCTGCCCTCCCCCCCATCCTGTCCAGGGAAATATGTGTCAGCTTTTCTGGCTCCTTCAATTATTTCTTTTTGCCATTTATTCACCTTCATTCCTTTTTCCATCAGTCCAATGCTCACGGTCATGTCCACACCTGTGCACTTGTTATGAGCACGCTAACCTGGTGGACTGTCACGCCCGGGAGTTTGAACATGTTCCCAAGGGCCTCCCACACGGTACGTGGCTGCTGGAGCTGGGGCGAAACAATCTGAGCGAGATTGGCACTCAAGCTTTTACTGGGTTGTGGTCCCTGCGGGTGCTGGTGCTTACCAACTGCCAAATACAGGAAATACAACAACAGGTAAAAACAGAAAGACTGATCAAATTAAAAGCACTTTCTGAGGAAACTTTAAGTTAACTCCTTTGGAAAATGAAACTGACAACGCGAAGTCAACAATGCAAACAGGATACAAGGCTTGTTACAATCAGAGTTGAACGCTTTTAAGCTACTTTTTTATAAGTGTGAAAATGAACACCGATCACATCAATGAGCTAAAGTGCTGAAAAGACCTGAACTCTTAAAATTTGAATGAAGTTTAGTCTTTGAAAGCCACTGAATTCCTATTTAAAGTGTATGAAATGAAAACAAGTTGAACTGTCAACTGAGGACTAAGGTCACAGATAATCTTGCTTCACATAAGCGTCATCGGTCATGTGTTTGTTTGCATACATCGGGACAATCTGAAGGATTGGATTTTGGGGGCAGATTAAAGCCCTAAAGCTCCTGGCCGAGAGACAATATCTTTCTTGTGAGGGCTGGTTTTTGTTTTTATGAGTAGAAACTATGGTGACACTCAGGGCAATGACAGAACTCAAAACAGGTCTCAAAGCCTACATTTCTAAGGATTTGCACAGGTAAAAGCTTTTGACATCAGTGACCTAAGGTGAGGCTGACATGTGTTGAATTTTCAGTTCGGGAGTAAGCAATGAAAGCAGCAGGAGCTCTGTGCAGTGGATAGTTCGCATATTGTATGAACTACCCACACACGTAATCATTTAAATTGATCTGTGATCTGAGATCTGAAGCATAACAGATGAAGGCAAATGGTAGTTTAACTGCAAGGAGCTGAATTGACTATAAGAGACTGAGACACGCTAAAGACGACGAGACAATAGAAAATTAAAGGGAAATCTCACTTCTGTCTTTTTATCCCTCAGGCGTTTTTCTCTTTGTCATTCCTGGAGAAGCTGGACCTCAGTTGGAACCTGTTAACAACTCTCCCTGTCGACTTCTCAGCCGGTCTGTCGGCCCTGAAAGAACTCCGACTGGAGCACAACAACTTACATTATATATCTGGATTCAGGTATCACAGTACAAGAGAGTACAACATTTGGCTTTGAACATCAAATGTCATGAAACTGTCAGCAGGGCTGTTTCTGGACATTTTGAAGCCCTAGACGAGATATTCTCTGCTTTCATTCCATAATGTTATGACAATTGTATTTATACTTATCTATTCTATCCATTATTTGAAAGGTTATTTCATTTATCTCTCCTCTGTTAAGCAATAAACATTATTAATTAATGTTGACACTACAGTTTTTTTTGTTCTATCCAGTTTTAATCAGATTCAGGATCTGATATTTAAAACAACCTGATGGTTCATCACTCTAAATGATTCTAACATCATCAGGTTACTGTTCCTTTGTGTGTGTTATTTTTACTCATAAGGAGCAGGTGTTATTTATTGTTATAAGAATATTTATTTTTAATACATTTTTCCCTTATAAACTCTTTCGAGAAGACGTCGGTCTAAACAAAGTGGGGTAATTTTTTCATTGCTGCTTATTAGAAGAATGTTCATCAAGCTAGGACCTTTATAACATAACATAAAAAAATATGAATAACAGCTTCTCGCACATTATTGTCACCCAATAGGACTTTGATTGATTTTCAGCTCCTTCCACTGTAGCGCAAATTTTAGGCTTCACAGATAATGTAACATGTGATTTTAATAGGAGTTTGAGCAAAAGCTGAAGAGCTGATATGTGAATAAATATAAGACTTTGGAATCTGCTGGATGTATTTAGAGCGAACTAACTGTGTGTGTATAAAGGTCAGCTTATTCCTCTGCCCTAAAGGGCCCAACATCAGCTCATTCTGAAGTTTTCAAATCAGTAACCAATCACAGGTTTGCTGTGGGTTTATGTGGGTCCCTTTGTCCCTCCTTTCTGTTAGCTTGGAGTTTTTGGACAACATGGAGAAGCTGGACCTCAGTTATAACCAGCTGGTGTCAGTTGGCCCTGGTGTGTTCAGGGGCCTCTCCAGGCTCAGACAACTCTACTTGCATAACAACAAACTGACCTTGGTGCAGCAAGGTAGCCTGGATATGCTGCCTGCACTAGAGGTGCATTACTGTAAAAATCATTACAGGGGGACTGCACTATTTTCCAACTTGCTTCCTCTGCTTCTAGCTAAAGAATGTCTTCAGATAAGATCTTCTGGAGGCCTAGTTTGAGTAAGGATTTGGGGGAAGAGCAGGCTGAGCACATTTTTAGTGCATCCAGAAAGTATTCCAAACTCCAAATTCCAAACTAGAATCAAATGCACTATTTTCCTCAAAACAAACAACTATTGATTGGAGTCCACCTGTGGGAAGTTCAGTTGATTGGCAGCATCCAACCTGTTGTAGCTTGAGAGGTACTGCAGAGAAGAAAGGGAGAAGCTGCCAAAAAATAGATGTGCCAAACTTGTACCATCATACTCAAATAGAAACGAGACTGTAATCGGTGCTAAAGGTGCTTCAAAAGAAGTATCAAGCAAAGGCAGTGAATATTTATGTACATGTTACGTTTTTAGCAAAGATTTCAAACAAATGTCTTTCACGTTGTCATTATGGCGTATTATTTGTAGAATTGTGAGGAAAATAATGAATTTGATCCATTTTGGAATAAGGCTTTAACATAACAATGTGGAAAAAGTGCTGGGAATATTTTCTGGATGCACTTTTCAACCTCCATGCTGTAATTAACCAGCTAACATAATCTCAAATGAATAACTCCTCCAGATGAGATTATCAGGAGGAGTTTTTCAGCTAGAATATAGTTTTTAGTTTTCAGTTAAAACATAGTAGAGAGTTTAAACCGTTCATAAATTCACTGCGTGGACAGAAAATAAAGTCACACACTAATATTTTGATGGTCTACCTTTATCTTTGATTACAACACAGGTGCAATGGCATCATTTCAATAAACTTGTGAAATAGGACAATTTATTTTTCACCAAGATCTTGTATTAATGATGTCAGGGTGAGACCACTGCATAAAATCTTCTCCAGCACATTGAAAAGATTCACAGTGGGGGTAAAGGGGGCCAATCCATGTGTAGAAAGGACGACTTGTGCTCCCTGAACCAGTCTTTCCTAATTTAAGCCTGATGAATCCTGGCATTGTCATCTTGCCATTTACAAATGGCCAGAAAAAAGAAGACAAAATCCACTGCTCAGTGAAATTCTGGTGGTGAATTATTTAACCAGGAAGTGTACGTATATCTTAAACTAGATCCATAGGAAGCAAGCTGAAAATCTGTGAAGTCGCCTTCTCAATATGTACATCAATTTGTCTGTGCATGTCCACCTGTCCGCTTACTCATCTGTCTGTCTGTTTGTTCAGGTGCTTCAGCTGAGCAACAACAACATCTCTCACATTGACAGTGATGCACTGGCTCCGCTCTATAGCTTGGCGGTGCTCTCTCTGGAGGGAAACAACCTGCATAACCTCAAGTTTAAAACATTTATCAGCCTGCATACAACAGCTACACACATCCAGCTGTCAGGTTTCTAAAATCACCACTACTGTTATCTGCTCAGCTTTGGAGGCTTTGCGTGGTCTGATGTGCACTTATTAAAATCCACCACTATGTCTTGCATTGATTATATTTTTCCCTGCTTACGGGGCGAATCAGGACACATACAGAAGCTGCGTGGTCACATGGGTTTTAGACCCTTTCAGTGAGCGGTTTGAATGATCAGATCACTATCCGGCTTCCTTACACTTGTCTTGAGCTCTGTCCACTTTAAGGGGAAGCAAAGAAAAATATTAACACCAAAATGTACTCACAAATGAAGTACTTATATTTACAATACAGGAACATAGCTACATCCCAGGTGTCTCCACGTTTAAATTCTGCAATTCTAAACTACAGTTTTTTAGGAGAACTGTCTCATTTAGTTAACACCAGTATATATATGTTTGACTACTTTTTAGGACAATGAAAATACTACATTTTCTCTATAATATATATATGTAGCTATTTGCATACACCGAGAGGCGAGAAGTGTCCTCCTGTTGATGTTGTGTTTCCTGGGTCAGACTCAATGTTGATAATAATAATACGACTCAATGGTGGAAAGTAACTAGTACTAGTACTTTGTCACTGTACTCAAGTACATTTTTCACACATCTGTCCTTTACTTAAGTAGATTTAACTACATCTAAGAGCAAATATCTCTACTTTTTACTCCCCTACATTTCTAATCAAAGTTAATTTCTAACTTCGATTTGCACATTTTATAATAAAACAATTTTTTTTAATGAAAATGATTCACTAGAGAGAGAGAGGCATAGTGTCAGTTTGTCCTTCCACGGTCTTATTTGACATATTAGCAGTACTGAGAGTGAGCTGGCATGCAGTAATTTTACTCTTTGGCGTCCAGAACTTGAACTTGGCTTTGCCTACCTCTTCTTCTTATTAAATAAAACTGGAAAACGCATCAGATCATATAGTTAATCATCTTCAACCCATCATTTTCTCTATTACCATTAATTAGTTAATGTCCCCCCAAACATTAAACAGCAGCGGTCCACAGAAAAAGGACAGAGAAAAGAAACTGTCAAGTACTTTTAATACCTTAAGTAAAATAAAAATCATGTACTTACTTACTTAAGTAGAAATTTCAGCAGGTACCTATACTTTTACTACATTATTTTGTACATTATGGTTTGTTTATATGTACTTTTTACTTAGGTACAGTTTTTGCGTACTTTATCCACCACTGCAAGCAGGGTGATCACACATATATATGCCTGGGATGGGCACAGCTGCCATTCACTGTCAAAGGAAGCTAAGAGACGAGCTGATCACCAAGGTTTTGCTGTTTCCCAGTTTTCCTACAGTGTCTTTAACATTACTGGGGCAGAAAAAAACACATCTGTCCAGTTGGAGCAGAGAAGGCAAATAAACATTCTCGACAACACATATCCCCTGCTACTGCCAGCTACTTTGTATCTATATGTGTAAATGTATTTACGGAAACGTTTCATTTTAATATACTTATTTATATTGAATTACGATCATCTGCCCATAGAGAACTTCTCCCTTGGGTTATTTATTTTCCCACTATCTCTATATTTCTATTTACGGAGACCTAAAAATAATACTCTCAAATTAACCATCAAACCTTAAATTTGTGGTGCATAAAGTACAAATATTGGGCAAGTACAAACTGTTAGCAGTCACAGCTACATGAAAACAAACTGACATCCCAAAGAACTGAGATAATGTTGTAGTAGTAATCAGTCACCAGTGCCTTCACATTGTAGTGTCCTTTTTGACTGTCCCCATCACATGTCTTATGTCCACCAGGCAACCCATGGAGCTGTGACTGTGAGCTGCATCGTGTCTTCAGTAAGATATTATACGTTCGTCACCTTCACATCGACGACTACCGGAATGTGACGTGCCAGGACCCCCCGCAGCTGCTGGGGGCTTCGTTGGCCTGGGTGGACAGCCAACTTTGCATCGCAGAGACGGCTACTGTCCTTGTCATCACTGTCACTGTGGTGGTCACTGTTGTGGCAGCTGTGGTGATGGCTGAGAAGAACAGGAAAAGGAACAGTGGAAGGAACTGGGACACTGAGTCACAGACGCAATCTCAGAGTCCACCATCATGAGACAATAAGGAGGAGGACAACGACGACTCTGTCAGGCTGAAGAGTGAACACCCTGTTTTCTCTGTTGACATAAAGCATTTAGTTCAAGATGGCAGCCACAAATGAGTGATGACTTGAATGGTCAAATTCTCATTTTTCTAAAAGGGAAAAATGTGGAAGGCTTGAAGGACACTAAACTGAATCTGTATTTTGAGTTTTTCCTCATATTTCACTTCATGGTACCTCTTCCATAGCTTTCTATACTATTCATAGATGCTCTCATATAAATCACGGTATTCTATTTTAGTCAGTCCTTTAATTAATGGTATGAAGGAAAACAACCTGAGACTTCTCATGGAATCAATAAAGACTAAGTGTGAATGAAAAGGTGGATGAAGATGTAATAACATGCTAAAAAAAAATGAAAGCTGCACAAAGATTAAAGTTTCTGCTGTGTGTCTGCTATTCATTTTTCATGCCTATATATTTACAATACCACTAACGTCATGTCTGCCAGCTCTTCACGGTAGTCAAAGATGTTGCTTTTTGCAAAACTGAGAAAAAACTTTTATTGTTGAAATATATATTTGATCAAAATGAAAATCCTCTGACCTGCAACTTTCTGAGCTGTTTTAGTCTGCACATTTAAGATCATTTAGGCTTGTGTCTAAAATGTCTTCTTCTTCCTTTCTGTTGGGCTGTTTCAGGGGTCACCCCTAAATGTCCACCCTATTCTTTGTATGTAAAATCGCTACTTTGCTTAATATACTGTGAATGCTCTAATCTTTATTATTATTATTCTTCTATCCGTTATTTGGCACCTTACTACTTCAGCATACTTTCAGCAAATTCCAAGACTTTAGGCTATTAGTCTTCCATTAAGCTTTTTAATGTCTCTTAATGGTTTTTAGCTGTCACAGTTTCACAGATCCAGATCTCGTTATTACGAGGTATGTAGTTCTGTAACTCATATTTACGAGATTCGTTTCTCACAATTACGAGAAAAGAAGAATACCAGACTGATCTGAATGATTACAAGTAATGCCCTATTTTAAGCATGATCTCTCTTCCATTAGAATACCTTCAACTACCAAAGTGTTCAGTTCCTCAGAGACATCTTATTTACACTGAGCTTTTATTCAGCTGATTGGACAGTTGTTAAAATCTTCTTCAACTTGCTTCACATTGAGATGTAAATGATTCTGCAATGATTCTTTGACCGACTGAAATTTCAACTTTAACACTGTATTTTGCTATTCTCAGGTGATTTCTACTGAATTTCCAGGATCTTGCAACTATTTCACGTTACAGCTATTTTAATTATATAAAAAGATCCTACAATTATAATAACAATATACAAATCACTCCTTAAATTATTATTATTATTTTTTTTTTACATTTCCCCCAAAATGCTTTGAGGCAGTTTCTCTGCATTTTGGCAGTAATTAACTGGCTCAAGGTTTATTCACCAACCTCAAATCTAATTAGCAACCCCAGTTCACACCCCCTACCAGCACCAGCAGAATATATTGTAAATAAATGTACATTCAGGTGTTTACATATTAACAACCTCAAATACATAAGTTACATATTTGAATTTTCTTACACTGACTTTTATAAAAACACTACAGCATTCGAAAAGGCTTTTAAACTTTTGTCTAAAACTTTTTAAATAAACCTCCAAATGTGCCGCCCGATTTTGAGTGTATGCACCAGTTGCGCCACCCTAACAAAAATATCTACATCCACCCCTGACATCACGATGTTTTGCATAAATGAGTCATACAGTAAACTGTGATCTGATCTTCACCAAAGTCACAAATATCAACAGACCCAATAATTCTAAGCTGATTAAAAACCTCTCATGTCTAAGAGAAAGGGTTAGGAAAGGGTAGCAGGGTTATCTCAGATATTCATCAGTCCACAGTTGGACATATTTTCTATAAAAGGAGATGATTTAGTGCTGTGGCTACTCTGCGTACAAGTGGGTGCCCAGCAAGATCAACCCAAAGATCCAACCCAACAAAATGAAGAAACGAACTGCAAGGAGCACAGACAACAACAGAAATGTCTTTCAAGAGCAATTAAAAACCACCTGTCAGCCCTGTCAACTATGTGCAGTTCTATTTTGTTAGATTAATTATGTAGCCAGGATAATAAATAGTTAATACTTCTTCCTGTTTTGCTGTCATTTTTTTAAACTTTTGTTATTTCAAAGTTTTCTGTAACTGTTTTGTTTTCTTTTTTTTTTGTTTTAGGAATCTTGTTTTTTTTTCCTTTTGTCCATATTTGTCCGATCGCCCTGTCTCATGCCGCTTAACAGTTCTCCCACGTAATTTCCTCCATAATTGCTTTTTCTATTTTTACTCAGTTGCTGGACTTAGACTTTGCACTCAGCTATTACATTTCTACAGTTTCCAGGATTAATATGCTACTATTTCTTGTTACAGCTATTTGAAACAGTTCAGCTTCAATTCAGATTTCAGCAAAAGCAAAGGTTTTATCTATTTTGGCAAATGCAAACATTTCAGCTCTTTCAGAAAAAACAGTTAAGCTTTTTTCAGCTTTGCTTGGAAAAGCCTTTCAGCTCGGAAACATTCACAGTGCATTTTCTTTTCAGAAATGCTTTTTCTAGTTCTTTATTTTACTCAATTTCTCTCTCTTAAGTCTTTACATTGTGTACATTTATGACACCACTTAATCCATCCCGATATCTATTATCTATACCACTAATAGAGTTGCAGGGGTGCTGAATCCCACACAAAGATCAAATCATTTCCTAGTGCATATACTTTTTCTTTTTGACTCAGTAAAGTAAAACACCTTCACATAAATTATTTGAGTACATTGACAGGTTTTAAACCAGTCTGTGCAAGTGCACGTCCACAAGGAATCTAAATGTAATTTGTTACTTTCCCTCCTGGCTATATTTGACTTTCACAGCTGTAACATGTAAATCCGGGGTGAAAAACAAAACACCCTGCCCTCTAGAAACTAGTCCAAATGAAAACACATGCATTCAATGACAAGCTTTTTGAGCTCCATCTCCATGTTTGGTGCTGCATGGCCATTATTATTATCTGCTCTAAAACACATCTGCCTGACTGAAAAGTGCCTCGTGTCCAAATACATTTTAAACATTTGTAAGTCAGCAGTAGAGACCAATGTCTCTGGGCACACAGAGGATTACTGTTGGGCTGATGGGAGGGAAAGAGAAAGAGAGAGAGAGAGAGACAGAGAGTCCTATTGAGGTCACAGAAGAGGCCAGATTTCAAGATGATTACTGGTGGATTGGGATACATTTATTATATTAGTGTGTTATGGCTTTTAAAGAGGCAGAGCTCACACAACTTTCAACTCTTCGCTAACCGTGGTTAACTTTGTTTTTGTGTTTTATTATGCCAACTAAGGAAACACAATAGATATGAATTACTGGGAACCACCATCTTTTGGTGGAGGCTAAGTTTGTTTCTATACAGCTATAGAATTATTTATTTAAATTAACAAAATTATTTCGATAACTATATAATTTAGTTCTGTGCCCCCTGCAAAAGTGTCTCATCATCTCATCAACTTTCTGAAGGTCCAGCAATGCAAAATAGGCCCATTTTCACTTCTCTTGGGAACCAGACACTTTTTGAGCAACTTAGTTCCCCCACAGTTATTTCCACAACATAGCCCAGAGTCCAAATTTTTTTCCAGGCCTGTAGTTCTACCCAAGCAACGAAGGTCCATCAGTGCTCAGTCCCTGATTGGTACATTTATATTATGATGCCAAAAGTGACCAACAGTTAGGCATATGGTTAAAAGGGTATTGGAAATCCTAATCACTATTTCTTCAGAGACGTTCACCCTCAAGAAGGTTCTTAGGTTCTTTTGCATCTCCTGCATCACCCAGCTTCTTCTAAGCTTCACCTTGCAGACAGCCACCCTGACATTATCCTGTTGCAAGCCTTCATAAACTTAGGAAATTATTTTTAACTCCACAATGGGAAGCAGTCCAGGTCCAGAGGCAGAAAACCAGCCCCAAACCATAATGCTTCCTCCACCATACACTGTTCCCATGTGTGGTTTTTTTGTGCCAGATGTAGGTATGTGTGTTTTCCTTCCAACCAATTCTTTGGTAAAAACCAATTACTTTTTAATGTGACTTTATAACAATACAACACTTTTTAAGACTAACCCTGCACCATTGGATTAACCCTAGACTGGACTTTGATGAATACTAAAGTAGTGCATCCAAAGAGCAAATGTAGTGATACCAGGGTTATTAACTGCATCAGAAAAAGCTGAAGGGAAAGACAATCACGTCATAAATGACCGCTCCGTCCCACTTTTGGTAACAGGATTTAGAGTCAAACAGAACAGAATGGAAAACAGGGATTACAGGGAGATTTGCTTCACTGAGTGACTGACTGATTTTAGACATGTAAGTGAATGGTGGGGGCCAGGAAGGTGAGGTGGGGCGGCTGTGGTTGTGACTTGTGTTCTGTTGGAGTTATTACTGTTTGGTAAATAGGATTTTTTTTTTCATGAGTTCGGTTTAAAAAAATTCACTTAGTTCAAAGGAATAGTTCAATATTTAGGTAAATGTGATTCGTTGATTTCTTGTTGAGAGTCAGTACGTTTTCGCACCTTCCTTGTTTAGTCCGGTTAAATCAAACTCTCCTTTGTTTTCTCATTTGATGAAGTTCATTTGCACAGGTCTGAAGAAAGCAGTTGCCTTTGGGTGATGGCCACAACCATCCATGAAGACCCTTTACTGGATGTGGTCTCAGTTTGGTCCCAAACAAACTCTGGAGAAGTTTCTTTGTGATTAGAATGTGATTAGGTGTTTGAGAACTTCTACCAGCGAGAACGGGATAAACTTTACAGTATGAATTGAGTATGAATACTTTTCAAAATGGCGAATCATTCAAATGTTTGACCTTTCTCATTATGGTTTGTTGGTTATCGATTTAAGGCCAAAATTTACACTTACATTTAAAATGCAGTAAAATTGTGCAAAAAATAAAAATGTTAAAGCTTTCTGCAATTGTGTTACTCCTGTTTCCTTTACAAACCGCAAATGTCCCACATTCTCCCATTGCCTTCAGCTAATGTATGTGTGTGTGTGTGTGTGTGTGTGTGTGTGTGTGTGTGTGTGGTGGGCATATGGTGGGGGTCAGTCAAACAGATTTTGTAACAAAGCAACAGAAAGTGGACTTTGCCTGCTGGGCAGAGAGACACTTTAACAGAAGCCTGGCAGAGTGTGTACACAGTATTCAGCTCACAGCAGGACAATGAGTTGCACTAAGGTACTGGTCTGTCTGTCAACCTGTCCATGGACGTGAATTTGTCAGAAGTGTACATCTTTCTAATTTATGTTATGTCTCTGTCTCAGATATGTTCTGTCATTGGTGTGTTATGTGTGAGCAGTTGGGTTCGAGCAGATTTAGCTGCACGGGTAAGTGACTGGTGGCCGTTCACACTTAAACCTCAAACTCTGTTAATGATATCGCATAACCTCACCTGTCTCCACAGATCCCTCGTCAGACATCAGCCAAACAACAGGGTAGGTAGTGCAGGTGTGTGTGTGTGTGTGTGTGAGAGAGAGATAACACTATGATTATGTCATGCATGGATTTACGCTCATGCTGTGTGTGTGTGTACATTTTACTAAAAATGCCTCCAAGTAAATTTTACTTACATTTTATTATGGACACGAATATGTGTCCCAGGGGGTGCTGTTCTTTTTTTCGTTGCCCACCAGGGTCAGCTGAGAGACATCCTGTTCGACCCAATCATTTTTAACCAGGTGCTGGTGAACCAGGGCTCTGCCTACAACAATAACAATGGTGTGTTCACGGCACCGGTCGCCGGTATCTATCAGTTTGTGTTTGCAGCCCAGCTCTGCCGTGGAGACCACTCCAATGTTTGGAGCTTCATGGTCAACGGGGAACGGAGGATGTCCTGCCATGCTCAGGTACAGTATTCAATTCAAGACAACAAATCAACAGACAGTGAGTAATAACTACACTTAACTAGTGTAGAAATGAAATGAAAAACAACTTGACCAAATTATTGTGGTATTGAAAAACTCTGGAGGTTTTTACGATAAACCCAAAAAGCCTAAAAACTAAACTAAATCCACACCCCCAACCTTTTATTGACTGATCTGTAGCCTAATTCCTTACCTCAATTGAGTTTTGTTGATTAGTTTGGGGAATTCACATACGTTATATACAGTCTACCAGGTGACTGTGGCGCTGGAAGGTGGAGCGGTCGTTCACCAATCCCGCAGTTGTTGGTTCTATGTTAAAGTGTCCTTGAGCAAGACACTCAACCCCAACTTAGTTGCTCCCGGTGAGCGTTGGCCAGCTACATAGCATCTCCCCCATTGATGTGTGAGTGTCTGTGAGATTGTGACTGTGAATGGGTGAATAAGAAGCAGTGGAAAGTGCTTTGAGCACCAATAGGTAGAGAAGCACTATATGAGTGCAGACCATTACCTACACTGCGGGGGGTAGCAGTGGCTCTGTTGGTACAGTGGCTGCCCCACTTTAACCGACCACATGCCCAAGTGTCTCTGGGCAAGACACTGAATCCCCAGCAGCACATTCCCATCTCCAGCCCAGTAGAAATTAGTAGAGTGTGTTAACCCTGGAATCATAGGAATCATAGGATAAACTGAAAGGACAAAATGATTTATAGAATAAGAAATAAAACATATAGGCTATGCTGTGAATGTCTGAATACTATAATCATTGTGGACTTTCTGGGTTTGTTCACCCTTGTAACTCAGATGAAGATCTGACCAAAGAACCTTTTATGGATATTGCAAATGCAGATCGTTTTTTGGTTCACTTACTCTCTTGTCATTGTAGATCAATGCAGACCAGACCACACTAAACAACAAACTAAACCTGATGAGAAAACCAGACTAAATTTAGATCAACTACAGTGGACAAGAGAAAAGTAACTGCTGTAACTGATCATCACCATCTTCATGATAGTTGAGCTAACTTGTGACACATGGTTGAATGATTCCATAAAAAGACAGTTGGTGTCAAGATTATAAAACACTAACTAAAACAAGACACTGATAATCTTAGAAAACCTTAGTTCATCCTCTGCCTTGAAATGTGAACTGAACTTACTTGTTACTTACTCGTTGAGTTTTTTTAAATGCAAAACAAAGTTAAACTGAAACAAAATTCACTTAACTCAAGATTATATATTGACACAACTAACCACTTGATCAGTCAATAGATATATTTTCTTTAATTTTACATATTAGAGTTTAAAGAGTTCATGTCATAACCTCATGTTGACATGAAGACAGCTGTTAAATCCATTTTGTTTTAAAATCTGTGAAAATTCAACATTTAAGACCTTTGTTAAGTTAGTAAAAAGGTGCCTCCAGGTAAAACCAATGTTCATCATGGTTATCATAATTTTATTATATTTAAAAGAAACAATAGAATATACACATGCAGAGAGTCTACATCATAAATGTTTTTTATAAACTACAAAAAATAACTGAACAATTTTTACCCTCAAATAATGCTGATAGTTGTGTTTCTTCAAAAATGTAATTTAACAAGATGATTGATCTCTCAGCAAGTTCATTCATAAAAGGTCCTCGTTTCAAGTTCAAAGACTTGAAGTCAGTCTAATATTTCTAAGTTCTCGAGTTTGTTGAAAATGAAAACAAGACATGTTGAATGAACTTGAAATGAATAAACCTACATTCCATTATACATTTATTTAAACTAACTAGAAAAGTTAATTCCACCAAATTCCTGTTTGATGTTTGAGATTGCAGAATAATTTAAACCAAAAAACTAAATGTAATTGAACAAGTCCATACAGGGCCAAGGCAGCAAGACTCATCACCATCCTTCACTCCTGTCCAGCTGTCTGGTGGTGACACAAACCTCAACACCTGTTACTTTATGGTGGAACTGCAGAAAGACGATCGGGTGTGGGTGAAACAAAATGTGGGAGGGTGTGCCTGGGCCAGCACCACCTCTAATACCATCACCTTCTCTGGCGTCATGCTGGCAAGTGAGGGCATGTCCACGCTGGAAGGGAAGTATGGCTCCGGCAGCTCTTGTCCAATGCCTACTATGGAGAAGAACAGGACACCAGTATCTGGCTGTGCAGGCTGGAGTGTGTCTTTGTCCATCTGGGTCTCTCTGCTGCTACGCTATCTCATCACCGTTTAATTATGCATAAGTCTAGTCTGTGTGTAAGTTACACGTTAGCTCTGCAGGTAGAGAGAAAGGCCTTTTGTGTCCACACATCTTACATTCTCATGCATTGTTTTTTGCTGCACATAGGAGAATTAGTGGACTATTTGCATTGTTTGCATGTATAAAAAAAAACGATCTGGATTTTCCTGTATAAATACAAGACACTGGATTTACTATGTCGACATTGTTTTTAAATCAATGTATGAATTCAAATTGAAGTGTAAAACAGAGCAGTGTAAACAGAGCTCCACTCCATTTATTAAAGAGCTTAATTTCAAGTTTCACCCCTGACAAAACGCATCATTACAGGATTTGAAGTAATTGTTATTGTTCAGCCAGGGTCATAAATCAATGTGCCAATGCATGTCAAACACTTAATTAGAGCTCAGTAACAACAGGCTAATGTTGGGGTAATATTTTAAAAATAAAAATGTAATGGGGGTAATTTATTTTAGAAAAAGTAACAAGGTTAAGATGTTGATAATAAAAATGTATCTATGAATGTATTGTGTATAAAAATGAGTATTATCATGGTGAGGTGGCCTCAACTCTGGAAAGATTTACAGTAGCAGAGAAGATCAGACAGGCTCCTTCTGTTTTGACTTTTACATTTCAGCAATTATTTACCCTTTGGTTGAAATGTTTAATGTCATTTGTTTTATGTTTTTTTTAATCTTTTATTCTATTATTTGCCTTAAATGTGTTTTTAAGTATATTCTACTGTTTATTATTTTATGTTTCTATAACACTTTGAAACTTGTGGAAACCAAACACCTTGAGCTACAGAAATTACCCTGAGACACTTTTCTAAGTGAGAACCAAGAAACAGCTTTAAAATACACAGCTACTTGTTTCTACTGAAACTGTAGTGTAGAATCGATGACTGCAAGTTCAGCTCTGTTTACAATATTTGCAATGAATACAATTCATTTAATTTTCTCTTTTTCAACAAACAAAGCAGTCAAGAAGAATCATTTTCACACCATCAAATAACTTAGAAAATCAAAACAATCCATCTGTTCTGGGGTTAATGAGCTATCTAGCAACCATAGCTTCCCTTCTTTGGAGCTGTTATGTTGTCTATGTGTATATATAGGAAATTAAGTCGAAACAGGTTCTTTACTGAGATAACAGGCAGATTTACCACTTTATGTGCTTTTTATATTACATTAGCTATTATATTCCTTTAACTATTACTGTTTTTTTAAAAAAAATAACTTTTTCATTATCTACACTGTTTCTGGAGATGCATCTCTCTGATGAAAGTATTTAGTACACAAACATCAGTCTCCTGAATATTCTATTGCAAACTCTTAAATGTTTATAATATTTCTTAAGATTTCTTTAACATGTAATATATCAGTTATCATACTTGTGTTGCCCGGGTTATTCTCACCTTTTGGTTCAATATAACTAATCAGTTTTTAATTCTTAGCTTAATGTGATGTAATGTGTAATGAAGCTTTTTGTGGATGTTTGTTACAAACGTTGTCAAGATCAGTGGTGAATGACAGTCCAGCAAGTGGAGACTGGTAATAATGTCCCTTTGTCTTGGGCTGGGATGTGCTGAGAACCGGAGCACACAATATAAAACTGACAGGTTTTACTAAACACAGGCTGTGATGTACACTCCCTGTTCTATCTAATGCAATCCGATACAGTAGCTCTGCCATGAATTCTATTTCTACAATTTTATAATTTCTCTTTCAATTTGAATAGGGTGGACAAAACATTAGAAGCATCTATAACATAATGCACTCTGGTACGAATCCACCAGCCACCATGACCTCAATAATAAACAGAGAGTAGAATTATCACCTTTCTTACAGTTAGAATTCATGGCAGAGCTGCTATAGAATAGAATTGGATTGCATTAGATTGATCAGGTGTACCTAATAAAGTGGCAATTGATTGTATGTATGACTGTTACCAGTGTAATCATAAAGTTATTAGGACAATTTTATTAGTCAAAATTGTCAACTATATGAAGCTTCATAAATAGCTACATTTTTATGTTTGCCTTCAGCTTCAATAGAATATCAAGGCTGGATAATGGTTTTGTAGGCCAACGTGGAAATTAGCATCTTTCTGGTTCCTTTAACCAAAAACCCGGTGGGCTTTTTTTCATTGGGGATTGGAGTTATTATGAAAATAACCTCTGTGGTACAGAGAGTCTACAGATACTTAAAGATTTTGTGCACTGTTAATTCATTGCATTTATTACACATAATTTATTTAATCTATTACACATTACGTTTTTCTAATGTTTTTATTCATCATATCATGCTCTCAACATTTTTCATTTACTGTACATTTTATTTTTAATCTTTTACTTGTGTGCATGAGTCCAACAGTCTAATAGTTTCACACTTTTAGGTCTAATGCCCTGGTTGAATGTGCTTTGTTGTCGACTTCTATATTTTTATATACTGCTGTTTTATGGAAATTATTATTACTGCTGTGACTCAATAAAAATGTGTTAATACAATTTTTATTGATTGATTGTTTAGCAACATAATTTTCACCAAAAAAAAAAAAACCTCCACTTTTATGATTGTTAGAACTTAAAACAATCACCAATATGGTCAAAACCTTGATTTCAACATTAAATGAAAAACTAGGCCTTTTGTTATTGGGCAACTAGCAGCAGGTTTGCATGTGAACTGTGCCAAACAAAGCTTTGATGAGGAGCTTCTATTAGTAATGTTACGCTCGAAGCAGAATACTCAGCACAGTTTTGAGCTTTTGAAAAAAAAAAAAAAAAAAATCAATGTCAGCATGAAAACATCTTGTATTCATTGTTTATTTCGTCAAAGACAAACCACAGTCATTCAATAATCAAACTATTTTCTTGTAAAACAACAGAAAACATTTCAATAACATCCACTCTAACAGCGCATGTGCACTGCCAAAAGTACCGATACCTGCTTAAGGGACCATAGTATCACTGTGTTTGATTGGCCAGCAAACTCACCTGACCTTGACCCCATAGAGACTCAATGGGGTATTGTCACAAGTAAAATGAGAGACGCAGCCCTAACAATGCAGATGAGCTGAAGGCCACTAGCAAAGCAACCTGGGATTCCACCTCAGCAGGGCCACAGGCTGATCACCTCCATGCTGCAGTGCACTGATGCAATCATTCATGCAAAAGTAGCCCTGACTAAGGATTGAGTACAGTATTTCATCAACATGTTTTATTGGTCTTATGTAATATTCTAATTTTCTGAGATGCTGAATTTTGGGCTTTCATTAGTATTATTTTTCATTAATATAAGACTTTCACATTTTGAAATGATTTACTCAAATAAATGAACTCTGATGACCTCAGTCTGCCATCCTTCTTGAGGAGCAGTATTTACTGGACTGCTCCAATCACTGTCTGAAGGCTCAATCACCCCAATTTCTCTTAGCATGTCCAGTTCCTCCTTTAGTACAGGTAACAGCTTATCTGGGACCAGTACATCAGCTCTCTCAAAGGAATGGGACTCAAAGAGATGTGATGTCACCTCTGTTCTCCCAGCTATGACAGAACAGAGCCAGCTCTCCTTAATCTGAGAGAAAACACACAGATTATATCTAGACAATGATGCCATGCTGTTCTGCTGACTGTGCAGTTGTCTCTGCCTCCCTCCATACTTTACATTAAGTACCAGTAATTCAGTCATTAAGTTTGATATATGCCCGCTATTCAGAGACCAATGAGAATGGCTGTATGGTAGTGGGGAGTAGAAGACTGTGTTGGAGGGTTTCATGTTGCTCTGTGAATGGACTGCTGTCAGACGGCTCTGTTTGTGTCCCATCATGTTAAATTTGGTAGTTTGAAAAACATTTAGGAGCAAGGAAAAAACCATGTGCATACAAGGTCCCGGAACCTCATGAAAAACTGATTACATTTACTGCACTTTTTTAGAGACTTGTCAATCAGTCAGATTTGAGAGGAACACAAGGAAGTGAACAATGTCAACATTAATATGCAATAAAGTCTCTGGCCCTGGCTATATGTTGTAGTGTCTCCGGGCAAGACACTGAACCCCTAACAGCCCATTCCCCTCCCCAGCTGTGCAGTGCCGGTCCAAGCCCGCTAGAAATTGGGGAGGGTTGCGTCAGGAAGGGCATCCGGCATAAAAAGTGTGCCAAACCCTGACCCTGAACTCACGGGATAAGCTGAAAGGACAAACAAAAAAATAAAATAAAATAAAGGAGTTGATGATAATCAGATCCACCTTTATTCAAAACCCTGACAGTGTCGCAGGGACTTCAGCCACTAGGGGACAGTACAGTGTAATGTGATGCTACTTTGGGAGTCTCACAGCATGCACTGGTCTGAGTGGTGGTGAAGCAAAGCTTTTGTCTTCTTTCTGCAACCTTTTGCAACAACCCACTAATAATAACAATATAATTTTTCACATGGTAGTTGTTCTTAGAAACTCCAGGTCAAAAGATAAAAACTGACTGCAACAAGTGAAAAATGGCAAAAACAATCAAAAAGGATCAAACTTTGTTTAAAAGTTTATTCAACTTTTTCAATAACTAAAGTCAGTTAGTAATATGTTCTATAGCAAGAACCCTCATGGAGCCTCTGCACGGTTTGTACCACAGTCAGATAGAAGAAGTGGCTGATATCAAAACATCCTACCAGTGGCTGGACAAAGCTGGACAGAAGGACAGCACAGAGGGACTAATCCTAGCAGCAGAAGGAGCAGCAGTCTGTTCACTGGAGGCCGCGTTCTACCATACCAGGCAGTAATCCAGGTGCAGGCTGTGCAAAGATGACAGCGGGGCGCAAGATGCTAAAACTAACGCTAACACTAAAGTAAAATAGTGGCTTACAGACATTTTTTTCGTGTTGTGTTGTCCCTAACATTTGCAGATACAATGTGGGGTATGGAATTCATTTTGTCAACTATCTATATTAAAGTAAAATTATCAAAAGACTAGTTATTGGTTTGCTCTGCCTGGTTATGGAGATACACTTGTGTAATTGCAAGAAAAGTCCTTTTGCACTGTTAAAGCTTCATGTTCAGACTGCTGCAGCAGGTCAACAGCTGTTCAAACTGTGCCGTCAGTTGACACAGAGGCAGCTGTTTGTTGCAGACTTGTGTTGTGAGGGGGGGTTGGTGCACAGATGCATAGGTGTTTTGCGAAGTTGTGGTGATGCGGAGTTAGTCCTCTGTTGTCTCTCAGCACAACCTGCAACTTGCTCTGTGACCACATCCTCTCCTCTGCCGTCGCTCTTAATGCCTCTACAGGCTTTCAAGCCCCAGTTTGTTCCACAGACGCATCACCATTACCACCTTCTGTACTGAGATGAGAAGTCATTTCCTGTGATGCCTGTGGTTGGCTCACAATTGAACATTCAACCCAGAGGAGTGTGCTGTAGTTTTACTCACAAACAACACTTTTATCAGTCATGAGATAGTTACCAAATATGCAAAGTGGATCTATTTCCACTGAAATTGTTTGAAAAATCTACAGCAATAGATTTGATTTGCTGATTGAAAGTCTTTATCACTCAAATGATAAGGTTTTCTCAGGGTTTAGTGCAGTGAATGGAAAAAAGAAGTAAAAAAAAAAAAGACTTCTGAGAACACCAACAAATAAGCAAGACGGTAAAAATACCTCCACTAAATCTGTAATACAATGGAGGATGAGATGTGTGGGAGGTGACCTTTTGTCTAAACGTCTATGGAAACAGAAAAAAGTTGCAGAACCTGTTGTGTTAGTTTACAGTAAAATAGTGTATCCAAAGTTTTGCAGACAGCACTGTCTTGAATTCAACAATGTAAAAAAAAAAAAATGACATCACAAACTGCTTGTGAAATAGTTTTAATTAACGAGAAAACAGTTCAAAAGTACTTCCATAAACCGACAGCATCATTAAATGAATCAACAACAATTGGCTACAACACTCTTGACATGCTTTAAACTCAACCACGTTCCTCTACATTAAGCAGGATTAATAACTCAAAGCAAATGCACTTCAACAAATGTACTTTTGATATTTATTTACTGAAACCAGGGAAGTCACCTCCATACAGCTCAGTTTCCAGTTCAGCCTTGTTTCCCTGATGAACACTGTGCAGCAGACAGAGAAGAACACAATTTTAGTAAATTGTTGACAATTGCTGTTTTGTATTATTTTTTTTTAAGTGTCTGATTAATTCCCTACATTTCTTTACAATAAAGTCACAACATCACTCTTAGTCTGATCTGTTACAACACTATGATGAACGGATCGATTAATGATCATTAATATAGTAAATCTAGGTACCACTTCGCAAACCTTGTTTAAGACATTGTCCTTAGTAATAAATTTGCTAATCTTTTAACAAACTTGGGCTTGTTAGAATGATTTTGGTCTGATCAATTACTCTTTCATACTTTGGACAGCATGATTGTAACACTGGTATTTAACAATATACTATTTAGATTTACTGAAGATTTATCATAAAACCTTGACACTAATTTTTGAACCCCTTGTAATTCTTGGGAAAACAGGATTATGTTATTTGCATAAAATTATAAATATCCAGAAATGTGCATGTTAACAAGTGAAAAAAACTCTGTTTACCACTTAAACTATTTCTGCTGTCCAGAAAAATCTACATAGGATGATAATGTTGGACAAACCTGAAGCCTCCACACTAGAAACACCACAAATACTCCGTAAATGCTGCTCTTGATGATCATAAAAATGTAGGACAGTTTGGCAGAGTGTGTGATCCTCAAATATTTCTCTGAAAAGGATTGAAAAAATGTCACTGTGATAAAGGATTCCTTAGTCTTGTTGCACTGAACTTGACATTTTCACACAAAACGATTGTTTACCTCTTATGGCATCAGCCCCTGGGCCTAACAGGGAAAGAATACAGCAGAAATGGGTTTTTATCAGTGCAGTCATTACATTCACACAGTAAAAATGTGTTTAGGTTCTTTGAATTTGCAACTGAACATACCTTCAATACCTTGGACCTGACCTGACCTGTACACGGTCTCAGTCCCATTAAACAAACCCACTTTGCAGCTAAAAATCGTCCCAGGTGTGAACCACTGTCTGAGAGGGACAATCAGCCTGCTGGTGATGCGGTAATGTTGATTTTCGCTCTGGGCAGCGTTGTCGGTCGCCACTCCCTCTGTGACATCTACTCCATCGATCTGCCAGGTCACACTGACATGGTCTGGGTAGAAGCCAGAGGCCACACACACCAAGGTCTTCTTATTTGTCTTGTCTTTTTTGTTTCGACACTCATTTGGTGAAGGTTGAAACACTTTCACCTGTGGCAGCTCTACGGTACGATTTGGTTCTGCAAAGACCAAGGAAATGAAATCGTTAGAACAGTTTGATGTTCGAGCTTATCTGCTTCCTTGGCAAGAATTAGAGAAGAAGATTGATACCACACATGCACAGTAAATATGAAGATGGTTCCAAAGGACAAATAGCTGAGCTCAGCACACAGAATAGAAAAAGATGCCAAAGATGTCAAAGATGCTTGTTGCACTGTTGTAACATTTTGTTGGATTTAGAATCATATTGATCATACAAATGAACATGAGAATATCTGATGCTTGTCATGAATCTAAACATTTTCCCTGAATAAATACACACAAACTTCTTTAAGTAAGCACATCATACTTAGACAAGCAGGGCAGGGAAGATGAGGGCGTCTCTTTCTTATGTCAAACATACAATAAATTCCACACACAAGCATCATTCTAACATGGAACTACAGTGGCTGAATCAAACGTGTATTGTTTTATCACATAATTACACATAATCTAAACATGTCTCCTTAACACTTTCAGAGCAAACTGTACCATTCAAACCTTTTCAATCACTTAAACGTTTGCTATATTTAACTATATTTTACGTTTTTAAACGTCAGACTATTTGAATTCGCCTACAAAGATATAGAGCAACATACTGTAGCCTAACACCAAGTTGCAAAGACATGAACTCATATTTTCCTGCACCAACACACTTTACAAAGCACATTTGCTTTGGAGTTGCTCACTTGTAAAATAAAAATGCACATGTAATCTGTAGTTGGTCACTCTGACACATTGCTATTGTAAAGAAAACGACAATAGTGAATTTTCTATTGTTCGTTTTAGAAAATAAATAAATAATACTGGTGTCATCAAATTCAGCTTTTACAGCAAACAATTTGTCAACTTTTTGGAACCTTCCAGAAGAACAACCATGTCAAGTTGACAAGGTTGTCCTTCTGGAAGGTTCTACTTTTGTCAACAATTTGTCAACGAGATATATATATATATATATATATATATATATATATATATATATATATATATATATATATATATATATATATATATATATATTTTTTTTTTTTTTTTTTTTTTTTTTTTTTCTGGCATACTAGAGAACAGAGCAGTGCAGCTTAAATCATGCCTTGTAAATATTAAAGTGACTAACTTGGATTTATATCTCATGTAATATTACATAAACTGTCTGACTTACAATTTTCTTTATTTTAAAAGTCACACGTTGTCTCAGATTCTAAGTTTGGTTCCAGTCCCATTGTAGACCTCTGACTGAAAACTCACATACGCTCACAATGAGAGCAGTAATCTGGGCAGAAAGCCAAGTCTTTTAATGCTGTAGCAGTTTATGAGACAGCGGGTTAAGACTGACCACTGATCCCTAAACAAAACTAATTTGTTCTCTTTTCGCTTTTAATTTCCTGCTGTTTCCTGGAACAAAATAAAATCAAATAAATAAATAAAAAAACACTGGAAATATTGTTCATTGTCACATACTGTATTAAACAGATATGAAAGATGCTCAGCTTGATGTGATGTTGCAGATTTTCTTACCTAAAACCGTCAGTCTAGTTCCAGCTCCAAAATGAGCCTCAGTGAATGAGCACAGAGGTATTGAACTGTGACAAAAACCCTTCTTAGTCCTTTTTTAACTCCTCTTTTCAATTTATCCACCTTGTCTCCATTTGACATACGCCAACTTTCAATGTACTCTACTGTTGAATGCAGTCACTCTCTGATACAAATCGTCTTACATTAAGATCAACAATGACACTGAAGCATTATTATGATAGTTTGGTAGCAGTGAAGCATTTATCTCCGTTTGTCACAGGTCTGACTAACTTTACAGTTGGTATATTAACTGATTTAAAACAAACTACAGTTGTACCACACGTTTTGTGAATTTTATGAATTTTAAGTTTCTTACCTTGTTCCCTGACCAAACTGAGCTTCGTAACCACTGGTACCATAGTGAACCTAAACAGTGCTCAAATCAGCCTAAAGGTGCAGCTTTAATGCTTTGTTTGTTACTCATTCAAACATCGAGTATTTTGTTTTACAAAGACAAATTTACACGTCTTACTCACCGAGAACAGTCAGTTTGTGCTCGTGCCAAAATAGACTTCAGACTACAGTGCACAAGCTTGATTTAAAAAAGTACTGAGGCCAATTACACATAAAGGCCCAGGTGTGGACAGATGTGTTTAGTAGGACTGAGCAAGCATCTTCTCTCCACCAAGGACCTTGTGCTTTTCCAAATTGGCTCTGAGAGGCTAAAAGAATTTTCCAACATTTTATGTTGAACTAATATAATAATATCTAAAATGATCACTCTAGTTTTATGCCTAGGTCAGAACATATCAAAATCAAACTTTTCGTGACGGATTGAAGTTGTCAAAGCTCCGACTTACCCAGAACAGTTAGTTTAGTTCAACTTCCAAAATAAGCTTCAGCTCCAGTGTCACACTGAATCCATCCTCTACCAAAAAAGTAGTCAAAGTTGCCATAACTGGCACTTGGACACAGGCTAATTATCCATGAGTGTTGTATTTTTAGAATAGGAAATGCTCTTTGTAAAGTCCTGAGATTGACGCTTTTTTTTTTTTAAAGCCAACGAATAAAACCAATCTAGAGATTGGTTTGAATTTCATATTTCTCCAGAAACATTTCCTTACGTTATTTTAGTTCTCCTACAGTGCCAGAAGACTGGTGCATCCTGTACTTTTCAAAAAACAGGTCATTTTCTTTTTGCCAGGGGTCCTGAGCGACTTGTAGAGCTCCACAAACAGAGGGGGTTTTTGTACAGCAGCTCTGTTGGATTGTATCACCGTGGCCCCGTGTCACCACAGTGGAAAAGCACTACACAAAAACCCAGTTTCTCTTTGCTTCTGCTTTCCCCCACCCAACTTCTCTATATCTCAGGCTCCATCTTTCCCCCTTCTGCGTGTGAGAGCAGCTGTGCCGGTCGGCTGAGTTGAGCTCCATGTTGTCAGACTGCTGCTATTTCTGTCACAGCTAAGAAAAGAAGCACAAGGGGGGAAAAAGCAAAGTTGGTATCTTTATAGTAGAGGAAGTGACGTGTTCCATGGTCACACCTCATTATCACACCCAGTTGTAAATGACATAACCTTCACTGAGCAATGAGATGGGTTATAAAAAAAATGTAACACATTTTTGTAATTTTGATGAAAACTGATGTGTACATGCCTTTTCTGACTTGCTTTTTGTTAAGAGTGATAATAAGGGGGGTTAAATCAGCCAATTTCCTAACTTAGTTCTAAAATGGGAAAGACAGTTATGCGTTAAATCATTTTCTAAAAAATTACAAAACAAACAAACAAAACAAAAATGCTTCTATTCCAAATTTTTAGTGCATGTTTTTATTATATGCTTTTACAGCCATATTTGTACAGAACTACTCCAATAAGTGACATCTTTCAAATTCCATTTATTTATAAGCAAACACAAAACACAATACAGATGTCTTCTATTTAAATTAAAATATGAGCCACAGTATTTATGTAATACCATATGTAGCCTGCAGAGGTCAGTGCATGATCAAATCTTAAACTTGTTATTTCCTTCCTAATGAAAAAAAAAAAAACACTAATTCATCTACTGAGGGAGCAAAAACAGGTAAAGAAGAGAGACAAAAAATAATATGAAAAAAATGTACAGCAGTCTGGGTGGGCAGAAAAACATACTTTATCTATTATAGCACCTGTGTACTTATCTAACAGATCTGTGTTGTGGTGCTGCAGAAGCATCAGTACACTGTGAAAGAAGAAGTTTGGTTACTTAATAAAGTTCAGGTCTAACAGCACTATGAAACATAATGGCAACTGAATTACACGAAAATCCAATTTCTAGAAAATTTGGGAGGTTTTATAAAATGTAAATTAAAGAAAATCATAGATCCATTCCAAAATAGATCTAATTCTTTATTTGGGACAGGTTTTCATCAAGGATGTCTCTGTACATTGCTGCATTCATCTTTCCCTCCATCCTGACTAGTCTCCCAGTTCCTGCCACTGAAAAACATCCCCACAGCATGATGCTGCCACCACACTGCTTTACTGCAGGGATGGTAATGGCCAGGTGGTGAGCGGTGCCTGGTTTCCTCCAGATATAACACTTGCATTGTCGCCAAAGGCCTGACTGGTGGAGTAAATGGTAAATGTTCTGCACTTATATAGCACTTTTCTACCTATTGGCACTCAAAGCACTTTACACTGCTTCTTATTCACCCATTCACACTCACAATCCCACACACACTCATTCATACACCAATAGGGGTATGAGTGTGCTGCTATGCAGCTGGCCAACACTCACCAGGAGCAACTAAATTGGTCAGTGTCTTGCTCAAGGACACTTTGACATGTGACCCGAGGAGCCGGGGATTGAACCAACAACTGTGAGATTGGTGGACAACCACTCTACCTTCCTGCGCCACAGTGCTGCAGGGATGGCTGTTCTTCTGGAAGGTTCTCCTCTCTCAAAAATAAAACGCTGGAGCTCTTCCAGAGTGACCATTGGGTTCTTGGTCACCTCCCTGACTAAGGCCCTTTTCTCTCAATCTCTCAGCACCTCTGAAAACCACTAAACAAAGTTGACTGCTGCCTCCACAAATATGAGTTAAAATTCTACTGTGCAAAGAAATGACCATATAAATATAAGACCCACAGATGTTGCCACCTCCTTTGGGCCTGTGCTCATTCAAAATGGACCGATGAGTCAATTTTGAGAAATTCTCTTCTTGGAAATCTTGGAAATATTAAACAGGAGTTGGACCATCTCACTTGTTATTAGTGTTCACTTCAAAAACCAATATCTGTGATGCTGTGTGCTTTAGAGGAACCCACATCTGTGAACGCACCATTTATTGCACCAAATGACATCTGTTCAACTAGAATCAAAACCTGAGTATACAGTTACACTGTTAAATAAAATGTACATTAGATGGCAAACAGTGGTGTGTGACAACTGAAACCCCACTTTTTTTAGATTCTGGTATTTACCAGAAAATAAGTAAAATGTCTTATTTTACTGAATTAAATGGCTAAACCAGCCAGCGTAAAATACGTGATACATGTTACTGTCTGATGCTAACTAGTGGCTGTAGTGTGAAGACAAGAAAATGAAGACTTTCCAAAGTTTAATAACCTAAATGGGTTTTTTGCAACGCAAACATGGACAGTAGCTGGTGCACAAACAGTCAATTTCATAGGACTCCTGAAACAGGTTTTTATGGAGGTGAATATCGTCCCTTCAAATTCAGTTTGTGGTATTTATCCATCCTTTACCTTAACGTCTTATCCTCTTAATGTATTAAGAGTGGGGGGGAACTAATTCCAGCTGTCATTGACCAAAACAAAGGTTAGACCCACTACAGACATTCACACCTACAGGCAATTTGGAGTCAATTTTTGCTGTGTGTCTCTGAAGTTTTATCAATACAATGAAAGTGAGTAGAATTTAGTGAGTAGGACAAAGAACAACACACTTCCCACAACCTAAAATCTAAAGCAAAGTGAAATTTCTAAGTCTGCTCATTCTCTCATGTTCAGTAATCAAATAAAATATTTGAACATTTCCCTTTTGTGACTCTTCCGACTGAACGCACTTTTGGGTACAGAAGTAAAAGTGTTCTGCACATTTTCAACAAAACTAAAGTTGTGGACCTAAACTTTGGGTTTCCAGTGGGCCCCAAATGGGACAGTGAGCATTTACTACAATGACAAAGGCAAAACAATGATGAACGGTGGGAAGAAAACCAGACTTTTAGTTCCAGCATTGACATCTGCAAAATTTTGTATGAGGAAATCTCGATATTCTCGTCCTCCACAGCACACTGATCCACAGCCTTCTGATTTTCTTAATTCCTTTGACACAATGTTATACGTCGTGTGAGACGTTAGATGTTATGGTGCTGCACTCAAAATGCTGGATGGCTCCACATTGTCTGGTCATGTTGTTCCAAACAAATTGGTTCCCTGTCAGTGAAAAAGTCCATCAGACAACGTCACGTTTACATCTGTGCACCATCTTGTGAACGTTCCTGTAGCTTCCTGTAGGTGAATCTGTCTGAAATTAAGATAGAGAGCTGCCTTTCCTTTGTCCCATCTTTATGAATTTGAATGATTTAAATACGTTTTTAGCCAAACACACTAGTAGGTGTACAGGTGAACCATTTTAGCCACAGTAGCATCCTGAGTACACACCTCATAACTTCCTGATGTAACTTCAAATTCTCTATTTGAATCCATAACAAAGATCCATGATGTCCTAGTGCCAGGTTTCCCTATCACACATCCCAGTTTAACCCTTTGCAGCTTTATCTGTTATCCTACCACACATTTTATCTTCAATCTGCCACTCTACATCCATTCTGTCATCGGTTACTACTTATACCATTTACAGTAACAACCTTCATTTTTATCTTTATTTTCATATTATTATTGTTTTGTCTTTTATTTTTTACCTGTTACAACTGACTCAGAGGAGTATGTTGTTGTATCTTCCATTTCAAACAATGAACTGCGTTACTTTTTAGATTGATACTACTGGTACTATTAGTGCTGACACTAAAAATGCACATTTACTTTTACTTCCAAAAATAAAGGAATCATTTGTAAAGGACCCTGTCAGTTAAATAATGTTGCATTTCATATTAACCACCCCCAGAAATGATCAGAGTTGATTATAAATATTGTTTCAATTCACTTTAAAGAATTTTGTTTTTAATAATAGAAAAATATGAACTTTACTGATAAGTTTAATTATAACTTCCTGTAGAAGGGGGAACATAAACTGATAAATTATTAGGATGCTGCTAAATTGCTTTTTTCTTGTGACTATAAAAAGTGCATTTTGTGTTTTTTTTCCCTGATGAGTATATTGATACAGAATCATTATTTCTGTGAAGTCATCTTGAATTTGGTGTTTAATAATTGCCTTTCATATTCTGAAGGGTTTAGCTCATATCGTTGTTCCAATAAGCTACTGCTAATACAAATCATCATGACCCTGTCCATTACATTGACTGTGTTGGGCTGAGACTGCTGAAACATCACATTGTTGGCATCAACAGTGGAAAACATTTAAAATGAGCTTGATGCGTCCATTCATTTGGAAACATAAACATCACGTACAGTTATACTGTTGTGTAAGGAAAGAAGAAAAAGCAACATTCCAATTGAGGATTTATTGCACTTGTGGAGAAAAACACATTTATTCATCTTCAGTTGTAACACTGAGGGGCTCTTTGTGAGGGTGTTTCAATAAACCACATCACTGTGCACTTGCAACACAGAAATACACAGCTGAGTGGGAGTAGTTTGCCCTATGAATGATCAGAGCTCCTTTCATTGAACTCTCTCTTTTCAGCTCAAACTGCTCCTTGAAGTCGCCTTCATAACTCTGTTCTCCTGTTCCATATCCAAAGCCGATGAGGGCCATGGACTGGCTGTCCTTCCTTTGTTGGTACCACAGCATTATTGGACGGCTGCTGTCGTCGTGGCTGCAGCTGATGTGGACCTCGGTGCCCTCCTCCACTGCCCGAGGAAGACTTTGCTGCATTGCAATGCTGCTGACCCGACCTGCAGAGAATGTAGATCAATTCACTGATGGAGAACAGATAAAGAGACAGCATGTAATGTTATAATATGGAGGATCCATCAATTCTAAAACCTTACTTAGAAACCCAATAAAGAGGACACACAATGTGTATATGAATGGAGTCATTGTCATTTACCGGCGTGTGACAACGTCTCGCTCTGAGTGACTGAGGACATGCACTTTTATACTGGAGGTGGTTCTGATTCAACAGCACATGCTTAAGGGAAAGTTTCTGCATCATTTGCTCTACCGCCACCTGTTGGCCGAATGGATACTTGGAAAGATTCACTCTTCACTCTTTAGTGTGATTAGTAATTAGTAATTAGATCCTTCTTTTTGGTAAAAGTAGGAAGCATCACCACTGACGCTGACAGTAATACAAATATTAAGGATAATATGATGATGAAATGTTTTTTTACAGCACATTACACACTCACTGGCCACTTCAATGGGTTCACCTGTGCAATCTAATACAATTCAATACAGCAGTTCTGCTATGAATTCTACTTTTACAGGATTATAATTTTTTAGTTTTTAAGTTGAAACTGTCACAAAGGTGAAAATTCTACTATGTTTTTATTACTCGGGTCATAGTGGGTGGTGGAGTTGTACTGGAGTGCATTTTGTTAAAAGGTGCTTCCAATATGTTGGTGATTGTGTATTTGTGTTGACCATAGTAAGTTTGTCTCAACTCTAATTACTGTTAATATGCTAAAACTACATCTGTGTGCATGATACACTGACCATGTTTGTTTGTTACATAACGTATTACCTGAGTGGAGTCTATCAGCAGCCTCCACACTAAACCAGCCCCCTCCCTCAACACTAAGCAACATTAGAAAATCTGATTTAAATGTGACTTAAACTCGGGACAACTGAGCCAATTTTCACCCTTTAAAAAGTTGTAACCAAAGTCATGCAGACTGAAAACAACAATGATCTCTCCCTGATTACCGATTGCATGGTAACATGAACACATCTGCCAGCTACATGCAACACATGGTTAAGATGAAACAGAAAATCAGTTGGTAAAATCAAAAGCAGCTTTTTGAATAAATAGTAAATCATTTTAACATTTGTTTTCTCTAAATGCTCCTTGTGATAATCTGACCACGTCTGTGCTATAGTGGTCAGATTTTGTTCACTGAACCCTGTTGGGTGTTTGTTTAACCTGTTTAAATGTCCCAAATGTTTAGACTGTGATAAATAATGACTAACACTAAGTTAATAAAACATAATGACTCTCATCTTCTTTCAGGATATCAGTTCCCGTTTGTGCGCCAACACTTTGGGACATAAATAAGAATTACATTTTCAAGCATCAGTTTCATGATCTCAGTGGTTTCACACTAGTTCCTTAATATCTGCCACATCATTGCGGTTTTCGTAAGACAGTGAAACTCTTTTCACTACTGTGGTAACTTGCTGCACCAAAGTATTCTGCACTGTGTTCTGGGTGTTTCACTCTGAGGATATGAAGATGTGCTGTATTCTCTCCATCTCCACTCACATTAAAATGCCCTTTAAAGGATGCTTCAACATTTTGAGACTTGTAATAGCTGTAACCGATCAGCTTTAGGGCAGCGTCTCCCTTTGAGCGCTGATACCACAGAATAGTGTTGTAGTTTGGGATTTTGTGCGTCAAAGTCAGTTTGATTTCATCGTTCATTGGCTTCAGCAGTTTATGTGGACTCTGATGTACTTCCAGTTCTTTACTGGAAGAAACTCCTGTAGACAGAAACATCGGAAGTTAGTAGTTTACTGCAAATCTGCAAGACTAAAATTTACATTTTTTAACATATAACAATAAGAACTTCTAAGTAGTTTTTAGAGTAATTTGTACAAGGGACACTTACTGGGACCAGGATTGGAACCACTTACCCTGCTCTACCAACTGAGCTACAACCGCCCCTATATACCAATTCCTTGACTTGGTGGCATCATTTTGCCTTAACCTTGACCCGCTAAACCTTTTGAATGACATGTGATGATGTCTTGACTTTGTAAGCCCAACTATGTTTGTCTCAGTGGTTGTTTGATTCCACGATCTTGCATAGTAAACTTACATTTATTAGATTTAAATCATGGAATCTCATTTTGATCCTTGTGTTTCATTCCTCAACCATCAGTCTGTCTTCAGGCGAAGTAAGAATTTCATTGTGCAGGGAAACATGCTTTTTCTGTCTGTGCATATGACAATAAACCCTTTGAATCTTGAACCTTGAGCCGTCCTCAGCGGTCCACATGATGGGGTTATTAGTGGCATGCAGTACACGTTGGCACCCTGTTCCAACTGCCTACTCCATGGACCTGGGTGAATGGAACCATAACCTCACCCCTGACCCGAACAATTCTTGCCCCTAACCTTAAAGGTGTGTCAGATATGACTCTCTGGAACGTTTAAGCTTTGTGAGACAAAGCAATGCAAACATTTATATTTGCTCATAAGACAGATATCAGATATCAGCCACTAATTATATATTTGTTAATAATTAATAAAGCATTAGTTGCAACTTGTAAAGCCTTTATCAAGTGTGGAAAATGGTGCCAAAGAAGTTATAATTATCAGATATTTATCAGATATGTAATCAGATAAATAATGTCAAATACTTCTATCTATATCTAGAAAAATAAAAAGCGTTTTCATGATACCTTTAATCCAGATGATGGTAGGTATTAGAAGCTGAGGCCAGATCATGTTGAACATGAAGAACCAGATGCAGATCACTTTAGATACACAGTCTGTCTAACAATGACTGTCTCACTTATGCATGTGTTTTGTCTTTCAGCTCCTCCCACTGACTGTACACACATGTGAGTCATGTGGTTGTCTTCAGGTGTATAGGGTAAGACAAAGGTTTTTGTAGAGGACTGTGGGGCTTTTCTATCACGGTGAAACTATATGCTGCACAGAAGTAATGCCCGCTGTCTTCAGGATGCCTCAGTTTCAGCACCTGAAGGTACGCTTCGCTCTCACCATTTCCACTCACACTGAAGCTACCACCATAAGGGCTTTCAACACTTTGTACAGTAGTATAGCTTGTATAACCGACCAGCTGCAGAGAAGTCTTCCCTCCTGACCGATGAAACCACAGGATAGTGTCATAATTTTTGATATTGTGTTTGCAGGTCAGTTTGACTGAGTTGTTTATGCTCCCCAGAGCATCATTTGGAGTCTGACGAACAGTGTTACTTTGACTTGTTGATATCCCTGCAGAAAGGAGGAGAAAATGTTAATCCAACTACACACATGTCACACGATCAAACATACTGTGTTGAAGCAAACATGACTCATTTGATGTACCTTTGATCCAGAACAGTGGGATAATAAACACAATTGCAGCAGTGTTCATGTTGAGCATTGCCTCGTGTGAGTGATGAGGACTCGTTACTGCCTGAAGCAGGAAGAGGAAAGGATTCAAGTAGCCCCACAATGAAGAGGAAGATGAAAAGGTTTTACGTCAAAAGTAGATGGATTCTTCATTTGTGGTTCTGAAACCTGTTGCATTGTGTTCAGTCTCAGTTAAAATCTATGCCACTTGAAAATGCAAACCTAGAAGTCTATGATATTCGTTACATGTTCTATGGCATGTAGGCTTTATACAAAGGTGGCACTTCAGGAAAATCACAAAACTGTGTATTGTGATCTGACTTGTTCTTTTGTTGAAAAGTGGCTGGAATTAATTAATTCTCTGGAAAGCAAAAGTCATCACCCTAAATATCAGACTAAGTCCTTATTTATATATTTTTTTCAATGCTAATTCATATGTCTAAAAAAATGCATTATGTCGTCTTGACTATTATTCTTAAAAAGAAGACTCAAGATTCAGCCCACTCCACATAATGATACAGACTATAACAACATTAAAATAATATACAGCAACTAAATAAGGCAACTACTTCAAAAAGTGCTAGTTTATCATTGTATCATTTTTTTCTATATGTTGTGTAGATTATTATTTATCAACTATTATTGAATTCAATATTAGGCCAATATACTGTACATTGCTGCTTGGGGTGGCTGTAGCTAAGTTGGTAAGGCAGTCATCCACAGGGTCAGAGGTTCAATCCCCAGCCCAGCTATCTGTTGAAGTGTCTCTGGTCAAGCCACTGAATCCTAACAGGGGTTGGGACAGATAAATAAATAAAGTATATTGCTGCTGACATGTTGTTGTTGCAGATTACTCTTGTCATTACTACATGTACAGTATACTGCTTCTAGTACTATTCTTCTGGGGACACATTCATATATCTCATGTCTCATATACATGTCATGTTTATATGTATTACTATTAGTGTTGCTTTACATTCAAATACTCTGCTTATGTCTAACCTCAGTATCATTTTAGTTTTGTATCTAAGGTGCTCATTGGTCTCAATCACACACGTGCTGGGATGTGTTGCTGGCTTCGTTTGATTGGCTGTTGTTTTCAGGGGGGCTTGTCTGACTTGGCCTGTATGAATTGACGATTTACCTTGTTACTTTGCTTTTGCGTCATCACTATAAAATCAAATAACAGTTTTGGTGTCCACTGAGCTGTGAGGTTTTGTGAAGATCAGTATATTTATGTCCCTGTGTCTGTGAGGGTCAGAATAAACAGGGATGCAGGTGTGAATATTTCCTTAATCCTACATTTAAAGGAAAACGTTGTTGATTTTCAAACAGGGTTGAACAGGCCAGACAGTATTTTTAAATGAAGATACTCTCATATCTCTTCATGCTTACTAAACAAAGCACTCCTCATTCATTCCCCTGGATCTGTCTGCCAGGCCACAAAAAAACAAACAAACCTGTCATTCTATGTCCCTCTGGTGGACTTTTTGGTCTCCTGCAGAATGCAGCTTGTGCCTCCTGGTTTTTCCCTGCAATCAGGAACAGTCACGTTGAGAGAGAGGCAGATCCAATCCACTTGTAGCTCAGTATATTTTGCCAGCCTTCGTTGTGAAAGCACTTTGATGTCCATCACCTGGCAGAAGTCAGACATTACCTGAGACATTTAAAGCATAGAGGACAGAGCAGCAGTTTTATTCGATAAATCAATGCAAAATTATGTTCAATACCATCTGACTGATTCTTATTTTTTAAACATTAGTATATTCAGAATGACATGATTGCAGCACAAAATATTCTTCTGAACAAACCAGAGTCAATTAAAAACCTCTCATAATACACCCACTGTAAAAGCAAGAAACCTGTGAACAACACAACTTGTGTCTGTCCTGCTTTCCCACTCAAATACCAAGTCGCACTAAAATCTACAAAACACAGTAGCGTCAGCTGAGGATAACACGTTACGAGGATGAACCACATCACAAACCACTGAAACAGGTGCCTGATGATTTAACACTGAATGGCCCAGTTCTTGTCAACACCAGACAGGCTTTTTGCTGAAGTGCAAAGCGAGCGGCACAGTAGTACACTGAACCCCAGCCCCAGTCAGCGGTAATACTAGAGAGACATTTTTGTCATCATTCTGACCAAGATCTCTACTGATGTTGAACTGCTGTATTTATGGCTTTTCCATTCTAACAGTAAAATAGTTTGATATTTGTCTGTCCAGGTGGCTGCTGGTACCAAAGCATCGCTCCATAGTCACTTTCCTTGTGGGTGCAGAAAAGCTGCAGTCTGTCACCAGAGCTCTGGATGAGAGCAGGGGGAGACAACCAGCTGGATACAAAAAGAGAAACGATCTTTACTTTGTAATGGATGACACCAAAGCCTTTGCAGCTATTGTGAATGGTGATTAAAAAATGAGAAAACAGATAATTTTCTTCATTTTCATCTCCACAACAGGAGTTTCCTCTAATCAGCTTGAGCTTCTGCTGAGCTCCAGAGCTTTGAGGTAGAAAAGTCCAACTCTCTGCAGTATTGACATATCCTCAGTTGGGATATGTCAATGGTTACTGATTACAATTACACTGAAATCAGTTAAAATCAAAAGCTTGCAATTTGTATTGTTTTATGATAAATATTACAATAATTAAAAATGCTTTCAAAGATACATCGGATAATAGATATGGTAGCAACATTTACACTGCCCTGAGGATGAATAACCTGCTCACTTTGCAATAATAGCAGGTCAAAAAATCCACCCCTTGGATTAGCACCAAATCAAGTTTACATTCTTTCCTTTCAGTTTAGGGTTTTATCTGCTCACTTTTCAACTAGACCCCTCATTGGATATCTCTGCAAAGCTAGAGCCATTCCCTTTAAACCGGAGACAATGTTTCCTAATGGGAAAAGGAAATATAGTTGGATCTTCATCCAACTATCAGCCTCAACAGTGTTTTGATCTTATTTCCAAATCCCAGTTTGCTAACATGCTAAAATCAGACTGTGGCAGACATTACACTGGATACATTTTAGGAAATCAGTTTCATAGAGTGCTGTAGGCACAGAACTTTCTCTCTCTGACAAAGGTTGAAGTTAATGGACAAGGCTTTAATTAATTAAATGTTGAGGCTTTAATTGATACTGGCAGTGATCAGACTTTGGTGCATAGTAAAATGCTATATTGCCCAATGCCCATTTGCTGTGTGCATGGCAACGAACAATCTTATCCTACAACAGATGTGTATTTAAAGGTGCATGGACAGGTCCACCTTCTGAATGTCGGAGTTGTACAGAATTTATCATTTTCTGTGGTATTAGGTCGTGATCTGCCAGTACTCTTGGATTTGTTATACCCAAACCAAAAATGTTGTGTGGCTATGACTAGAGCTCACTCTAAACAGTCAGATCAACTGCTAGAAACCCTTAGTGCCCTGCCCTTCTTTGATGCTGACCTGGAGGCGGCACCCGGGAAGTCTCTGAAGTCACGCAGAGAGAGGAGGCAGGAAAAGTTCCAACGTACAGTTGTTGAACCAGCAGTTGATCCTGTGCCTGAGGTACAGATACACTTTAAGGTTCCTTCCAACATTACTAGCTTGCAACAAAAGGATCCAGCTTTGAGCCCACTCTTGCGGAAAGCAAAAGAGAGGAAGTTTTTCTCCCTTAAGATACACACACACACACGCACACACACACAGAGAGAAACTACACACACACACAGAAACCACACAAAAACAGACAAACACAACATAATAAAACAATGTAGGTTTAACAAGTGCTATTTCTGACGGACTGATTAACTGTGTTGGTTATACTGACCCATGGAGGCTGTTTATCAGGTCGGACATTTTCTCTCCTCTTGGCAGAACAGGTCAGCAGTCACTGAGAGGAAGTTAATGCAACACTCTGCTGTACATATAAAAGGTTCATCTTGTAGCATGACTTGACCTACAGGAACAGACTTTCAAAATAAGCAGCCAGCCAGCTAGTTGTCTAATGTAAATAATTTATAGATTTCACAATATGATATTGTGCATAGAATACTAAGGTACAAACACTATGTCAAAATGTTTTGTAAACATCTGAAAAGTGTGGGGTGCATTTGTATTCAGCCGCCTTGAGTCAATACTTTGTAAAATCACCTTTTGCTGCAATTGCAGCCACAAGTGTTTTGGGGTTTGTCTCTACCAGCTTTGCACATCTAGAGAGTGAAAGTTTTCCCCATTCCTTTTTACAAAGTAGCTCAAGCTCAGTCCGATTGGATGGAGAGCAGCTGGGAACAGCATTTTATAAGTCTTGCCACAGATTCTCAACTAGATTTAGGTCTGGACTTTAACTGGGTCATTCTAACACATGAATATGCTTTGATCTAGACCATTCTATTGTAGCTCTGGCTGTATGTTTATGGTCGTTTTCCTGCTGGAAGGTGAACCTCTGTCCCAGTCTCAAGTCTTTTGCAGACAGGTTTTCTTCTTTTCTGTATTTGGCTCCATCCATCTTTCCATCAACTCTGACCAGCTTCCCTGTCACGGTGGACGGTGTGTTCAGGGTGATGTGCAGTGTGATGTGCAGTGTTAGGTTTCAGCCACACGTTTTGTATTTATGACAAAAAGTTCCATTTTGGTTTCATTTTTATTTTTTATAACCCAACCTTTAAACTTCTCCACCACTTTATCCCTGACCTGTCTGGTGTGTTCACTTCATGATGCTGTTAGTTCACTAATGTTCTCTAACAAACTTCTGAGAGCTTCACAGAACAGCTGTATTTATACTGAGATTATTTTACACATAGGTAGACTCTCTTTACTAATTAGGTGACTTCTGAAGGCCATTGGTTCCACTGGATGTCAGAGTAAAGGGGGATGAAAACAAATGAACGCCACATTTTTCAGATATTTATTTGTAAAGAAATTTTAATTTGAATTGACCATTTATCATTTTCCTTTCAATTATGTACCACTTTGCGTTGGTCGGTCACACAAAATTGCAATAAAATACATTTATGTTTATGGTTGTAACGTAAAAGAATTTGGAAAAGTCCAAGGGGTATGAATACTTTTACAAGGCACTGTATTGTAACTAAATGTATTAAATAGTAAAATGATTTGTAGTTGAAACTGTTGGAGCACGTTTTACAGACAGGATGCATGTTTCTTTGAGTTCCATTCACACTGAGTCTGTGTTTTATGCCCTTGGTGACAGGAAGAGTTTTTTTATTATTATTATTATTATTATTATTACATTAGATTAGTTTTTTTAAATCCAGTCCTGTTAAAATGTTCCTTGTACTTCCCTTGATCATCACAGCATCACCATAGTATCTACAGTCTCCCCACAGTCTCACCAGGACAGAGGCTTAATTCGAGCAATATGCATAATGAACTTATAAAAGCTGTAACATCCTTACTAGAATGGAGTATAAGCGTTCTCACTCTCTAATCAACATCCGCTACAATGTGTTTACTGTTGCTAGAGAGAATTTGTTGAGTTTTAACTCCACCTGCAGGAAGAATAATAAAATGGTAACATGAGTCCTGATTTACTCAGTATTTATGTAGTATTTAAGCATAAAAGCATAAAAGTGACCTATGGTTGTCAGTAGAGAATATTTAAAACATGCCATCAGTTCAAACACATGTTTTATGAAATTAGTGAAAGTGAACTGTTTATAATTCAGAATACAGAATAAAATAGTAATTATTTCATTCTAACTGCATATATCTTATGATTGCTACTAATCTCTGCATTCCAAGTCTGACAGATGCATATCTTTTCATTTGTAAATATAATTCCCACTAAAAAATAATTTTAAAAAAAGGGATCCCCTAAGTTTAGCTTGAAGCATTCAGTTGATAAATAGAGCTTTTTATTTTTTGACAGGTCTATGTTATTCATAAAGAAAACGTTATCTGTGCAGGGAAACACTAAGCCCCCATGGGCAATTTGGCGTATTGCATCAAAATATAAAAAAAAAAAAAAAATTATGTTCACAGTGTTTCTCTGTTCACAGTGTTTCTCTGTTTCTAATTGTGTTTAGAGGGTTTTTGTTAAAGACACAGGGATTGTGCAGCAGTGTGCATCACTGGCATTGCAGAAATACACCATACTGGCCTCAACTCCGCTCAGCGATGACAGACTTCTCCCATCTCCACTCACGTTATAAACATCTAGAAATGTTTTTCCCACAGTAGCATGTAGAATATGAAATGTAACTGACTGAATTCAAAGCAGTAAGAAAGAATTCTGTCTGTAAATAAAAATCCATACATAATTGATATTTACTTATTCCTATCTTACGCACAAAATGATTATATTATTACTGCTAATGATTGAAATATCTCTAAGGCAGACATTAGGTGGTGAGTCATACATGGATCATCTAAGATCATATGGAATGTGCTTGGCTGAACAGAATACGCTCATATATTTAATATTAAGTTCTTTCTCTTAGTTACAGTAGTTATACTCTGACACTGCATCAGCATCGGTCAATAGCTTGTTGCTATTTTATGGGATTAGTAAAATCTTACACAATATTTTGTTCCTTCATATTAACAGAAACTATTAAGGGGAGTGTTTAGTAACTGTATGTGCAGTAACCAGATTTTAATAAGATGTGTCTATTTTAATTATTGAACTACTTAAAAAGTCCAGCAACAATAATGTAATGTATGCACAATTACTAATTTAGATAAGGAAATGGCTGCTGGTGTTGCACAGGTATCTGTTTTTTATGCAGCATCAAATAGTTTAAGAGTTGCTGGAGCATAAATTTAGCACTTGGTTTTAGGAAGTGAAAATAAAATGATAGATATTTATTCATAACGGTTTCGTGTACTACTGTGCTTCCATCTTGAGTTACAGTACAAAGGATACTTGATGTTATTTTATATCAGATTATGTACAGCTGTGGAGGATGTTGGTTAATAAAGGGTGGTTAGACAGAGGTTTTCTCTTTGTTGTCAGAATAAATGTTTAAAAGAGAGTTTTTGTAAAGAAGAGAATGTGATTGTGTTACTGTGTATTAGCAGCACAGTAATACAGGCCACTGTCCTCTGGATGTGTCACGTTTAGAACATGAAGTTCAGCTCTCACTGAGCCGTCTCCAGTCACTTTGAACCTGGATGCCTCTTCAGTGTTTACGCTACTGTAAAAAGCATATCCAATAAATTTAAGCTCTGAGTCGCTCGTTGCCTGCTGGAACCACAATATTGTATCGCACGAACTGATGGAATGACTGCAGCTGATTGTTACAGAATGGTAAAGTCGTCCCAAGATGGCTGATGGGACCTGATGGATGTTTCTGCTCAGTGAATTGCCTGTTTTAAAGAGAAGAAAGAATCAGAGAAAGACAAATGCAAAAATGACCATTTGTTAAGCCTTTGATTCAAACCCACATGAGAGCTGGAGAATCAGGAGAGTGAGGAATATCATGGTGGCCTGATGTTACCCTCTGTGCTTTTTGCTGAACTGACAAACTGATCATGCTGGGAAGAAAAACTTAAAGAGGAGGAGCCTGAAATGTGCTTGCTTAATGCAGTGCTCCTCCTTTCTTGCATAATATACAGTACATGCAAAGCCCAGTGTATCCATTATGGTCAGATGAAATTATTAATGACCCAATTAACAAAAAAATATTAAATGAGAGCAGCATAGGCTACTGATGGTCATGTTTGCTCCCATGTGTGGTCACATTTGGTTAGGATACTGGTAACCTCTAGAAGGACAAGCCGAAAGCTGTTGATCTTAATTTTTTGCTCATAAGCTATTTTAATGAGGTGAGCCAAGCTACCAGCTGTAAGAGGCTGCAGTTTGAGCTGAATGTTAATGCTTTACCATGGTCACCTTGCTGGTGCATGTTAACATTTACAGGTATTTACTACACTGTAGCAAGTACAGCTGTGGCAGTGATGTGCAGCACTTTGGTCGTAAATTTATATTAAATGTGATAAGGTGCAGTATTTATGTTGAGGTTAGATGCAAAGTCAGGGGAACATCAAAGACTCCAGAATTAATGGGCAAGGAAACATGAATATTTGTACCATATTGTTACACAAATTGTATGCAGATCCATGCAATAGTCTAGATTCTAGTTTAGTCTAAATACCCCACCCTACCTTTGAAAAAAACTGTGGTAACAAATATGAGACATACATATTTACTCTCATCATACAACATAATGATGAGAGTTCTTCACAGACCTGAAATGATAACACATCTCACAGACATTATATCTTTAAATTTGACTGTGTGGCCCTGTAGGTTTAGTCACTAAATGTGGCTTCATTGCATCAACATCCCCCCTGATATTTGTCCTCAGTGTAAAGTCCCACTTGGCTGCGGAGGGGTTTCCTCTCAGCAAACAGAGAGGTCTCTGTGTCTGAAATCGGAGAGGTCGGCATTCCTCTAGCAGAAATAATTCAGGTCCCCACTGGGAGGGCAAATCTATCCCCTATTCCTGGGTAGCTGCCTCCCTCAAGGTGGACAATCAGTGTCTTTGTGAAGCCAAGCCGATGCCAATAGTCAGAACCCAGAGCACATCCACCCAGCAGCAGAATAGTGCTAATGGTCCGCCTTTCCGTGGATCACCTCGGGTACCAGAAAAGAACAACTCAGCATGCACAAATACCATCATCATCAGCGGTGGATTATTATTACTTCACAAGCGTTTACTTGGTGGATTATTGATGCTCATTTTCACCCTGGATTTAAAGGCCTGGGAGAAATATCACCTCGTTGGGACTGACTGACGGCATAAAGAGGTCCCCACTGACAGAGGTAGGTCACAGTTATTCCCTCAGTCGGACTCAGACATACACTAGAACGTGCTTCCCAACTATTGTGCTTCTTGGGCGACAGTGAGGGATGAAATTGCTGTCAAAGTGAGAAAACGCTGAAATGTTTTGACTGATTAATTAATTGAATGAGATGTTTAATGAATAAGAACAACTTTGCTCCCTGAAACTGAAAATAAAAAAGTTTTTCCCTCCTCATTCAGTCACTATATTGGTAAATACTCTAGGTACTGTATAAGTGCTATAAAGGTGGTTTAACTAAATCCTGGGGGCCAGTCAGTGAGTCAGTCAGGGAATTAGTCAGGATTCAACGTTAAACCACTTAACATGCTTTATTTCAGCATTCAAAATAATTAAAAACATCTCAATTTATTATACATATACAAAATAGGTACAGATCCTTGTGATGTCTGTCTGCCTTCTATCACAAACTCTTTGCTTGATGGCTCTCTTTCTGCTGTGCACTTTTAAAGAAAATCTCTAATTAATTCCAATTTGTCGAGAACATTCACCCTTCACACAAGAAAACAATCAAACTACAACAGATGTGTGGATGAAGGGGAGGAGATGACAGAAAGGTGAAGGGGGACGTTCAAAAGGTAACACCAAACATCAAAAAGAGTGACAAAGAGATCCACTTTTCTCTTGAACTCTCAAACAGAGCTACTGTAGATTTGGATCGCCAGCAACACTGAGGCTGGAAATAGAAGTCTATCTCGCTCTGGCATCAGGAGTAAACTGGTTTTATTTTAGCACCAAGAAGGCCCTGCCATACCAGAGTGACTTCAACACCAAAGAACAGTACAGCCATACTGGAATTGCCAGGAGACCTCAAAGAAAGATTAGCACCTTATGATTTAGCTGTTTCTACTGCTGCTAAAGTGTCAGTAAACCTTGACTACCCCACTGACCACCACAGCTACTACAGGCTTCACTTCCAAAACACCGGGCTCTTTTTTTTTCTTTTTTTTTTTTACAGCTGGAATTTCTGGTTTTTCTGAGGTAGCCATAGCATTTTTTCCTATCAAAAAAGAGGTTTAAACCCATGTTTCTCTGCTCGTGGTTTTAATGTGACTTCTTTTTTAAAAACGGGAGAAACAGACAGGAACAGACAAGAAAGCGACCACAACTACAAACAAATCATGTTAGCTACAAAATCAGCGGATGAGGAAGTTGTCATCCGTCTGGGGCAGGTGGAGTTCGGGGTTAGAACAACAGAGACAAACATGGCTGTCAGTTTCACCGTTTATTCATCAACACCTGAAATGTGGTACAAAGCAATTGGGTTCTGTCTGTTGGGACTGTCCTTTCATTCCTCTCACCGCAGTGTTGTATAAAAATACAAAAGTCATCTGTGTGTTTCTGTTGGTTTCTGTAAGCTCCAGAGAGGCCTGTTTTGGCTGGATGAAGAGGGGAAGTAAATTTTTTACACTTTACAGGAGCATATATTATTTTCTTGTTGCCAGTGAAACAAAATGTCTTCTCTATAGGATCCTTGGTGTTGGTGATGGTAAAAAACAAACAAAAAAAAGAGTCAGAAACAAAAAAGTAGTGGTCCCAAACACGACAATGCAGATGCCCCTACAACGTCGCCATCTTGTTGAAGTGCAGGTTTTAGGCAAAGTGGACCATCAGAACAACGGCCAAATAGAAACTTGCAGGATCAGGAGCAAGGGGTCGGATTTTTCAGAAAAATTGCATTAGAAGAATGTTTTGGTGGGGTTTTTTTAGAGAGAGATGACTGTTAGAAAAATAAAACACACACACACACACGCACACAACAACAATTTCAAGTCCAGATTTCTCTTTTTACAAGAAACAGACGGGTCCAACTTCAAGGCCAAACTCTTGGTCTGGAGCACCAATGTCCATAGGAGCGATATCAATGATGGGCAGGCGAGATGTTTTCGATGTCTTGTAGTCAATGACTGTCTTACCCCATGTACCGGTGTGTGACTGGAAGGAGAGAAAATAAAAAAGAGGTTACAATCAATGTTCTAAATGGCCACTGCAAAGTTCATTATGATGCGAGAATTGAATAAAGACTCACCGTGCATCCATCCTCCAGGACACTGTAGGTGAAGCGGCTGTTGCCCTCAGCTCTGATCTCGATCTCATTGGAGCCTTGGAGGAGCAGGGCCTTCTTGAGATTACCAGCGGTGGCGTCCATGTAGGCAACGCTGTTCTTGCAGTGGTAGGTGATGTTCTGGGTTGCCTCGGTGGACATGAGACGCAGGAAGGTCAACTGAATGTTGACATCCTCAGGCAGAGAGCCCTCGCTGCCGTATTCGAACTGTGTAGGAAGAAGAATAGAAGTAAAGTTACAGACTTCAAATCTGCAGGCAAAGGAAGTTTAGAAAGAGGTTTGTGAGTAGAAAGGGAAGAAGGATTTAGAGGGACAGGAAGGCAGGAAACAAGAAGAGGTGTGAACTAGGGGCAAGGGAGAGAGTAGAGAGCAGGAGTTTGGCTTGTTTACCTGGAAGCCGTCATTCATTGCCTCTCCAAACCAGACGTGCTTCTTCTCCTTGATGTTCTTGCTTGTGTACCAGTTCTTCTTAGCAACCTCGCGTTGAGTTGGTGATACACAGGTCTCGCCGGTCTCCATGTTGCAGTAGACCTTGATAGAGTCCTGAGTGCAGCCCTGGTCGGGGTCAATCCAGTACTCACCTGGAAAAGAGTTTAGAAAGAAAATGATCAAAACTATATTCCAGAAAGATTTTCTCAACCGCATATGTACCTGTCTTCATTAGATTCTGAATCTACATTTACAAAGTCATTCTACTTCATTCTACAACGTCACTTGTTTAACTGCCCTACTACTGTAGACTTACCACTCTTCCAGTCAGGGTGGCACATCTTGAGGTCACGGCAGGTTCTAGCAGGGTTCTTGCGGGTTCCGTCAGGGCTGCGGATCTGCTCAATCTGCTGGCTCAGGCTCTTCAGGGTGCTGTCAACCTCCAGGTCACGGTCACGCAGAACATTAGCATCGTCAGCACGGAACATGCGGAAGGGATCAGGAGCCTTCTCCTGAGGCTGGGAGATGAAACCAAGGTCAAATCCACCACCAGGGGCACCGGGTGGTCCGGGAGGTCCAGGAGGTCCGGGAGGACCCTGAGAGTGAGGGAAGAGAATAAGTTTGTTAGTTCATCACTAGTTTTTGTGCTCCTAAAAAGTCAAAGCCCCTCCATTAGAAAACATTTAATGAACAAATGAATTGATTAATACTTACAGCAGGTCCCATCTCTCCATTGCGTCCACGAGGTCCAGGGGGTCCAGTAGGTCCAGGGAGACCACTCATACCGTCCTTACCTGGAGAACCAGCAGATCCAGAAGGACCCTGCAAACAAGACAGAGGAAAACCTTAAAGTTCAAACTTAATGACAACACACTAAGACACAAAGAAACAAACATGAATATTTAGGCTTTGTTGGTGTTTTAACTCACTCTAGGTCCAGCAGCTCCAGCAGGTCCAGCGGGTCCCTGCTCTCCAGAAGGTCCCTATGGATTAAAAAAACAAAAACAGGGGTTAGGCTTTGAGTATGAATACTGTACTGATTGCTTGTTTTGAAGTACATTTTATTATTATGTAGTACAGTATATGTAAGCCTGAGAGTAAAGTAACATACAGAAGGTCCAGGAGGTCCCTGCATGCCAGTGAATCCTCTGTGTCCCTTCATGCCTCTCTCTCCAGCCTCTCCGGCCTCTCCTTTGTCTCCACGAGCTCCAGCAGGTCCCTTTTAGAAGAAAGAACAGAATTCGGTTTAGCCTTCTCTGCTCATTGTTCCATGTACAGTGGTGATCTGTGAATGGTTCTGATGTTGTTACTTACAGCAGGGCCACGAGGGCCAGCAGGGCCAGCAGCACCAGCGGGGCCAGCGGGTCCCTGAAATATACAAGAATCAGTAAAATCAGGTCAGGTAGTCAGGTAGCAATAAACCACAATTGCTGCTCTCAGGTACAGGAGATCCAGTATTGGTGACACATTCTTAACAGCAGGACCTATAAGCAAGATAGAAATTTTGATAAAAAGACAATGGCTATATTAAAAAAAAATAGAATGGGTTAATAACTCACAGTCTCTCCACGGTCACCAGACTTTCCAGCGGGTCCGACGGGTCCAGGAGCGCCAGGGGGTCCAGGGGCACCAGGTGCTCCAGCGGCGCCACTTTCTCCACGCTCTCCCTAAAATGCAAACCGCGTGTATTATACCAGATCTAGTGTTTGTTTCTTGTTACCATTGGCTGTTCAATTCTATATCCATGGAAGTTAAAGTTCTGTAAAAAAAAAAAATGCTTGCAATAAAACAAAATATTTGTCCTTTAAGTCCTGACAGATCTTTAGCCAGTCCAGCGGATTCTCAGCTTGATATTACTGTATTTGGCATAAGCAAGACTTGAGTTAACATATTGGTTGTAAAATGACCTTAACTGCTGTTTTGGTTGTTAGTTAACTGAGTTGAATCTTCTAAACTTCAAATCCATGGCAAAGACTAAATCAAGTCTAGTGGCTTTTAAAACAAAGCTAGCTTAGCCAGCTGATATCTAAAATGACCTCTGGTGCTCATTAGTTATTGGTAAACTCACCTTGGGTCCAGGAGCTCCATCACGTCCAGCTGATCCCTCATTACCTGGGGTTCCCTAAAATAGATGCATATACAGGAGCAATAAATAACACATACAGAGTCTGACTTACAGTATACACACTAGAACATAAATTGGATGTGCAATTTGTTTATTCATACCTCACGTCCAGGCTCTCCAGGGGCTCCAGCCAGTCCAGGTGGTCCCATGGGTCCAGGGGGTCCGCGCTCACCACCAGGACCAGAAGGTCCCTGCTTTCCGGCCTCTCCCTGTGGATGACACAAATAGACTTGCTGTACTTTTGAACAGTTTGATGTTTTCAGTATGTAGACTTGATTTCTATTGCAGATGTTGAGAATATAAGATAGTAAGTTACTCAGTAAATTAACTTTAAAATCCTGTCTATTACTAACAAAATTTTATCTTGTATCCTTCTTGGACCCCATACAAGGTAGCGGGCATTGACTGAATCAGAGTTGATTGGTATTTCATTCTCTGTGGTTTTGTTTTTAGCATAAAATAATGAAGTGGTTAGTAAGCCTTACATTTCTGGATTAGGAAAAATGTTCACATCTAAACATAACTGGTTAATGAAATCTATATTTATTTTCCTGGTTCCATCAAATCCACCACTGTGCGATTTTTTGTAAAGCACAGTTTGTAGAATAATATTAAGAACTTACAGCAGGTCCAGGCAGGCCAGGGAAACCTCTCTCTCCCCTCTGTCCAGGCAGACCAACAATACCACGCTGTCCAGCAATACCCTGAGGTCCAGGCAGACCAGCAGTACCCTACAGGTGGTGACACAGACAAACACAGAGAAACTGGTTGACTCCAAGATGCCACTAAACAAGTCATCCATGCACTTAGTGATATTGGTTTGGTTTCAGTAATACTACCACTTTAAACATATGTTTAGCATCAAATCAAAGTGTTGTCTATGCATATAAATTAATTTTGTTCTACAATAGACTGAGGTAGAAATGTTCTCAGTTGGTTTTGAATGTTTTGCAAGAAAGTTAACTTACAGTAGCACCCTCAGCACCAGGGCTACCCTTCTCTCCAGCAGGTCCTGGGGGTCCAGCAGCACCTATCTCACCAGGGCGACCAGCAGGTCCAGTCTCACCACGGTTTCCTTTGGGTCCCTCCTTGCCACTTGGTCCAGGGGGTCCGGGAGGTCCAGAGTTACCCTGTGGGGGGAAAGTGTAAAACACAATGCTGCTCAAAACGATCCTGGATTTGAACCTTGCAATTTGAGCAAGAAGAGTTCATATCATTTGAAAAACACTTACAGAGGGGCCGGGAGGTCCAACTCTGCCAGCAGCACCAGGGAATCCAGTAGCACCCTAGAAAGACAAGAGGTGCATTAGCTGAATCTGGCTGGAAAACTTTCTGCATCAAATCAATGCAAACAATGCAAAAACAATGTCAAACCATGAACAATGGGCTTGATGCATGAGGAGGACAGAGAAGAAAAAAAACGACTTACAGGAGGTCCAGCGGGTCCGCGGGCTCCCTTGGGGCCGGTGTTACCAACGGGACCCTTAAATGAGACAATATGGGAGTCAGCACGGGAGTAGGAGGCTAAATTGCAGAGATGGGGACTCAAGTCAAGAGACACAAAAAGATTTGAGACATGACTTGGGACTGTCAAAGGAGGAACACATGAAAATTGTTTGCCCTTCCTCAAGAACACCATCACTCTATGCAGATCAGAAGTACGTGTTCTGTTTATAACCTTATTCCCTAATGAATATACATGTAGATGCTTAAACGTTAGATATTAGACATTAGACTTAAACATTAAACATAAGACATTTTATTGTGTGAGTTAAAGGTGCAGACAGCATCAGTCGAGCTGTCACTCACCTACAGTAAATTGGCATCTGTTTTAATAATTATTTAGAACTGTTGTGGCTGCATTTGCCACTATTTCAATTATCATCCGATCAATGGAAGAACTAACCAGCCGATTAATTCTTAATGAAAATAATCATAGTTTCAGTAAGATTAAAAATAGTCTGAAAAAGCTCCACCTCAGCCAACTACAACAGTACAATCCAGTACAATATGTATTTTGTAATCAGGGTTTTTTGTAATTTTTGCATAGTACTTTTTAAAATCAGTTATTAATTTTTAGACAAGTACTCAATTCTGCTACTGAATGCTAGTATAATAAAGGAATGATGATAATGCAGTATATTCTCGGATTTCCTTAGATACAGTGTTCTAACCAGATTGGATGGCAGCAAATGAGAGAACCCTCATAACATTAGAGAGGCTGCAGACCGGTTCAAAGACTTGACATTTGACATTTTCAATAACTTGCAAATTGTATAAATTTCCAAACCTGAGGTCCAGGTGCACCAGTGGGTCCAGCAGCACCAGGAGGACCAGCATCTCCCTTAGCACCATTATCTCCAGACTCTCCCTTAGCACCAGGCTGTCCATCAGCACCCTGAATATAGTTGGGTGAAGAGAGAGAAACAAATAATTTGTTAGTAAAGTTTTTGTCTAAGCTTTATGAAAAAAATAAAAAATAATAATTTAAAGGGCAATCTAGACAAGCTTGGGTGTTCATGGAGAAATCACTTACAGGGGGTCCAGCGAAGCCAGCAGGTCCAGGTGGTCCAGCCTCTCCACGCTCACCCTTAGGAAAAGAACAAGCAGAAGTGTCAACGGGTGAAAAGGGTAAAGAGACTAAAGAACTTTAAGCAAAAGAACCAGACAGATAAATAGTTACATACAGGGGCTCCACGAGCTCCAGTGGGTCCAACAGGTCCAGCAGCACCAGGCTCTCCCTTGTCTCCGGGGGCACCAGCAGGTCCAGGAAGTCCAATTGGGCCAGTCAAACCACGGGGACCATCTTTGCCAGGAGCTCCATCAGCACCCTTAATTCCTTGATCTCCCTGGATTATTGGTTGGGGAGAATGAGTGGTTTGTTGTGGTGATCACAAACGGTGATCTTGTTAGTCTGGGAACACTAGTACTAGTGCTACTAGTGTACTTACTCTGTCTCCCCTCAATCCTGGAAGACCAGCGGCACCACGCTCACCAGGCATTCCCTGCAGTCCAGGAGGACCCTGAGATCCAGGAGCACCAGGGGTTCCAGCATCTCCCTACAAGAAAGTACAAGGATTAGAAGAAAGAAGTCGAAATTATTAGAATATGCTGGGTTATCTCTACCCGTGTGCCATGCGGTCAAGTCAGTGAGAACTTCAAGGGAAACTGGTTCTTTTCAGCAAATGTTTACCTTAGCACCATCGTTTCCAGCAGAGCCAGGGGATCCACGGGCACCAGCGGGTCCAATAGGGCCGGGGGCACCACGCTCACCAGGGAATCCTCTATCACCCTGGGGGAAATGAGTAGTAAATTTGGTAAGTTAAACTATCAAACAAATCATGAGGCTTCATCTGACTGTGGATTCTAACCTCTAAAATGGATGATATCGCAATAATAATAAATGAGAGAGAGGTGGGTGGAACTTCGTCCTACAGTATTTGTTTATTTTTCTGCCGTCGTCATATTGCTTTTAAGCAATATTAGTTACAAATAGCCAGATTTTCTATAGCTAACTAACACCTCCTTAATATTAGCCATATTAGCTCACTGGCAAGTTCGGAAGCTCTAGGCTCTTTTTCAGCTCCAGCTTGGAGTGTTTTAGACTAAAGCCTAGGAAACAATGTTGCTCACAGTTAAAAACTATACTAACTACTTTAACTATAAATGTTAATGTTTACAGTATCAATGGCATGTTTCTTTTTAACATAGCTTAAATGGTATGATATATGATATGGTATGATGGTGACAATTCTCCATTAATGCTAGTGGACAGTGGGAGAACACTGCTGTCTAAATGTAAATATGACACGATGAGTGACTTACTCTAGCTCCAGCGGGTCCTGGGGCTCCAGCCTCACCGGGCACACCCTAGATAAAAAGAGAGATTGAAGGGGAAAGTCATTTGTGTATCATATGCTTATTCCCTAGAAAGCATCAATTTGATCAGAGAATGTACAGTTGGTCCATCATATTTCGCTTAGTACCTGCTCTCCAGACTTGCCAGGCTCACCAATGGCACCTTGGGGTCCAGGAAGACCCTGGAATCCAGGAGATCCACTAGGTCCCTGCTCACCTCTCTCACCAGCAGGACCCTAAGAAAGAGAATTGAGAAATGACAAGAGTTAAGCAACACGCTGTGGAGGAATGACTAGCTGCAGATATCTATTTTATGTAGTTTTAGAATAGAACAGAATCTTAATTATTCTTAATTATTGTCATCATTGAGCACATATATATGTTGCACATACATGTTACCATAAAATTCATGCATTTAACAAATTCCCCATGTGAGGAGCAGTGGGTGGCCCCAGGGGGCACCCAGGGAGTTAGTGTCCTGCTTAAGGACGCTCCTGATGGGTCGGCTGCAATTTGATCCTACAGATTTCTGCATCCCAGTCCGATGCTGAACCCATTGAGCCACCAGGTTGCTTTAAATTTTTTGTAGTGACATGTCATTGGGCTTACAAGGGAATACCTGTTTATTTTACTTACAGCAGGTCCAGAAGGACCCTGAGCACCAACATCACCGTCCTTTCCAGGTGCACCCTGGATAGAAAGAGGTCAGACTTTTAGACAAACAGTTCCTACCTTTCTATGTAACAGGGAATTTGGACAGGATCTTTAAAGAGATGCACAAACTTACTGTGGGGCCAGTGGGTCCCATTACTCCTCTCTCACCAGGTTTTCCAGCCTCACCCTATAGACAAAGGAAGAAAAGAATGATCAGTGTGTCATGTCAGTGACAGTGGTTCTCAGTAGACCACTGACAAACGTATTTGCTAAAAAATATTTTGTAGCAATTAAAACATATTACTTACTGCGGCTCCCTTGGGTCCGGGGAATCCCATGACACCGGGCTGGCCTCTAGCTCCAACAGGGCCAGGAGGTCCGGGGCGACCATCTTGTCCAGCGTTTCCCTGGTTAGAAGAAATATCTAAGGGTTAAATTACACAAACACAAAATATTTGCATTTTGATTCAATGCATGATATAGAACATGAACTTACAGAAGGTCCTGTCTTGCCATCAGGTCCAGGGCTGCCAGGGCTGCCAGTCATACCCTAGAGGTCAGGGATCAGAGGTCAGAGGGGATTCTAGGCAGTAAAAGAAATTATGCTTCTGATAACTATCTGAAAAACAGATAGTCGACCGTCTCACCTTAGCTCCAGGCAAACCGGGCTCACCAGTGCGGCCAGGCTCACCAGTGGCCCCTTTAGGTCCAACAAGTCCGGGGGCACCGCGCTCACCAGTGGCACCCTATAATAGACAGGAAGAAGGAAGAAGGAGGGAAAGAGTGGTAGAAGGGCAGGGATTAGCTAAACTAAAACTAATCTAATGTCTCTTCATGCCAGCAGGTGAAATGGAAAGACATATCAGCTGTGTCCATCTGCTTGTTACTTACTTTAGGTCCAGCAGGGCCATCAGAACCAGGGAAACCACGACCGCCAGGGGCACCCTGTAGACAGAAAGGACTTGCTTAGTTCTGTATGCAGAAGCCAAATGTTATTAGCTCATACATGGACCTGTCCTTTACTATGAACCATTCATTCGCAACACTGTGATGTGTTTTCCAGCTGTTTTTATCTTATATTTTAGCTTGTTTTCTATATCCATCCTTCACAGTATTACCAGATATCAGTAACCATCAAGTTATACATTTTATTGCCTGCGGTGGGCACTAGAGAGTTTGTTTACAATGTAATCGTGAAGATGTTTGTTTCTGAGAATAGAATGCACCCTCCCTGTTACATTTTTCCTTAATATCTCACTAAATAGTACACATAAGTCAAATTTAAATATCATACTCTCTCTCCAGGGGCTCCACGGGCTCCTGCAGCACCAGGCTCTCCTCTTGCTCCTCTTTTGCCCTCCTCACCAGAAGGTCCTGGGGGTCCTTGAACTCCTGGAACACCCTATAGAATAGACACACACCCATAGGCAACATAAGACCCAGTGTGTAAACATACATATACAGCTAAACTCCAAGCTGACTGTGGCTGTGAACTTACAGACTCTCCCTTGGCACCAGACTCTCCTTTGGGTCCAGGGGCACCAACCTCACCCTGAGGGAAACAAGCAAACATACAAATATAAACAAACAACAGCAAACAGCAGTGGACCAATAATTAGGATTAGGGATATATTATCCATAATATATCCAAAATAACAGAAATAATCAGTACAAACAGGTGGACTGCAGTATATTTACAACTCGGGGGGATAGATTTGAGGAAATGCTAACTTTAGACATGGGCTAGTTCTGCGGGAACTTTACTTACAGTGTTGCCCTTGGGTCCGGGGGCTCCAGCAGCACCCTGAGGTCCTGGGGGTCCACGAGGTCCGGGGAAACCGGGAGCTCCAGCAACTCCTGCAGCACCCTGCAGGGGGCAGCATGCAACAGATTAGATCATGATGTACTGTTCCAGCAGTGATGAGAGTCTCTACCCCTGGCAACTATCAAACTCAGGCTCTGGATTAATTCTCTCATCCCTGACATGTGTAAAAAAGAAATTTGTTGTGAGAGATACTCACAGGGGTTCCCTTTGCTCCGGGGGCTCCATCAGTTCCAGGGTTTCCCTGACAGGAGGAAGAAGGGAGCAGATTTCATTAACAGCCCAGAGAGTTTGTTTTTAATGATTTAACTGATTGCATTCTTATTATAAAAGAGTATAACACACTTTCTTGTAGAAGATTAAATTAGTACTTACAGAAGGTCCGGCAGGGCCAGCAGGTCCTGGGTTTCCAGGCTCACCACGGGCTCCAGAAGGGCCCTCAGATCCACGAGCACCCTGAGGTCCAGCGTCACCCTGGGTGTGGAGAAAATACAGAGCAGGTTTTAGCCAGAGGACTATGACTGATGAAAAAGATGAACATATAACAGAAAGGGGTTCAAATGGGAGAAAAGAGGATTGTAGTTTTTTATTACAGTGCTGCACTTAATGGGGTACAAGAATCTAAAAAGACCAACAAATTTGGGGTTTCAAAGGTTATTATGTCTCATTCCTTTCTTTCAATTCTACACTAACTTTGATATTCTATATAATGACCATGCAGTCAGGTCAGCAACTTTCTAATGACCCCTACAACCAGATATAATTGTACCTTGGATCCAGGGCCACCAGGGAATCCAGGAGGTCCAGCAGGGCCAGTGGGACCCTGAGAAGAAACGAAAAGAGCAAAGTTACTTTATGTTGGTTTTGTAGCAGGATTTAGCCTTTTAGCGTCTACGTTTTACAAAACACGGGGCCAATAATTCTAGAAATTTGGAAACGAACAAAAAAATTCCAAAAGTCCATTTTGCATGCTGGTTTGAATCTACTTTGCCATAGGTACCACTTTGTATTTTAGGTAGTACATGTAAATGGCGCTTGCATAGAAATTTAAATAAATATAAGTTTATGAAAATAAAAAAAAATGATAATGATAAAAACACTAAAACCCAGCACAACAGGGTATTGTTTTCACTCTGAAAATTATGCCTGTTTAAAGAATCGCCTTAGAGGTTTCAGTCATTGAAAGTTATACATTAAAAACGATAAGGCTAAGATAAAATTCTAAGAACAAATGAATCTTTAACGGGTGAAATACTTACAGGAGGCCCAGCAGCACCAGCAGCACCATCATTACCACGAGCTCCCTGCAGCACACACAAAAACACGATTAGTTGATCTGATTGATTAAAGTTGTATATAGTGAGAGAGAGAGAGAAAGAGAGATAGATAGATATGTGTGTGTGTGTGTGTGTGTGTGTGTGTTGACTCACAGCAGCTCCAGCAGCACCAGCACGGCCTCTCTCACCAGGCAAACCACGAGGTCCCTGCCATGGACAAAACACTCATCAGTGTACTGTCAATTCTTTACACTGACGTTTGCAGAGAGAAAAGGAAAATGTAGCAGAGGTGGGATTGTTGATTTACTCACCATAGCGCCAGGAGTTCCATTCTCACCAGGTGCTCCGGACTCTCCCTAAACATGGAAACACGAAGACAGGTGATAAGAATTCATTACTTTAATCATTTTAACTAACAGGTATGACCAAGAAAAGGGTCAGCCTTCTAATTTATTACTTACTAATAATAAGAAGTGATACACCATTTGTCTTGGCTTGGTAGCAAAAAGCTTGTATTACAAACTTCAGTACTGATGTTCATCATTGTAAATGTAGGAGCCTAAGGAACTAGAACTCAAGGAAACTTATCCTGGCCCTTTATATTTAGGCTGTTGTTTTTTATTCCAATAGTACATTCAATACTACTATTATGAACTACTTCTGCCACTTTAATTCTAGTCATACTCAACAACACCACCGTTGGTCGCTTAAAAATAGCAGTTTTATACATTGAAGAGTGAGGTAACAAAAAGGCATATTGACCTTGGGTCCAGCGGGGCCAGTGTCTCCCTTAGCACCATCCAGACCACTGAATCCCTAAGGAAGCAGAGAGACATGCAGGGATGAAGTCCAAAGTCAGGATGCAGTGTGCATCTGTACTGTTGCTGTACTGTCGATTTGAAATTTGACATGTCGACGTTCAGACTCACTCTGTGTCCCTTGATTCCGGGCAGACCAGGGGTTCCTGGGAAACCACGAGCTCCCTGAGGGAAAGATGAAAGAAAATGCATTAATTTTCGGAGCTTTTTCTTTTTACATTATTTTCTATATGCATTGCATCGCTATGGTAACTCACCTGTGGGCCAGAAGGACCACGCTCACCTGAGCGGCCAGGTTTGCCAGACTCACCCTGAGAGAAAGAGAGGCGAATAAAATAGAAAGTCATCCTTTAATCTTAACCAGCACATACCTGGGGAACGTGACCACATCAAGCAGACTTACATCTTCTCCATTCTTTCCAGGGGGGCCGGCGGGGCCACGGGGACCCATGGGACCCTGCACGGAAAGACACACAGGATGAGAATGGCCACAAAGCAACAAGGTCTAATGTAAGTGTAAATGTGTTTCAGTGATCATAACACTCACAGAAGCTCCGGCTTCTCCAGGCTCACCAGGTGGGCCAGTGAATCCCTGAGGTCCCTGCAGGTGGGAGAAACACAGAAACAGCATCACTAACACACTCACACCACTAACTGTATAAATATGTTGGTCTCTTATTGTAACAAAATGCACATCCCTCACAGTATTTTGGCGCGAACAGATAGGAGGTTCATAATTGTTCAATGGGTACTAAATAATGTCATAATACATTTCAAATAGAGTCTTGGATCTAAAATGTAACTGGGGTGACTTACAGAAACTATAAGCTCTCTAACTGAAATCTCCCTGTGAGCACAACTGAATCACACATGCCAACACCACTCATCTGAATGTGGTACTTAAACCTCCTTATAAGTCTCAAGTAAGTGTTTTCAGACAGAATGCAAAGGAATTTTTCTTCCTTCTTTCATGCTAATTAAACAAGTAAAGGTCCATGCATGCAAACTTAAGCATCACCAAGCTCAGCTCACCTCCTGACTAATCTCAGAATTTAACAGAAACTCCTGTTCTGGTATTTCCCTTCAGTCTCTTTCCTTTCTCTTTGTACTTTTATGAACCAGAATCAGGAATCAAGCCCCAGCAGTCCATCTTTGCATCAATTCACCCATGCGTGACAAATTAATGTCTTTCCACTGACTCTGTATTCAGAAATGCTGCTGCTAAAAGGTCCTTTTGTCTTTTGCATGTGATTTTTTTAACACCAAATTCAGATGGGTAAATATTAATAACGTGGATAATTAGAGCTGATGAAGGAACACATGTGGTGTACTTACGCTAGCACCAGGAGGTCCAGGGGGTCCACGGGGTCCCATTGGGCCCTGTCAACCAAAACACACAAAAGCTCACACAATGTCTTATCACATTTCACAAAGAAATTATACAATGTACATGTGTTTTTGTGTGTGTGTCTACCATGGGTCCAGGGACAGACATGGCAGGAGATTTCTCATCATAGCCACCAGACATCTGAGGGGAGAAGTTCTAGAGAAAGCAAACAGACAAACACGTTAGTTCCATAAGTAAAATAAAATAATAATATAATAAACAAGTTTAGGTTAAAACTGATATAAAAAGCCTTTTCTGTCTTTTGCCCTTAATATTATATGTCAGTCATTTAGCAGACATTGCATTTTCACTCAATTTTATGCCATTTCTCTCAGATTAGTTTTTTTCAGTGACCCACTATTTAATATTAACACATGAAACCCCCAAAATGTAATTAATTTATTGAGATGCAACCACAAGCAAAACATGCCAGGTCCAATTCAATCGTTTCTAACACCTGTAAGTGTCCATCTCTGTTTCCTGTTATCTGATCAGCTTCACCATATCCCATGATATTGCCGTATTTCCAAAACAGCCTGTTGTGTGGCGAGATAATGCCGTAAAAAAAAATCTGAGTAAATGGTTTGGTTCCTATTACATCTATCAGAATGATTCCCTGAACTTTGACCTCTGTGTTGTGATTCGGGTTGGGTTAAACTCAATTATATCACTTCGGACACTGACAAAAACCAGCATATGCACGTGAGGTAAATCTTGGCTACCACTAGCTTTAAAGACTTGCTTAGCTTAGCATGTTCAGTTAGAACAGAAGTTTGTCAGTGATGTGTTGTGTTTGCTTAGGATTTAAGTCACTTATTCATAAACATGCTAAATTAAATTCATACATTTTACCTAAACACGGTAATCTAGGTAAATTCTGAAGTAAATCCAAGCTAAACTATTTGCAGCTGTGATGAATAAGAATTTAACCATTAGTGAGGTTCTACATAAAGGGGATAAATGACAAAGTGATGCCATGTAAAAATGACTTACATATGTGGATATATAGTCTGCTTATTGGGGATATGGTTAGCTTAGCTTAGCCTTAATGAAGGCAGAATTCTTGAATTGAAGTCAGTTATACATTAACATGCAATATTACCCAAGTATTATAGTAGAAGTCAATCCTACACTGAAACCTGCTAAATTAGACTCATTTTTGAAGCTGTGCTTGGTTTGTTAGCATGAAGGTCAATCACAAACAGTATGTAAGAATGGTAACTTAACCTGAGAATGTTGCACTGCTCCATTATAACCCAATTAAGGCACACTATCTTTGACTGTGAGACAGTGGTTGGGTAAACACAGACATTTTATAATATGTCAATCAACTAGTGCGTCAAACTAAGATCCACAGTATCTCTGGCATCTAAAGCATCTAATGTATGTTTGACCTTCTCACCCCAGAGTGAAAGCCAAAGTCTAAGAGAGAATCTGATTCTGTGATGGAGTATCAAATGAAAAAGATGTGCTTTAGCTGTGAGAGTGGAGCTCTGTGTCCTAGATCTTTGTGTCCGCGCTTAATGCTGCAGCGTGCTCTGATTAGCTGATACTGATCTATTTTTATGTCAAATGACAGCACAGAGAAATGGGAGATTATGAAAACAGAAACACTGGGGTTTGTGTATAACAAGCTACATGAAACACAAGGAAATATGAGTTTTATGTGTAAACGTTTTTTTTATCACCACAGAAGAAAAAGTTGCAACTATTGACATCTGCAGGCTGACACATAACCACAACTCTCTTCAAGAAATGAGTTATATGCATGAGTCATCTGACTTTTGTTTCCAGCTTTGACTCGGTAATAACAAGTTAGTTAGGACCGACACGAATCAAAATAGAAAGAAAAAAAAGACAACTTACTCCACCGAGGCCGGGAGGTCCAGGGGGACCAGGAGGTCCAGGCAGTCCAGGCTGGCCAGGGATACCATCGTTACCAGGGGGACCACGAGGACCCTGCAGAGAGAGAGGAACAAAGAAAGGGTTCAGGCTAATGAAATAGAATAAGAGGGGTCATCAGGCTGCAGCTGTGATGGCAAAACTGCAACATCTACAGTTTGATTTGTTCAACTATGACTACAACTCCCATGACTGTCTACAGCATCACATCAGATCTGTCCAACGTGTGTGTTAACAGGCTTATTTACTCCTTATTGTGATGAAACCAGCATCACGCCGGGCTGGGATGCAGTTTCTTTCCCTATAAGACAACCATGTGACCAACCAGGAATGAACTGATAGTGGTCATGTGACATGTGACGTCAGAATCCAGGAACTAGGTAAGGATTAAAACCTTATCAGATTCTAATAACCATAACAATTTTAACAGCATAAATAACATCAAAAACTATGAATTCTAAATGATAATAGCAACCTTCCTCAGCTCAGCTGCATGTGAGTTACTGTAAATAATCAAACAAAATGTACTACTGCGAAAGCAAATCCAAACTCCAAAGAAGGCAACTTTTACACATATAACACGTTTAACATTATGACAATATCCTAATTTATATGAAAAATAACTCTTAGCACTTCGATTCCTAAAGAACTAGGTAGATAAGCAAGCTTTTTTAATATATATATGATAGTTCTATAAACCACTTCATCTAAGTTTCCAGTTTCTAGCATGCTTCTAAAAACAGGTTTGAACTAGTTCTCAGCATGTTTTCACTCACTGATCGTTTCACTGCTATGAGTTAAAGAAATCTGTTAAAGCTAATTGGTTGCTTTAATTTACATTAATAAATTTACATTATTTCCATTTCACACAGTTTCTTGAAAGTAATGAAATTAATGTAGTTCATACATGGCAGTAACAAATTCTATACTTGAGTGAGGTTTTAATAATATTTATTTTTGAAATCCTTTTTTCTAGGATTTTTATTTCGTCACATTTTCTTGATGGCTTTTTTAAAATGCAATTTTAAAAAGTAAAATCAATATTAAAACACATTTCCAGTAAGTAGTGGTCCTTTAGTAATTTGAGCACTGTTATCTGTTGATTTAAATAGTTTTTTGTTTTTTTTGTCAGTGTAGCATCTTCAGCTGTGACATAAATACAGTCTAACAAAGACTTCAAATGTACCATGTGGCCATTATGTGACCAAAAGCCAAAAAAAGAAAGGGAGGGTGAACCTACCCTGTCTCCCTTGGGTCCGCGCTCTCCCAGTGGTCCCTGTGGGTAAAAAAAAATGTCTGAGTGAATGATAAAATTAAAAACAAATGTTGAGATATCACAATATGATTCATGATCAATGATGTATGTGAGCAAATCGTGTCATACTGTGACTGCACTTTGTACAAGTAAACAATACTGACAGCTAGAATTCTATCTTCATAAACATATGTTATTACCAAAATACTCAAAAGTCAATATTCATTCGCCAGCTTTAATAAAATCAATATATTAATCAATATTTACCTCAACGTTAGCCCCTTGGGAGCCTGCACAGAGAGGAGAGGTCACACGCACACACACACACACACACACACACACACACACACACACACACACACAGATATTTAGTTAGAACTTGAGAGAAAAATACTTCTTTCAGAAATCTTTTCTTATAAATATGGAAGTAAAAATCTAAGATTTTAAATCCTCAAAAGGGATCTGGAAGTAATGATGTCATCGTTTATGACTGCAGGAGGAAAATGTGTACCTAAAGGAAAATGAATGTGAGATTGTGTGTGTTTGTGTGAGGAGGGCTAGATTGTGTTTCGTCAGGTGAGAGTGAAGAAGTGAGGTGTGTTTGTGTTTGTGTGTGAGACAGGATGTGTATGAAGATGTAATGTGGGGGAAATGACTTTGTGTTTGAGATTTAGAAAAAAGTACAAAAATGTACATGTTTTTTAAAAAAACGAAATAAAGACAGAAAGAGTACCGTCATCGGGGCAGATGGGGCAGCACTCGTCGTGGGGGATGATGGGGTTTGGGCAGTCGGATATGTCCTCGCAGATGACGTCATCGCACATCACCGTGCCGCTGTCGCACACACAGATCTGACATGGCTCTGGCTTCCACACATCCCGGTCCGCAAACACCTGGCCGTCCAGGGTGCAGCTTCCGCCCGTGCCTGCGGGGGGCGACACACAGAGAGAGAGACAGGTGAGCCCACACACAAACATACACACACCTGATGCATCGCGATAACATGTTCATGGTGAGAATGAGATGAAAGCCGACCATAACATTTAAAAGTGAGAGCTGGGAAAATGATTATTATAAAAAAGTAAAATGTAAACATTAAAATCAATGTATATTATATTCAGGCGCACACATTTATTAAATCTAAATTCTAATCTTATCTGATTATTAGCGTAATAATTTTAATAAAGTTGTCAGTTGAGATCTGTACAAGCATTTATTTTTTTGAGAAGCACGTTTAGCTTTAAAGGGACGTTTAAAGAATAGCAACTTGGCAAAGTAATAAAATGAATATTGCCATAAAAAGTCCTACAACGATCGGAGTTCGTTGCGTTTGGATGCAGAGCACATCGTCGTTACGCAAGAGGAGACGCTGGTTACGCACTGAGCAAATGCGTCTCCGAATAATTTAATAACAATTTGAAATACGCATCGTTCCTGTGCTTAACACAAAATCACAATTCTCGAGCAGAGCTCCTTCACTGCTGCTGTGAAACTCAGCAAAACGCAGCCCATTGCGGAGGGGGGCTCCTGTTAGGGGCTACAAATCTCCCAGCGTGCCAAAGTGCTGAGCTCAGAGGGGAAAGAAGCAGCGCTGTAGACTGTCGGCTTGGCACCAGCTGGTGGAAACACTCCGCATGTGTTTGCAATTAGAAGTAGAAGGGTGAAAAAATAGTGGAAAGACAAAAAGAGGAGGAGGGAGGGGGCAATGAGGCGGCGTAGGGGACGTGGCGGCCAGATGTGTATGCAGGTACACAGGGGAACCTCTGGGTGGCGCTGTGAGCCCATTGAGAGGGTTAAACCACATCTGCTTCAGATAGACAGGCAAGCAAGCAGACAGACAGTCGAATATTTCCAGATGAGAAGAACATCTGGAAAAGCTGAATATAAGAAAATGGGCTTCTTGTTTCCAGAGCTGTAAGATTTTCTTTATCTTCTTTCCATAGAAAATTGTTTGTCTAAACACACAGAGAGGACTTTGCTCCACTGAATAGCACAGACGTTTTTTTCTTTCTCTCTTTTTCTGTTAAAAAAGCATAAAGTGGGAGGCCTGCTCAGGTTGTGGAGGTCAGATGTTTCCAGCAGACAAGACTACGCCTGCTCACCCCCACCCCCACCCCCCCCTCTCTCTCTCTCTCTCACCTGCCCAAATCAACTTTTGGCCTCAGGCAGCAACTTATTCTGCCACATCAATCAGCCTGGGGAAGAGCTTTCCCTTGCTGGATTGTGTTTTCTGGAAACAGAAGAATCTTCACCTCTACTGGCATGCAAATGCTCATTTCTCCCCTACAGCCCTGCACCCAAAACAGGTTGAGATGGATTTTAGGGTGGCTGGTGTGCAAGCAGCCAAGTCAAATTAGAAAAAACTAATTCGTTTCTGTTGAAAATACTGAGAATTTTTAGCAACTTGCTTTGCATGCATGTGGGGAAGGAGGGGGGTAGAGAGACAGAGACAAACACAAGGAGAGGGAGAGGCCTTCTTGGGATGTCCAATGCATTACGTAGACTCTGCACTGTCTAAACTAAGATAGATCTCCACATAGATCCGCCTTTGTCTCCACATAGATCTATCTCTCTCTATGTGGAGACAAAGGAGCACATCACATCAGAGGTCTCATCTCTAGTTCAAACTTTTCCTTTCTCCTCTTCTCTGCCTAGATCTCAGCCGTTGTCCACCCATGTAGAGAAAATCCACTGTCAAAAACCAGTAAACAAAAAAAAAAAAGAGTTGTGAAGCTCCAGTAAAGTGATGAAACTTACGGTCGTCCTCGCCCTGCGCTCTGACCAGAAGCACTGCTGCGCTGAGCAGCAGCGCCAGCCGCAAATCCACAAAGCTGAACATGTCTAGATACCACTAGACATGTAGACTCTTTGAGGCAAGAGAGGAAAAAAGTTGGGGGTGTTTTCTCTTTCTGCTACACTCCACTCATACACGGGTGTTTGGGGCAGGGTCCGCTTGTCTGTTCACAGTCCTCCTGACCCCAGCAGAAAACTCCCTACTGCCTACACTCACTTTCCACCAGGGTTTTTATATGGGAGTCTAAAGAGCTGGGAGGTGCTGGGGATTGGACTTACTGGGGACGCACCCTCATTACCCCTTTGCTGCTGCTCACGTTTAGGGAAGACAAGAATGGACCACTCCTTCAAAGAGAAAAAAAAACACAGAAGAAAAAAGAGGAAGAAGAAGGGGAAAAAAACAGCAGGTCCCTCCTTCCATAATTTTAAGGGTTGGAGTATAGATCAGAGAAAGAAGGGGGGGCTGAGTAAGAGGAAACATGATCCTGAAGTGCATCGGAGGGTCGGAGGAGGATCTACTTCTCCGGCAGTGCATGGGTGTAATCCAGATTTTATTTCTGGGACTGGTCTACTTCCTGATTTGCTTTGATTTTAGCTGAATTTTACATAGCATCTGACAGTCTAGCTTCACTTTCAGGTTTTTCAGAGCAGTTCTAGATTTAACAAATTTTATTTGTCAAAGTTGTCTTAGTACTAAGGACATCCACTAAAAGTCAACATATGTAAGTGTAAAGTTACTTAAACAAAAAGGACAAGGACATGGTGGCAGTTTTCAGACATTTGGTTTCACTCTCTTGTGTTTTTATAGTCTTCAGTATAGTATCAGCATTACAATGTGTTAACATGTTTCAGCAGCTATTTCTGTTCTGATGATATTACAACTTTGCAGAACATTTTTGAGAATGATCTGCAACTTTTAAGCTGTATAAAAAATAAATTGCAACAAGAGCCCCGTGTGTTCACAGTGTTCGCTTAATGTCAGCTTTACTTTCTGTTTGTCGAACTTGATAAAATACTTGGTGAATGTAATTAGAAAGGAGTTTTTACCAGACTGGAAATGACAAATGCATTATGGGAAGTGTAGGATCTCTACTAGTGACACTAAGATATCACTAAGATAGTGCTGCTTCAGTTTTAACCATTTTTGCAGGAACTTGTTCATTGTATGTCCTGCAAATTTTTCAAAAGGCCAATACTAAATTCTCACGAAGTGAATCTGAAGGTAGTGGAACTTTTTGTTTTTGTGCTCCGTGTTGTGAGGATCCCCCCTGTCTTTCTGTTATTGAGTTGCAGTCCGTGTTCTGGCTTTTGCGTCATGATTCTGGAAAGCGTCACTGTGGTAGGTCAATGCTGCTGCTGGAGAAGGTCAGTAGAGAAGTGCCACCTTAACTTTGGCCCTTCCCATCCATCCAATTTGAATTAAACAAGTTTTTAGTCAAACACAACAGATGGTATGCACAGGGGTTAGCTGAGCACATACCTCAAAAATATTAAAATAAACTACTTAAAATAATTAAACCCCTTACTACCAAATTACTTCCAGAGCTTAAGCAGTGACATAGTGAAGGGATTTTTCCTTCAAGTGTCATAGGTTTGTAGTCCAGACTTAACTAAGATCTTGATCAGTGACTCATCAATGGTGAATAACTGTAAGAAAACACTGCTATGTTTAATTGTGTACTAATTCATGTTAACTGAACAACTGTTGCTTGTGCAACTTTTTACTGATAATCCCAGTTTTAAATGAAATGTAAAAGTTGTTCTACATTGAATTTATCACACAGCCACAAAAGGTTTTGCACAACTTGTTTCAAATGGGAAGGGATAAGTACACAGTGTAGAATTGGTGAATTTTTTCACAGCACAAATCTCTGGAACCTGAGTCCTGCCATCCAATCAACTTGTAGAATAAAAACAATAAAACTTCAACAAACTGATTCAGGATAACCAAAAATATAGACTTCGGTGCCCTTTCCCAGTCTGTGCCCATTTTCTCATAAACTGTCCAAATTTAAACTTCGGTTTCTGGGCTCAAAGGTTTACAATCTGTGCCATGAATTGGATGTCAAATCTAAAGGCACTTTATTCTCTGATGTCTTGGAACAAAGCTAAAATGATCTGAGCGTGACTGACAGTGCTTATTGTTAATGGACCAGTTTAGGATTATAAAGTTTACCAGTTATATTGTTTGGAGACAGTGATGCATGCAGGTAAGGGCTAGGAAGCACATTTAGTGGGGCACCGATTGAGCATGGACAGTTCAAACTGTGGACATTGGCAGGAAAAAGTTAAGTTTATACAGTAAAATGATGTGTGAAAATGACATAGATGAGTGCAGCAGCTCATTGTAAAAAAGCTTCACCACCCCCTATGAGTGAAACAGATGTTTGCATTTTTTACTGTGAGTGGCTGAAAGTTGGCTCAAACTGCCTGTTTTGAAATACCTTCACAATTGTGGGGTGTGCTGACATTATGATTGTTATTGGCTCTAAATAATAAAAGCCCCTTTTTGGCAGCTGCATTCCCCCCCCAGTCCATATGAAGGTTTATATGGGTGATTCTCTGGTCCCCCCCCCCCCCCCCCCCTCCCTTCCCTCCTCCTGCAGAAGGCTGTGTGTAGCGCCGGCCAGGCTGCAGGTGAGCTGTAATTAAGCAGAAAGCAGACATTATGGAGCAGATGAGCTGAAGGGAGAAGCAGAGCAGCAGCTTTCTGCCATCTGATCCACCAGCAGCAGACACGTTGCACAGTCTGAAGCTGGCCAAGCAAGCCTCCAATTCACTCCCCTCTCTCTCTCTCTCTCTCTCTCTCTTTACTTCCTCGCACACACACACACACACACACACACACACACACACAGCAGATACCTTTAGATTATCCATGTGTCTGCCTGTTCCTTTTTTACAGGGAAGAGGATGGAATGCACTCTATCTTTTAGGACGAAAGACAGACAGAAAAGAAGCAAGTGAGGGAGGAAAGTGCCACCTCATCATTCTCTGTTTCCACTTCCAGCTCAGAGCGCCACAAACCAACACACACACTCATAGACACACTTTTAGCTTTTATTCCAATGTTTCTCTGATATTAAAAAAAATAATTTATCAGTGATTTCAGCAGTACACCACAAAGTCTTCACTATGTGATATTTTGCCTTAATCTTTCACTGAACTGTGTGTAAATGTGTCTACAACATGTCAGCTGATGGTAACTGTCAGCGATTGTCCTTTATACATCGTGATTGATTAAAGTATAGACAAATCAAACAAAATAGTTCAGGTAGTTGTTTACCATTCTCGGGCTAAACAGAAAAACCCATATCTCATACTGTATATTCTCATAATAGATTTCCTCTATGTATTGTCTTGCTCTTGCTAATGCAAACTTTAAACTGTGAATTGAAAGGTATTAAACTGTGAATTAAACTGAAAATGAAAGGGATTCATAGTAAGAGCCCATAGCTAATTGCTTTCGTTTGTTTGACTCTCTACTTCTTTACATTCATATTTTTGCAAAACCACAAACATGGTTTAGCAGTTTGCTTATTTATCATCTTGGTTTACTTTCACTGCTCTACACAGAGGTAACTTAATTCAATACTTCTTTAGGTTTTTTATTGGTCTGTACCATCCTTTAGATATCTTTCCATTGTTTATGATAAGAAAAATACTGGCTGTTTACAACATCAAACCATTATGAAGTGAAAAACGTGAATTATTTGTTTTAGTATCCATCCATACAGCTTTGATTAAAAACTGTAGTACAAAACAGCATATGCTATTTCAACGCCGTCTCATCTCCTGAAATCTAAATTGCAATTTATTTTTTGATCCTTTTAGCTTATCCCATAGGTTCAGGGTCACCACAGTTGATCATTTGTCCACATGTTGATTCGGCACAGGTTTTTACACCGGATGCCCTTCCTGACACAAACCTCCCCAAATTCTACCCGGGTTAGGACCAGCACTGTGCAGCTTCAGACAGACTGTCTGGGGTTCAATGTCTTGCCCAGGGACGCTTCGAAACATGGTCGGGAAGAAGCGGGGCGCAAACCTCTGACCCCGTGGTCATTGGGTGCCCACTCTACCAACCGAGCCACTGCCACCCCAAGTACATTTATGTGGGGATCATTACGAAAGGAATACATATTTATTAACATGATTAGAAATGTGTAGTTGTTTAACCTAAATGAAAAATTGCAGATACATTAATACTCAACATTAATAACCTTTGCTTGCTCGGAAACGGCCTCTTCCTGTTTCTGCACACTCTTGGATTTCTATCGAAGGACTGTTTAGTGATTAATTACAGCTTTCTTTTTACTTAAATAAGTGATTTCTTCACACAACAATTAATACTTGAGTTGTGACATACGCTTTTTATTACACAAGCACTTGACATTGTAAAACATAACTAGCTAACGTTTACTAATTCCACACTTTACCTATTTTAGCTCCGCTAGCTTAGCATTTATCCGTTACCAACGGCTTCTCTGTCTCCCTCTGTTTCTCCTTCTCTCACTTGCTCGGTCTGTCTCATGTTCAGTTTTTCCTCTGCCTCCTTTAGTGATAATGGTTTATGTAACAAGTGCAAGGTTTTTGCAGCTTTGGAAGTGAGGCTCGCGGAATTGGAAAATAATCTAGTCAGGCCCCGGTAGCTGGAGCGGGCCAACCGATCAAATCGATTTTCCCCACTCAGCGACTCACCCGCTGGTAATTGGAAGCTCTATAGTCAGAAACGTGAAGTTAGAGACTCCATTGGCCATAGTCAAATGTCTTCTTGGGGCCAGAGCGAGCGCGTTTTATTAGACAACCAAAAGAATGACAATCCAGAGTTGAGCCTAGGATGCAGAGATCTAGTCCTACATTTCTCTCTGCAGTGTCCTTACAACCATCACCCCCCCACAACTTCCACATCAGTTCCCTGACCAACTAAATTACATAAACTAAATATGACAACAAGGGGAGTTAATCATGATAACCTAATAAAAGTTAAGACTACTCCTCTTACAGAACAAAACCCCAAAACTATTAAATGTGGATTATTAAATATCAGATCTCTCTCTTCTAAATCTCTGTTAGTAAATGACTTAATAAACGATCATCAATTCGATTTATTTTGTCTCACTGAAACTTGGTTGCAGCAGGAAGAATATGACAGTTTAAATGAGTCATATTAAGTATCATGTTCCTAGAAGCACAGGCCGAGGTGGAGGAGTAGCAGCCATCTTCCATTCTAGCTTATCAATAAACCATAGACCTAAACATAGTTATAACTCATTTGAGAGACTTACTCTTAGCCTTTCACACCCAAACTGGAAAACTCAAAAACCACTATTATTTGTTATCGTGTACCGTCCTCCAGTCCCTTATTCAGAGTTTTTGATTGAATTTTCTGATTTTCTATCTGATTTAGTGCTTAGCACAGATAAAGTCATTATAGTGGGTGACTTTAACATTCATGTAGATGCTGACAGTAACTGCCTGAGCACTGCGTTTAATTCATTATTAGATTCAATTGTTTTTTCCCAAAATGTAAATAAACCCACTCACTGTTTTAGTCACACGTTAGACCTTGTCCTTACATATGGAATTGAAGCAGATAATTTAACAATATTTCCTCACAACTCTCTTCTGTCTGATCATTTTTTTTATAACATTTGAATTTACAATAACGGACTATACAGCAGTTAGGGAAAAATTCCGCTAAAGCAGATGCTTAAGTGAAAAGCTGTAAACAAATGTAAAGAAATTATTCTTTCATCGTTTGCTTCACCATATGTTAATACAATGGAAAGTAGTCTCCTTAATGTTACTCCTGCACAAGTAGATTATCTTGTTGACAATTCTGCTACGTACAATACTCGATAGTGTTGCCCCTCTGAAAAAGAAGGCAGTAAACCAGCAGAGGCGATCTCCATGGTATAGTTCACAAACACGCAACTTAAAACAAGCAACACTAAAGTTAGAAAGGAAGAGGCGTTAAAGAAATTTAGAAGAATCTCATTTAGCCTGGAAAAATAGTTAAAAAATGTACAAAAAAGCTCTGTGATGCCAGAACAGCATATTATTCATCATTAATAGAAGAAAACAGGAACAACCCCCGGTTTCTGTTCAGCACTGTAGCCAGGCTGACTAAGAGCCATAGTTCTGTTGAGCCTAGTTTTCCCTTAACTTTGAGCAGCAATGACTTCATGAGCTTCTTTATGAATAAAATTGTAGCTATTAGAGAACGAATTCACCAGATCCTCCCCCCAAAAATTACAGATAGATCTTCATGTTCAACAGTGCTAGAGTCATCGATAAGGCCCCACTCCCTGTTAGACTGCTTTTTACCCATAGATCTCTCTGAACTAACTTCAATTATTACCTCATCTAAACCAACAACCTGTCTGCTAGACCCTATTCCAACTAAACTGTTCAAGGAAGCTTTACCCTTAATAGATACGTTCGTATTAGTGATCAGTGAAAAAAAAGAGACTCCATCCAACTTTGTAATTTCCAATGTTTGCCTGCTAGTGCAGAGCTGGAGTAAAATCATGGAAATATTTGAGATTCCTGCACCGAAGGAAGAGAAGAGATTCAAATGACGATAAATATACATGATGGTCACTGATGTCATAGAGACACACTTCGGTAACAAAAAAGAAGTAAAAAAGAAATTAAAAAAAGGCATCATATATCCCTATAGTAACTGTTGGTTTACTAAGTTCAATTATTATCCAGGACCATCTCCATCCATCCAGTATCTTAACCGCTTATTCTGTTCACGTTCATAGGGGGCTGGAGACTGTCCAGGCTAAGGACCGGTTTAGGTCCTTAGTACAAACTGAGCATTACTTTAATGCCACAGCCTACCTGGGTATTGTTGCTGACCATGTCTATCAGACATACACAGATTTTCTAACGAATGTGGCTATGGGATAAGCCATGACTGCAGAAATACATCCTCTGATGGTAAAACAGATTTTGTAGTGGTAATGTGTTCTTGCATGCTGATGATTTGCTATTGTTTATGAATTAAAAATTGGTGGAGCTGAAAGAAAAAATATAATTTTGAGTTGTCACATTGCTCTCGTGCTAACAGCACTGGCTCTATTATTATAAATAAATAAGAATAAAGTTTAATTTCTAATTTTACACAAATATTAGCTCTAACTCTAATCCTAACTCGAAACACATTATGCTATGATGAGAATTGAGTGATGGATAAATGCATCCAGAGTGTATATTTCATGTTAATTTAAATGTGGATCCCAAAACAGTCTGATAACTCACATGTTGTACTAATCACACACAGACACACACGCATGCACACACATACACACACTTTCACATACACAAATTTAGATGTGGTTTCCAGAGAAAATTAGAAAAGAGCTAAGAACATCTAAAAAGAAACTGTGACCTTTTTTTCGCATTCAACTGTTAATATGTTTGACACCTAGAAATCAACACCTACACATGCAGACACAGAGAAGTATTTAGTCCAAGCCTGTGCTCAGTATCATTGGAAAAGAACTGAGTTGGGTTCACACTGGGATGGTTTTCATGAGTTTGCAATATCCCAAGACTGTCGTGTCTGCGTAGTGTTTAGCACTTTAGAATTCCCTGTTTGACTGTTTGAAAGCTAATATGAACTGTATTTTAGTAATTTTACATTTGCCACCTTCCTTTGTATGATATAAACACTGTCATGTCATCATTGCCAGATCATTGCCACAGTGGCATCAGAGCCACACACCAAAATGGGATACTACTGTAAATGAGTTATTGTTAACACAAAAAAAGATTGTACTTGCTTGTTCTTAAATTCCACAGTCAAGTATTCTGCACAGTAATATTGAACATATATTTTTTGACATTTTAAAATTGTATTATATTTTTGGTATTCAAGCATGCATTATTGTCATAACTGGCACTTCCATTTCTGTAATATTATCATAGACAGGCGGATATGTGGTTGGATGCCAAAGTGAAGGGTAGAACTGCTGTAAATGACATGTGGATGATAAAAGTTTATTCCAGCAGTTAAAGGAACTATAACTATTCTATACATTTAAAATGCACTCAGTTCTCCGTGGTTCACAGTGTCTTCTGTGTCTTCGTGTAATCCCACTCTGATTTTCTGTGTGGGGCCATACTGTCACACAAAGCCTTGTCCTTTACATCTCTAAAGTAACTTGTTTATGACACTGGCTGTATATTAAAATAATCATACTTTAAAATAAATTTGGGACCTGATGTTTTTGTATGATGGATAAGAATCTAGATCAGCGACTTTTTGATTGTCCCTTTAGGGATCGCCTCGGTAAAACACGTTCCGTACATTTACACCGGATGCCCTTCCTGTCGCAATCCTCCCATTTTGGATTCATGATGGATAAGAATCTAAAGTGCCAAAAATTTCCTTTGTTTATACCCACAAGTTAGATGACACGTAACAGTGTGTGAACACGAATGAAGTTAAATATGTCAGTCTTTTTGCCTTAGACTTCCTCTGTCATTGCTCATTAGTTTTCACAGCCAAATATACAGCTGTTGTCATTACCCAGGAGTTATGCGAAATTCTTTATCTGTAGAAGTTATGGATTAGCGAGTTGATTAAGAACCAGATGAAAAGGTCTCTAGAGTACATTGGAGAGTCCAAGGGAAGTTGCCTTTTAATGTGAAGCGGCCGTTTAATGTACATAGTTCTTTACAATTTGGCTCAAATTCAGAAATTCTCAAAAGCAGTTAGGTATTTGTTGTTCGGTGAAAATCCATCCAACGTGCACATTTAAAATACAATTTAGATAATTTGGTTCTAAATTGTCTTCTGAACATTTTTGACCAGCTTAGAGGTGATAGTAAACTAATAAATATTAATAACTGAGATGAAATGGAGTGTCTAATCTGCACAGTATCAAATTGTGCTACAAACTCCTTCCAAAGTATTATGTAACTTTACAAATGCTCCCTCATCTATCAGAAAACTAGGCAGTGTTCAAGATTCCACAAATACTGAGCTGTTTGGGAAATAGAGGGGTTTTGTCGTAGAGTAGAGTCTAATAACAGGAATAGTGCCATGAATAATAATGATGATCAAGACTACACAAGTGGAAGAGGCCACACAGTTATCTGACATCCTCTGCAGGTTCATCAGGGCCACCAGCTGGAGGAGCGGGAAAGAGGAAGAAGAATCTTTTGAAATCAATTTCAGATGCCTAGTCTACTTTTAATAGTTGTCCTCAGTTGCCCAATGCTCCCCCTACATTGTTAAAAAAAAAGACAGGGGATGTGAAGTATTTTCTAAATTATATGCTAATGAGCTGCCATATGATATATTGCCATCTGAGGATATGTACTTACATCTATTTGTCTCATTCTCATGATCATCACATCCCAGGAAAGCCTGGAGGGAATTTCTTCAAAATTGGCACAAACCTCAAATGAGACTTGAGTATGAACTGAGGAGATCTTGGTGTTGAAAGGCCAAAGGTCAAGGTTACAGTACTCTTACACTCTTCGTGTGAATGGGAAATCTTAAGAATGTTTTCAAGGATTTTTTTCTAAAAATTAAAACCTCTCCTCAGACTTGTCATGAACTAACTACATTTTTGTGGAGGTTGAAGTCACTGTGATCTTGTGATCACTGAAATCTCCGATTTTCCTCAACAACATCAGCCAATTCAGCCTGGAACGAAATTCATTACATCTGGCACAAACACCCACTTGGACTTGTGGATGAACTGATGATGATTAGACATGTTTAAATTGCAACTTGACTAGTTCAGGGCATGCAAGTACATGGTGGTAATTCTAGTTTTACTTTAAGATGGACACATCAAAAAGGAAGAGATGTTGTTCCAACAGCCTCTGTTTCAGTACCACTTCATAGCATAAGTAGCCATAACATCATTTCCCTCTCTGCCCTGTTCATAGAGGTAGAGTGCTCACTGCTGCCATTGGCATTAGTGACTTGAGACCTTGATGTTGAAAAAAATACTTTTTGTCAGGACATTGAGAGGTGGGGTGCAATATAAGTTGTTGTCATCTATCATACACATTTTAGTGTATTACCAGCGTGCAATGTCTGATGGGAATGATCGGGCCTGTTTCATGTCGTCTGAACTCAACATAACTGTATGAATGTGTCTAATCAGCATCTTTAACATTAACCTTTGAAACAGAACATTCTCACATATACTTAACTGAGACTGCTGTCAGTCCAGGTGTCCCAAACGTTCATCTTGTTTTCCTTCCAGCTGTTTCCCCGCGGGGAGCAAGGCTCTTCCGCACTTTAGTTTGTAACTCTGTTGTTAAAAACAGATCAATGTGAGAAGGCAAGTTGAAGAATGTGGAAAGGAGGGATAAAAGCAGGATGCAGTGAGGATAAATGTAAAAAAAAAGGGGGGAAATAAACATTCAGTTGTTCTCAATAAATCACAGATACAGATAGAGATGTTTGAGCAGGACAAAGCTTGCTATGAGTCGGGGTATTAGCCAAATGTTGGAAATGATGTCTAATATTATGATTGGCTGGTTGAAATGACTTGCTGTGCAATATCTAATGTTGTCTAAATATCTATACATTCTTTTTTTTCCACCTTCAATATAGATGTGATGGCAACTGGAAATGACAAGTAGTACTAAAACAGCAATTTCCCTTCTGTTTGTATAGCATGACTGAAATACAGAGAACTAAATGTACCTCAAAATTTCTACAATAAAATTCACAAAACAACATAATTAACTCTCTACTCATGGCCTGCTTGGCTCTAAGTCCTTATTGGCTCATCTTGAAAGGCAGTTGAGCCAGTGGGTCCCTCCTTCAAACATTTAAAATTCCCGACCAATATATTTTTGTCTCTCTAATTTGGATCTTTGAAAGTAATACAGTACATTGGCAGAGTAACACGCTGGTGTAGATATGTGTAAAAACATGTAGAGGGTAATGGAAGAATTGGGTTGGAGCAATTTGGGGCACCCAACATATTTCCTGCAATATTGCAAAGACTAAAGCCCTTTTTATACATAAAACATGCCACGCTGGTGTTCAGCCGGTCTTTCTTTTAAATGCCTTTGACAATTTACACTGAAATAAAAAACTCTGCCCTGAATGTGTGCCACTCTTATTCTACACAGGCTTTCTGCAGCAACATGTGTGTTACGAAAAGTGATGATGGTGTGACATCTTTTATAAAGGAAAGACAAGGCGGTGTATTGAATGGGCAGTATAAAAAAGTGGCTCTCAGTTCCATTGCTATACTTGTTTACATTTGTGTTTGAGTTTTTTATGAATTCATATTTGCACATCCTGCTAAACCTCAGGTGAAGGCTTTGTATGTTAAAGACAACTATGTTGAGGGTAGTAATATAATAATTAATGCGAGGGTACAATTAAAAATTCAAGAACATCACATGTGGAGATGGGCAAGAGTGGCACATCTTCCCAAGATCTGTTAGGTGTTCAAACCTTTGTTAGGAAATGTTAAGAAATCATAACTTTAGATTGTTCAGAAGAAGGGGGGGAGTGATTTTACCTAACGCCACTCAGATGAAGATATGATGCAGAAGCCACTTTAAACGTAATGTTTGTTTGGTGTGCTACCAGAACAATATCCTAATAATATGATTTGACCTGCAAGGAGGGCAGGGACATTAGGTTTGGCTAAAACATGGAAAAGCAGCATGAAAAGAGAGGAGGAAAAAAGACTGATAAAAAAGAGACAGTATTGGAAGGGGGGGGGGGGGGGGGGGGGGGGGGGGGGGGGGGGGGGAGAAGACAAAGAGAAGGTGGTACAAGAAAGAGGCCAATAAAGAAGAAAAGAAATGACAAAAATATTTTAAAGAGGAGAATAGAACAATATCAAGAGAGGAGGAAAAGAAGATGGAGAAAGAAAAGGGCGTGTGTGTACTCAGAAGGCAAACAGACGGAAATAGAAGCAGTCATTACTCCCAGTGTGACTGTTAACTGACCGTCTCCGTGTTTGACCGTCTGTCTTTCTATCTGTCTGATTATCTGGCAATATGTATGTCTGGTAGCGTGTTAGTCTGTCTGTCTGACTATTTCTCTTTCTGTCAATCTGGTGATGACTTTTGTACTTACATGCAGTGGTCAGAAAGGCAGAGTTTTAGGTAGGGTGGAGCTGCCTTTACTGTAACCACGCACACACACACACACACACACACACACACACACACATATGTTTTGTAGTTGATTTGGATCTGAAGTGCAGGCTGCTTTGGAGGCTGCTTCAGAGACAATGCAGCCAGGATGCCATAGGGAGCAAAAAGCAGGCAGGTATGGCAGAATGGCTGTTTGAGCATTTATTACATATCCCTGATATCAAACTTAAACTTCTTCTACTAGTTTGCCAAATGAGTGGATATATAAGTGCATATACTTGGATATGTAAGTGCACTAGTTCCCAACTTGGCCATTGTAGTGCAAAACAATACTTACTAAGTTACTACAGTGAGAGCCAAAAATGCACCTTAGTTAACTAGTGAAGGCCAGTGAGGTCACGAACTTCCAAATGTTATGCCCAATGTCTAAAATCCTTACTAGTTGTACTAATCTCAGTAGTAGCGCTAGTGGGACTAGTTATACAAGCTCTAGTAGTGGAACTAGCAGTGGTAGTTTTGAGCCTTACTAGTTAACTTCTTCTTCTTTTCTTTTGGGCTGTTCCATTTCAGGGGTCACCACAGCGAATCATGTGTCTCCATCTAACCCTGTCCTCTGCATCCTCTTCTCTCACACCAACTAACTTCATGTCCTCTCTCACTACATCCATAAATCTCCTCTTTGATCTTCCTCTAGACCTCCTGCCTGGCAGCTCCAACCTCAGCATCCTTCTACCAATATATTCACAATGTCTTATCTGAACTCGTCCAAACCACCTCAATCTGGCCTCTCTGACTTTATCTCCAACACATCTAACATGAGCTGTCCCTCTGATGTCCTCATTCCTGATCCTGTCCATCCTCGTCTCTCCCAAAGAGAACCTCAACATCTTAAGCTCTGCTACCTCCAGCTCTGCCTCCTGTCTTTTCTTCAATGCCACTGTCTCTAAGTCGAACAACATCTCTGGTCTCACCATCGTCTTGAACATCTTTCCTTTCATTCTCGCTGATACTCTTTTATTACACAACACCTGACACTTTTCTCCACCCGTTCCAACCTGCCTGCACTCGCCTCTTCACCTCTTTTCCACACTCACCGTTGCTCTGAACCGTTGACCCTAAATACTTAAAGTCCTGCACCTTCTTCACCTCTGCTCCCTGTTACCTCACCGTTCCACCTGGGTCCCTCTCATTGACACACATGTATTCTGTCTTACTGCAGCTAAGCTTCATTCCTCTGTTTTCCAGAGCAGACCTCCACCTCTCTAGATTTTCCTCCACCTGCTCCCTGCTCTCACTACAAATCAAAATGTCATCTGCAAACATCATAGTCCATGGAGATTCTTGTCTAACCTCATCTGTCAACCAGAGCAAACAAGAAGGGGCTCAGAGCTGATCCTTGATGCAGACCCACCTCCACCTTGAACTCCTCTGTCACACCTACAGCACCTCTCCACTGTCTTACAGCTCTCATACATGTCCTGCACCACTCTAACATACTTCTCTGCCAGACGTCCTCATACAATACCACAGCTCCTCTCTCTGCACCCTGTCAGACGCTTTCTCTAAATCTACGAAGACACAATGCAACTCCCTCTGACCTTCTCTGTACTTCTCCATCAGCATCCTCAAAGCAAATACTGCATCTGTTGGACTCTTTCTAGGCATGAAACCATCTTGCTGCTCACAAATGTTCACCTCTGCCCTTAGCCGAGCTTCCACTACTCTTTCCCACATCTTCATTGTTTGGCTCATCAGCTTTATTCCTCTGTAGTTGCCACAGCTCTGCTCATCTCCCTTGTTCTTAAAAATGGGCACCAGTACACTTCTCCTCCAGTCCTCAGCATCCTCTCACTGTCCAAGATCTTGTTAAACAAACTAGTCAGAAACTCTACTGCCACCTCTCCTAGACACTTCCATACCTCCACAGGTTTGTCATCAGGACCAACTGCCTTTCCACTCTTCATCCTCTTCAATGTCCTCCTCACTTCACTCTTACTGATCTTTGCTACTTCCTGCTCCACACCAGTCACCTCTTCTACTCTTTGTTCCCTTTCATTTTCCTCATTCATCAACTCTTCAAAGTTCTCCTTCCATCTTCCCATCACACTCCTGGCACCTGTCTATACATTTCCATCCTTATCTTTAATCACACTAACCTGCTGCACAAGATGTCGTCCACCTGAGTGCTTCTACCTCCGCTCTTGTACGTCACCCTATGTTCCTGCCTCTGCTGGAAGAAAGTGTTCACTACAGCCATTTCAATCCTCTTTGCAAAGTCAACCACCATCTGACCTTCTGTGTTCCTGTCCTGAAGACCAAACTTGCCCATCACATTCGCATCACCTCTGTTCCCTTCACCTACATGTCCATTGAAATCTGCACCAATCACCACTCTCTCACCTATGGGGATGCTCTGCATCACTTCATCTAACACACTCCAGAATTTCTCCTTCTCTTCTAACTCACATCCTACCTGTGGGGCATAACCACTCACAACATTGAACATCACCCCTTCGACTTCCAGCTTAAGACTCATCAACCTGTCTGATACTCTTTTCACCTCTAAAACGTTCCTCACAAGCTCCTCTTTCAGGATAACTCCTACTCCATTTCTCCTTCTATCTGACCCATGGTAGAACAACTTGAACCCTGCTCCTAAGCTTCTAGCCTTGCTAACTTTCCATCTGGTCTCCTGGACAGACAGTATGTCCACCTTCCTTCTCGTTGTTAACCCGTCCCCGACAGATCCGGTATGGAAGTCAATTTCATGATTCGCATTTTAAATTTGGCATCGTGTTTTACGTCAGATGCCCTTCCTGACACAACCCTCTGCATTTATCCAGACTTGGGACTGGCACAAGAAGACACTGGCTTGTGCCCCCTTGCGGTTGCATTAGCCTCACTAGTTAGCTACTAGAGTCAAATGTTAGTTACTAGGGTAACTTGTGGATGTCTTGCACCTCACTAGTTCAACCAGTAAGCATTTTGAACCTTACTAGTTACCTAGTATGATGAAGATGACTGTGACTATCACTAGTTAACAAGTTGACGTTTGGATCTCACTACCACTACTAATAAAGATGTTCAGCCTCATTAGTTAACTAGTAAGGTTTTCGATTTTCTCTAGTGAAGTCTGATAGGACTTTGCTTTGATGTTTTCTCATTGACTTAGATTTTTGCTGCCTCGTACCTCACTTGTAAGTTGCTTTGGATAAAAGCGTCTGACAAATGACTAAATGTAAATGTAATGTAAATGAACTAGTAAGCATTTTTGTTTAACTTGTAGGATCAAGTTGCTCAGTAGTGTCCAACCATATACAGCTAGTAGAGGAAGTAAAGTTTGATATCAGGGATATGTAATAAATGCTCAAATGGCTTAACATAAGCAGGCAGACAAAACATCAGCATGGCACACTCTCCCATTGTGTTCCATCCATTCACATGCATCCATGAAGAAGGTGGAAAAATCCAAATTAACCAGTGAAGTAACAATTTTGAATGAAATGGGCAGGGATTTTTATGGGGGACCAAGTCAGAGATGAGTCAGACACTGACTGTCACAGTTTTTGACACAGTGTCCACTGCTAATGATACACAGCTATGATTGTTTTATTTTGGATCTATCTATATATTTTAGTAAATAAATGTAGATTAATGTGCAGTAAAAAAGTGCTTCCCCATTTACATTTTGCACTTCTTTCCTTACAGCCTTTAAAATGTTTAAAACAGTAAAGAAGTCTACCTCTGTGCTGAATCTTTTGAGCGACGTGGAATTTGGAAGAAGAATGTTATTGCACAGACTGTCAGTATAAGTATTTTGCATTGAAGCAGCTGCCAAAGGTTTAAAAGTGACAGATTTTAAAAAGATTTAGACTGAGGGAGAAGAGAATTTAGAGTACTGCCTTCATCGGGTCTGGATTTTGTTTTGAAAATCTATTTTCAATTTGTTTAATGTCTACATTGTTTAGAAAAACTAAAACCAAGTGATGAAAACCAAAAGATCTCCATGACTAGTATTGATCGGCACACAGTACACTTCCTACCCGCCCAACCAGAAGCGTTAAAAAACACACTTGGTAACCAATTAAACACACTTTCAACAAACTTCATGCTAATGTACAGTACCAGCATTCTTGTAATTAACTAGTACTTTGATGATTTCAAGTACCTTTTGTTGTCCTCCTGCCATCATCTTGCTCTATTATTTGCTACCGTTCTCTCTTCAAGTCCCCAGCTTTGAAACTTTCTATTATTTTCTGGAGCAGTTGGACCATGGACTCTAGTCTACTCACACAGACTAAAAAAAAACTCTTACTTCCTCTTGAGCAACTTCCTGTCACCATTACCCAGCATCCCCAGATGTTTATTAATCAAAAATCCTCTTCTTATTATTTATATGTTTTGATTTATTTATTTTCTTCTGTTAAAAAGAGAAAAAAAGTAATTTGATCGTAGAGTGATGATCTTAGTTATTAGTTATGATCTCAGGGTTATGCATGACACACACCAGCTTAGTATTGAACTGAAAAAAAAAACAGTGTTGAGTCATCAATACTTGTTATAATGTTTTGAAGCGACGGTTTTGTGTAAGACACGAAACTAAACCAAATTCTAATTTATTAAATTCAACTGTACTTAACGGTACAGCAGCAGCCACTTTGATGTTGTTCTGTTGTCGACTTTGCACTTCCTCTCTGGTTATAAAATGTGAACACACAGCTGTCTGTCATCATACACAGCAAGGCAGCCTGTGTGGATGTGTGTGTGTGTGTGTGTGTGTGTGAGAGAGAGGATAAAAAAGTTGGCCTACCTGCTGCTTTCTTATTACGGCTTTTTCAGAGCCTGTGTTAAACATGCATTTGTAATATGTGTGTGCGTGCATGAGTACGTGTATGTGTGTGTAATTGGCTATTTATGAACGGTAGCTTTTGAGGTTTAAAGTTCAGGCTACTATCAAAGAAAAGAGATGAGAGGAGTTTAGATTTAAATAAAGCATTCGTGTGCCCGTGTGTGTACATATGTATATACAATATTTGCGTGTATGTGTGTGTGTGTGTATGTATGTGAAGGGGCCTCCCACTAATAATAATTCACTGAAAGAGTGTGTATTGCCAGAACAGTAGGTATACACCTACTAATCATGTGTTTCATTTTAAAGAGAGAGGGTGTCTTCAGGGCTCAACAGGAACTGATCGGGACTTAATAGGCTGTTCTGGATCTGCTGTGTCTTCCAGTGTGGTTGGACAAAATCCTCTTTACTGACATACTGGCAAATTAAAAACAAAAAATTACCATACAGTGAAATATTAAAGCAAATCATATGTTTTTTGTAAATGGTAAATGGTCTGCACTTATATAGCACTTTTCCACTTATTAGAAACTAAATTAGTTCAGTGTCTTGCTCAAGGAAACTTCAACACGTGACCAGAGGAGCTGGGGTTTGGTCTCTGTGCTAATTCAACACAAATCAGAGATTTTCTCAGCTGCTCTGGTAATTTCTTAAATCAGCCTTGGAATTGTAAATGAGTAAGTGCATCTCTTGAAACGATTTGTACAGATGCAAAAGATTGGACGGGATTCACATTTACACTTTTCCTGTTTATAATGTTACTGAGATGCAGTAACAGCACAGCGTAGGAAACAATAGTCAATGCTGTTCAATTCCTTTTCTTCTATTCAGAAATTGAATCACAGTGTTGTGCTTTGTCTATATACCATATGCCTGTCAACTGAAGGTTCATGAGATGCACCTCTGAGCTATTTTTTAGGGTAATCAAATTGCAACCAGTCTGTGGACCCAGTGCCTTTTTTAAAATTGGAAACATTCAGACACACAGACTCTGGCTCCTTGTTGTTGATGGCAATTTATCTAAGGGAACACCGAGTCGGCCACTTCCTTTTAGGCTTCCTTTTCAAAAGTCACTGATATAAAGGGCCAATCTATCTGTAAAGACCAGAAGAACCTAGAATTGATTAGAACCCAGTGCATGTGCTGGACAACACTTGCAGACAATAACTATATGATAAAACATTGAATCAAAACTATTTAAATAGAAACAATTGACTTTGACAATAGGGAAATAAGGGAAAAAGCTTACTTCTCATAAATAGTTTCGGGGTGCAGCACACTGCAATTACATCTTGTCTGAAATATTAATTACCTGCACCTGCACATTAACATCTGCAGACATTTATATAGTTTATTAACTGACAAACATCAAAGGCAACATATTAATTAAAAATTTTATACAGTTAAGATATAGACAGAACAAAAAGGACGGGGTTGCATCCTGTCACACACATTTCACAGTTACAGCTGGAGGTAAATGGATCATCAAAACACTATAGAAAGACTTCAAATTGCCCTTAAGGATAAAAGAAGGTTCAGCGGGTGTGTGTAGTGTATGAGTGTAAAGTGCAGACCTGTGGGCTAGACTGACTACAACCTATCCTGCCACCTGTTATTAAAACCCCCTTGTGGAATTATAACTAGGAGCAAGAGACTCTGAATCAGTTTAATCTTAAGGAACACTTTAAAGGAATTTCCTGGGTTGAGAGAGATACTGGAGAGACAGACAGAGAGAGGCAGACACCAGGAGAGGTAGCGTTGAGAAGGGATTGTTGGTGCACACGCTCTCTCTCTCTCTCTCTCTCTCTCTCTCTCTCTCTCTCTCTCTGTCTTTGCCAAAAGCAGATAATTGAAGGCTTTTACTCTGGTTTGGGAAGCAAAAGACGCGAGAATGAGACACAGTGATCGAGAGCAAAGAGAAGAGAGAGGGAGAGGGGGAAGCCACGTCCACATGGATGACTCACTCTGCTTCCCTCCGCCTGCTCTAGAACTGTTTATGTCACTCTCCTACTCTCTGTCAGTGAGGTCAAGCTGAACTCAGAGCTGCGATTTTCCCAGAAAACACTACCACTGCTATTATCTGTTTGTACAATAGGAAGTAAAAGTAACATTGATATTTTTAGCAATAGTGGTTTTAGTATCATTATGAGTTGTGGTATTAGTGATAAAGGTATTATTAAAAGTAGAAGTAATGGTAAATGCTTCCACATTAAAACCTACAGTACAAATGCTGCATCTGGGTCACATAATACTTAACAATATCTAACAATAGCTTTGCATGGGGGCACCCTCAAGACAGCATGGGTTAGACCACATGCCACATAACCTGGTCCCAGGTCTGAGTCTGGCTTGGGACCCCATCTTTCCGCTAACGTGTCCTGTCTGCTGTCTCTACTTGAACCCATCTAATGAAGCTGACAAACCCAAGCCTCATGGCCTTAGTCCACTTAACACCTTGCTCCAGTGTATCATTAAAATCAATTATTGTTGCCATCAGGCAATTCACCACTATAGATGTTAACGAGAAATATTGTACTATTATACTGTTGAACTGAGATTCAAAGTAGGTTTCCCTGATGAAATACTTTTCTCTTGGTGTAGATTATATTTTAGTGGATTGGTGCATTTACATTTAGATTAGTTATAGTTGGTTCTGTGTTGGGGTGGCTGTTGCTCAAGGCAGTTGTCAACGGACTACAGGGTCAGTGGTTCAATCCCCGGCCCTGGCTATATGTCGAAGTGTCTCTGGGCAAGACACTGAACCCCTACCAACCCATTCCCCTGTTCAGTGCCAGTCCAAGCCTGGTAGAAATTGGGCAGGGTTGTGTCAGGCCAAATCAACATGCGGACAATGGTCCGCTGTGGAGACTCACGGGATAAGCCGAAAGGACAAAATAAATAAATAAATAAATAAAATTGTTGGTTTTGTGTAATTACAGACTGTCCCGGACGAAAAAGCGCAGTATAGGAGAAGTGCTAAAAATATTTGCTCATCAGTCAATGATGGTGGTCCTAGGTCCTAGTGGTCAGTCTAGAGCTTTAGAGGGCAAGGACAATGGTTACCAAACATGATTCCAAACTATTCAACTAGAATATGCACTACACATGTACAAAGATGATGATGATAGTAGAAATTATTCCTGCAAAACATGAGAATGTTTGTGTGTTAATTATTTAGCTGAAAGCCCTTTAATGCCAAAGTAAACGCTCACACACCTTATACCATGTGAGATATTTGCTATCTCTCGGCTGGTCCTAGTACTAGTTCAAAGTTTCATCAACTTTCAGACCTTTTAAAGAGCTTGTGTGGTTTTCCATTGGTGCTGTTCTAAAATGTACAAAGCAGTATGGGTGGTAGTATTTTTTTGCAAACGCGATACAAATTGATTTAACACTAGTACATATACCGTTTTCAAAGGTCTGACATCGACAAAAGCTTTCACTGCGCCTCATTACCAAAATATCTACCAGCCACATAAATAAAAACACAGTACTGTTTAAACTCTAGTAGGAGACAGACTGAATAACGTCTTTGCTGCTAACTCTGTTTAGCAAACTCATTCAAACTCTCGAATGAACTTGCCTGTACACTTTGAGCTGTAATGGCTACTGTCCCAATACGTTGCCAAGTGGCCACTTGTGTGATGTCTTTTGACCTACTTTATAGTCTACTATACCATTTGGGATTCAGGGGGGACACTCAGAAGTAAACACCATTTTAAAGGGGGGATCAAAAACAGTGTGTTAAGTATTGGGAAAGACCAACATGAGCATAGTTTTATTCCTACCACACCAGAGTACATGCTAAAATGGACTTTGTCTCTATCTCTTCTTGTGGTCTCTCTGATACCTACACAGTTAACTTGTGATGCTGTTGTGTCTGTCTCTTCTCAAACAACAAACTACAGGGAGACACACAAATGGGGCAGTGTCTGTTTTACGGGCTGTATGTCTTCAGAGGGACACCCTACAGACACAGTGCCCCAGGAACATGTAAATGATGTCACACATTAGCAACCAATTACATGCTCGCAATAAATGTTAAACATGTTGATTTCACATTGGTGGAGTGTGTTGGCCCATTTGATGACATTGCTGCAGTCTGTTGAAGGCCTTGCAGTAGTGTCAGCGTTTGGGTGAGATGGGGGTCGAAAAATTAAACGAAGAAAGAAAAGTCACGGATAAAGGATGGGTTGGATTAAAAAGACGTGAGGAGGAGGCCAGCTGAGAGTGAACGAATGGAAAAGCAGACTGGGGAGTGACTCAGTACTGCCAGAGAGAGAGAGAGAGAGAGAGAGAGGAATGCTTAACACACTGTATGTCTCTCTGTCATACTTACTTTTTTTTGTTTCCCAACATGCAAGGAATATCAACCCCCCCCACCTCACCCCAACGCACACACACACACACACACACACACACACACACACACACTCACACAAACACGCTCAGACACAGACACACACACACACTCAGACACAGACACACACACACTCACACACACACACACACACAGAGAAGGAGTAGACAGACTTAGGATGGAAACTATGAGCACTGTGCTGCTGCCAGACAGCAGAGAGCGAGAAATGATAAACAGAAGGAAAAAATCCAGCGAAGCAGTGACTCCAGCTATTCTATTGTGCTCTCGTCTCTCTCTTCTGCTTTGTTTTATTGAAGCGCAGGTACCTATGTAAAAACTATTCTGGCTACATGCCCAACACACATCCAGACACAGCTATGTACACAAAGCTTCCAGGATACACATAGACTTAGGCAGAAAGTATTGGTGATTTAATGATATGGTTTGTAAGTTGGCATGAAATAGTAGCAGTAGTCAGTGTCTCTTCATTCAAAGAGTCTGGTGACGTCAGACTCTCCTGCAGTCTCCTGCCTTCCTGGAGCATTTACTCTGTTTTCTGAACAAATGTACAATACTATAATGCTGACTGACCCGTAATCAGCTCTACACGATATTGATATTGAAGAAAGTGTGTAGAAGCCAAAACAAATGTGCAATGCACAGCAGAGGCAGACAGCAGTTAGTGTACATAAAATATTCGATCTGGTCAGAAAGAACAAAATGCAACACAGATTCAGAGCTGATATTTTCGGTTTTTCCCGCATGATGAATACTTTAAATTTACTTTAAATCAGGAGTTCTGTCTGCTCCTAATATAATTGGTAGCCCTGGATGTGTGTGACAAAAAGAAAGAGCAAATTAGGTGTGTGCATCTGTGTGTGTTAATGACAAGTCAAAGCCTCCTGCTGTCCTGCATTTCCTGTGTAATAAATCCACAGCCTCCAGTCGCCCACCACACCTGTGTGTGTGCCTGTGCCTCATGGTGAGCTTAGGCGCCATTTGATGCATTTTAAGAGCCAATCCTGCTGCGTGCTGACTATATAGGCCCTGATTTTACCTGATCAAAGCTTTAGTGGGGAACTGTATTTTAATATTTCAGCAGAAATAGGCTCTAAAACTTATCTTCATTTGGAAAGATGCTGTTGCACATTGGTTTGGCCCAGATTCATTTAACAGCCTGACAGCAGTGCAAATATTTGATTCTATAAATTGTCAGACATTTTCGGTTTAGTTATTTCTGCTTGACTGGTCAGTTTTGTAGTTTCTCTTTTACTGTAAAAACATATTGACCTAAAGCTGAAGGGCAGATCAGAGTATAGCAGAGCACAGCAGAGCAGGGAGAGGAGGAAGAGTGGATTGGTTTTGAGTCTCATGCTACTGCTAGTTTGAATCCCGAAATTTTTATATTGTGGCTTTAAGCTATAGGCTAACAAGGTGCTAAGACCAATGAGACCAAAAAGAATGTGCGTCATTTCAGGTACTGTTGAATTAAGAATTTCTATTCATTTTGTTTTGTTTTTTTTTGTGAAAAAACACCACTCTGCAGTTTTATAATACTGTGAAAAATGTTTTTAAAACTTTATAATTGCATGTGCAACAGCAACACGTTTATATACAGAGATAGAAAATCCATATTTTTAGCCAGCAAAAGTATTACATTTTTTTATATAATTGAAACTTAATATCTGTTTGTCTATTCCTTGTTGCAATAATTGCTTAAAAACTGTGACTCAGTGACTGAACCAGTGATACAAATGTGCATTTCCAGGCCTTTTACTGCAGATGTTTGTTTCAGACCTTTTTCCCTTCCATCTCCTCTTCAACAGGTGCAATACATGTTCACTTGGCTTAAAGGTCTGGTGATTGACATGGTCAGTCCATTAACTTTTGTGTTTTGCGATCATTGTATTGCTGTATGGTCTGTAAGCTCTTCGTAATTAGTTTTGTTCCACTTCTGTTTAAATTTGCAGACAAAATGTTTCTGTATGCCTCTGAATTCAGTCTGCTACCATCATGAGTTATACTGTATCATCAACAAAGATCAGTGAGCATGTTCCTGAGGCAGCCATGCAGCACTACCCATGATGCTACAGTGCTTTACAGATGAGCTTGTATGGTTTGGATCCCAACCACATTCTTTCTTTCTCCACAGTCAAGTCTTTCTTTCACTTTGATCGAGGTTTATCTTCTTCTTGTCACAACATAAAACTTGTCCATAAACTTGGTTCCACAACTTGTGTGACTTGTCTTCATCTGTTTTCATTTTCATTAATTGTAAAGAGGATGGCCCAAATGTTAGAGACCCCTTTTCTTATAATGCACTCCAGTACGACTCTGCTATGCACTATGACCTCAATAATAAACAAAGAGTTTCAACTTGAAAACTGAGAAATTATTACACTGGAAAAGTAGAATTCATGGCAGAGCTGCTGTATTGGATTGTATTGTGTGTGTGTGTGTGTTATATATTTATATTTTATATAAGAGATTTATTATATTTTAGGATATATTTAGACTTTTTTTTTTCTTGTTTTTATGCCATTTAAAACAGCCCAACCAGTCAAGTGGGATAGGTTGGTGCTAAACCTTTCCCTAAATTCAGATCCAATAAGATTATGTGCATGCAGGCCAGTCTACAGAGCTGCAGCTTTTCAGTGCCCCTCAGCTCCGTTAGCTAATGTCTGGCTGCTTGCCAAAGCACATCCCTGGAAAAGGAAGAGACACAACACACTGAGCATCTTTCTTCTACCAGTACCTCTGGGGGTACATACCTATGGTGCCGTACCTGCACAAACAAACACCAAACACCCACACCCTCTCTGCCAGCAGTGACGAGATAAGCATTGAGATTGAACCTGTTTTCTCAACATAATGGACATGTGGTTATTCTATCATGTGCGAAAAAAAACTGCAATACCACATTCGTTTCAATCCAACATTCTGGTCATTCACTTAATCCCTAAACAATTCTTTACTCTGTGCAAATTCCTATATTTACAGTGTCATATATGTGAATGCACTCTATCGGTTTCCTTAAACAGCTTGTTTGTAGAGCATCTGTTCAGTGCCATGATTCCGTTGTTATATAAAAGAGGTGGACAAAGTGCTGAGGTACTGTAAATCTGGATGAGAAAGGCATGCTGGGAAAACTGGGAACACGCTTCTGGCTTGAAAGCTAAAAGTATAAATACATGAGTGTGTGTATACATGTGTGTCTATAAGCATAGACTCTAAGAGCCATAACTGCTCATCTCCTGCTGGAGGTCAGAGGCCAAAGGTTAAAAAAGGGTTGGTAGTGGTGGAACAGTTGCTCAGACTGACAGTTAAAGCTTTACCAGCTGCCTCAGCTCCACACTCAGGGTGCACTTTTCAATCCTTTGTTTTATCATCCCTGAAGTACCAGGTACTGTATGTGGTGCTTTCGCTTTGATATCAGGCAGTTTCTTCTCTTCTATGTTTGCTTTTGCATAATGTATTTTCCTAAATCTTCTGGGTTGACCTGGAGACCAGAATGTGAGAATACACTCCTGCTGCTGAACGTAAATCCTGCCTCCTGTTGATCCCACATGTGTTTTGTACATTACTACTAACCACTGTGCTTCATTGGTTAGGAGGTCAGAGACCCCACCAGCCTGTAAAACACACAGTAAAGAAGAAGTGTTGATCCTCAGCTTCAGGGCTGATAATTGGCATCTTCACATCGCACTGCAGTGCAGCTCCACAATGACAGCATGAGGACTTCATTACCCAGGAGCCATTTCTTAGCACGGGATGTGTTCACAATATTAATCCCAGGTCAATAAATAGATAAAGACCAGGTGGATGTTTAATCAATTTAACTTTAACTTAAAAGAGTTAAATCATTGCGGTCATCTTTAGGGTGTATTTGAGTTTGGGTTAGTTAAGACTCTTTTTTTTTTTCTATCCTAAAATTCGAATTTCTTCTTTGAAATTTTTGAATTTAAAAATGCAATGAAAATCAAAAATACAATAAAAATATCAATAAAGTAAAAAATTGTATGGGATTGGACACAAAATATAATCAGAAGTTTTGATGTTTATCTGCTTGTTGGTAGAAGGTTTTTGCACAGAATACTGGCACTGTCCTAACTCCAGTTTACAAAGGTCATTTGAAGTGATTAGGACCTAAGGAAACCTTCCACGCTGTCTTGCCCATATAGTTTGTGGAATAATTTGCTCTCTTTCAATCTGTCTTTCTTTCCTTCTCTGTTTTACACATTTATCTCTTCTCTTCCTCTGCTCTGCCTTTAACCTGCCCTTACTTATTGGATTCTCAGAAATTCAAGTGATGAACGTTTGAGATTTGTTTGAGCGTTTGCTCAAGTCCTTTTAATTAGTCTTGCTCTTTTCTTCTTCAGCCACAGCTTCACTCAGAAACAGCCCTCATATATTCTTACGCTGTTTCATTACCTCCCCTGACCTCTATCCTGTGTGTATGTGAAACAGAGTGAGAGAGCAAGAGACAGGGAAATAGGCAGACAGCCCATCCTCAACGTGGCAGGGTGACGTTGCAAAACCCTGGGGCTGCCTGAGAGAGCGCATCCAGAGACAAAGCAAAAGAGGAGGAGGCAGATTTAACTCTATCTGTGTTTATTTACAACTCATAAAGTTTTAATAACAATAAAGTTGTTTTAATTTTCCAAATAACACAAAGATGGAAAGAAAGAAAGATGTATTATGTAGTTCATGTAATAATGTCCTTGTAATAGTACAGTATGTGTCGGTGAGAGAAACAGATGTACTTTAACTGGATTTATAAATGAACAAGCAGCAGCCACACATCAATAAAGCACTTTACATTTTATTACGAATCAGGTTAAGCATAGGAATATTTTAAAACCATAGTAATTAATTTATCATTTCCACTAAAAAAACATATTTCACTGTTATTATTAAGTGATAAGGATTTTAAATAATAATAAATCATGCAACCATTTACTGCAATTACTGGAGCTAAGAAATTTTAAATCGGGTTAATCAGTGAGAATAAATGTGAGCTTCACCCCAGGTTTGGTGAGAACAGTTCTCACCAAAGTACAAACTAACCGGCAATGCTACAGACAGGCCAGCTGCTCATTAAAGCTGAACAGCCATGCTGTAGCCTAAATGCTAATGTTAGCATGCTAACATACCCACAGTGACAGTTTACTAACATAATAGTGTTAAGCGGGTATAATGCAAGAGGGATTCACCAGATCTTGGGTTAGCAGCATGCTAACTTGGCTAATTAGAACCAATCACAAGTCTGTGAATAATGGGAATGTTCGTCGTTTTCCTAGTATTTGGTCCTAAACAATAAATTAACATTTAGCTTTGATGGTGCTGCATCAGATGTCATGAAGTTGTTAAATCCCTTGTGACTCACAGTTGGAGCTGGAGTTTTTACTTTTTAAAAGCACAGATGACCTACACTCTGTACTGTCCCTAAACGCCTCAGATTCTTTAGTGTAAAGCTTATGCTGCAAGGCAAATGATGACTCCACCCACAGTACAACAAAGAGAGGAAATTCACAGGTATCACAGGACAAGCATGGAACTCCTGAGATGGGTGGTCAAGCTAAAAATGATGAATACTGATTTTTAATATGATTTTAAGAACAGCTTGAATGAACTCACTTTTTAATCTCTGTATTAATTCTGGACAAATTGAACCACTAGGGTTTTCTCATGCCACAACTCTGATGATGATTCTCCACAGCAGTTACAACAAAGCTTCATAGGTAGTGTAGTTTCCACAGCTGTTAGGGATCAGAAGAAATGAATGATGAGAAATGAAAATTCACACAAATCAAAAGCTGTTGACACTTAACTCTGAACCAAAGTGGTGGAGTGATCGACTGACCAACACTGACATCCATGAAGAAATGCTCCAGCATTGTAGCACTACGACTGCTGTTGCTACTGGGCATCACTAAACTTTTCAAAACTTTGTCCAGGCTTCTGTGCATACAGAACAGTATGAAGTACTGCTTTTAGTAACAGAACAGTAAATTGAATACTATCATGTTATGCTATAAAAAATATTGGTAACAGACTGTTTGGTTGGTTGCTTGCAAGCTATTAATTTTATACATGAATAAAATCCTCAGTATTTAGGACAGTCCTCACGTTGAAATAAGGAAGCTGGATTTAGTAAAAAAAAATTGTTTGGAACTGGTATTTTCAATAAACGTGAAAAGTCTCAAGCTCAAAGTGATTTGCTGTTAATAATAATTTGGCTCTCTTAGATGAGCTGTGAGAGAAAAGGAGGGTAACATGAGAAATGACAGAAAAAACAGAAAGAGAGAGAGAGAGAGAGAGAGAGAGAGAGAGAGAGAGAGAGTCTGGGTCAAATGGGGGGAAAAGCATAGAAACATATTGTCTCTCTCTCTTTCTCTCTCTCTTTTTCGTGGCAGTTTAATCTAACCAATATGTGTGTGCCTAACATATGAGGGGGAGGAGATGAAGAAAGAGAAAGGGAGACAGAGAGACACACAGAGAGAGAGAGACAGGAGGAGAGAGAGTTTGCATTCTTTTCCATTGAGGTCAATGTCTTACCGAGTCTTTGACCACTACCTACAGAGTCTATGTGTGTGTGTGTCTGTGTGTGAGACTGCAGATGGATTTGTTTGTGTGCAAATCAAAACACATTATACAGCAGTTTGAGCAAATGAGACATCAGTCGATTGGGCAAAAATCAATAACCCGGCTGAGATTTTTCTCTCATCAAACACTGGTTTTATCATAGATAAATGATAGATTGAACGTCTTGGCACAACCAGATGTTTGGTTTGTGCAAAAGCGGATGCAGCTAAAACCAGTTGAACAATCATTTGCACTCGTTTTAAAATGCAGGTTAATAACATCATATGATTTAAAATAACTTAAAACTTAAAATATCTTTTTCTCTGCACTTCCTTTTCTGTCTCCCCCTCCTCCATTTTTTTCCTCCCTCAGTGTTCCTCCACCTTTCACCTCCCCCCTCCCTCTGCGTAACATCTCCTCCTCAAATGTCCTACTTTATGCAGATCCAAAACCCTAAAATTTCCTCTTCCCTCTCCTTGTCTTCTCCACCTCTCTGTCCACACGTCAAACTTAGTCTCTTTCCTCTGTGCCTCTTTTCCTTTTCTCCACCTCTTTCCACCCTCTGTTGTTTCTAACACTGTCGCTTTGTCTTGCCTTTCATTTGGTAGATTCATCTTTCCGTATTTTTCTCCACCCTCTTGGAGTCCCCTAAGTGTCCATTTCCCCATTTCTTTTCTATTACTCTCCTTCAGCAGCATTTTTCTGTCTTGCTTTCCTTCATCTTCCTGCCTCTTTGTCATCATCTGTTTCTCTTCTCTTTCTCTCCTGTGCTTGTCCAGCAGTGGCTGCGATGCAGCCTTATTCAGCCTGCATCTGGAAAATTCCACATTACAGTCACTGATTGGTAAAATGTTGCTTTAGCTGCTGGACAGTTACACTTCAGTAATATCTTCAGTGATATCTGTCAGTATGTTAACACAATTCTTAGTTCCATGGCAGTAATAATGTTGCAGTTATTATGGCTTTGGTAGGCTTTGTTTAGACGTGTTAGCCGTCTACTACAGAAGCAAGAGCTGACATTAACAGTTTTGAAGTCTCTACCATTAAGTTCTTGGAATGATGCTGGGCTGTCCAGCAATTTTTGCATAGTGGCCAGTGATGGTATTGCAGCTTTTGCATTGGTCAGTGACACACACTGGCCCAAAAACCTTTTGTTGCCATGAAATAAATGCAAATGGAGGTGCTATGGAACAGTGAAGTTACAAAATGAAGTACATTAAAACAAAAATGCTCCAAGATCCAAGCATCGATCGCGGATGTAAGCGAAGTGTCAGCATGTAACAAAAAAGGACTGGACAAAGCGAGTGGGCTGGCTTCCCAACTTGGAAGAAAAACAATGGAACTCCATTTCTGGCCGTGGCAGCGGTAAAATAAACTAACATCAAGGTCATGTGTTCACTGCATTTTTACATTTCTCAGGCAAAACAGTTAAAGCTAAAACGGGCATGGCTGGGTATCGTCATTACACCTCGGGAACACATAAGTCAAGGCAACGCCCACTGAGGTGTTTAACCGCAGGGAAAAGAGATCACAGGCAGTCGCAAAAGAACACCAGCTGGCCAAGGGTCAAAGAGAGATGAAGCTGCACCACCAGTTGTAACTACTAGTTCAGATGAAAAAAACTTGTGGAGTGAATATGAACTGCATATGAGTGTAAAATTCACTGTAACCAATATTATATAAAAAAACAGGTAAAACCATGACCTGATCTCACAACAGAGGAAAATGACATGTCTCCATGGTAACTGTAATAGTAACAGCTGCAACTTCAGTATGCTGAGCACAATGGGACTAAAACCTCGAAGATGAAAACTTCTTAAGTGTTTCTTTGTTTCCATTTTTTACAATAAAAGTAAAATGGGACTGGTCCTGCGTTGGATCACACTCACATGCAGACATACACACACTCACTATTTATATCACTAACCCTGTAATTTCAGTGTATGTGGTCAGTGTGGATGGAGCATGAAGAGTTAACCCATCTCTAAATGTGTCCTCTCTGCTCTGGTTTTTCTTTCACTCTTGCCACTCCCTACCATGACTTACAGTCCACCGCAGGTTTGTGTGTACATGTGCATATATGTGTGTGTGTCCTGAAGTTCTAACTGGATTTGGAGACTTGTTGGAATCAGCTGTGCTGCACTTATTTCACTTTTAGCAAAGGAAGGAGAAGCAAACTGCAGACACTTTTCCCAGTATTTTGAAACTCACAGACGCTTCCAGAACATGTTTTCCCCTGATACTGATCATCACACATGTGTGATTAAGTGGACATTTGTGTGCATATAAGTGCAGATGTGTGACTTTATTCATTTTCATTTCTTCTTCGATCCCATCTCTTTGTGCTTCCTCTTCTAACAGACCACAACCACTACACCTATTTCCTTATTTATTACTTTCCACTTCATTCTTCCTTTTTTACTTTCCTTTAAATGCCACAGTCACATTTCCATCCACTGTGGCACTGTGTGGAATATGAATACACTCCACACAGGCTACAGCCATTTAACAATCAGAACTAAAAAGCACCTGTTTAAAATGTATGTATATATTTTGGGGGGCAAAGGAGGGGGCTGGTATGGTCTACTACCATAAAAATGACACAATTGTCTCACTAGGGACACACGTTTAACTTTAGTTTGTTACTTAAGACTATCCACTGCACTTTGATTACAGATAGAGAAAAATGCTGGTTTTGTTTAAAAGTAAATAGACACTTTCAGGGCTTGATATTGAAAATCCCCAACTCTTTAAATGTGGGTGGATTTCAGCACTGGCAGGTCGCTCTCAATAGCCACATTGGTGGTTATATTAGATATATAAATTAGTGATTTGGAGTAGGACTGATGATAGATTGGAGGCATTTAATTTGCACTGAGTGTGGTGTTCATCTGCCATCTGCTCTGTGTCTAACAGAGGGTCAGGACCCCCCTCCCTCTACCAGCTGGACCTGCTCAGAAGTGAACCACAACAGAGGGAGAAGAAAAAAGGATCAGTGATAGTAACTACGTTCTACGTGATTAATATTAGGACATTTTTTTTAGCTTTATATTTATATTCGATTTTATACTTTTTTTGTTCTATTGTAAAACTTTTTTCTTTACTGTAAATTCTGATCAGATGAAACACGTGATTAATTAACAATTAATTGTGATTTTTAACAAAACAGTGCTGGAGATGGATGGATGCTGGCCTGATTTGTTGGGTGATGGACTTATTAACAGGAAGGTCCCAGCGAGGTGCATGATGTTTTATCAAACACCCTTTTTTCCTTCACTTCCTCTCAAGGTTGTTTCCTTTCCCCTCTTATATTTGTATTATAAGCAAATGATTGCCAAACCCACTGTCGTCCACATCATTAAATTTGCTGATGGTACTTGCTGATGGTACTTTTTAAACACTGTGCATTGATTTTAGAAAAACTTCATCCTGTTGTACTGGACAACCAGCCCGTTGAACTGGTACAGCACTACAAGTATCGGGTCCTTGTCCTTTGAGCCCCAGGTGGATGCTGTGTGTAAAAAAAAGCACTTAATGTATTTTTTTTTTCAGAAGCTTCACTGTTTTAATGTTCACACCACTTTTATGAAAATGTTTTATTCTTATGAAAAACAATTACGGAGTATTGTAAAAGTGTGCAGCAAAATTGCTGGCATACCCAGGAATGATTTTCTTAACCTGTATAAGGTCAGGTCCCCAAAGAAAGGTCAATCAATCTTGGCTGATTTGACCCATCCCCTTCCCCTAAAGGAAGAATTTAACATGTTGGCCTCAGGGTGGTAGATACCTTCACTGTGTGCTGAACCAACAGGTTTAAGAGGTCATTTATTCCTGTTGTTATTAGTCTGTTACTAGTCTTCATTTATTAAGATTCATATACAGCATGTATCGTTTGATGTTATTTGGACTGCTCCCTATAAAACAAATTGCCCTTTGGGGATAATAACGTTACGTTCAACCTTGAAAAATCATTAATTGTCCAGATTGCAGGATGTATGGTGGTAAATGTTGCCATGACCATTACCTGTGGTGTAGTTTTCCCAACAGAATTGTGGCCAGTGAAAATTTCGAGTGGCTAAATTCAGAAAACTACTAGCCTTAGTGGCTGGTTAATATCTTAAAAAAGTTAACATCTAGCCCTGTACACATTGTGGCTGAAGTAAAAAATGTCTCTATTAAACCAGACTACAATCTTTTCCTGACCTTAACAAAGAACATTAGTATCAGCATATGAGCAACTTGGCATTTATGGAAATTATCAACATAGCTTAATTCATTTTTTACCATTTCACTTTTGACCTGTTGCAACTTTTTTTGATTTCCTGTATTTGTGTTTGCAGCCAACTGCAAACACAAATACGTCACAAATCATTGGTTACAAATGCCTCAGCCCACGTGGAGGACACCATTTAAGGAGCCCTGCTCTAAAGTTTTGTCTTATTAGTATTTTATTATTTTTTTTAGACATTTTATGTCTTATTGATTGTGGACAATGTAGAGACAGGTCAGAGAGGTAGGGAAACAACATGCAAAAAGGGTGTGCCAGGAGTCAAACCCACAATGTTGAGATTACATGGTATTACATGGTGTGAATCCCGGACCACTCAAGTCGACAATCTGGTAGGAGCACATATCTATGACTAAGTTCGTCAGGTGTGTGAGCAACACATTTGATTGGTCGGTAACGATTGGGAGTTGTGGAGTTAGACAATCCTACAAAGTCAGCTCCAGAACAAAAAAACGAAACAAATGAAGCAACAAGATCCTGGATGAAGTGATGAGGACAACCTGGACTTTATATCCCACATAAGGAAATTCAGGTAAATTAACTTGTTGGTCTTCATCAGTGGTGAGATCACTCATCACTGATGTTGGTCCGTTGTGTTAAGCATGTTTTTAAAAACATGTTCTCATCCCATGTCATTAGATGCAATTTTACTTCCTAAGGCATCAAATTGCACCATTTTTTATGTCCTTTGGGGTATTGGTGCAACGGGAAATACTTTATATACAGACATAAAAAATGCGTTAGGTTTTGGGAAAACAACTTAAGTGTAACGCAATGTTAAAAGACAACACTGGGTTATGGATAAGGTACAAAATACTTAATACTTCCTTACTATAGGACACATGTCCACCACATTAAGTGAAAATTATCATTAAAGGGCACAATGTCTCGCACCAGAGTCAAACCCCGATCTCCTGTGGAAAAGTCCCATGACTTCTTGTACCATCCATCACCTTGTCCACCTCCTTTGTGAGATGTTCTCACTTACATATGTCATTGCTTTTGCTTTAGGCGTCAAATATTGAAGTGTCCAGGTTTCCATTATACTACACTTAAATTTTAGAGCGTCAATCACTGCGGCAGCGTGTAATGCAAAGGACTAGACAAAGCGAAACCTTGGATGTTAAAAATATTTGTGCAATGATTGTCATGATAAATTCAGTTACCTACTATTAACAAAACAATAGTCATAATGGTTAAAAAAAGTGTTTAAACCCACTATAAAGTCTCAGTGGATGAAATGCAATACAACAGGAGTGAATAAAACAAAACAGGACCCAACAACCCTTCAGTCCTGAAATGCTTAAACGAGTCAGTGTAGTGCTACAGGAATGATTTATGAATGTGACTGCTGCAAACTTTTAACAGCCAAGCTGACCATTAGTACAGTCTGCTGGAAACTGTATTCCTTGCAAAAAATAATTATACTCTTTAAAACACATTCCTCAACCAGGCTTCACCTTTCCTGTTAAAACACTTCAAATTACATGGTTCTCAATATCCCATAAGGATCTCTGTCTAAATCTCTGCCTCTCTTTGACGATCTCTGTCATCGTACCACCTGTGTGCTCTGAAGCAGGTGTTTCCCATGATGCCATTTGGTCTGTAATATGTGACATTACAGAAGCCGAGGCAAGAAATGTGTGAGGTTTTATGATTGTCCGGGCAGCGCTGTTATTTCTGTATGATTGGTGGTTACTGGAAATAGAGCTTGTGTGTGTTTGTGTTGTGTGTGTGGAAAAAAAGAGGTTAAGGACGAGAATCACAGAACACTGTTAATGCAGGATAAAGTTAGAGATGTTTATCTCATTCAGCATTAAAATCTGCTACATTAAGGTTCTAAAGCCGTCACAAGGGCAACGCAAGCACAATCACACAAAAAGCTTCTGCCTCATAATCGTGTGTTGCTGGATTTCTGCAATTAAATGACAACTGAAGTGAAAAGAAAAGAACAAGACAAACACAAGACTATAATAACTTTATATCTTTGTTGCTTTTCTTCCCTGTCTTTCATGGTGAACTTTCAACAAAACCACACATGCTCAGGGAAGCAGAAGAGCAGCTGACATCCTTGAAAATGTCAAACAGTAGATCCAGTAAATTTGTTCAGACATGGGAAGTTAGGGAATAAGGCAGATGACATTCTATGTTTTTGCTGTTTTCAACCAATTCAGACACTGATTATGTTGACGCTAATGTTATTGAGTTTCAATGAGCGAACATGATTTGGGGAGAAATGAGCATGTGTCTGACAGAAGAGATATTAAGGGTTATTTTGCACAGGTAGGAACACAGTTGTGTCGTTGGCTTGCCCTGGATGCCATGGATGCAAAAAAGCTCAAAATCTTTCATGTTTTGTGTGTGTAAAGGAGAAGTCCTTTTTGAAAATGAAGTTTTGCAAGTCGGGTTTGGGTTCATTTTCCAGTTTCCCATTTTAAATCACAGTTCAATTAATTATAACTGGGGTGATTATTTATTATTAGAATAAAAAAACCTGCAACTATTTGCATGTGAAGAAAGAAATGCCTAATAAATTCTGCATTCATTACATTAGTCAACATGTCTCTGACAACATTGCAAGCGGATTTAAAATTGGTCCCATAAACGAGAATAAGCAGCCGACAGTTTTAATGAAGTCACTTATACTGAAAAATAAAACAAAGTTAGTGCTGAGAGCTAGTGAGTGACACCATTATCTTACCAGCTTATCGTATTCAGGGTCACAGAGGGCTGGAGTCTATCCCAGCTGTCATAGGGTGAGCGGCAGGATACACCCTGGACAGTCCTCTAGTCTGTCTCAGGGCCAACACAGAGAGACATACACAGACAAGACTCAAACTTCAGATAACCAAACCAAAGGGAGAAAAACTCCACACAGGAAAGATTTCAACTGAAGGAATGAATTTCATTGTTCCAACTTTTAGCATGACAAGAAAATACATGATAAAAACAAGCCAAAATGTAATTATTCAAAAGTAAGAAAGAAAAAAACCAGCAATCCTACGGTCTTAAAGAGAAGATGGTGGGCACAAAGAAGCCCTACTGATCTTTTCCAGAAGTTCTCTCCTTCCCTGGCATAGTACACCCACATACACATAACACACTCACACACACACACTAAGTAAAGAGGAAAATGTCAAAGTATGGCCCTCATTATAAGCTTTGCTGATGATCATACTTCTAGGTGGTTGTGCCTTTGTGTGTACTTGTGTGTGTGTGTGTGTGTGTGTGTGTGCATGGAAGGAATTTGTAATAACAATACATCTTTTAACAGCAGGTGTACTGTCTCCAATAAACCCCCCCCTTCCCTGTCCAGCTTTTGGTTTTAGAAAATGCAAACACACACACACACTATACCACACACTCTATTGATATTGACTCCACTTGAGCAGACAGATTAAACATAAAGCTTTAATCTGGAACTGAAAATATTTATTGATGTTTCCTCCAGACTTTCATCTCGGACCCCAGGATGTTAGTAGGACAGATCCCTCCGGCATCTTCTTCACCAGTGTCTCCTCACACAGCAAATGGCACATTTTCTGCACATTTCAATATGAAGATCAGCTGTTCTTGATTATCTGCAGTAACTATAAATGGAGGGTAAGGATGAGCCCAGATGCAATCAAGTTTTCAAGTATACACTAACTAATTTCTGCCAACGTAGGAAAAAATAGAAACATCTTAGTTTTCTTAAAAGGAAACCTGTTGCTTCCAGAAAACTGGAGATGGGAAGAAGGTTCACTCACTCATTGTACTACTTCTTACCATAATTACTATTACAAGTACTATTAAAAACTCACATTACCAGTAATACTGAACTACTAATACTTACTGCTCATCTGCCTGTTTTACAGAGTCAACCTGAAACTTTCAGAATAAAAGCTCCTAAAGTACAGACCTAGTGCAGTAGTCACAGGAAGGGAGGAGGAGGACTGGGTAGTGCAGTGTATAATCAAGGCTCTGCATTTTCCTCCATCCACCGTGGCAGCCAAGCCACTCAGACTGCTATAAATTCACATCAAATTAGAGACTCTCTTTATGTTTGTGTGGGAACTAATGGTTCTTGGGCTGAGGGAACATTAAAAGTATATTTTCCTGTGTGTGTAAATTACAATGACTGTGGACAGTCCACTGGCCTTTTGTCTGTCATTCTTTCTGTCTTCTGTACAAATTTCAAAGACAAATAGAAATGGCAAAGATGTGGACACAGTTTAAGTTGTTTGTGTCGTGTCACTACCCATCAACCCGCAGTGTCCAACATGTAGTTTCCTTTCATGTAGTTTCCCCATCAGTGCTGATCTGCTCTTAACATACTTTGTGTTTGGTAGCAGGTGTGATGAGGCATTTTAAAACCTCAACCCTTTTCATTTACAGGCACGGTGGGGAGAGAAGAGTCAATGTGTGGTTAAGGAGTCGTGGACTGTGCTGCTATTAACATTTCCACAACTGCCGTTCTTCTTTTACAGGAAAACACTTGAACTATGTTGAGAACAGCTGTTATGTTCTTTTCATTCCTGTTTTCATTTTGCAGTTTAGTGTCTATTTCTTTAGCCTGTGGCTGAGTGACCAGTGATATATTAACGTACATAACATCCTATCCAAACTTTTATAATAGGACACCGTGAGTCTGGGAGCAGCAGCTTTTAGAATCAGGGGCTTATTTTCAAAGCTGAATGTTTACACCATTATTCACTGTATCAGCATCAGACTCTTTGCCAAAACATGTCCCAGAAATTCCTATGATTTCTGTGCACTTCCTTTTTTAGCATGTTACTTCTTCAATCCGAAGATTGAATCACGTCCACTGGACTTCTTTTTCTTGGTTAGAAAGTTGCTACATGGCTTTTTATGCCGTTTATGTCCACATGGCGAACCCTTCTTTTAAAAGAGGAGGAGGCCTCAGGCACAGCCTCTCCTCCATTTTTCATGCTGCCCATTCATCCACCCTGGACGATTAAGACCACTTCACACATCCACACACCCCAGGGCCACACCTAACGGCCCCCATCTTAAAGATTTAGGGAGTTATGGTCCTAATCGTCACATCTTGATGACTCCACCCTGTTCCCACCTGCCACCTTAACAAGCCTATTCTGGATTGAACAAATCCTAATCAGGAGGATATAACTGGGTTCACCAGACACTTAATTCAGACTGAAGTAGCTACTTGGATAAGTAGCAAAATGTTTCTGATAAAGGAAAAGAAGTACAGTTGAAATGATTCAATCATTGGGTAACCAAACCTGGATTGCTGAGAATCTTCACCGACATTTTACTTCTTCAATCTGCTAAATCTGGTTTACACAAAAGATTCTGAACCGGACAAATCTCCTTCTGAAATTGAAATCACCATTATTAAACATGTAGCAAAGGTCTGCACACAGAAAGTTTTAAAGGGTCACAAGCCGAAACTTTATTGCTCTTAGGCTTTCTGCACCAAGCGAATGCATGCTGCAAAATCTGGTAACAAAGCAAGACTTAACTTAACCATTAGTTCAGTTGCTCATGTGCTTTAGTCACACATTTTACTACATTTACAATGCAGCTGTGCGTAAATATGGATTACATGGAGGCGCTCTGGGGTCTGCAATCTCAAAAAACTGAGTGTATGCTTTGCCCACCTTGTGAAGGGTTTAGTATCCAACCACAAAATATTCAATAATTATTGTTAATATTGAAGTTTTGTTGGCTAATTTTTTAGGCAGTTTAAAATATGACATTCGAACAGGCACAGTGGTCAACATGGATTTGATTAGATTTTGATTTGATCACCGATGAGAGAAAATTCAAGTGCCATAGCAATACAGCAGAAATGACAGCAAAGGTCGAAGATATCAGAACTGAAAAGATGCAGAATTAATAAATATCTTGACCATAATGATAGAAGTAAGACAAGCTTTATAACGTCTGTTTTCTTCTCTACAGAGCACTTATTGGAATAATAGAACGAGTAGTTTCTTATTAAAAAAACAAACTAAAAACCTATGATTTGACATCCAACTCAGCTATAACAATTGCAGTGCTGTGAATCCTTGTACTTGTTAAAAATGAAAACCAATGTAAAAATGCTAGAGTCTGCCAATAATAAAACACTATTATATAAATGTTAATTAAAATGCATTTATAGAAAATTGTTTTAGCCAAAAAAGGCTAATCATTAATAGTATAAGTTTGATTTAATAAGGATTATGATGGTAAAAGTTTTCAGTTTACATTTAAGTGCTGCATTATATACTCACTCACAATGTAGATACAACAGTACCACATTGCATCATACATTAATTTGTTAATAGAGTGGGTTCCATGAAAAAGGACACAGGAAGACCCCACTTTTGAAACATAAAAAATCATAGCTAAAGTTTGTAAAATTTATTTACAAGGCACAGTTCTTCTGAAAGACTAGATGTAATTAAGAAATTACTTTTTATTAAGTAACGTCTCCATTCATATATGTTGTTTGCTGTGTTCATAAGAAAAATGAAGCTTTCAAAGAACATTAAAACCCTAAAAATGATGTGGAATAAAATATTTGTAGGAATATAGTAGGAATATTTTTGCTTGTAGCATTTGTTGTATGACTAGACTTACACTTACAGTAAACTGTGGTTTATTGTCAGTGTTACTCACTTACACGAAATTGTGTTTTAGAGGCTCCGGAGACATTGGTAATAAAATATAAAAATATATTTAAAACAATTTAAATATAAATACATATATAAAAATTTTAATAAAACATTACTATTGAAAGCTATGAAAATCAAAAGCAAGATGCCGTCCCAGAGTAGTGGATGCCAAATTAGCTTTTAACAAAGTAAGGTGCCAATCCTTCAAGCCACATGTCTGTTAAACTTTAATCCTGGTAACTGCAAAAGTGCACAGAGCATCACAAATATAAAGCAGTGCAACAGGGAAAATTCACTGCTTAAGCTCCCATGCTGTTAATATTAGCATTAGACTATTAAAATGCATTTGAACTGATTTTACTGCTGCGCTGTGAATGCATATGTGCACAAACTCACACTCATGTTGGCTGGCGGCAACAGGTTTTTACACGTTCAAAGATCAAGGAGGAAGGCAGAGAGCATGATGCGATAACCTGGTGTGTTTACTGCTTCCTTAGAAACCAGAACTTTATATTGGGGTGTTTCTCTGTTTGGGTAACAGTACGAGTGGGAGAGAGGAGAGAGTGACAGAGACAAAGAGAAAGCGAGAGAGGCCAGCATCAAAATCTGACACCAAAATGTGTCTGTAACGTCTGCGAAAAGCTTTCCATCCACTTGTGCATAGCTTAATTGTTTATATTGGTTTTATATCACATTTTACAAATCCTACTCCATCCTTCCATCCTTGTAATAATAATAATAATAATAGCTTTATTTATAAACCACTTATCAAACAAAGTACAAAGTGCTGTACATTAAAAGGAAGCTAAAGATAATTAAATAAAATCAGGTTAAATATAACATCACAGAAAAGCATAGATAGAATATACTATTTAGAGTATATTAAAACAAGAATCTCACATCTCAAGAAAGGCAAATCTATAAAAATCTGTTTTCAGACGGGACTTAATAGATGACACTGAGTCAGAGAGCCTGATTTCCTCAGGCAGGTTATTCCACAGGTTTGGAGCCATGATGGAAAATGCTCTATGCTCCCCCTTGGTTTTTAACCTGGAAGTTGGAACAGACATCAATCCACTTTCTGATGATGTTAAGTTTTGTAATGGCACATATGGAATTAAAAGATCAGAAATATAGGATGACGCTAAATCATGCAGTGCTTTATAAGGAATCAGTAAAATCTTAAAATGTATCTTAAGATGAACAGGGAGCCAATGTAGAGATGCAAGACAAGGAGTAATGTGGCTGAACTTCCCGGTTCTAGTCAGGAGCCGAGCTGCTGAGTTCTGAACAATTTGTAGCCGTTTCAAGTCTTTTTGGTGAAGTGACGAAAATAAGCTATTTCAATAATCTACACAAGAGGAGATAAAAGCATAAATAATAGGCTCAGGAACATTGCAAAAATCAGACCTATGTTAAATTTTTAATAACGCTAAGATGATAAAAGCAGAATTAACTTGTTTAGTGATGTGATGTTCAAAACTCAAGTTGCAGTCAAATAAAACACCAAGATTTCTGGCAACTGGCTTAACGAATTTTGATAAAGGCCCCTAAGGATGGGAGTATATTACTGGAAATATTTTGAGGTCCAATTATGAGAATTTCCAATTTATTTGAATTTAGTTGAAGTAAATTTAAAGACATCCAGTTTCTAATATCGGACATACAGACTTGTAGAGAACTCAGCCTACTATGGTCCATAGGAGTAATAGGAAGATACAGCTGAGTGTCATCGGCATAACTATGAAATGAAATATTATGTCTGCATATAACATCACCAAGTGGAAGCATGTAGAGTGAGAAAAGAATTGGGCCAAGTATCGATCCTTGGGGAACACCATACTCAGAGGGGGAGGGGGATGAAATATAATTGTCAATGTAGACACGATGATTTCTAATAGGAAGATTTCCTATTAGACAAATATGAAGCAAACCAGTTTAACGCTGTGCCTGATATACCCACCAGTGCCTCAGACTATCCAACAGAGTATTATGATCTACTGTGTCAAATCCAGAGTCAGCATTAATTAGAAGGTCATTTGTGACACGTAGAAGAGCTGTCTCTGTGCTGTGGTTTTTGTGAAAACCTGATTGGAACTTTTCGAAACTGTTATTTGTTTCCAAAACTGTCAGCAACTGCTGTGTGACCAAATTTTCTAGAATTTCAGAGATGAATGGCAATTTGGAAATGGGGTGGTAGATGTCCAGGATACAAGGATCAAGACCAGGTTTCTTTAAAATGGGCTGTATGCGGGTATGTAACTTTGAAATAATCAGGGACACAACCTGTACTCAGTGATTTGTTCACTATGATAAGCAGGTTTGGGGCTATGCAGTCTAACACTTCCAGTAAACAATTTGTTGGAATAATGTCAAGTGGACTAGTTGATGCTTTTATGTGAGATATTGTATCAAGTACGTTAGACAGTGTAACTGGAGATAAATCATTCAGGGAGCTCCTATTAGGACAGACCACATCCAGAAATGATGGATTTTGAGTGATAACACCCCTAATTTTCTCAGCTTTGGAAACAAAGTGTGAAAAAACCTATTGCAATCAGCAACACAATTGGCAGAGGAATGAGGGGGTAAAGGGTTAACCAGCCTATCAACAGTATGAAATAGAAATCTGGGAATTTGACGATTGGCTTAGATGAGTTCTGAGAAGAGGCTTTCTTTCAAGTTGTCTTTCATTATAATAAAATGTACCGTAAGACCAGATTTCCTCCATTTACACTCAGCCCTTCTACAGTCTCGTTTACAATTTCATATGTTCTCATTAATCCATGGTTGCTTCCTGCTCAGTGGATCAGGTCTGTTTCTTAAAGGAGCTATACGGTCTAAGGTTGACACACAAAGTGAGTTAAACGAATCAACCATTTCATTAGTGCAGGTGGAGTCAAGGAATGTCACGTCCGCAAAATTAAAAGGGTATAAAAATGAATGGCACAATGCTCATTGAACACACAAGAACACTTGGGACGTGGAGAGTCTGTCATTCACAGCTAAAAACAAAAGGCTTATGGTCAGATACAGACAAATCCAAAAGTTCACATCCAAAAGTTTCACTTCTGAAATCCCAAGACCCAAATGAAAAACAAGTGTGACCACCAAAATGAGTTTCATCAGCTACATGTCGCTGAAAATTAAGAGTTGTTCTAGTAAGCTTGTAGTTTTTGCACATAAATCAAACATCATTGTGGTGCATAGTATCAGGTGATAACCTACTGAGCAGGGGGAGGTGGTGGCCTACAGTCCATTCTACTACTAGTCCATATCTAGCTGGTAACATCTGAAGCAAGTGGTCAGAAATCATCACTCTTTCCCACCAGAGACTGACACCAACTCAGTAGTACATATTTTCAGATGAAAAGGAAAAAGGCAAATTTAGTTAAAATCCAATGAACAGAGTGAAGCATTAGGCAGCCAGACATACAGAAAGACAATTTAAAAAAGTTACAAAAAAACAAAATCAATATTAAAGCCAGATTGTAATGTATGTAGCTTTATCTGTCCTGGTGCCAAAATCCAACATCAGCTCTTGGTACAAAGCTAAAGAATGGTCACACTGTAAATGAATGTAGCTCTGCACAGTGGTACGTGGGCACATGGAGCTAAAAGATCAGCATCTACCTGGTTGCAACCTCCCACCCCCAACTCCTAAAAGTCTTTATTGAATGGTTTTAAAATGGCCCGCCTGTGATGTTTTCCAGTAGGACATCAGGGGGGCACAGGTCACCTCTTCCTCTCCTTTCTTCTGTTCTTTTCATGTCCCTCTTTCTTTCCCTCTCAGCATTTTTAAACAGTCTATCTTTCCATATTAGCTGCTCTAAAAGCCTATTAACAAACCCCCCACTCTTGCACACCTTTAAAGCCACTGCTGTTTTGTGTTAGCACTTAGCCACGTTAGCAGCGGGGTTATGAATGGTGAGGTTGTATCTCCACACCAGGGTGATGAGGAGGAATGGCTTAGATTGGGCCTGTACCTTTTTGAAGTTTTATGGTGGCATTTAAATGGCTTTTCTGGGCTTTAGGTTACAAAATGTACTTTATAGTTCATTCCATTCCACCTTGTTCATGGGGGGGGGGGCACTTTATTTTCTACCAGTCTGCAGATTGAAGGCAGGCCCTCACAAAAAAAATCACAGTCCTATGCATCCTCTTTGTTGTGTTATGCCAGTAGCAAAATGTTCAGATAAAACTGCACAGTTCCCTACATGACCCAAAATGTCTGCATCAGTATCAAGGCACATTATAGTGGTGCTTCCCAAGTGTTCTACAAAGAGCTCCTACCTTGGATCAGGGTCATCTGAGTGATTCTCCCATATTTCACTGCATACATTGTGTATATCTGGGAGATTTAAAAGGTTAAACACTCAATGTAGAGATCACGGCATAGAAAACGCTAATAACAACAAAAAATACTAGAAAAGGCAATTACGTGGCAGATCTGTCAAGCTGCTGGTAGACGCTGATCGCTCAGAAGCTGCCGAGAGCGAACACATTTGCACATTCAAAGCCACAAAACACGGAGGCAAACACAAAAACTTTGAAAAGATGCAGAGACAGAGAAAGATAAATACGGACTAAAGGACAAAGTAACGAGATGACAAAAAGAAGAAGAAGAAAAGTCCAGGAAAACTTGAATTAAAAGAAGTTTAAAGAAGTTCAATGAAAAAACGAAAAAGTTATTAAGTAAAAGGGTAATATTCAAAGTTTAAAGAAACGAAGGAAGAATCTAAATAAAAAGTTGACATTAAACGTGGAAAGAAAAAAGGAAGAAGTAAATAATTCTCAATACATTATAAATATAAAGTTTCCATTTTAATTCTTAAAAAGGGATAAAAAAAGGGCTTTTAATTTAAAAGTGTGTTTCCTATCCATGTGTGTGGTTGTTTGTGTTTCCGCTGTAGGAAGACTTCAACACAAACTAATTTTAGCAATTAAATGCACTTTTATTTTGAATGTGTGTTTCCTGCGTGTGTGTCCACAGTAATGAAAACAAATGAAAACAAATTTTAAAAGTATAATAAAAGGCTTTTATTTTTGAAAGTCTGTTCCTGTAGGTCAAGTCATGCTACAAGATGAACCTTTTATATGTACAGCAGAGTGTTGCATTAACTTCCTCTCAGTGACTGCTGACCTGTTCTGCCAAGAGGAGAGAAAATGTCCGACCTGATAAACAGCCTCCATGGGTCAGTATAACCAACACAGTTAATCAGTCCGTCAGAAATAGCACTTGTTAAACCTACATTGTTTTATTATGTTGTGTTTGTCTGTTTTTGTGTGGTTTCTGTGTGTGTGTAGTTTCTCTGTGTGTGCGTGTGTGTGTGTGTGCATGTGTATCTTGAGGGAGAAAAACTTTCAGGTAAAGTGTTTGGACACAGCTCTGAGGGTGATCACATGACCGGATTCAGCTGTGCCTGTTACCATGGCAATGACTGCTGCCAGCCTGCTGACTCATTCACAATTGCTGAAGACAGGTTGTGAAGTGCTCTCCGCTTCTGGCCACTTACAGAAAGAAGAATAACTGTACATCAGAAATCTGTGCTTATGTTAGAACCTGAACCTTTTACTGGAAGGAGACTAAGACCACAAACTCATTTTACTATTTAAATGCCAAAAAAAAAATTGAAAACGTATCAAAAGCTTTTTATTTTGAAGGTGTGTTTCCTGTAGGTCATGAGTGTGAGCTCCTGTTAGAACTTGGGAACTTCCTCTTTTCTTCCATAACTTAATCATCTTAATAATATACAGAGAATTACAAATTAACAATAAAACCTTTAAATGGAAAAGAACAATAACAACTGTGCATGTGTATGTATATCCATGTTCCATGGAAGTAGGCCTGGTGAACAGCAGGAGAGAACAGGTCTTCAATGTGATGTATCCTAATAAAAACTCAAAATCTATTATCGTCTTTATATATGTAGAAATGGTTAATTTATCATGCTTGGATTTGAAATTATTGTATCAGTTAGGCTACTAGATTACACAGAAAATAAACTTTAAATCACACTTATTACAATTACAAGGTAATTTAGATAACATACACACCTCACAAGATGGCAGTTCGTCTACTTAGAAGATGTGTCCTCCTTTCATGTACACAGTGATCGAAAATGGCAGGTGTGCAGACAATGTCATGATGTCACTACCACCCCACACTTCTCCAGGGACCCCCACCTCTGATCCTTCCTGGGTTAAAAGCACTAATTTCCCCTGTTCTTCTGCCAAACCTTCTACTTTGAAAATGACCTTCTCTTCTGTGCTATCAGCCTAAGAACTGAAGCAATTTGTGACAGAGAAGTTGAGAAGTAGAATGAGGATCATGTTGACTGGACTGTTGTCTTAACCGAGAGACAGGTAGATGCAGAGAATAAAAAACAACTTACTGATATGATGGTAAAGGAAGTGCTGCACCCCTTTTGCTCATATGTCACATAGTTTTCAAGCGTCAGGTGGGTTATTGTTACAGAGGCCCCTCAAGTCCTCCTAGGCTACCTCTCACCACAGAGCCAATTTGGCCTCTGCCCCCCCCATAACTACAAAATACATACACTTTAGGTATTTATCTTGTTCTAATCTCGTTACCCTGTCATTCCTCAAATATGTATCCATTGGTACTGTGGAGGTACACCAATGGTACTAATACTGACTCTGTAGTCAAGAACTATAATTTAAAGCGTAAAATTTACCTGAACCTGAAATATGATTGTCATTTATTTGTCTTTTATGAATGTTTTTGTGTGTGTGTGTTTGTGTGTCATATATGTCTATTTGTGTGTGTCTGTCTTTGTATCATCAGAGTAAACAATGAAGGGCTGGAGTGAGAGGGAGACACACACACACACACACATATATATATATATATACACACACACACACACACACACACACTTTGGTGTCTGGAGTGATGTTTAAAAATCCAGCATCAGAAATTCTGAATGACTTAAAAACATATACTCCTCCATATTTGAATTACTCCCAGCTTTCCTTTGTCATTGCCCTTTTGATGAATTCTTAGAATCTGCTTGCCATCCCACATGATGGCCTCCATTTTATGCTCACTTTTTGATATTTTTGGATGAGGAAAAAATTTGAAGTCCATTGCCTGTAAGGTGAAAAACAAGATGCATAGATTTTAAATGTCATTTATGTATAACTTTATGTGCTTTGAGAACTACATTAACAATAATGAACTACAACACCCTCATAATCTATTTTTGTGTTGATACGAATTAATTTTTTTTAAATAGGAGAAGTAAAAAGTACTACCTGTATTGTTTCTTTAAAAGCAACACATGCAACTTTGCTCAAACTTGGCTTTGGTAGAGAGTATGGTTTTGAAGACATCTTTAAATAAAACACACACCTGTAAATTACATAATTTTTTGGTATACACACACACACACACACAGATACACACTAAATAAGGGTGGGTTGTAAATAACCCAACCTGGGTATTTCCCCAAGAATGAAGGGAAAGGGTTTGGAGATTTCAGCCTCTACTGGGTATTTCACCAGGTTGGTCCCAACCTGTTCAGATCAGACAAAAGAAAGTATTTAATGTATTGGCTATTTTAAATTTACTCCTAAAAACTACACATCTATACACATGCTTTCTGTATATGGCCGTGTAGCCACAAATTAGTCTAAACGAGAGAATACAACTGACACATTGTAACTAGGGGTTTGTGATATCATCATTAAAATGTCCAGATCCTATTTTTTGTAAATAAGTGCACAATATTAACAAAATGTGAAACATTGCATTGTAGCTGTATTATATTATGCATGAATCCTACAATGAAGATGAAAATGAAGATATTATCATAGGCGCTGTATATCGCACACCTCCTAATGCAAAAGAAAAGACAGGAACCCCTGCTATACTCGCTCATCTCTATCATCCTAAAACGCATAATTCTGAAATTGACTGCAACAAGCAATTTTACAAAACTGAACACAGTATGATCACTGTAAGAAAGCACCCAGCGTCTCCCCTAACTGGGATTGGTTTCTGACAACAGCCAACGTCGACAATATAAGGTTAATGTTATTGTTGTTCATTGGATAAAACTCCAGAGAACCGTGATAAAAGGTAGATAGATTTAACTCAACCAAGCAAACTTCGTTTTGTTGATGTTCTGATCCAAAGATGAAAAAGAATAAAGATGACGGTAATAAGTCACATAGAGTTTATGCAAAAGCGTTGACGTTAACTTTTGAACTAGCGTAATACTTTCAAAGACAAAAGTTAAGCTAATAAACGATGGAAAAACGCTAAAAACAACACCACATACCATAATGTTAAAACGCCTAATGCCTTAAAATGCCTAATCAATGTTAACATTACACAGCAATATGCAGGGACACATCATGGATAACATTGCTAACATTGGCCACCGCTATTTTCCTCTACTGTCTAGGGTTCTTTTTTTTGCTTTTAACAAACGTAAACATCAACTAAAGTTAAGGCAAATCCATGATCGTAAACACTGTAGTTAACACGTTTTATAAAATTATTTGGTAGGGGAATGAAATGGACCATTTTAGAAAATCTGTCTACGACTGTGAGGATAACCGTGTTGCCCTGGGACGGGGGAAGACCGGTAAAAATGTCGACAGAGATGTGGGACCACGGGCGACTAGGGATGGGGAGAGGATGCAATAACCCGCCCGGTATTTCCCCAACCCTGTTCGTGATGCTGCGGTGGTTCTGGTGGCTTTCCATGGTCAGGGACGTTAGGGAGCTTGTTTTGGCCTGTCCCGTCTGTGATCACGCCAAAACAAGCTCCCTGACGTCCCTGACCATGGAAAGCCACCAGTACCACCGCAGCGTCACAAACAGGGTTGGGGAAATACCGGGGGTACAGAATAAGCGAGAGGAGTAACACCACTCCAGGACTGCAGAACAGAGCTGCATGGGGACAAACAGACATTTATCGGGGCAAGCGGTAGGAGCGGGACTGCAACGTAACAGGCAAAGGTGGTCGGGGGGCCGAGGGTAAATTCGAGTGTTTGTGGCTCAACAGGTGCCCCCCTTTCCCTGCTGAGCCCCTACTTTTACTGGGCGAAATGCCACATTGTGGCCTGGGTGCCCACAATACAGACATAAATTGTTTTGGAAACGTCTCTCCCTTCCCTCAGGGGAAAGACTAACCCTAACTGCATGGGTTCAGGGGAACCCGGGCCAGAGGGCGGAGTAAAACTGCTGGCAGGGAAAACAGGAGCCTTAGGGCAGTGCGAGCGGAAGGGGGAATTTTCTTGCTTGCGGTTGACGTTCTCTAATTCTGTGATCCACACGAGTGCAAACCTCTATCAGGTCATTCAGGGTGTCGGGAAACTCTCGAAAAGAAAGCTCATCCTTTAAGGACTCCGACAAGCCCTGATAAAATCTCTCAACTAGAGCAGGCTTATTCCATGGGCTTATTCAATGGTGTAATCTGCCACGGTCCCTTTACCCTGTGAGAGCCTAGATAATCTGCACCAGGCTTTATAGGGGCAAAAACTCTAAGTAACTCCTCGGCAAACCAATCAAACAACGATGTAGCTCTGGAGCCCCTATCCCACTCGGCTGTACCCCAAATTCCCACCCGGCCAGAAAGCAAAGAAACAGCGTAAGCTACGCGGGAGTGATCAGTGGGATAAAGAGAGGGTCACATCTCAAATCAAAGCCTGCACTTAACTAGAAACGCCCTGCAGGTCTTAGGATCCCCCAAGTAAGGCTCTGTGGACACCACCCATGACTCACGGGGAGGAGAGGATGGGGCAGGATCAAATAGAGGAGGAGGATCGGCAGAGGCCGAGGGGCCGTGACGCTCCCCTCGGAACCCATGGACCTCAGAGTTAAGGGTGGCCTGCATCTCTGCTACAAAAGATGCTGGTCCAGGGTGGTCCCCTCTACCCGACTCTTCCAATCCCCAGTGTCTGCCGGGTCCATCGCTTTTGGCCAGATCGTACTAACATGTTTAGTTATTAACAAGTTATTTGCGTTGGACCCAGAAAGGAGCAGAAAACTGAGGGTTAGGAAAAGCAGTACAATCTTATTATAAAGAGAATGAATGAATGAATGAGGGCAACTCGGGACTGGAGAGGGAGGCGGAGGTGGCCGGGGAGCAGCAGGGAACTCTGAGGGGAGAAAAGAGGCAGAGGTAAATGACCATAAAAAGTACAGGGAGAATAGGCAGGAGTGGAGACCTTTCTGTGGGCGGAGTGGTGACGGAGCTCCTGCGCAGCCCAGGTAGGACAGGAGGACCAAAGGGCACGAGACCGGGAAGGCGGAGGGGGGAAACAGCTAAAGGCAGCTGGCGGACACCAGGAGGACAAAAACAGAAAAAACGAACAAAGTACAACTGAAAGGCAAGTAACATCAAAAAGAAGTAGCAACAAAAGATGCAGGGGAGAAGGCAAAAAAACTCAGACCCTGATAAAAAGGTTAACGCAAGACTTTCTTCAAAAATTATCAATTCATTAGGTAAGTAACTAAAGTGCAAAGAGTACAAAATAACTCGTAAAAACAGAATGAAACCGGAGTCCTCTGGAGGGAGATAAAAAGGTAACAAACAAAAACTTAGATACTCGAAAGATAACAGAAAATCTCTTAACAGATAACTAGACTCAGAACTCGAACTAGACATTAAACGGAGATTCTTTCAGGAGGAGAGACAGACTTGTCACTCGGAGGGCGGGAAAGACGATCAGGCAGAGAGGGACAGGTGAACGGAGCTTATAAGGGGAGGTATAACTAAAAGTATAACTACAAGAGCTACTTAATGGAAATTGAAAGTTTTTAGGATAACTAGGACAAGATAGCCACTCAAAAATGGCAAAATAATAAACGTAAGGAAGGAGGATAACAGAAAGCAGACGGTAAAAAACAATTTTAATTTTTTTCTACATACAGCTGAGTTTTTTAAGCTTTACAGAGGAACAAACATGCACAGGATTTCAATTTCAAAAACAGGCCTTTATTTTTTGTGGCATATCATCAGTGTCACCAATGTAATAACACACACTAACACTCAGCAACAATTATATTGTTTAGCGATACATCTATCTGTACATAATATGGTTGAAAGTGAGCTAAACTTTGATTTACTATAGATTTTAATCTTAATACATTTACAGTGCATGCAAGAAAGTATTTGCGGGTCTTAACTTTTTTTTTATGTTACAGCCTTATTAGAAAATGGATTAAATGTATTGTTTTCTTCAAACAGTTCTCCATAATGACAATGTGAAAGAAGTTTGTTTGAAATTTATTTTTTTTTAAAATGAAAAAAAAATCACATGTACTTAAGCATTCACCATCTTAGCCTAATACTTTGTTGAAGCACCTTTAGCACCAATAACAGCCTCAAGACTTTTTGAGTATGATGCTACAAGCTTGCCACACCAATCTTGGGCATTGTGTATATTATAATCATGCCCTAAACATAACCACTGCATAAAAATGGAAAACATAAGAATAGTTTCTCCAAAACCTGCACCTATGGGTTCAACTCGAAATATTCTTATAACTTTCCTGTCAAACTAAGATTGTATAAAACATTTACCAAATAATATAGAGAATAATATAGACGTAATTAAAAAGTCAAAGAAACTGAATTTGCAATTGGATTATGATATTATAATTGCATGTAAACATGTAAAAAGAAAATAAAGTAACAAAAAATAAAGAAAATGGTACTTTCTCAACAAAAAAATTATATTGTATATGGATTGCATACTAATCTTTTAAGGCAAGAATAAAAATATTATATGACCCCAAACAGAACTAGGCATGTATGTGCAAAATATGCAATAATATCTAACAAAAATCTGTTAAATGTTTCTTCTATTGTGACCTTTGCTGGACACCAATAAAATAACAATGACTTACAACATTGTTCAGTCCCATCATCAAACATATTTCACATACCCAAAACCTCTAGTCTGGAATAATAAGTTTATGTGCATGTGGCAACTGACCTAACTAACCTATTTCACCAATAAAGGTGAGAGGAAATTAATAAGAAATCAATAATACAATGAGCATAAAATAAATACATTGCCATGGAAGACAAAAATATACATTGTTTAACGGAGATTAACAGTATAAAAAAAATTAAAATAGGTATTTATTCCGCTCCTAATAACTATTTTGTCCATAGGTCAGTAGCATATTCTGTCATGCTGCAAGTGGCTGGTTAACCACAGTGTTTGAGGAATCTTCTACAGATTATGAAACATTCAACAAGTCTATGAAGAAAAACATGAATTGAAAATTTTAAATAATAATTTTATACCTTGAGCACTGCAATAGATCATAAAATACTTTTTTGTCCAATGCTGTTGAGGACAGTGGAGAATGGAGAAGGCATTGTCAATTTGAAAAAGATGACTGAAGAATAACTGATTTGCAGCAATATGGGGGATCCACTTTTCATCCTTTGGTAAGTGAGCTCTACTAAACTGAACCATGTAGAATAATGGATATACAGATGGAGATGCAGAGGTAGAATATTGGAGCCGATCCTGACGAGACAAAAAGGAGAACAGTAATAAAGTAAAGTCTACAAAGTAAAACAGATTTTAAGGTGTTACATAAAAGATTTCTGTAGTAATAAAAGCTAATGATAACAGCATTTACCAACAACAATAATGAACACTTTTACTGTTGGTTTGACAAAATCATACAAGGGTTCCTGTATGAAGGGAGTAAAGCAAAACATACCTTTAAAATGATGACTGACAAGCAACAGTATTATGACTTGTCAATGGATCACTGAACTGAACTGTGCAAAGCAATGGATGTACACATGATGGTGTGAAGGTACAAAGATGGAGCTGATCCTGAAAAAGACAAAACAATAATAAACACAGGTCTAAAAAGTAAAACATTTGGAAATGTAATAATACATAATAATTTGATACCTGCAACACTGAAGCAAGACAGAAAATTATTAGTACTGTCCACTATCAATTTCTAAACATAAATTTTTAAAGTCATACAAAGTCTGACAAAGAAAATAATGCTGTTCTAACAAAATGTGCTGTCATTTAATATAAGACCTTCTATCTGCCTTCTATCTTCTATTTGCCTATTTTAACAGTTTTATATATTACAGTCTCTCTTTACAACCTTTTCATGCTCCACTTTTTAAATGTCTGCAAAATGAAACTGTTCTACACCGGTAACCTGGTAACCTGCTAGGTTAGGACACTTTGAATTCTAAGTCATGCTAGTACAAGTTAATGTATACGATGGATAAGAAATGACACAATATGGTCAGGATTCTCCAGTCAGTCACAAAATCTAAACTGTCGGTGGAAACAGTTAACTTACTAACAATCTACAAATCACTATGTAAAAACATTGTGTCAACTCTGGGCAGAATAGAATAGAATAGAACTTTATTAATCCCTTGGGCAAATGCCTTCTGAGAAATTAAAATTCCAAAGGCAACGTAGCACCATATATACATGTCAGTAATAACAGCGATAAAATAATAAAAGTAGTAGTAAAACAAGGATGATAGTATTTTGATGGATCATTACAGGTAGCTGCTTTTCAGCATTTTCAAAGCAGTTAACACTGGAGCAACCCAGAATTAAGCGTACAACTCAGGTTTGGCCATATTTGTGGGACAACACTGAGGATTGTCTCCTCTATTATGCCTTACTTTCAATTCATGTAAGACAAAAAGTAGAGCTTTAGTCAGTAATAACAGTAACGACAATAAAGTGTAGTAGTAAGATTACAGTAGTAACACAAATACAAAAACTACATTTAACATTGGAAAAAAGGACAGAAGAAGGCGTTGCATTTTTTCATCTGAACTGGAAAGACGTTAAGAGGAAAGGACAAAAAGAAGTAAATAAAAGTAGCAGGAAGGATGGGAGGTGGGAACATTTTAAGGAACAAAAGAAGGTGAGACATGTTGAAGGGCAGGAGGAAAGAGGAAAGAAAGCAAGGAGAAAAAAAGATGGCATAAAGATACACAGAAAACAAGATGAAGGGATGTAGATGAAAAGAAATTAAATTGCACTTTTAGGGTAAATTAAAAAAGAACATATTTTGTAAAATGGATGGACGACATAAAAGATGGGTAGACAGTGAGATGGAGGGAGAGGGAGGGGGTAGCATGGGCAATTGAGAAACTACAGGTCTGAGTTGTTGAGTTCTAAATGGCTGATGGAGACTAAAATTGGCCAGAACTTGCCTTGCAAAATTGGTAGGGACCTCCAAAGTTTTGTGAGTTAGATGACAAGTTTTGGACCTCTGTTATGTTGTTTCAGCTGTTGGCCAACACCTAAAAAACTTAATATATCACTATAATAATCACATATACTTTTGATGTATTATTTGTTAATGAAATATGAAACTTTCCTGAAGAAGAAAAAAGTTCACAGAAGTTAAAGCTGAAAAGTCAGTCTGAAAGATGTAACCTACTCGAGCTGAGCCAAACATTCTGAAATATAAACCAATGGAGACCTGAAAATTCATCGAAAAGTACCTCAAACTAAAACTGCCAAATCTCAAAAAGACAGCAGGCACTCTGCCTGTTTAAAGCTGCAAACGTAGCACCTAACAGCAAAATGCTGAATGGGTGCAGGTGATGATGAGAGATAAATATAGACAAAAGAAGAGAGAGAAGACAAAATGAAAAACAGGGGGGAAAAGTTACAGTGAAAGTTGAAGACGTTAATAAGTAAGAAGTTGACATTAAAAGTTGAAACAAACAAAAGAAGTTACAATAAAAGTTGACATTAAAAGTTTAAAAGAAAAAATAAGGATGTAAGTAAGAAATCAAGAGAAAAAAGCAGACATTCAAAGAGGAGTTAATATCAGCTGTGTCCGTTACCATGGCAATGACTGCTGCCAGCCTGCTGACTCATTCACTATTTCTGAAGAGAGGCAGTGAAGTGCTCCGACTTTGCCTCGCGAAATGGGCAAAATGTGAGCTGTGTTACAGCTCTCCCACTAATTATGAATAGGTATTATCTGTTTGTCATCGTTAGCATTGTACTTAAAGATGCAGATACTCGAAATCAATCAAGTCTTCTCCACCTAGCCCTCCCTCTGTCTGCTGTCCTCTGCTACAATCTGCTTTGCTCTAATGCATGCTTCATGTTAGAAGTGAGAATGCTCTGAAATGTACTAATTTATTAGAAGCACAAACCTCACTATCCGTGAGTCTGTGTTGCTGTGTAGCTTTTCAAAACTTATCCCACTATAATGTAGGGTGGTGTTGTCAAACAGGTTTGATGCAATACTATGAATTTTGTATGAATGACGTTGTGTGCGGAGTGCTAACATTTTTTGAAGTTTGATCAAAGAAGATGCCTCAGCGCTTTACCAAGTAACAGCCTAGGTCATGCAACCATGGGTGGGTGGGGCAAGAGGATCGGTGAGGTTGGGTGAGTTGTGAAAGGTAGAGACTGGTCCTTTGCACGATTAGTCAAATACTGTAGGCTGTTGTGGCACCGAAACATTAGAGCTGCTGGAATCTCAGTAGGCTGATGAGCTTTGCAGAGGACCAAGACACACACAGACACACACACACACAGCAAATGGAATAGTCATCCCTGGCTACATTCTAACATTTGCGTGGCCTGGTTTCCTGTCTTCCTCTCTTTCCTTTTAGCATTTATCTATGTCTGTCCCTCTAATCTTCATAGTTTGATCTTTAGGTGGAGCAGGACCACAAAGTCTACAGTCACACTTATCATTTACTATGAAAGTAATGCTCACTGTGAAGAGCATTCAATGCCAAAAGCACTGTATGTGATCCAGGGGTTTACAGTACTGCCACATACCAACATCATCTGATGTGCTGCTGGATTGGTCATTTACAGATTAGCAGGGACAGGCTGGGTGACTGTCCATAGAGTAAATGTCTGCACTTATATAGCGCTTTTCTACCTATAGGCACTCAAAGCGCTTTACACTGCTTCTTATTCACCCATTCACACTCACAATAACACACACACTCATACACCGATGGGGGAGCTGCTATGCAGCTGGCCAACACTCACCGGGAGCAACCAAGTTGGGGTTCAAGTGTCTTGCTCAAGGACACTTTGACATGTGACTGGAGGAGCCGGGGATTGAACCAACAACTGCAAGATTGTCGGAGCGGTGAACAACCGCTCTACCGCTTAAATTCCTTATTGGACATAAGTCTTTTAAACATCAAAAGCATTTACAGATAGACACAATGACCTAAAACTGTCCAAAAGAAGTGAAACAGGACTAAACAAACATCAAAAAATAAAATAAAATAACAAAAAACACACACTAATTGTCCAAAAATGTAAAACTACCACAAGCAGATTTAGTATGACCAGAGACAAAGAATGGGGTGTCCTTCCTCACTTTGTTTCCAGGGTCTTCAGTAGTGAGCTTTACAGGTGCTTGTAGGTGGATTTGACTGTAGATTGTAGTAAGTTTTAAATCTTCAGCCTGGTGGCTCAGTGGTAGAGCATTGGGTTGGGATGCAGAAGGGCGCAGGTTAGATTCCCACCCCACCAGGCATGGTCCCACCTAGCCACCAAGGGCCCCCTTGATGGGAGGGTGGGGAGGATCGCGACAGGACGGGCTTCCGGCATAAAAAAACATGTCAAATCCACGTGTGGAACACGTTCTGCTGTGGCGACCCATGAAAAAGGGATACGCCAAAAGTCGTTGAGCTTCTTTGTGCTAAGCTAAGCTAACCTAACCCCCCAGTTTCTGCCGGGCTTGGAAACGGCATTGCACGGCTGAGGATGGGGATGGACCAACTGTGTTGCCCAGGGACACTTTGGCATGTTGTCAGGAGGTGGCCATTCTACCAAGTGATCCACTGCGCCCCACACAGGTAAAGTGAATTTTAAGGTCAGGAATATAGAGCAGGTGTGCTGGGTGTCCTCCATTTTGAGCTGGCATCGTTAGTGGGCACTGAGCCTTCCCTTCAGACAAACTATTTCTGTTTGGCTGCACTTAACAAAAATCCCCAACACACACAAGCTTGTGTTAACAGTGTGTGTGTCTTTAACTGTAGAAGCAATGACAAAAGTAGAATCCACTTTACCTGTACAGTTTGTATTTTACAGTACCTCAGCTCAGCAGTTCTGAGCAGTTCTCAGTCAGAATTGCCGGGTGGCCCCTGGTGGTCACTTTGAATCACTGCACTCCCACAACCAGAACTCCCATTCAAACACACAGACCCTGGATCCCTTCAACTCTTCTGTGGGTTGCTGCTCTCCCAGTACCAGTACAGGTGTCATTAGTGGAGAGATTTAGGTGGTGTGAGCACACAAACAGACAACACACAATAATACCAGCAATTATTATATGCGGGTAAACGCTGTGGATTGTGGATTTTATGGTCTTGGGGGGAAGAGGAGGGAGGGGGAGCTGAGGGTAGCATGGTGTAGCAGACAGGGGTGTGTCCTGTGAGATGAAGGGTGGAGTTAAACAATGGGAAGGGGGTGTCCTGTTTCAAGATGGAAGGCATAGTGAGGGAGGACGAAACACTCAAAGATGTTGCCTGTTACTCTGATGTGCCACGGTGTTGTAGTTGATAACCTACACACATGCACGTTCTCAAGCCATGTGGTTGCTCTCAGAGACATTTTCCTTCATTACTTTGAACAAACACACACTGAAAAAGAGCTGAAATTCACTCAAACCCATGAGATGCTGCTAAGACTACAACTCTCAGAATTGTGTATTAATCACAGATGAAAATAGTCAATGCCTTATTTTTCACCTTCAGGTGAGTAGGTTTACTGGTTGCCATGAAAAAAATAAATGACGAATCTAGCACTCGCATTTCAAACGTCTATTATCCACAACTGAAAATAGTCCCAAGTAGATGCAAACCCTACAGAACTGCAAGCCGTCTAAAATTAAACTAAATAAAACTAGATCTGTATTTTGGAGCCTGCTTATAAAGATCTGCCGCCCAGGGCCAAACTCTAAAACCAATACTTAGCACCTCCCTTCCTTTAAGTTACAGCAATGTATCATCTGGGATTCTTTTGATTACACAAAATGCATTTAAGAATATCAGCCAAACTCTTTAAAGTTTTTTTTTAAGCCCCTTCCAAGAAGACAAATTGAATTACATTGGCATCTAACCCGACAGTTGCTACATACAGCAAATAATATGCAAATCCAACTGTGAAATCCAGGGTTTTTATTTTATTTACTATTTTACTATTTTTCAGCTGTAAATCCTCATGCAATTAATTAACTCTATTATTTTTACTTATTACATATGAAACAGATTTGTGTGTGTGTGTGTGTGTGTGTGTGGCTGTAAAAAAGGCTTTATGCAGACTTTGCTTTTCACTCGGTCAGAAATATCCACCCTCCCCCCAACTTCAAGACAGTGTTTATTGGACCAACACAAGACTCAGCATGTTAGTTTATGTTAAAATGTGTGTGTGTGTGTGTGTGTGTGTGCGTATTCGGGTGACGTGACGTTAAAGCCAAAGAAAGGAAAGGTCTCCGATCGGCTGTCTCAGGAGGACAATGACATACACTTTAAGGGGAAAGAAATCTCTCTCTCTTTCTGCGTTTTTGGATTTTTCTTTTCTCTTCCGTTTTGCTCCTCTCTGTCAGATGCACACACACACACACACACTCTCTCTCTCCTCCCCCTGTTGTCTTCTCAGGATGGAAAAAGCAGATTTACCATCCAGTCATACCACTGAAGAAAGCCAGGCTGGTTATAGTTTGACAACCTCCCAGCTGAGAGTCTCCTTAAAGTCCACACCGCAGTCAAACGTCGTCCTTTTTGACACTACATAATTTAAAATAGCTACATATAAACAAGAGCTTTTTTCATTTTGGCAGCAACTACAACTTTATAAGTATGATGCTGAGATTAAGATTAAAATAGATATATGATCTCCTTATGGTCATTTAAAATTTAAACTTGATTTTGTTACGCAATTACACGTTATTAAATTGTTCTCATTTTCTGTGACAAAACACTGTCTTTGAAGTTCTCACTTGCACAATAGTTAATCCTTGGCAAATAGTCACACGTGGCAGCTACACTGTATTACACTTTTGATGTCATACAATATCCAAATATCCACATGCAGTTGTGTTTGCAGATTATACATAATCTGTTTGCAGGTGAAATGTCACAAATGGTGCCCTAATAATTAGCACCATGTGATGTCAACGTCATGTTCTTTAGAGGAAATTCTAAAGAATGTTAAGGTTGATGCTTGGTGCTATGCATCAACATTATATTTTTTTAAGTTTTTTCCTAATTGTCCAGATTACTTTGAAAGCTGTAAGGATTTATTGGCCACTTGGGGGCAGTGTAACATAATACTACCTTTTAGAAGTATGTTTAGTTCTGAAGAATGTGTCAGCAAACAACTTCTTACACATTCTGCAGACATAAAAAAACATTATCATTCACTTGGAGTCATGTTTCTGGCCATCTGGAGGATATAAGCCTAACATTCACTCCCTTGTAGCCCAGTTTGGCTGAACTTAAACGTTAAAATGGAAGCTGAACATATACACTATCTCCTCCTTTCTCACAGGGTGTGTCTTTTCACCCCAAGCAAGAGAACTCCCCATTGGAATGTGTGATGCACAGAGACAGCCAAATGGCTTCACAAGCTTTTAGCATGTTTCTGTTGTGGTGACCACATGTCAAGGCAGCAAGAAAGCAGCCTCAGTAGATTTAACTATTCATCATCCTTCTTAGTTGCTGATGAAACGAAGTCAACATCTGAAACTTACAGTGTAGTTTGTATTCATTCCTGGTTTCAAATGATTTTCTTTGTTTTCTAACCTGGTAGAATTAGTAAATAAAAAAAGTCTACTAACCCATCAGCTGACTGGAAAGATTGAGTCATCATTCCCACAAAATCCCAAAGTCAGAATCTTTCATGGAAGAAGCTGTGAGATCCATTGGTATGTAAAAGTAGCAATAAGCTGGACCTGCATTTAAATTGTAAGTTGATGTAAGTATGATTAGATTGCGTCTGCTTAATCTATTAAAAGTATGAAATTATCTATGTAATATTTGAAACTACTATACAGTGCCTTGAAAATGTATTAATTCCCCTTGAAATTTTTGTCACATCACAACCACAAACATAAATTTGTTTTATGGGGATCTTATTTGACACACCAACACAAAGTGTTATATAATTGTGAAGTTAAAGGGAAAATGATGAATGGTTTTTAAAAGTTTTTACAAATAAACATGTGGGTACATTTGTATTCAGCCCCCCCAAAGTCTCTGGGGTCTTTTGAGGTACCAGCTTTACACATCTAAGGACTGAAAATGTTGCCCATTCCTCTTCGCTAAACAGCTCAAGCTCAGTCCGATTGGATGGAGAGCATCTGGGAACAGCATTTTATAAGTCTTGCCACAGATTCTCAGCTAGATTTAGGTCTGGACTTTAACTGGGTCATTCTAACACATGAATATGCTTTGATCTAAACCATTCTATTGTAGCTCTGGCTGTATGTTTATGGTCGTTTTCCTGCTGGAAGGTGAACCTCTGTCTTTTGCAGACTGTATTCAGCTCCATCCATCTTCCCATCAACTCTGACCAGCTTCCCTGTCCCTGCTGAAGTAAAGCGTCCCCACAATATGATGCTGCTACCATGTTATACGGTTTGCTGTCTACCCCGCATGACTTGCGGGGACTTGTAATGTTTTCCTTTCAACAATGGCTTTCTTCTTGCCACTCTTCCATAAAGACCAGATTTGTGGAGTGCACAACAGGTTGTTGTCGTGTGGACAGATTCTCCCACCTCAGCTGTGGATCCCTGCAGCTCCTCCAAAGTTACCATGGGCCTCTTGGCTGCTTCTCTGATTAATACTCTCGCCATCTTTTCCTAAAAAAGGAATATATAACCTCTCCAGTAAGTCACTAATCAAAGACACTGTGTAAAGTAAAAGTAAAATATTGATTGATTGATTGATTGATTGATTGATTGATTGATTTGCTTTGTTTTTAATCATGAATTGCCATTGTGTGTCGCCACATTTTACACTGAGATGACAAAACCAGCTGAGAAACAGTCTAATGTTTTACAAATTACTGGGGAGTGCTCAAAACATTCCCTGGATATTTGCTCCAGACTTTATAACCAGGACTGTGTAGGTCAGGTGATGCTAAAGTTACCCCACCTGCATTACAAAGTCCATCGATGTTGAGCTTTAGACAGCATTTGCTCTAGCTGACAGTCACAGTCAGCCCATGACCGGTCGCAATGACTCCTGAAGCCCGAAGATTGTGTGACGTTTCATTTACTTCCTTGTCACCTCTTTCTTGCTTCCTTCTGTCTCTTAGCCTCCCCCAGCCTGTCTGTGCCTGCCTCCAGCATACCTCAAGTTCCAGCCCACTTCTTCTAATAGTTTTCCCCTTTTCCCCTTCCAGCCTGCCCCTCTGTGTTTTTTCCCTTTCTGCAAGCTTTTCTTCTATCTGCAGCTCCTCCTCATATCTTTGTTTATTTCAGCTGGATTAAATGGCACGTGTGGGAAAAGCAAGTCAAAATAATGCAAACTTCATTTCAGATTATCAAGTCTATGACCACTCAAATTTAAGGTTTCTCTCTCCTTCTCTCTCTGTCTCTCTCATGCACCTGCAGATTCATTGTGTTAAACTGTTCTGACCTCTGCCTATACAAACACATAGAGACTTGTCTTGACAGGCATGCTGCTGTGCATAGAAGGTTGCACATTTGTGCAGGACAAGCTGACACAGAGGATTAAATTATTTATAAAGTTTAGCATTTAAACACACACAAAGAAAAAAACCCACCAGGTCTGAGTAGCTGCACACATCGCAATAAAATTAGATCTAAAAAGAAAAACATTAAGAATAAAGAAGATGTATTTCTGTTTCTTTAGTTGAAAGCACAAATACAAGATGAGTATGTGACAAAAGTAACAAGATGGAGTAAAGATATGCAACAAGACACAAACTTAAGTCAAAGTAGTCTGTCACCTGCCTACCCCCCCAACCTCCTCCCTACAAAGACTTTGTAGTCTCAAAATTATATCAGCAAACATCACTCAGACACCTTTCATATTTACCTCAGCAGCTAGATGTCACCCATCCATCTTACTCATAATAACTATGACCAAATTATAACTATGGGCATGACACCAGCTCGTAATGATTATTCATTGGCAAATCAGCTGATGGTGCAAAGTATGTATTTTCAGGACTAAAATATATCTGTCATGTGTCAAAGGCCTTTTAAATCAACAAATACTGAACATTCTAAATCATAGCTCCACTAGCAGTTTTTAAAAATATCTCGTATAATGTGAAACCTCATTCTTTATTAATTTACATATTTGTTCCCAATACTTGCAAACATGATTATTTAAAAGACTAATCTTTTTGTAAAATGTCAGACCTCCAGCTTTCATGGATCATCTGGAACTACTTTGCTAAATGTGACCGTCCTCCATATTTGTGGAGCAAAACACTAGAGAAACCTTTTTTTTTTCAGAATGTGTTTAAAATGTCTATTTCTTGCTTTGTATATTTGTTAGGCTTGTTTTTTTCAATAAAATACTTAATTTTCTGAGGCGATGTGGCATGGTTTTATGTTGCATTTCTGTCTTTTCCTGTGTGTAGTCATTTGGACTTTAAAAGACGTGAGTGGGTGTATATTGAGGGTTGGGTCTGGCAGCTGGATTTCCCACAACAATCTTAATGTAAAGCGCCCTCTAGTGTTTTTTCTTTATTACAGCCACTGGTTATACACGTGTACTGTTTCCTTATATGTGAATCCGAAAGCAGCAGAATTGGCATTCTAACAGCCTTTTCACCACAGAAAGGAGAGACGTGTACTGTGGGAGCTCTCAGCATAGCGTGGACCAAATTCTGACCAATCAGATCACTTGGCTAAAGCTCAGCACCATTTTAACCAGATGTGTTACCTCAGCCATTTACATACAAACCCTTCCAACACCAGACCAGCCTCGTGTAATTCTATGTTGCAGTAATGACACACACAGTGAAGTGTACTTTCAGTAACACTGTTTTAAGCTCATGACTGGGTTTTAACTCTTAATGCTGTCCTTCCAGCTTTATTCCACATCTGAATCAAATGAGGCACAGGAACAAACTCACAGAGAAAACAAACCAAGAAAAAAACAATTTCTGAATTCCCTTTTTATGTTGACATAGATGTTGTTCTCTTTCTATATACTCATATTTTCAAATTCACAACATCTTTGGTCCAGAGTGGTTTGGTCCAGGGTTGGCTCAGGCCCTCCTGGAATCTAATGAGCCAACGTTGATGCCTCCTAACCAGAGTCAAGGGATCATAGGTAGTTTCATTATTAGTACAATACTCTCTGAATGAAAGGACCGTTAACATTTCTTTTAGTTAAGCCAATCAAACAACTACAAGGAAATGCAAAAAGACTCCAAAGAAAACAAAACTATAAAGAAAATCAAAATGAAAAAGTGCAATTACACCTATTTTCAACTTACTTGCTGTGGCTTTACTTTAGGGTGTAAATATACAATAATGCTTTTAAACTTCTCTCTGACTTTCCTATTTTGAAATATTTCTCTTCTTCTGGCAACTTCACCTGCAGGAGTTTTACATTATTAAGAGTTCAAATAATATCATCTGTGGGAGCTCTGGAAAAGCAGGTTGACCACGATCACAACCTATCCCAACTTTCATAGGAAGACAGGCAGGGTCCACAGGACTCCAATGTATCTCAACACAGAGAGACAAGCACAGACAGACAACCATTTACACTCACATTCACAGTCACCAATTAACTTAACATGCATGTCTTTGGACTGTTGGGGAACATACAACCTCCAAACAGAAAGGCCACAGCTGGCAGGTATGTTTTAAATAGAGAGCTTGTAGCTATGTGGCAGAAGCGTTAACTACTCAACCACTATTCTGGCCAAGACTAAAACACAGAAAAGCAAAAAAAAACAAAAAAAAACTATAAAGATAAACAAAACAACTACAACTAAGTGTAGACATTAATAAGTACAGAAAAAACATGTACAAAAGAACTAGAAATACACACTATAGGTATATGAAATTATACGAAACAGAAAAGTGGTGTCTTAAGTCTGTGGATTATAGATCTGCAACAGGAACGTGTTCACCCCACGGAAGCACACTATTACCCCCTGGTGGCCATGTGGGAAAGTTACCATGAAGTTCCAGCACAGCTGCAGTGATAAACCAAGTGGCACTTTTTTTTTTTTGGTCCTTTCAGCTTTTTGTCCTTTCAGCTTATTTCAGCTTAGAGACACTTTGACATATAGCCAGGGCCAGGGATCGAACCACTCACCTTATGGTCCGTGGACGACTGCCCTTACCAACTGAGCTACAGCCTGATAAACCAAGTGGCACTACTATGAGAAAAAGAAAAAAGGTATTATTATAAAAGTATTTCATTCGACAACATTTAGCATTACTAATGAAATTGTATGCACACTCACCATGAACATTTTATTTATTGTGGTGGCCAGACTGGGGCACATGCTCAAAGTAGTGCGGCACATTTTTGAAAATGATTTAACAGTTTCTAAACTCAAACTTTAAAAACTTTTTGGAAATATTAGGCTGTATAGACAGAAATGTCAAATATGTGACTCATCTACCATTTTAATGAAATAGTCATTAACAGATAATAATAAACCTTTGGGGAGACGTATCCATCCTTTCCAAGCATAATCTGCCTGGTTGCAGCTGCTACATAAATATACTGTGGTGTAATAAGTAAACCCACCATAAATGTACTATATAATAAAATCTTATCTGTGATATTGATGTTGTCGTGATTTATTTCAGCTCAACATTTGGACAGTTCTTCTTGTGCTGAAAGTTCTACAGCAGGTACCTACCACTTTGTCAAACTTGCAGGGGGTGGCACCTAGAATGGCCAACCAGATTTTGGGGGTTGCCAGTGTCGATTCCGACTGCCCCTCTGGCCCTGCCCCTGCACAGAGTGATTGTACAACATACATCTTCAATAAAAGAAAACCCAAAGCACTTGGTGCACAGGGTTTGATTTACTCGGGTTTTTTTGAGAACAACACAGGCTCACATTAATAATTCTGTTTGGTGACCATGATTCACGAGCTGATGGCTTCTCTGCGCCGACATAAACAGGGTTTGTTTGACAGCATTCATTGAATTGACAAGCAAACAGTACAAAGGGAAAATCAGGGACCATAGTGGTCTGAGAAAGAGAATAGTCTCGTGGAGCCATTTTATAATCGAAGATTCTGCCAAAACTCCAAGATCATTACTTAAAAAATCAAACTTCAACCAACCAAACCAAACTTCAAACGCAATAATGTTTTAGTAGCAAACATAATTACTTAATCATTATGTTTCGATGCAACTTGTTTTTTGGTTCAGGGAAAGGCAGTTGCAAAGAGGTGGTTGGGGAAGATGGAAAGGCAAAGGACTGTAACAGCTGAGAACAGTTGGAAGTCGTTTTATTTTATCAATATGTTATGTAGCGCTTTTGTATAAACCGCTTTACAATCATGCCTTTAATTCACCCATTCACACACACACTCACACACGGTGTGATGGTGGTAGCTGCCATTCAAGGTTCAGACCTGGGAGCAACTTGGGGTTCAGTGTCTTGCCCAAGGACACTTGGACCCTTTGGTCTGGAGACTGCCATCTCAACACATTCTATGGTGACAGGGATAAAACTCAAGCTGATCTGACCTAGTAGTACATGGTCAATTTGCTTAAATTTGAATTTGATTGGATCGGAAGCATCTGCAAACTGACACTTTCGTGTCTTTCCGCAGATGTACTATGGGGTTTACTTAGATCAGCCACAACATTAACACCTCCTTTTGGTTTTAATGTTGTGGTGGACACGGGTCATCACAGCATAGGCATTGTGACCGTTCTGCAGCTACTGTATATAATAAGCAGCAAGCTGACAAGTTCTGACAACTGTCAATCATGGCCAGGATTACATTCTTCCAATGATGACCCTGTCAACCAAAACAATAAAATCACTGATGTAATGTAAAGCATGACTGATCAGTATATTTGTTTATCAAATATACAAAGTTTTGTCTATCACTGAGGCATGAAGGAATTTGAATGTTTGAGCATATTAAAACTTAACATTCAAAGGTGGGTGGCATTGCAAGACACAGGTTAATACAGGAATGCCCCACAAAATACAATAAGGCAAGTCAAAGTGCCTTCGGTAAATATAGGCTCATAAATGAAAATAATAGTATAACAATTATGTATATCTGTGCACTCACTTTCACAAAACCTGTACAGTAAACAACTGTGAACAGCAGTGAATTCCAGCAGCAGAAATCTTCAAACAAAATGCAGTTTGCTCAGTCAAGCTCACGGTTTTATGCTTTGTTTGATTCTGCCTTGATGTCTCCGTCCACCCAGCACCACTGAACCTCACCACAAGCTTCGAATGGCCTTGAAAGTAGAACAGAAAAGAACTGGAGCTTCACTGCCCCCTATGACTCCCGTTAGGTTAAAACTTACTTACTGTTAAACTTTTTAAATTGTATTTAAAATGTATTATAGAGGCTTGTTACTTAGTTTAGATCTATGTGAACAACAGCCAATTTTAAACAAACCATAAAGTCTTAAATGTAGTTAACCTAAAAGAACGAATCTTATCTGCTGACACAAGGCAAAGATGGTCAGTTTCCATGACTAAATACAACCAGCACCATCTATCAAGTTTGTCCCTTATCCATCAGAGCTATAGGCTATTGTATATTCCAGTAATATAAGTTCTTTGTAAAGCAATTTATTCTTACCTTGAAAATGTTTTTTATATCCCTGTGCATGAACAGCAGGTCCTGTAACATGCAGTTTCTACTTGTTTTGTCTTAAGTGGCTGGAGGAGAGGACTTAAAATCTAGCACTCGACATAGAATAACCTTGAGAAAATTAGGATTTTTATCTTGAAAACACACATTTTATTAAATGGCAGTAACAGGTCCGTTTGACCTGTAAATCCTTTAAATGCGGACAATAACACAATTTTATTTTCATGAATGAGTAATGTATGGAATGCTAATTTAAAAAATAGTAATCATTTTATACTTAATCCCATAATTCAGTACATTAGGCACGGGTTGGTTTACCATGTAAAAATTTGATATCATTAAGAGTTGGTCAGTTTCGTGTTTGTGTTAACAGTGGACTGATCAATCGGGGGTAAACAACGATTGGTCCACACCAGAATTGGATCACTGGTACAAAAAAAGACTTGCAGTATCTCAATGTTTCAAGTTCTTTAAATTAAAGGTGATGTATTCATCAATTATATTTTAGGAATTACAATAAACCAACTGTAATGTCAAATAAATAATGAGGTTGTCCTAAATTGGCCTTCGCTTTGTTGGATTTACCTGGATTCACCTCTACAGGACAAACAAAGTCAAATGACTGTGAAGCCACAAAGCGAGAGAGATGCTGTGATTGGCCTTCAGAGTCTATCTGAGCTGTAATTTGTGAAATTGTTATTTAAAAGAATTGAAGCATTATTTTCTGAAAACACATAGATTTAAAGATGCCTTCCCTGCTGTTGTGGCCTAAGGTGAGTGCTGCTGTAAAAACAATGTGTGGCATGTTAGGTCAGGAAGCATCATGAAACTATTTAATAATTACGTTTGCTTATCATTTTTTGTTATCATTAAAATCTTCTAAGTGTATTTAGTAATTACAGTCTGGCATTCAAAATCTCACTTTGATGGTTGCATTAGGGCATTTACAGCAAAGCACTGTGTCTAACCTATATCATCTTTTTGTGATTTGTGAGTTTAATTATTAAATCAAGAAAAGCATATAGCAAATTTTCAAATTAGTCTGTTATTTTGTACAACAGGTCCAACAATAGGACACAAAGTCAACAGTGTTAAATGCTTTTATAGAATCTGCACAGTCACCAGTAAATATAAACTAGTGAGGAATATAAACTACTAAGAATTTCAGTGCAGACGTCATGACTTCCATTTTTGTTTAAAGAAATGACAACAGAAACAAAATAAAAACAACTAAAAATTAAATTTAATTAAATGTCTAGCTGTGTTGCATTCTAGCTCCGAAGTGGTCACCAGAGATGATCGGTGCCACTCTACATTTCATATATTTAAAATTGCAGTATCATAGTTAATGGTTTCTGATAGTATTTAAATGAACATTAATTATATAAATCATTAATTGTACTTACATTACTAGAAGTAAATACTGTATGTTTTTTATTAGTATTACTCATATAACAAAGTCTGATTGTTAATTATAGAATGTATAACAAAGTTCCATTAATCTAATAAGTGACATTTGATTAAAACAGTGTAAAGTTTTACCTGCTGTGACTGTGAGCACACTGTGTCTCACTCCTCTGACAATGTGTACTTCTAATGTCTATTTCTAATTCTAAAATCTACCTTTCTCATCAGCTTCACATTTTGAAACGTGTTGCATAAATCTAAAATGGCCCTATCCGGGCTGGATAGGGTTGCACCGTTTGGATTTAAGGAGTCAATGGAAATGGTCCAGAGGAGATGACATCGCCAGCTTCACCTCCTGGGCTGCTGGTGGTAAGCAGTGCTAAAGTATAAATGATCAAAGCCTATCAAGGCCTTCTGCCCATTAGCACAGCACCTTAAATATTCTTAAATATTTTCTAGCTCAAACCTTTGTGACATCTTTATAACATGATATTTTTGATGCCTCCTCTGTTTTTCTTTTATGTAATAGTAATACTTTATAAGAAATGATATTATTGTGACCTACCTTCATCTGGTAATAACATATTATTAGAAATGATACAACTAATTTACGTCAGCAAATACGCTACTGAAAATATAATATTGTCTTTTTTTAATCATGGTAAAGAGAAGTATTCAAACATTATATTAAAGCATTATCACAGCAGTATGGTATGTTAGGTACATGTTCTCCCCGTGTTTGTGTGGGTTTCTCCTCACAGTCCAAATACATGCATGTTAGCTTAATTTGTGACTCAGAAATGTGAACTGTGAATGGGATTGTGAATTGTTCTTTGTCTGTGTAAGTCTCTTACACAGTTCCTGAAAAACTAAAACTGCACTATACCCCCACATTGTAAATAGAATTGCAGAAAGTTTGTGTGAAAAGAAGGATTTTGATGAATTTTGAGAAGAGTAATTTCTATGAGAGATCAGAGATGAATTCTTTTCTGAAAACTGTAGGAACAGCACCAACATATATTCCTCTCCTTTACATCACATTAGTTGCTTTACTAGTATCAGTATATATGTAGTATATATTGCTTATCATGGCCTAGAAGTACTTTGTGTTGGATCACAACTAACACAGCTGCATTTTCAGGTATCACTCATCCCCACAACACAGCTGGCACCTTCCCTCTTCTTTTTTTGTAGCCATCCCACTTGGTGCAGGTCTGCTACAGTCCTCCTCACTAGTTTTGACTCATTAGGGTTAAGAAATTCGACACAGACAGAAAAACAGGTTAAGGTACTTCATTCTTTCTGTCTGTCATCATTTGCTCTAGATCTGCATTGGCGTTACATTAATTTCAAGCATTGCTAGTTCTACTCTGTTCTACTTTTTTTTTTTTTTTTGCAGAACCATCAGTACTTAACAACTGTGCTTATAAGGACCCTGTTTCACCAGTATGGAAAACAGCTGGATGTTATGTGCTCCATACTTTCAGTTGTTATGATGAGGCACTAATTCTGGTGAAGGAGAACCAAACTTGGGAGGAAGCATTAAACCACTGCAGGGCTCTGGAGGCGCTGGACCCAATTAAGCCAGCAACTGACTACAACAACAGCCTCCATGACCTGGTTAGCATTATCACTGAAGATGACTATGTAAGCACCCAAAAGAAAATAAAAGATGCTACCGCGGATAACGTAATGGCTGGTTTCTGCTGTGTTCTGTGTGTTTTGGTGCAGCTCCTCTTCTGTATTTACACTCCTCTGTTGAATGTTGGAAGGTGTGGACGGGCCTGCGTTTCCTGGCCGCTGAGTGGCTTTGGGTGGATGGGGAATTGGTGCAGAGACATTCAAAGCTGCCCAACGGAAGGGTTTTGTGGCATCCTGGTGAAGAACAGCACTGCACAAGTCGAGATGAGCGACTGCAAGCGGAGAATGAACTTTGTGTGTTACAGGAAACCTTTGCCGACTAGTGAATTCTAAGGAAAATGTCTCAGGAACTATACCAAAAGCTACAGTGTGTAGAGTAACATCTTTCTAATATAGATTTTATGTCGAAATGTGCTCCACAAATCATGTTGTAGAGGGGTGCTACCAACATTCTGATCAGTCAGAATAAACAGCACTGGCAGCAGTGCAAAGATATTCATTTCTAAAAGTTATTAAATGAGGCTCATCCTCATAATCTAGTCAATGGCCAATAGGAGGGGAGATGGGTGGGAACAGCCCAACATTTCTTAGTGTGAGTACAACCTTAGCTTCGCATTAGTATTATCTTAGATGCATTGTGTAGCTTTAAGCATAAATATGAATTATTTATACTTCACTTTAAATTTTACATTTTGTACATATATATTTGTATGAATACTGAACTACATTAATCAAACTACTATAATTATCTACTAATTCATATATTAAACATTAACTAAAGAAATTTTAAATTAGATTAGTCCTACAAACACTTCTGTCACCTTTATTTTACAGAGTAACCAAGGAAATAAAATCTACTTCAACAATACAAACACAAATGAATACAGCCATCATGACCCTTCCACTAAAACCCAACATAGACCCCTCTCTCACTTATCAACACAGATCTAAAGATCATCAACAAAGCACTAGCTACTAGAATAGAGACAGTCACCCCCATGATAGTCCACCCAGACCAAACAGGATTCATCCAAAACTTAACTTCCACTGTTATCACAAATGGGGTCAGAGAGTTTTACACTTCACCGGGGAACCAGACAGAGATGCCCACTGTCTCCGGCTTTATTTGCCATTTTTATAGAACCACTAGCAGCAGCCATATGACAAAATGTCAGAATTGAAGGAATCCAGGACACAAATACACATCACAAAATTAGTTTTTATGCAGATGACATATTACTACACTTAGAGGACCCTTAAAGCTCACTTAAGGAAACATTTAATATAATTAATTAATACATTTCCCTAATCTCAGATTATTCAATAAATTGGAATAAATCAACAATACTTTCACTCTCTGAAGATGCCTTGAATTCTGCAGCACATGAAACCCTCCTTCCATTTCATACTGGCAACATTAAACATTTAGGCATTAATATTCCCCCAGGCTGTCAGAGCTTTTCACTCTCAACTATGCCCCTAAATTAAAAAAATAGATGACGATCTCAGACGCTCATTGCTACAGTAAAAATGCAGATCTTACCACAAATCAATTCTCAATGCTTCCTACAGCTCCCACAGACAATTGGTTCAAATCACTTGACTCAATAACATCTAATTATTTCTGGAAAAACAAGAAACCTAGAATCTCACTGTCAACGTTCCAAAAGAAAAAATCACAAGGCCTGTAAACACCTCATTACCAACACTACTTCCTAGCAACACAACTGCAATACCTAGTCAAATGGATTCAAAAGGATAATTACAACAACTCATGGATAGATCTGGAACAGAATCAATGTAAAACCATAGCAGTTTCAGATCTCGCTTTTCAGTCAAAACAATGAACTATTTTAAGACAAGAACAATCTCCTCAACTCTGACAACCTTGGTGGAAAGCTCACAAAATCCCAAAATCAACACTAGCAGCTGTAAACACAACCGAATATGGCAAAACCCAGACTTTCAATTACACAATACCCCAATTCACTTTCCAGCATGACAGCACAAAGGAATCACTCACCTTCAATAACCAATTTCTATCATTTCATTTATCTATCAAACAAAGACTATATAATAACAGTCCTAATAGAAAAATGGATAAAAGATCTTCCTCTCTCCCCCAACTCTGACTTTTGGATAGAAATCTGTAACAACACCTTCTCCATGACTAGCAACACAAATTTACAAATTACATCACTCAAGGCAAAATGTTTAAAATGGGCTTAACCAACACAGATACCTGCTCACAATGCACCTCAAGTAGCACAGATGATTACTTCCACGTCACCTGGGCCTGCAACCCCGTGCATTCTTTCTGGGTAGCAGTGACAGAGATACTCTCCACCACCCTGAGCTGCAGAATCCCCACATCTCCATCCCTCTGTTTACTTCTCAGAAGTTGATCATCTCCAAATTAAATATAAAAACCCAGTACTCATCTCTTTAACAATCACCAAGAAAATAGTCTTTCAAAAGTGGAACTCTAAAAGCTCACTACATATCAGTCACTGGACAAATCTTCATTCAGAATATAACCATAGAGCAAACATCAGCTACATACAAACACAATACAGCAAACTTTGACGAAGATTGAAACCCATTCTTAGGTTTAGGTTTAGTGGGTTGCGTTTTGGTTAGAGGGTTGTTTAGATGTGTGGTTTTGTTTGTAACCCAGTGTTTTCTGTTGCCTGTCTTGTTTTTCTTTGTACCCTCCTGTTAGGAGTGATTTCTATTTCATCAATTGACATGTTTGTTAGTCCAGTCCCTGTCACAGTCTCCTCTCTTGCGTCCACCTTTGCCCTAATTGTGACAGCCACACACATCTCCACACAAACACACACACCCGCCACAAACAGCAAAAAAATTTGATCCTATTCTATTTAGTTAGTTAGTTATTTTTTGAATAAATAGCATAATTCTTATCCATCCATTATGATTATTAGCAGCAGTAATTGATTATGATTATAGTTATTATTATCAATATTAGTCTTCTAACAGTGGTAGTAGTAGCCCCTCCTTTTACCTTTGTGTGTCCTCTAAACACTATTATTATATTATTTAACTATGACATGTTTTATATCCTTTCTATTAATGCTAATGTTATTATTAGCCTACTGGTTAATATTAGTTTTATTATAATCATTATTATTACTACTATTATTATTGATGTTATTATGAACATTATTATTTTAACTCTTTGCTATTTATATTTATGCGTGTGTGTATTTTTACTTTCTTTCTTTTATTATTATCATTATCACTTTTCTCATGATTAAGTATCATACAATATATATGCTAAGAACATATTAGATATCGAACATATCCGTAGTATGTTCACACCTACCCTGAACATTCCAATCCCCATCCCAACTGTTGCTTCTTTTATGATTCTAAACTCATCCTCACTTCTCCAACCCTGATGCACCTACACAAGCAAACATACACTGTACATAGGTAACACGTGTCTTGTCTTTTTGTTGTATCTGACACTGTTGTTATGATGTTTTGTATTTTGTGATTTGTGTTTTTTTGGTGAATAATAAAATGCATAAAAAAATCAAAATTAATTCATCTACCCAAAAATAAGAAGTGTAACAGCTGGTTATTTAGGCAAAAAGCCAATTAGTCAGTAGTCAAAAAACAAAAGCAACTTGTCCTTTCAGCTTATCCTGTAAGTTCAGGGTCGCCACAGTGTAGCATTTGTCCGCACGTTGAATTAGCACAGTTTTTTTTCGCCGGATACCATTCCTGACAAGACCCTCCCCAATTTATGCCGGGCTGGGGATGAACTGAGCCACTGCTTCCCCCAAAAGAACAAAAACAACCACAACAAAAACTATTTTGATCCTAAAATACACTTCTATGTTATTGTATAGCATGCTCCCATCCCGTACTAATGAGTTTTCTGAATTTGAATCTGAGTTATTGCTTAGTTCAGATAAAGCCGTTATAGTGGCCAACTTTAACACTGCATATTATTAGATTGTATGAAAATGTGAATAAACCTACTCACTATTTTAATTATACCCTTGATCTTGTCCTGACATACAGCATTGAAACTGAACATGTAATAATATTTCCTAAAAGTATCTTTTGTCTATCCATTTTAAAATAACATTTAGATATTTAATGGAACATACATCCCTGAAGGAATCATTTTATTACCTTTTACTTCAGTGCTATTTCCCAACCCAGTAGACAGCAGCCTCATTATCTTTACTCCCACTCAAGCTGATTATACTATTGACAGTCTGCATGTCCACTGCAAACCATACTTTCCTCTACTGTGCAAACCAGAAAAAGATACAGTAAGAGAAAATGCTCTCAATGGCATCAAGAGTTCCAACGTCATCAGTCTAATGCTGTTGAGCGTTACTGGTGACAGCTGTAGTTTTCTCACTGGAGGTCAGTGCGACTGTCAAATGATCCCCCTGAAACTTTGTACCTGTCCCTCCTCAGAACCATTGATGGTAAGAGGAAGCTGGTGGTGGTGATCGGTCTATCTGAAATCCATTGCCATGTCCTCGGTCCTTATGTCATTAGTGTCAAGTGCAAGAGTGTGTGTTGTGCTATTGGCCAGTGGTCATCCTAAGTGGGCCTAAAACAACATGGCATCAATATCCAGCTGAAGGATAACGGACAGAGCAGAGACTGGTCTAGTTAGATAACTTGCAGGGGATTCATTCTTCTGTCACCCATCAGAGTTTTTTTTGTGTGTCTTCAGCTCTTTGATGTTCCAGAGTTTACCAGTTCATTCTATTTGTACTAAATAGATGATTTTGATCTCTCATGGATTAGTTTGGATTTGCAGCTTAATGATGACTTTGGACTTCATATTGACAGTTCACAACAAAAGGTTTTAAACACAAATGCAACATTCAAAATCAACTCTTAACCTTTTATGTGAACAAAGAGGATATAAAACATCTGGTATAAAACAGCTGAGCCGCTAACTGTCCAAATATTTATGAGGCAGCAAAATCGAGGATCTAACAATTGACACTTTTACCACATCTTAAATGATTAATTTAAAAAATTAGGCCTTAAAATATCTATAAACCTTACTCTATGCGGGATAGAGTCTAAAGAAACTATCAGACTCCGAATACACATGCACTTGCATTTTATGGGGTTTGTTCACATTGTTGCCTCACATTTAGAACTTTTGCATGTTCACCACATTCTTGCATGAATGTCCTCCCACGATTTAAACACATGCATGTTAGATTCATTGGTGACTCTATGCATTGCCTTTAGTGAATGGTTGTCTCTTGGTGTGGCCTGCGACAGGTTAGGTACACGTTGCCCGTCTCTCACATAGGGATAAGCTGTGATTCGCTCCAGCTCCTACATATACTGCAGCACACATCCACACTCACACACACACACACACACACACACACTGGCATGACAGAAAAGACATATTTGTTTGTCAAATATACGGTGTTTTGGCTATCGCTGAGGCATGGAGTATTTGAATGTATGGGTTTATTAGGGGCTTTAGTGTACTGAAGATTTTAAACTAGGTTGTGTGGCATGACACTGCAAGTTTATCGGGTAACGTCCTCTCAACAAAATTTGAACAGCCTACACTAAATAGTAAATACAAAATAATATTTAGCCACATCATTAGATACACCTGACCAATCTAGTGCAATCCATTACAGCCACTTTGCCAGAAATTCTGCCTTTACAAAGTCAACAATCATAGCTGTGACAATCATAGCTACATCCAAAAACACCAACATAAACAACACTTGTCCATATTTTATTTTAACCAAGATTATGCTTAACATAATGTCACACAACGTAATGCACAAAACAATCAAGCTTTGAATGTGCATGCGAATTTTCCCTAAACAAACAACAAAGGAGCACAATTAGGAAAATGAAAAAATATGATTGAAATATAGGGACCCCCTCGAGAGTCATCGGTCATAATGTCAGCCAAAACATTCTCACAGAAGTTCTCAGACGACACTGCCATCATTGGCTGTGTGTCCGAGGGAAATGAACACGAGCACAGGGACGTCATTGCTGACTTTGTTGACTGGTGTGAAAAAAAAAAAAACACCTTCTCCTGAACACAAGCAAGACAAAGGAGTTGGTAAACGACTTTCGGCAGAAATCCCGACTGATCATCCAGGGCTCAGACATGGTGTGTGGACACTTTTAAATACCTGGGTGTGCACCTCAACAATAAACTGAACTGGATCAACCGCACTGATGCCCTGTACAGGAAGGGCCAGAGTCATCTCCACCTGCTGAGGAGACTGAGGTCCTTTAGTGTGAACAGGGCAATTCTCAAAACTCTCTATGACACTGCGGTGGCCTCTGGCAGCACGGACAGAGACAGGAAGAGACTCAATAAGCTTGTTAAGAGCACCAGCACTGTCCTGGGCTGCACACTCATATCCATGGAAGAGGTGGTGGACAGAAGGATGTATGCCAACCTGACATCCATCATGGACAACACCTCACACCCCCGGCACCACACTATGGAGGCTCTGAGCAGATCCTTCAGTACAAGACTGTTAAACCACATGTGTTCATTCCTCCCCGCAGCAATCATACTATACAACACATCAATACAGTGAGACACAATGGGAGTAATGTTTGTGGGTTTGTTATGTGTATGGTGTTATCTGAGAAACTTTTGTGTCTATTATGTAACTTTTTGTGCCCTTGTGCACTTTTTGTTTAGGTGAGGGGTGGGGGGCAATATATTTAGTGCAATATGTGGTGCTTGTCTTTTTACTACTGGAACACTGGAATTTCCCCATCCTGGGATGTCAATTCAATTCAATTCAATTCAATTCAACTTTATTTATATAGCGCCAATTCACAACAAAGTCATCTCAGGGCACTTTACAGAATAAAGTCAAGATTATAAAGATATATAAAGAGAACCCAACAATTCCCCCTGGAGCAAGCCATAGGCAACAGTGGAGAGGAAAAACTCCCTTTAACGGAAGAAACCTCCAGCAGAACCAGGTTTGGGGTGAAAGGTCATCTGCCTTGACCGGTTGGGGTGAGTGGAAAGGGGAGAGAGAAAAGAACAGAGCAACAAAAAGCAATAACAAAACATCGGGCAGATTGGTAGGACCAGTAGCTGCACGCTGGAAGACACACAGCTTCAAAGCCGGGGGACACCTGCAGAAAGGGACAGAGAGAGGGGGACAGAGGAGGACAAAGACAACTACGGGAGAGAACACACAGAGTTAATGACATACAGTGGTGAGAATTGCGGGGTGAGAGGAGAGGAGAGATGGTCAAGAGGAGGAAAGGAGCTCAGTGCATTGGGGGGTGGGTCCCCCAGCAGTCTAAGCCTATGGCAGCATAACTATAACTAACTATATGCTTTATTAAAGAGGAAGGTTTTAAGCTTAGACTTAAAAGTAGAGAGGGTGTCTGCTTCCCGAATCTGAACTGGGAGCTGGTTCCACAAGAGAGGAGCTTGATAGCTAAAGGCTCTACCTCCCATTCTACTTTTGGAAATTCTGGGAACCACAAGTAGGCCTGCATTCTGAGAGCGAAGTGGTCTACTGGGATGATATGGTGCTATGAGGTCTTCTATATATGATGGAGCCTGACCATTCAGAGCTTTATATGTAAGAAGCAGGGTTTTAAATTCTATTCTAAATTTAGTCTTATCTAATCTTGTCTTATGTCCTGGTCTGTACTACAACTGAAAACGATAAGGCTGGAGTGACAAATATCATCTGGTAACTCAGACATTACTGTCGTTCATTTTGTGATTCCACTCTAATAGGTGTTTAAAGCCCACTTCACTGCTTGAGCTTCCTTTTCAACGGTTGAAAACCTAATTTTACCAAAGCCGAAAAGGTGGGGGATGAGCCCACTATACAAACCTACTAACCCCAAGGAGGACTGTAGTCTCCTTTTGCTGTTAGGTAGTGGTAAACCTGCAATGCCGGATGGATGCCTCCTCCTCCACACATGTAGTCCAAGATACTGGACATCAGGCTTGGCAATGTGGATACAATGACAGAAATCTTTACATGCTCCTTCAGGTAAAAACAATAACATCAATGTAGACTGCTGCATAGTCCTCTGCCCCTTTTAACATTTTGTCCTCTAAACTCTGAAAGGCTGCATTGCTCAATTCAAACCAAAGGGTATCAGTTGGAATCTAAGCAGGCCACATATGACTTTGCATGTTGTTAAATTCCTCTCATTGCAGAAAGGTTTAATGATTCAATTAGCCAGAATCTTTTCTACTACTAGCTTCAGTTCAGGAAGACGTCTCAGAATAGGTGGTTGCTCTGATGGACTGCTTTGGTAGTAAATGCAGACAAATCTCATGTTCATTGAAGTTGGCATTGGTTACACAGTGTCATGACCTAGATCTGGCATTACTGGAACCTCAGTTGAAATTTCAAATCAATTCAACTTTATTTATATAGCGCCAATTCACAACTAAAGCATCTCAAGACCCTTCACATAACAGAGTAAAGACTATACAGATGTATTGAGTTAACCCAACAAATTTTTTCCAAACAGCACAATTTACTTTTACATCATCATTAGGTCATCAATTTCCATGACGCTGCACATTTGCAGCACAGACTTTTTTAACGGTACACAATGAAAAGTCATTTGATAATGTTTGATGTCATCGTTATTGCTGGCATTTCAAATCAGGGAATCAGTCTAGACACTAGAGGAAGGCAGTGGATCATCTTCAGTCCTATGTTGATTTGTCAGTCAGTGCTGGTTAAAATGTTTGGTTCACAGTGAAATTTATAAATTAGCGAATTTATGATTAAAATAAAATAAATAAAATTGAATTATCATTAGATTTTAACACTTTTCCTCTTACAATGAATATTTTTTTATTAGATTACATTGTGGAAATGTATTTTGACCTCAAGGCACGGTAAAAAAAACCCACTAAAGACAGTAAAAGACAATTAACACTTTGATCTTCTGACAAATTCTATTCCTATTAACCTCAACTGCACATTGTTTTCCCACTAAATATGATCACACTTTACAGACTTTAAAGTTATCCTTCAACTTATTTGCCTATTGTCAATAAGCTTAAACTGGACAGTTTTTCTAGTGCAATGTGTAATCAAATGGGACTGTTACATGTGCTCCTTTATTTACTTTCTGACAAATTAACTAAGTCTTCCTTGAAACCGTATGTCAACAGACTGAGTTCCAAGGTGTGGAATGTTTATTTCACGTATGGCTGGGTGGCTTTCACCCTTGACCTTCGAATTCCACATTTTTCAATGCTTATACAAACAGTATGTACTATTTCTATGTATATTGATTAGCAGTTCATCAGCAGTGTTGAACAGTAATGTATTACAATCAAATAATTTATTTCAGAAGCAATTTGATAATTACATTATGTAATCACAGTTATGCACCATAAACATGATACTTTAGGAATTTGTTAATTCACTGTGAGTTTAAATATTATTAAGAGTTGATTTCAGTTTGGTCTTTCTTCCTGTGTTCAAGTGACATATTGGCACAAGATGAATTAAAGATGGTAAATGTTCTGCACTTACACTATATAGCGCTTTTCTACCTATTGCCACTCAAAGCACTTTACACTGCTTCTTATTCACACTCACAATCACACACACACACTCATACACCAATGGGGGAGCTGCTGTGCAGCTGGTGAATGCTCACTGGGTGCAAATAAGTCAGTGTCTTGCTCAAGGACACTTCGACATGTGACCGGAGGAGCCGGGGATTGAACCAACATGTGCGAGATTGGTGGACAACCACTCTACCTTCCTGCACCACAGGTGCCCAAAGACTGGTGAAGAAGCTGGAGGTGTGGTTAGCTGATGCCAAAAGAGACACTGAAAGACTCGTAGTATATACGTTTTTCTGTTAAACCTTCGTTTTTACATTAAAGTCAGTCATCCTAATTTAAAAATACAGTTCAAAATGGCAAAAAGAGTAAACAAAGGAGTTTCTCATGAACTAGTACAAAAGTAAATTTTTCAAATCTATCAAAGTGATCCAAACTTTGCATTTATTCCAATTTAAAGATTATTTAGTTTATTTTTTATTGTTTTATAATAACCTTTTAATAGAGAGTACTCCTTGACTATTTTTGTTACTTCTGATGAACATTGAAATGACATGTAGGGGGATGCAAACTTAACTCTAAATCTAATAAAATATTAAGGAACATTCGTCTAGAACAAATCAGAAGTGACAAAAATAGCCCATTTCTGATGAAGGAAGAATTGTATTAGCTAACTGTGCATTCAATATTATGCTGATGGAAACAATTGAGTTTTTGTTTATTTCTTATTTCAAAGTAAGGGGATGAAAAGAGAGATTTACTTGTAGAGTGTAGGTGGCTGGAGACTGGTGGGTGTCTTTTTATCTGGTGTATATCGTAAGGCGCAGGGTTACTTTGCATATCCTTTCACATTGTTGGGACGAGCCATCAGAGTGTATCTTGGCTCTGAATCGTGAAGTCACTTTGTGAAATGAGTATTTCATGGACTTGATTGGGAAGTGTCTTTACCTGAAAACTCAGATTCAAAGCTGCTTTCTTCCATGTTAAGGTGAGTGTTGCTGTACAAACAAAGTCTGGCATTTAAGCCTGCCGTTGATGTGCATTATTATTTATAGCATTATAATGCAATGCATTCTGTACCTAAATAGAACAAAATGTTGCTGTTATGTATAAAATGAAATCACTAATTCTGGAAATAATAGGTCAATCTTTTAAATACGTGTAATTAATTATGTAGAATTAAAGTCACTGAACACAATCTAGTGAAGGTAACTTTAATAAAACAAGACAGAAAGGCAAGAACACTACAACCTTTTTCTTCTTTATTAATAGTTACAAGTTGTCATGCAAAGCATCAAAATAGCTGCTGAATGGAATTTAGTTTGAATTAAACTTGGAATTGAGTTGTCAGTAATGTTGCAGTGATTGAGACTAATCCCCAGAGCTCATTCCTAATCATTTGCAAATGTACTATTGCTTTGATATAAAGTAGTCACAGTGAAAACAGGTTGTGAAAACAATATTTCAGCGTACAAGTTATTGTTTGCCTCAGTTAGCATTTAGGGGCCCCGATCAAATGATTGCTTCTAAAATTCTTGTTGATCAAGATCTGAGGAACAGAATAAGAAAATCTTAAGTGTGACTGTGACATTTTTTAAAATCCTGCAGATTTCTCCTTAAAATTAATTAATTAATTAATCCATATGTACAGTAAGTATCTCTTTCACTGCAGATACATGGAAATCCTGGGGAAAACATGAAGAAGAAGATCTGTGTTGTTGTCCCACTGCTGCTGCTGCTGCTGCCTGTTGATTGTGGGCAGTTAGCCGACATAATAACTGACACTTTCATACACTACACTCAAATGAAATCATGGGACGAGGCTCAAGCCTACTGTAGGCAGAATCACAATGACCTCATCTCCATCAAAAATAGTGAGAAGAATTCTTACACTCCCCAGGGCTGGATAGGTTTGCACCGTGACAATTTCTACAGTCCATGGAAATGGTCCAGAGGAGATGAGATAGCCAACTTCACATCCTGGGCCATTGGTGGTAAGCAGCCATAGGTCACTTTTCCACTGTATGGCATCAGCTTGACAAAAATTCCAATGGCTGGTTTTGTTTTTCCATCGAGCAAATGTTGTGACCGTACTTCCGCTGGAGCTTTCTTGGTATTAACTCCAGAGAGGTTCCAAGGGAGCTGAGGTGATACCAAAATGTGATGTGAAAACCAGACAAACAACCATGTACAAAGAGTTGACTGTAACGTCACAGGGTTTTAAGAAAGGTTCTGAACACAACCGATCCAGGTCATCAGCAATGGGTAGTTAGAAAAAAGATTGGAATGGTTGGAAACAAACACAGCAAGCACCGAGATCATTGTCTTAGCTGTTTGGAAAATATCTGGCTCAACATTGCTGATTGTGGTCTAGTGTTACTTGTTATTGGATCAAAACCATATTTCTTGGTATTAGCCCTGACTACAGGACAGCCAGTTGCCGTGCACCCTCCTTGCAGTGTATGATTCCTCTCTCAGTCCTCTTTTCATGTTAACAAATGTACAGTTGTACACTGTTTGCTTTAAACCTGTAGTTATATTACATCACTGTCAAAAATTATTTTTCTCCACTTTCTTCTCCTACATTTTTGCAGCACCATTACTAGCACACAACTGTGCTTTTAAACAGCCTAATGCATTAACATGGGCTACAGATGGATGTGATGTGCCCCATACCTTCACTTGTTCTATTAGGACAACAATTCTGGTGAAACAAAACAAGACGTGGGAGGAGGCATCAAATCACTGCAGGGCTCTGGAGGCAGTGGACCCCAGCAGACCAACAACTGAGTACAACAACAACCGCTATGACCTGATCAGTCTAATCACTGAAAATGACTATGTCAACACTCGAAAGAAAATACAAGAAGCTACCAGTGATGAGGTATGGCAGTTTTCTGCTGGGTGTTTGTGTTGTTGAGCAGCTCCTCCTCTATATTTAAATTGCTCTGTTGAATTTTGGTAGGTGTGGACGGGCCTGCGTTTCCTGGCTGGTGAGTGGCTTTGGGTGGATGGGGAATTGGTGCAGTACAAAGACATTCAAAGCTGCCCAACGGAAGGGTTTTGTGGCATCCTGGCGAAGAACAGCACTGCACAAGTTGAGACGAGTGACTGTGAGCAGAGAAAGAACTTTGTCTGTTACAGGAAACCTTAAGGAATCTAAGTGCAATTTATCAAGTACTCTACGAAAAGCTACAGTTTCTAAAATGTTTCTGATATATACAGTTGGGTGCAAAAGATTGCATCTTTTTTTTTTGAAATGGCAAAAAGTAAAACAATGACTTTAATATTCGTCACTGTATAATACAGTGCTTTTAGAAAGGACTCACCCCTTCCCTTTTATTGAGATTACAAATAAGAAATGGTCAATAACAATGACAAAAACAATTCAGAAAAAATCCTCATTAATGTCAATGTGAACACTGATTTCTACAAAGTAATGTGATTTAAGGTAAAATAAGTGCATAAATATTCACCCCCTTTAAAATGACCTAATCCAACAGAGGTCCAGCAGTTTGTACAAAGTCACGTGTGTCTAGAAGGTCCAGTCACTGGTTATCACTATTCCTGGCTACGATTTCACCATCAAGACAAAAGAACACTCCAAGCAACTTAGAGAACAGGCCATTGAAAAGCATAAGTCAGGGGATGGATACAAATGAACCTTGGTGTTCAGTGAAATCCATCATCAAGAAATGGAAGGAATATGGAAACACGTCTAAATCTGCCTAGAACAGGCCATCCTCACAAACCATTTGGCTCGGGATGAAAAAGAATAGTGAGAGAGTCCACTAACACACCGATAAGTGAGGGAGTTATAACTTTCAGCAGCTGAGATGGGAGATACTGTACTGCACATTCAACAACTGTTCTTCACCAAACCTTCATGCAAGACTGGCAAGGAAAGAGCCACTGTTTAAGAAAACTCACATTAAATCATGACTTGAGTTCACTATAAGGCCTGTTGGAAGAAGGTTCTTTGGTCTGATGAGACCACAATGGTGCTTTTTGGGCATCAGACAAGACGCCATGTTTGAACCAAACACTGCATGTCACCACAAACACACCATCCCCACAGTTAAACACAGTGGTGGCAACATCATGCTATGGGGAAGCTTTTCGGCAGCCGGGCCTGGAAGGCTTGTAAAGGTAGATGGTTAATGAATGCACAACATGGGACAATCCTTGAGGACAATGTTGTTCAGTCTGTAAGAGAACTGGGGCTTGGGAGAAGATTTGTTTTCCAGCAAGACAATAGTCTGAAGCATGCAGCAAAAGCTACACAGAAATGTTGTAACTGACAATAAGGTAAATGTTCTGTGGTCAAACCACAGACCTCAATCCCATTGATAATTTGTGGTCTAGCCACACAGATCCTGTGCTGTGATTCCAGCCAAAGGTAAATCTACTAAATACTCATCATTGATTGTTAAACACCACTGATTTAAACTCATTTTCCAGTAGAGTCTCTTGATTTGTGATTTTCCCCAAAACGCAGTGTTAACCATAGTGAAAGTCAGCCTCACACATAAAAACCTAACTTTAATGTGATTTAGCTCATAGCTTTGGGTTTTCTGCAATGCAAACTCCAGTGAAGGGGTTGTGCTGTATTTTAACAATCAACTGACCAAAAGAAAAAAACATAACATAAGCATTAAAATCACAGAAGTCCTTAAAGCTAAAAAATTGGTCAAACAAACCAGAAACACCTTTTAGGCCTAAGAACAGAAATATGTCTGAGAGAAGTTGCCCAACAGGTCAATGATGCAGAAGAGCATCAGACAGTAAGAGACGATGGAGTAACATGAGAGAAACTAACATGAGAGAAGAGAAGAATACATCTATGAATGTGTAATGTTTTTTTTACTGGTTATATCATGATTACGGTTGATTTTATGTTATGACAAAATAATAATTTTTTTAAACATGTTTGTAAACGTGGTTTAAGAAAAGGGTTTAAAGGATTTAAAATGTAATGTGCAAACAGTGTTTGAGCTACTGCCTGCATGTGTGTAATGCTGTAGGAGGAAGATCAGCCACAGTCAGCTGAAGAAAAACAGGAACAGAGGAGGCAGAGGGGATAAACAAGACCTTAAGTCAGCAGTGGATAAGATGGGGCTGAGACAGATGATCATTATTATCCTGCTTTTTTCAGCTAGTTTTATTCTTCAGGTTGTGGGTATTATACAAAATATTAGAATATTAGACAAAAATAGGGTCAACAATTATATTTGATGTTGTTTGTACTGCTAATTATAACCATTTAATACATTGTATGGTCTTTTCTGTTAGCTCCTGCATTTGATGTAAACGTTTCCTTGTTTTAATTCTTGTTTTAAGTTTTATAAAGATTTCTCAAAAGTATTCATAGCCTTTTCTTTGTGCAGGATCACCAAATAAGGAAACTGGAAATTTTCCAATATTTGTCATGACCAGTTATGACAATCAAATATGGTAAATAGTTTGATGTGATCTCATCAGTTAAACCCAGTAAATGTACAATTTTCAAACCAATTTAGAAACATCCATTGGTTAGAGAGTGTTTGATTGCTGGCATTCGCCAAACTTGACTGAACCAGCAGTAAATTTACATACATCTCAGTCAAGGTCTTGGGCAACTCCTCTTTCTCCCTGATTCCCTACTGATCCTCCAAAACTATAGTGGTGATCCAACACGAGACTGCAATTTGGCACATGGTGTTAATTCTTCGCGATGCCTTTATTTTGGAGATGTTTTTGTTTGCAAGCAACTTATTTCTAAATTTCTTCCTGATGTACTCCTCCATTTTTAGATCAGTGAAACCTCTAACCTCTGTCACCGTGTGTGTGTATTCAGGAGGGATTTGACTGGCAACCTCCGGAGTTGCAGTTATCCAGAGGGGAACAGTTTCCACCTGATGAGGTTTGTCAGCAGCCACTGAAGCAGAGTCAGTTATATCAGTCAGCATCTCATTGTTGTGGAAATCCAAAGGAAGTCAACACTCTTCCAGGCCATCCAGGACGAAAACAATCTGGAGTTTATCAAAGCTGCAGATTCCTGCTTCTTTGGTACCAGCAAAGAAGTGATAAAGAAGTTCCACCCAGTTGTAGTTTTTCTCTTTAAGTAAATTCAACTCACAGAAAATAAATGGAAATAGAAACTGTATATTGTTAACTTTGTCTTCAGCCCAGTCCAGAGCAAACGTCCAAGTCAAGATTGTTTTTCCTCTGCCTGACACTGCCTTTGTCATCAGTGTCCTGACTGATCCACCATCACCAAGTATGGCTTCAAATATAATTTCTATTTTCGGAAGTCTCCTCCAAATTCACACTTTTGCTTTTTTCTGTCGTAGTTTGTTTGCTGTCCTGTTTCACGTTGATTTCCTCAGACTTTTCCTCAGTGTAGATCTCATTCATCAACGTCTACTTTTTAGATTCTGTGGCTTGGTCAAACAAATAATGAAATTTGTTCCTTAGGCTGGATTTGAGTTTAGCGTGAGCATCTCTGAAACAATAAACAAAGATGGCAGGTAAAAGTAATTGATCAAAGGCTCTAAAGACTGTCTGTTAGTGTGACTTGTGGCCAAAAATATATTGTGGAATAACACTATTGTCATTTATACTATTACCACAAAAGTGTTGTAAACATGATGGTTTTAACTCCATCAAATTTAAAATGACCAATTATCACTGGCCAGTTCATTAGATTCTATTTTTACAAGGTTATAATTTCTCAGTTGAAGATACACTAGTATATGTTCGAGTCAACATCCACATTTATCCACAGTTATCCCAGATGACAAAATCCAGTTTTTCTAATCCACCTCTGCAGTGGGATTTAATCATGGATTAGAACAACCAGCATTACTGATTAATGTGGGATCTTCATGGTATAAAAGCCGAGTTATAGCTACAGCGTGTAACTTCAGGTTATGTCAATGTGAGACTCAGAATCCGTCCTCTCTAATCCAAAACAGCTTTCGCTCTTTCTGCTCCACCGAGCTCTCCGCGGCTCTTCAGGTAATCCTAGTTATGAAATTACAAGCAGAATTTGTTGCTCTTCTCTAAATGGTCAGTAGGGTGAACCTTGCTCAAACTGAAAATCTCTGCCCTTCTGCTGTTCAGTGTCATTTTGATAGGTGGTTTCCACTGCACCTCTCCACATTACAAATTATTTTTATAATTGTATTCATATGCATATATATTACTCTTGCTCATTTTTAAACTCTTCTGTCTAAAAACAAAATGAAAAAGAGATGAATCTATTTTAGAAAGACTGTGAGTCTGGATTTGTATGTATTTGTGTGTATGATTCTTACTTACCTTTGGATGCTGGGTCGATCAAATCATTCTTTTTCATCATTTTCAAAACGTTCCACTTCCACTGTGTTTGGGTTGTAAGTCTCTAGGATTTTATTCACTGTTATAGAGATTTGTTTTATATGTGAGGTAAAGGACAAATCCTGGTCAAAAATAACTCCAAGGTTCCTTGCAGTAGTACTGGAGGCCAGACTTGTATGTGTATGTGGCCTATGTATTGGCTTTTTTTATAGACTTGCCTTTAACTTTATTGTCACAACTGGGTGGAAAAGATGATCATAACAGCTACAGGTAATTTAAAATAATTTATCAAGGGGGATAAAACTTTTTTAGTATTTCAGTATTCAGTCATTTTCACTATTATTAGTACTAACTGGATGGGAATTATTATTATGTTTAGGATTAAATTAGCATACATTACATTAAAATGGAATGTAGGGGGATACAAACTTAACCCTAAACTTTACGTAATATTAATGCATATTCAGCTAGTACAAACGTTCTTGAGTGTTAAATTAAAAATGACTAGTTTCAGATGAAATAACAACTGTACTATCTGAATGGGAATTAAATATTATGTTAATAGAAAAAAAATCTTTGTTTTGCTCTTTGACCTTTCAAAATAAGGGAATGCAACCATCAGCATCCAACTGTGTAAAGCAAGCTATTTGTGCATGGCGTTTGAAATTCATTGCAGTTAAGCTCTCCTTTTATAGATTACTAATTTCAAATGATCATTTAGAAACAGCACCTTTACTTCCTGCACAGAGATCTTGACTGGAGTTCAAGAGGAACTTGGGACCTCGTCATGAACAGTTCTTCAGTCAAGGCAGTTTTTCAAGAAATACTTCAGTTGTGCATTTTATAGGCCAAAGCAATAGGCTGAAAGTTTCTAATAATTTAAAGGTCTAATTATAAACCTGGGTTTTAATGGAATTGATTACAACATCATGCAGGATAAGCTGCATTTTATGGGTTGTTATGGGCTTACACAGGATTTAAATTACACCTCTCTGGTATTAATCTGCTGTTGCTGTTGGTTTTAAAATCCTGAGACGGTTGTAAGAGGCTTCCCACAATCAAATAATTTTAGGCCCAGCAGTTTAATTTATACATAATTCATAATGTTGCATGTTCATTATAATTATTATGTTAAAAGATAAGTTAACAAATTTTGCGTGGTGAAACATTCAGTCACCCAAGCATTTTTGTCAGTGTTCTTGCAGCCAGTAGAGGCTGTAAAGTGATGCCTTGGTAACACAATTCAATACACTGACCTGTGGGGGGATAATAGACAATAAACTGGTAATGTAAGGATTGGTTTATTTGTCTGTGTCTGACCCTCTGTTATTTAATTCAATGGCCTTTTAAAATATGCTTGACCAAAATATCTTTTTGAAATACTGAGAATTATTTGCTGAAAAAAAAGAGGTGGTCGCGCACATTAATTTGGCCTTCGAAAGGGATGTTTTTAAAGCATAGCTTGAGGCAGCAAATTCAGCTTTAGCACTGAAACTGCACTGTTTCGCTCCAACAGAGTAACAGAAGGAAGTAAAGTTCATGACTTCTTTTTTTAGGTTTATGAGGTTTGCATTTTTACCACTTCATTCTCTTTAGAGGTGGAAATTAAAATGACTAAAACTTTGTGAAATCATATAAAAACATTAGATTATAAATTACTTCCTTAAAACTATTACTCAGTATTACTATCACACTGCACTTTTTTTTTTTAGCTTAAAACTAAAATCTAAAAACCTTATTTGATAAGTGTCACTTGGAGCTTTGATGATCTTTCATAAATCAGTTGAAACAGCTCTCCAGCATGTGTTCTGACACACACATTTGAAAAAACAAAGACTGAATTAAAACATCCAGGTTTATTACTACACTCAATTCTTCAAACAGCTCTTGGGCCTGATGACTTCTTTAACCACAAAGAAGAACAAACCTTTATTGTGCACATGTTTTGTGTTTACATCACCACTGACAAGCTAAGAGAATTAGTAGGTCCTGTTCCAAGCATCAGCTGTCTTAACTGCAATTAGTCAAAACACATTTGGATTCCACCATGCTACATATCGTCTTACTTCAGAGATCAGCTGAGGTGAAGAGTCCACCAAGTCAAACCAAAATAGTATATTTACGATGCTACAACTATGAATGTCGGCACTTAAATAAAGCAGCAGAATGAAAACTAGTCTGCTTAAAGTTTCTCACTAGCCAAAGCTAACCTGCACATCAAGTATTATCAGGCAAAACCATAAAAAAAAAAAAAAAATACAACACAGCATACGTCTATGAGAAATACTTATAAAGAAGATTCTCACAATCACTATATTAAATTGTGCTGAAATTTTAACTACAACATTTCAAATTTAAATCTAGGAGGGAGTGTTTCACTTTTTTGCAACTATGAAAAAACCCAACACTCAAATTGTGACATATTTTTTGTTTTTAACTTTTGTTTATGCGTGTTTAATTGCATTATTTAAGACTAAACACTGCATAGAACAATGCCCTATCATCTACTGTATGAAGTCTGATTAAAAAAAAAACAACAAAAAACCCCGCAGCATCATTACAGACTAGAATTCATCATTATTTAACAACAAATCCTAAATCTACCCTTAGATGAAGTCATTTGGATTAAATACCAGAGGTAGATCTCTAAGGGACAAATTTAAGAAAAAAAAATCAAAGAAGTTATGAGTAAACTGATTTTCGTAAATGAAACTAGGTGGAGTGCCCCTTAATAAGGGATGTCTATGTTTTGTAATTTAAAGTATGCCATCAGAAAAAATCTGGAAGCAACACAACTCCTGCCTGTGTTTGTAAATGTAAAACAGCAATCATGTTGGAAGATTAGTTTTCCAGGTCCACATTTCAAGGTAAGACTATACATGTGACGTTTTCTCCAGCAGTAAAAGCTTTGTAAAATTTTGTAAACATGTGTTTCTTAGTAGAAAAGCGCCTGAAGCCTTCACCTTATACCAGTGGAATGCTTATAGCAATCCACTACTTTAAAAATAGAAAATACATAGCTTATCGAAATACTGAATGCTTGCATGTACCCATAAGACTGTTCAGGTTTTGAGGCAAAGAAACACCCAGATTTAAAAAAAAAAACACAGGAACAGAGCAAAAATTAGATATTATAAAGAGCTCTGACTGTAAGAAAAAAGAAACTGTGCTGCCAGAGCTAAATCATCAACCAGCAGCTGGAAGAATGTGGTTCAGGACCCTTTGGCAGGTGGTGGAGGGGGCTTCTGGGAGGCAGAGACAGAGAAGGGGTGGAAAGAATCGGGTAGGTTTTTGGCGTACTCCACTAGGGCATAAGAGTCTCTGATGTCTGTAAGGCCGAACCAGAACACAGTCCACACCCCATTTACAAAGCTGCCATCACAATGCTTAAAGTACCTGCACAGACAGAAAGAACACATCAAAAGACATTATTTATTTTAAATGCACGTTGTGGAGACATATTTTATTCGTGAAATTACAGAGTGCAGAGTGGTAGGTGCTTTTGGACCCTTTTTTGCGCACAGGGGCTTTTTGCTAGGACCTTATAAAGGAACTTAAACTCACTACTTGCACTTCCACCTAAAAAAAAAACAAGATCTAAATTTAGTTCAAGGGTCAAAGTTCTACACCCCAAAAAGTCATCCGTCTCTGGGCAGTGCTTCATCAGGAGAGGCTTGCAGTGCTGAAAGTTACCGATTGGTCAGATACCAGCATTTCACAAGATGGGGTATTCTTAAGAACCAGCTGATGTAGGGTTTTGCTAGTTTTTCTTGCTACGATAAAGCAATAACTACACCATAAATAATATATAATGGTCATTTGAATATGAATTCAGATAGTAGGGAGTGAGTGACTGGGGGCAAAGTACTGTGGGTTTGGCCCTGTTGTGGGAAAATGTCTGGGGCTTGCTCCTACATGATTTCTATACAGTTATTGCACTGTAAGTCTCTTGGTCAAAAGAATCAGTCAAATTGTCGTATTGCTAGGATAAAAGTCTCAAAAGGTGTGTGTCTTACCAGGGGTTGATCTTGTTTGTGGCTCTAGACCTCCAGAACAGTTTGCCCAGGTCCTGCCTGATACACTCCCACAGGATGTGGCTGGTGCCCTGACCCTGCTTACTGCTGCTCACCACAAACTTGTCGAGGTAGGGAGTGCCGCTGTTCACCGGCTCCATGGTAATGATGGCGGCCGCGCTGTAGCTGGAGCGACAGAGGCAAACTCAGATCAGATTTATATTTGGGATATATTTAGTCATGTCAGTCTTGGTTGAATAAGGGATTTGTCATCTTGGAGAATTTCAGACATGTGGGTTTGCACACACCCTTCAGAGAGGTAGATTGAGTGCAGCCGTCCTTTCAGAGAGTCAACGTAGTCTTGCTTCAGAGTTTTATCAAACGACTTGTTGATAAGAGCTAGCAGACGGTCCACATCAATTTTATCCAAAGAGCTGTACCTGTGTGTGCACACACAGACATACACAGGGAAATTTTTTTTACTGTAAATGCAAGTTAGTCAAATGCTCTTTTTTTTTTTTTTTTTTTTTGACAAGGGAATTCTGCATAATGAGTAAAAAAAGTTCATTCTCAGATTTCACATTTGTGTTAATGTTTTGTGCTAGTAGTGATGGATAGGTACAGTTTTCTCTGTCTACATAAATATGTGCTAACATGTGATTTCATTGACATGCAGCCGTACAACTGGATAAATGTGTGTGCTTGATAAATAACGCATGTTTTCAGGATCATGTTGATTCAAGTGCAAACCGAAGCCAAACATTAGTGAATGAATTATACAGAAAAAGGTGATTGGTGTTATATTAACAATGCTTGTTTACCACACTATGTAAGTTAGTGGGACATAATAAAGCGAGGACAACTTTTTAAAACAATTTGGCACCATTAATGGCGTGAGAGGTGGATGTGACTGCTGTCCAGTCGAAGTGGAGCATCTAAATACATGCTCAGCACAACACACTAACATTTGACTGTTTTTCACAGTAATAATTCCCTGTAACTAGTTTTAGGACCTGAAGATCTGATAATGTTTTGGGACATCAAAACTTTAAAAGTTCACAAACATTCAAACACCACTGGATGTGTGGGAGCTACTTACCTGTGTATGGGGTCCCCATTTTTAAAAAGTGTTCCAGACCCTGACACAGAGAGATTGAGAAGAACAGGACTTTACCATTTTAATAGGATTTTCATAATCATTAGTAAGTCATTAGTAAGTGTTAGTAAGCATCGGGATGGGATGCAGAAGGCCACAGGATTGCATCCCATTTCACCAGGTGTGCCCCCACCCAGCAAGCTGATACTTAGCACAGAAAAAATAGGGGGAGTGCAGCAGGAAGGGCAACGGCCATAAAAAAAAAAACCAAAAAAAAAAAACAACACACATGCTAAATCTATGTATGGAACACGTTCCACTGTAGCGACCCATGAAGAGACAAGCCAAAGCCGATGATGTACTATCATTATTGACTGTTCAAAACCAGCACAGAACAAACATAAGGATGATTCTTGGGTTACACCTCAAAATAAACAGCACTTCATGGGTTTATGTATGTGATGGAGTAACAATCAGTCAGCATTCTCACCCCTGTGGCTGAACAGCTCGGTCAGCAGTGTGTCCGCCGAGGTGATCACAGCAGTGGACTCAGTTGGCAGCTGGTTTAGCAATCTGGCTATGGTGTTCACTCTGTGGCGCTCGGCAGCACTCAGCCATGGCGCTATGGAGAGACAGGGCAGGTCACCAGGCAACGACACTGTTCCAAGCACCTGCAAAACATTTTTTATTTTAAGTTACACATCGACTAACTGGACTGTTTCACAGAATAAGATCACATTTGCAGATATTGCAAGTGGTTGTACTCTACAATACATCAACAGAAATCGAGTAGGAAACAATGTTTATGCCTTTTTCCCTTGGCTGCAAAGACCCCCGTCAATGTTTAGGAACATGACTTTGTGCGGCTGCAGTGCACGCGACACAGCCGCTGTCACCTCCGTTGGATCCAACAATACAGAGCAACCTTTGCCATTCCTCCCCACCGGACAAATCAACGGGATTGATCCACAGTCCAGAATCCACTGAAGGAGGTGGTTGTCCACAGCAATAGAGGAGGGAGCACTGCAAGGTGGGAGAAAAAGAAGGAGAATGAATACAGCTTGAGAAGGATGCTAAGCGAGATGGAGAGAGGAAAGTTCTAAACATTAACTGGAAAGCACCACATGAAGTCTGCTGGCAACTAAACTAAATGCCCGATACTCAGAGAACGGGGGTGGTAATGGGGTGAAGGGGGGGTCCAGGTCACACACAGTCAAATAAAATGGCTGAAAAAAATCTACAAATATATATTAATATATAAATATACTTTGTATATGTATGTCAAAGAAGTGCCCTGTTGAATTATGGCAAATGCTGGACCAAACATGTTTTAATAAAGTAAGGATATTTTAACTGCATCGGCTGCATCAATTTGGGCCTCTTTTTTTTTTTAATAGGTGATTGTTTTTGGTATTTCAGACATGGGGATGCTATGCCTATTATAACATTTTATTTTATGAAGCATAAACAAAACTTATTTGCCATTTGCTAACCCTGGTGCTTCATGACATTAAGACTGGCAGTAGTGATGTTGTGGCCAAATCAGTGCTATGTTCCTAGCAACTGAGCAAACCCCATCTGCTAATGAAGACTTGGTGATATGGTTAATCAAAGCTCTAGTGACCGGACCCTGAGTTAATACGGTTTTGACTTTGTTGTTATTTGTGTTTTCCGATTCTTTTGGTTCCCTTGCTGTTAGAAACCCAACTTTGAACATGGGCTCAGTAAGGTTAACAGGAAACCTGAAAGCCCCCTTCATGTGTCAGCCCTCACCTGCTTCCTTTGGGCGCTTCTTGCAACAAGAGGCAAGACTCGGCAGAGAAGAAGGGCAGGACAGTGGCAGAGTGCTGCTGCAGGGCCTCGGTTAGCTGCTGGCTCCGCTCTACAAGCTCTCGGTTGCACCGATTCCCGGCCACTGGCTGTATCGGCCATGTCTCTTCCTGTTCGGACCAGCCCATCACAACCACAGGCTTCATATCCATCCGCTGAAGAAAGGAAAGCCCGAACGCCAAGCTCTGCACCATCTCTTTGCTGTGAAACACTGAGCTGTCCACCTGCGACACACACACACACACTCATCTCGTTAGTAATTAGTTTCAGAAATACAAATCATGGTTCATTTGGATTTGACACTGATGCGAAGAACTGCTAGATGAAAAGTTTGCCATGTCACACCTCCAGCACGGCAAAGGCAGGTGACTGAGCAGAAGTTGCTCTCTGGAACTGCGTCAGCCAGTATCGAGCCTCCCGCGGGTCTCCGCCGACTTCATTGAGAAAAGCCTTTACGTCCCGGTAAATCAAATTCCGTTTACCCAGCACGTTCCGGTCTGCGGCGGAGCGAAAACCCTGGTGCTCCTGCTGGGCCAAAGCCGCGCTCTTTCCTCGCTTGCTGGCCGCTTCAGAGCTCATCAAAAAGCGCTGGGGACCGAACATCCTCCGCAACCGCAGGTTAGAACTCCGGGACGGGACCGGGTTCGACAGGCACCTTCCTGCTATGGCCATAGCCCGACAACCGGACGAGGCGCTGTTCACTTTGGCCATGTGGACTGTAGACAGAGTTCTTGACGGATGGAACTGGAAAGCACCGCATGAAGTCTGTGGAAGGGAGCCTGCTGTTAGGTATCACTAGCCGCGAACAGATATCCTGCTCTGGCTTAAGAATGTAGGAGCGAGGCGGGGGCAGAGAGCGCCCCTAGCAGGACGGAAAAAAAGGAAACGAGTTTCTGATGCCCCGTGTAGCTTTAATATATTATCATATTCTTAAAAATGTCAGAGACTTTTTCACATGGAGTTAAACACTAACGATCCGTCACAGATATTAATAAGCAGGTTTAGTACCCATTCAAAACTCAGGTGACACTTTCAAAACCAGGGTTAGAAAGGACTAGTGTAAAGGTATGAATGTATAACTAAGTACTGTACACAGATCCATACATGTGAGGATGTGACACAGAACCACCCACTGAACAGAAGCTAGCAGGAAGTGGGGTAAAATTATAGGTTTGGTTTTTTCATTCCTTAGTAAACTACTGCAAATTATTATAATTGCCATAACACATTCCTACACAATGTCTAGTCCCCTCAGGGCCATGACACACCAGGCCGGCATCTAGGAACCGGTCGCAACAAAGACTAACTGCTGCGTCAGCTCATGTCACCTTCTGTATGGGCTGATAAGTGGCACTGAACTCCCTGCACAACAGGTAACACCTGACTTTCCCTTAATGGCATTATTGCCCATTTTGCTTTGGCACCAATATGTCCAGAAATGGCCCCTAGTTTCATTCATACATTCATTGTGTTGTTGTGTCAGCATTTCTGATTGTAGAGAGGAGCGTATAGTTACCTCAATAGTATGCCATTCAAATGGAAAGCCTGTTTCTGTTATTAGCCAATTGGGCTCTAATAAGTAGATCTACAACATATTTATTTGTGTTTGTGTCGAATATACGGAAGCATTTAACAAGAGAATGTCCTTACGGTGCGTAAATGCAAACTGTAGTCTGCAGAAGCTGGATTGTTCCCTGTGCACATGGTTAAAATAAGGGCTGGAATAACAAGTGTTGGATCTGTGAGGTCTCTGTCTAACCCTGGAAGACAGTAAGGTGGAATACAGACCAGAGCCTGATAGGAAAAAATAACTACAACTAATCCACAGATCTGCAACTACCTTAGTTACCTTTGATTTGTAGAATTCATGATTATTAAGTTGCCTTTTTAAATGGTAAAATAAAATTTCTTACATATGAAATTCTTAGACTGGGATGTAACTGCAGCAAGTTTTAGAACTTTTTTTGTTTCTGGTTCTTGTTTCAAACATGTGAAATGACCTTTTGCCCATAAATAGCTCAAGCTCAGTCAGCTATTGTCTTTGTAGGTTGGCAGTTGATGCAGTTGATACAATATTATATATTGTACAGTGCTCCGTGAGATGTTCAAAACAGTTTTTATAACCTAATTCTGCTTTAAACTTCTCCACAACTTTATCTCTGACCTGTCTGGTTTGTTCCTTGGAATTAATGATGCTGTTTGTTCACCAATGTTCTCTAACACCGTCTGAGGGGTTTAGGGGTATCAGAGTAAAGTGGGCTAAATACAAATGAATACAAATTTATTTGTAAACAGTTTAAAACACTTTCACTTCACAATTATGTAAATGGTAAATGAGTAGAAATAGTTATGTAGTGCTTGTACAACATTTTCTTGTACTACATAAAATCCCAATAAATTACATTTAAATTTGTGGTTGTAACGTGACAAAATGTGGAAAAGTTCAAGGGGTATGAATACTTTTGCAAGGCCCTATAAAAAGGTTAGTTACTGGTGAATCAGTATCCTATCCAATAACTAAACTATGAAGCAAGAAGAACACTTCAGTCAACTCTGTTAAAAGATTATTGAAAGCAGATACAAAAAATAAATTCAGCCTATTTAATATCTCTTAGAATACAATAAATGCATTAAAGTAAAATGAATAAGCACGGAAAGCAATGCCAATGTTTAAGTGTGTTCAAAGAATTACCTCTTATCTTGTAATGTAATAGAATTGCCTACAGAAAATTATCACGCTTAAATGCTTTGGATATTGCGTTATTCTCACATGTAGTTGCACTTTGCTGGTTAAAAAGTAGCTGTAACAATGACAAAAAATTCCCAAAGTTAGTTTCCAACCCTGGAAATTCATTTTATTGTTCATAAAAGAAGAGATGTATGTAATGGTTTCACATATTGTTTATACATTTGTTGATGTGGGATATTTCATAAGACCCAATCAAAAAACCTTTAAATAAAATTCTATGATTTTCTTGTGGCTACAATAACTCTCAAACCTTAACCATGTTTTTCTTAGTAGCTACATTATCATAATTCCGACCCAAACCATTACCCTTCCCCAGATCAAGTTGTTTTTGTGCCTGAAACTATCCAAACTAAACTGTTTATTTTGTCAGATAAGAGATAATTGATACACTTGTTGATTCTTTCCTAACTGATTAGTCACAAATGTAACTTTAAGGCCACGTCTTATTCCATCACAGAGTAACAGAGCATCACTTATTCTTTATAAGCAAAAGCTTAGCAGCACTTCCCTCTGTTTATTTATACGGGGCAAAAATGTGCTGACTCTTGTAGTTCGGTTTATACACTTTATGCATTTTACTATCATGGCTAAACTTCCTCATAACTCTTCTTGGCCATTAGTGTTTGATGACATCATGCTCCCGTCTCTGTTTGGTCCCTATCTCTGTCTGTCATCAAGCTGGACACAGAGGACCACATCTGCCCTTGCTGGCCTCGGGCAATCGCACACTCACCACTCACGCACACAGTGAGGGCAGTGGGGGGGGGGGCGGAGGGAGGGGGCTAGCACGTACTGTATAATCTTCAGGAAGTGATTAAGGGGTGTGAGATCAAAAGTTTTGTGTGTGCCCTGCAGGGCTAGAAGGACAGACCACTTCCTCATGTTTAACTTGACTGCCTTAGCACAACTGACGCTTATACAGCGTTATGCTACCAAAACGCCTAAGTATGGAACAAAGTTCACGTAGTCATTTTTTAATAAACAGCATGTATTTTGGGGAGTTTTAGTAGCTAAATATGCAACTAAATTGCTTTACAGAAAACTCAAAAAACACATTAAAATAGAATATTGGAAGAATAAACACAAAACGTATCAAATTGAATTAAATAGAATGCTTGAAAACACAATATTGAACTATAGATTGACATCTTGTGTCCATTGGCGATACTTTTGTAATGGTTTTTGAAAGTACCAGGTGAAAAAGCCTTTGTGGCTCTAGTGGGAGGTGTGTTGAGTCTTATAAATGTCCTCAGATGATGCCGCTTAAGTCAGTGTCATTTTTAAGCTACAAATCTAAGACTACAATAAAAAGACTGTCAGAGTGGAGTTAAAAGAAGCAAGTTTAACAGACTTTTGTTAATCCTAATTTGAGGCTACAGTAGCCAGTACTGGCATAACATACCTAAATCTTTTGATGTGTTCCGTTTGAGTTCCCTAAAACTGGATTTCGGGCTTGGAAAGGTGGAAGAACCTCAGCAAACCCCCCCTTTAAATCCAAGATGGCTGCTCTGCTCTTAAATGTGATAGGTGTTGTCATATATTGTTCACTGGCACTTTGTGTTTTATTAAAACATATGCACGTACGTCATACGCACAACCACTGCCAAATAACTATTCAAGGACATGTTGCAAATCCAGCATAATAGCTAACAATGGCTAACGTGGATACAGCTGGTATTGTTATGGTTAGACTAGATTTGTATTTTAGAACACAGTCAATTTGGGTGTGACGTCCCTCCCAGCTCCAACTTCCACATGACTGAGTTTCATTGTGGGTAATGCAGGCATAAATACTAAAATAGTTTCATAAGAATTTTAGAATCAAGTATTTTTTTCAATCATTTGTATGACTACATTCCATTCAGCTAACAAAAATACTGAAAAATAAAAAAAGAGCAAAAGTTGCCCTCCATTATATATAAAAATACTAATTTATATCTGATGAAGAAACATTTGTAATAGCTTAAAAAAAACGTTGTTGTTTTGTGCATTTTGCTATTTTTAACTTACGAGGTACTGACTTTTGCAGATGTCTGTACAGATGAATTATATTAAAGTGTTTGACCTAAAAGGGGTGTCTGTAGCTAAGGGAGTCTTCCACAGGTCACAGGGTCAGTGGTTCGACTCTCCGTCCCTTCTGGCTACGTGTCAAAGTGTCCTTGGGCAAGACACTGAACCCCAGGCTCTCTTTGATGGGTCAAGTGAGCACCTTGCTTACTTCCATCATGTGTGTGTGTGTGTGACCCCTATATAAGCAGAGCATTTAGAGCATTTAAAACCAACATTCTGTGTAAGCGTTGTGTGCTTATTAAGCTATGTAGTATGTTATAAAACTTAAATATGAAGACAACAGTGAAAATGAATGACTCTTCTTATACAGAGCACACTGCTTTTCTCACCAGTGAATATAAAGAACCAATTTAGGGTCAAAATAACTATTATTAAAAAAAATCTGTTCAAATGCTGAAAAGACAGGTTGCAATGTGAAAGTCCAAATCAGGCCTCATTTTAGTGTTAGGAATAGAAATATTATATCGGCTCTTTAAGATACTTATCGATTTAAAGTTATAGTACTGTATTTATACTCCTGTGACTCATGTGTCAGTTAAAACGTTTTAATCTTAGTAAAAAACACAAAACGGATCAAATTTGATGAATTCAGTGTGAAGAACAGTAGAGGGCAGTAGACACCAGAGGCTGTATTTGTGTGTGTGTGTGTGTGTGTGTGTGTGTGTGTGTGTGGTATTACTCATATAATGGGGATTTAAACCTGACCACACACTCACTTTTGAGGACATGGCTTTTCTTATGGTGACAAGATGCAGGTCGCCACTTTAAAATTAATTTTACTTTGATGACTTGGTTTAAGATTAGGGTATGTTAAGGTTAGAATTAGGGTAATTTCCCAGAAAAGTAACGTAAACAAAGAAATGTCCCCTGAAGTTTTGTGTGTGTGTTTGTGTGAGTTTCTAACTCTCCTAGATGCTGGGCCAGCTACTATCTGATAGAACACAACATGTAGGAGCTTAAATGGCAACACACACACTGAAAATATGAGATGATTATTCAAGTTAAAACAGCTTTGGTTCTTTTGAACTGGCATGAGCTTCAGATGTAGTTTCAATTTATATTATGAAATCTAACAAACCAAAACCGATATTGTATAATGGAAAACTTTTGACAGGACTTTCATGGTTTTATGTAAATGATATATTCTCAGATGATGGGGATGTGGCAGAAAGTCATGCTACAAATAAATGCATTTGACATTTATATACATTTTACATATTTAAAAAAATCCCAATTGTCAACAACTTTTATTAAAAGTGATATTAGTGCAATGGCTGCAACCCCTTGTTTGGATGGACAAAAGTAATTAGACTAGGAAACTGGTCCATACTTTTTTATTGCTTGCTACTAACAATTAAAAAGAACGTTTCCCAAACGTGTATTATACACATTAAGTGTAGTATACAGGATATTATAGTAGATGGACAACTTATCTAGTATAACTTCACTGAAATATAACACTGAATTACTCAAATTTAAGTGCTAAATAAATTATTTATTTAGTTAAAATTCTTTGTTTTTTCCATTTCCACTACCTGACACCCACTGATCTTAGAACTAAGGACACATGCTAAGTTTACTTACTGTGAGTAAAACAGACAAGACACAGGCCTGTGACTGTATGTGAAGTTATTTTTTGAGGTACTGCAGTTGTGCCGACAAGTACCGTCTTTCCATTTGGTATGTTGCCTCACTGGGGTAAGTAAATTCAAATGTGATCACATTTTTACAAAGGATGCTGAGCGGTAACATAATGTCTGGTATTATCCCACAGCTTATCAAGCATCCCCTTCTCAGACTGTGGTGTTTGGTAGGCTCACTATACATAACAGTGTTCTACATCGGGACGTTGAAATTGTGTCTGTGTCTGTAAATGCAACTCCATGCAGTTAAGACTTGTGCTGTGTTGAAAGTGATGCATAAATGTCACTAGGTTTCTTGGTATCTAGTGACCTTTACAGGAAAGTGACCACAGTGCCCACTGAGATACATTCCAACACTTTAAGATGCAGTCAGATTAATGAAAAGTGCATCTCTGAAAGGGGCTTTATCAATCATTATAGCTGTCATCTGTACAGTAACTATCCATTCTGAATAACAAACATCTGACTTAAATATCACTAGACAAATTTTCTTTGCTTGCTAGTGAACCTTTATCTTTTAACGATGATTAACGCTTCCTAACCCAAAAGGTTTTTACTGATATTCCACTAAACAAACTGCTCTACTTTCTCTACTGAGAAACGTTTTCTTTTATATTCTGACCTGAAAATATGTTTTCCTCTCTTTCCACCTGTCTGCCAACTCTGCTTGTTTCCTACCTGTCTGCCTGATGGCATGTCTGTCGGCATCGTCTATGTGGGTGGTCATTTAATGACAGACTGTGGCCCTTCATCTTTCTGAGGGCGAGAGGGCAGATTGAATTAGAGCTTTAGAGCATCTCTGATTAGACAGGGAGCCGTTTGTGTTTGGACAAATCCATCAGCAAGGGGTGTTAAAGTGATATTTCTCTGGTACAACAGTTTCCAAACACATGACAAGACTACTGGGCAGTAAACAACTGATGTGTTTTCATACAGTTTGAGCTGAAAACAGGGTAGAATAGGTTTGGATTACTCTTAATTCATAACACTGAAGTCAGTGTGTTAACAATATGGATTTCAGAGAACTGATGAAAAAACTGAACCATTTCCTAAATCCTAGTGACTCCGGTATAATTAGTATTAACAGTACTTTTGGAGATGGGTTTAAGTGTACTACTGCTTTTTACTGTAAAATTAGGGTTATGTAAACTACCATGTGAGACTTTATTGACTTCTTGTATTTTAAAGTGCCAATTTGCCCAAATTCTAAGTAAAACCGAGTGGTATCTAACCATGAAGATTGTACCGGTTGTACGGTAGTTCACTAGGTTTTGAGACATCTAACCCTGGCCCGATCCCTACCCTACTTTGCGACAAGTGACCTTAACCATCTTAACCGAGATGTTAACATGAACAACTGGTTAAGGAGCACAGTAAGAATAGGATGAATCAGGAGCAGGCAAAGTCAAGGTGACGGAAGGTGTAGAGTTTACCTCAGAGGTTCAGCGTCACTTTTGAATAGAGTCTCTGTGTTTCTAGGCTTTTGGGTGTCTGTTGAGACACTGGAGGCCTGGTGCAGCTGGCCAGCTCAGCCTCAGAAGTACAAGGCACTTGAAGCTTTGGAGTGCAAGGAGGAACAGCAGCAACAGTTCCTGTTCTTCCTACAAGGGGCCTTTACTCCTTGATGGCTCCCAGAGTAGGTGAGATTTGTCTCCCAGCACGGGAACTGACTGAGACTGATCAGTGAAGAAATAGGTTTAGGCCTGGAACAGTCAAAACCAGTGGCACGAGAATTTACGGCAGACAAACAGGGGAACCAAAGAACAACTGGGAGTCTCTAGTATCAATGTGGGAGGAGAAGAAAAAGAACAGGTTGCACTGGCTCTGGCATATTGTCACTTAAAAATAGCTGTATCTTATGTATGGAAAATACCTAGAATTTACCAGTTGAACTCCGAGCGGATAAATCTGACCGTAGGTTTTTATCAAACTAGTCTCAAGTCTCAGCTATGTGCTGGCATTCTAAAAGGCAGTTCACGCCACTCGTCAACTCGGAGAAATTAGTGTGTTGAGTCCATTTCGGCCTGATCATACTGGTGAAGTTTCAGGAAATTGAGGGAGTATTTCTTCCGTAAGAACTAGTTCCAAGGAAAACTGTTGTTTCACACACGATATTCCTAGGTGGCATCGTTTTCCTTTTTCAAATTCCAGGCCCAGGCCAAAGTCATCTCAATATGTTTGTTCTAAGCCTTACTAAGCAAAGAGATGGTGACCAGTATCTAAACCAGCTCTTGCACATCTTCACCATTCCTGCATGTCACTTACACGGGAACAAACAAAGGAGTAAAGGGTTAAAAAAAAACAACTTCACAGAAAATCCTTAAGTGCTCAGTAGAAGTGACAGTGTGTGAAATGAGACATTTTTCACAAAACAAAATGAGAGACTGCTTTGAAGCCTGGCAGACAGCTTGCGGGCACATGCCCCCCTGATAGCGTAGACACCCACAAATCCCCAGCGGTGCCACCCTGCCACCCTGGTGCCACACAGAGACTTGAAACGTTAAATTAGAGTCAGTTGGGATGGCGGATTTGGATGCAGAATCAGGGTGGGCTCATTGGTGTGGCTGGATATGTTGGTGAAATGTGGTTATGTGTGGGTATAAAGTATTTATTTTAGTGATAACAGTGTGTGTGTGTGTGTGTATGTGTGTGTGTGTGGGGTCAGTTTTTGCGTGTGTGTTGGAAACAGGTCTAGTCTGTATGTCCAATCATGTTATCCACTGATTAAATGTGACTACTCAGCCGACTGAGAACTAAACAAACTGTCATGTTTAGTCACAGTATATTTTACTACAGCGTAAACAAACACCCGTATGTCCCCAGTCTGCTTTACCGGTTGCATTTTAGTAAAATGTAATGAGTGTACAGATTTTCAAATATTAATCAACGACGGAAAATCAAGTCACACACAGAAATCAAGAATTTGTATATGTCATTGGAAATTTAGCTTCTCAGTTTTGGTTTTATTCTTTGTTGTCCCCCAGAAGTTGAAACTACGTGGGTGTATTTTGGGCTCTTTTCCAAGAGGTCAGGCAAAATATGAAAAAAAAGAAAAAAAAAACTGAACAATTTCCTAAATCCTAGTGACTCCGGTATAATTAGTATTAACAGTACTTTTGGAGATGGCTTTAAATGTACTACGGCTTTTTACTGTATAATTAGGGTAATGTAAACTACCATGTGAGACTTTATTGACTTCTTGTATTTTAAAGTGCCAATTTGCCCAAATTCTAGGTAAAACTGAGTGGTATCTAACCATGAAGATTGTACCGGTTGTATGGTAGTTCACTAGGTTTTGAGACATCTAACCCTTTCCCGATCCCTACCCTACTTTGCGACAAGTGACCTTAGTGGTCAACTCAGCGACAGTCTGGAAGTTGCTTCTAAAATTGGATCAGAAACCAGGAGTTTGTTGGCAGAAACAGTGAAATAGGAACAGGCAGGATTTTTAAGGTGGCATTAGGCAGAGGAACAGCCACACTATATCAGGTGGGACGTTGGCAGACCTGGCCAGGAACAGGTAAAGGTGGGCTGTAAATGGAACTGGGAAAATCTGGACCACAGGAGCCATGGGTGAGGACTCAGGAACACAGCAAACATCATTTGAGGTTTGCAGGTTAACCCAAAATGTTAACATGAACTAACACAAAAACTCTAATCTGGGTACATAAGACAGCAGACACATCACCATAACACTCTCTTTGTTCTGATGGCTGCATTAAAACCTGTATATTTAGCCAAGCCCATGTATAAAATGTATAAATTGTGGTGTATGGATGTCTGCTTTAAGCAGTATACTATAATAAGTTGTAGGATTGTCAGGTCACTACTTCTTAAAAGCATAACTGAAATTTTTAATTTCCACAATGTTTTACAATAGTTTTACATTGTTGTGCACTTTACCGGAGGTAGTAAGACATGAAGGGGAGTTTACTGATCACCGTAAAAAAACACATTTTATGCTGCCGGTCATTTGTCAGTTTCTCACTAACTTCCTGACAGACAGGAGGAAGGATGTGAGGCAGTGATCGTCCACCAGGGCAGAGTACACTGCCCTGTCCCCTATACTGTCTGTATACAAATTACAGCATCTCCTCGAGCTCCTTCTTCCATGAGAAAGTCATTCATTGAGACGGTCCTCACTCGCAGGACGGGAGAAACAGGTGTGCTGTCACCTGTTAATTCTGAGGAGCATAATGGAGGAGCCACGGAACTCTTATCCTGTCAGTGTGAGGTTAACGAGGTCAAAGACGGTTGGATCACGCAGTGTGGAAACGACAGCTGACAGTGAAAGGAGAGGCAGATTCCAAAGTTTGAATTGTAAGAATTGATTGGATTGTGGAGATGATGGCAGAGATTGAAAGGCAACAGACCCCCCAGACAGTTCATGATGGTAAAGGAAGCGAACGAAAGGAGGAGGAGCCAGGAAAGAGCTATGGGAAATATAAAGTGTCTCCCTGATTTAATCTGTACTTATGTTTATTTAGCTTATTGCGGAGACATGGGATATATTAGGAAACAAGTGAACAGTGGTTCCTGAACCTAATGGAAAAAATGGTTCAGTAATTGTAAAAGTGTAAGGATGTGAGACTTCAACAAAAGCCAGTTTCTGATGGTTACCAACTGGATGAGAACACTTCTCCAGGGGTCAGTGCCTAGCGAATGACGCTTATAAGGGGGAAGTGAAACAAATCCTGGGCTGATGTTACAGAAGAGGTGCTGTAGCAAAAACTCCATAAAAATGTTTCTCTGGCTGTGATCAATAGGTGTCAAAGTTTTTTCCCTATCACCTCCCTTTTATTGATTTACATTGAAAACATACTTTATGCCAATACTGTAACATTTTGAGTACCTTGCATGTCATACATCCAAAATGAACATTTTTACAACAAAACCTTGGCAATTTTTTTTAATTTTTCTGTTTGTTTGTTTTTTAATTACAGCTATTTCAAGGGACTGTGAATATCGGATGATCTGCTTAAATTGTTGCCAAAATGGCAATTTTTGATTGATTTTTTATTTATTTTTTTCAGTTTGTCTTTTGTTAGGTAGAGTAACTGCTACAGAGGACATTGGAGCCCATTTAATTCTCCCCCTGACTTAACTTGTGAATACCTAAAGAAAACACCTTAAACACACACACACACACACACACACACACACACACACACACACAATAAAGAGTCACACAGAAACACCGTCCTGATGTGTGTTTTTTTTTTTTTATGAAGAAATTCCAACACAAGGCGAGTGGGGCAGGAGAAGGACGAAGGAAAAACATGTTGGAATTTCTTCTCTTCTCAGATCTTCAGGGTTTCTCAGCAGCAATTACACAGAAGTGTTACCAGATGCTTCTCACCATTGTCGAACCAAAAAAACACGTATCTGCACAAAGTCAGTCTGTCTTCCAGAATCGGGAAAAGGAAATGCTTTTTTTGCTTAAGAAAAATTCACGCCAATGCAGTTTTGAATTTTTTTTTCTTTTTTTTTTCGCAAAATACCTTGGAGTTGATGAGGCTCACTCTGTGCATAAACCAACAGCTGAACATTCATTCTGGTGAAGAAATGCGAGTTTTTTCTTCTAAACAGCAGCATTTGGTTCCTGCAATCTTATCTTCTCCTTGAGCCTTGACTCCTAGCTCTCTCCAATTAGTAAGAAAAACACACTTCCATGTGCATACACACAGATGCTCTTCACACACATCTTTGCTCACACATGCACATATTCAAGCTGTATATTTTCTGTTTGTATCCTGAGTGTACACATGCATTAATGTACATAAGTACACAGTTATACTTGCAGTCACACGCACAAACACACACACACACATGTAATTAACCATGCAAAACCACATACAAACACTATACTGCAATGAGGACTTAAATCATTTTCACTGTGTTTGCCGACAGTGTTTAACTTTTACTTTGGTCAAAAAACAAGTAAATTGATTTAGAAATTCTCCAAAGGTTGAGTCAGAGGCGTCTCAATCAAAGCTTAATTAAAGAGCTTTTGCGCGGAAGCAATAATTATTAAAGTTAACACATAAAGACCCCCGGAGACATTCATGGACAGCGTAAAGCACCTGATGTGCTATTACAAGTAGGTGTTGCCATTTTGTTACAATACAACAATAAATCACATTACATTCACAGTCTAGCTTGAATTTTCTTTATTTCAAAATTCAAGCAAGTAGGACAAGTTGCTTTAGTTTCTGTAATTTTACTGCTGCCTTGACACTAAAATAGTTGGAGCCCCCGGCCTGGGGTGAGTTTTTGGTCATGATTTCAGTTCATTTATTAGGTTCAATGGGTTTTATCATGTCTGGCTTCATTGGTCTGCATATATTCATCAACATGCTGTACCATTATTTTGGTCTTTAAGTCCTCTGTGAGCTGAGTGCTGAATAGCTGAAGAACACGCTTCACATGTGAAAGTGCCACACAGGATTTCACAGAGGGAGACTGAGGATGTAAAGCTTCATTCACAGGCTCCAGGGCATCGACGTCCTGCCGTGCTGGCAACAGGTGTCAGGTATTTTTGTCTGCAGCCTGGACTTTAGCAATGGCTCTTTGTTGTTCCAGTACTCTTGCCACCATCTTCTGGGAGGAGCCCGACTTGGTTGGTGAGTCGAAAACAAGGTGTTGTCTAGGGAGAGAAAATGCTCCAGTTCTTATTTTTAGATAATGACAAAAACATAATCATAAACACTGTATTTTATTTCTGCTAATAGAGTTTTGTAACTCTTACAAACTCCACCCTTAAGAGGTGGGATGGAAAATTGTCCTGTGGTCTGACAAGTCAATGAGGCTGTGTCATTTGGGCTACAGATGAGAGCAATAGTCTTATCTATAACCTTTATTTGAAAATGGGAAAATAAAATAGGAAATGCGAATATACGCACTTTATAAATATTTTTAAATTGAGTAAAACATTGAGCAACAGCTGACAGATTTTCCACCACGTCATCTTCAGCATAGAAATGATGACCATGACGCAGACGAAGAAATTAATTTTGGTCTTTTAGCTTTTTTATTGGCCAAAACATAAACCAGCATGTACATTAAATGCCACTTTACTGCTATGGTTCCAATGTCTATGCTAAGATAATCTAAGTTAACCTGCTGCTGGCTATAGCTGTTTACACACAGTAATTGTACCAAGCAAATGGAGAACAGCGTTCAGTTTGCATGGAGCTGGAAACTAAATACCTTGTGTGGGCACATGCTGGGATTATGGGTATTTTTGGTTATGTGGTTAGGCTCAGTTTTCTGAAACGGTCACATTAGGATTTCAGTGAAGAGCAGAAATGCATCCACACACACACACACACACACACACATAGAAATGCATACTTTTGCATACTCTAAGCATGCATGCACAGCTCACACACTCATTCATGCGCCCACAGAGAAGCTGCCTATGCTCTCGGTTTCTCCTGCTGTCTCGAGGGAGAAGGTAATTGCTGCGGAAGCTGAGCTACTGAGCACCAGTCATCTCGTTGGTTGATAGGGATCAGTGTGGAGTCTAGAACTCTTCACAACTTCTCTGCCTTTCTCGGCTCTGATTCTGTATTACTGTACCTGTGACTTAGCCCCCCCACCGACTATGTTTTTGTTTACCTCAGTGTCCGACTGATCTCAGAAATCCCCTGTGGTTCTTTCTCTGATTTCCTTTCAGTCTCACTCCTTTTTCCTTTAATATATGTACTTTTACAGTATGAAGCAGATTCATAAATTCAAAATGCACGTTTCTCCCTCAAGGTGCAACTTTGTATTCAGTGCCTTTCTGCGCAATGGCTAAATCCATAATTTGTGCATTGGCTCTGCAAAATACTCATCTGGTCCATGTTTTTTCACAACTGAAGTGCTTGTTAATAGTTTCGACAGAATGATTAAATAAATACACAAATGAGTAATCACTAATTATATATTTACCCTAAGTTAGAGAGTCTGGTTAAAACTCTGCATTACACATTTACTTTAAAATCAATCATTTGAAACAGCGCCTGATCCAGAAATGAGCAAATATCTTAGATAGTTAAAGGCTAAAGATAGGAGGAGAACAGGAACTAAAACTTTTTTCTTAGGGACTTCGTAACCTGTTAACAGTGTATTTTAACAAGTGTATCAAGAGACAACCAGAATAATTTTTAAATTGTTGCAACTTTTAATATATTTCTGCATCAGGAGCCGATGTTCTCATGTCTCCAGATAGTCGTTTTTTGGTATTACTGTAATTTGACGGTGTCCAACTCCAGAACATATAAATATTTCAGCATCCAGCCCATCATCCGATTCACACACAACAACATCATTTGGTGCCAATCCATTAAGGACTGCAGACTGGTGTTTATTTAGCAAAAAATAAACCCTAAACTGTTAAATGGGCTGGCATGACATTTTTTTAAGTCATTCATGGTTTTCTTTCTTGTAGAGAAAGTGTGATGTGTTTGGATTTTATTAGAAGATATTCATGGTTCCCAGGTGCTTATATTTTATATAAACAGATGATTATTCATATTTATTAAACACCTACAGTCAACTGAGATACATTTAGCATCCACAAGATGGATTTTGTAGAGCCATTAATTTTCCCCATAAGGAGAAATCCCAGTGCCTGGCAATGACTGACTGCAAAGTTCTATTGTGGTTAATAATTTAATAAAGTCCTCCATTTGTGTATCTGCTTTATTTGTTCTGTGATGCCACCACAAGGGTCTGGTTTGGCTTTTTGCCTTTATTTGACAGCAAAGATGCTGAGAGGAAACATGAGGGGATGAAATAGGCAACGTGAAATGCACCAACCTCGATATAACGAAACTAGTTTGCACGTGACAAGATAATTTCCCCTGATAATTAGATAATGTGTTAAAATCCAAATGACTGTCTGTGTAATAAAAATATGATTTTGCTGTGGTTCAACAGTGAAACTCTGCTGTTCGATTTTCCACATAATTGTGTTAATGCTTTACCATAATGGTTCAGTTATAAGATTACTTTGATAAATGATGCTCCCCTGACATTTTTCGTCTGTCTTATTCTGAACTGCTAGAGTTTGATACTTTGGTTTGCCAATGAGCAATGGTCAGTACCAGTGTCGTCCTGTCAGAGGATGTGTAGCTGTGCTGGAGCACCCAGAGATGACAGGCTGACACTTTTGTTCCCTCTAAGAGAGGGGAGTATGTGACCATTTGTGCATCAGCAGTCCCCAAACTTTTTCCAACTAGAGATAAATGAGTTGTCTGATTAAAAAATTGTCCGATTAAAGGAAGGACATTTTTAATCTTATAACTTAATCACTATTGTAAAACATTAACACAATCATGCAGAAAAAAAACAATTTATATATGTACATTGTCTGCTTCTGTACAACCCAACATTAATAATTTAATATTGATGTTAAAACAAACTTGAAGACCAAAAGCAAATCGAATCCATCAAATGTTTTTATAGAGAAATAGTAAACAATTCACCATAAAACCATTACACTTGGCTCTGTCTGATTTCTTCTACTACAGCAAACGTCTTGTGTGCTGCTGTACACTGAGCCACAGCCTCACAGAGCCACCAGCATGTTTTGCTGTGATTTATGTTGATTTCTTTGTTTTTTTTTTCCCTCCTAAACAGTCAGCGGACTTTCTTGGATAGTGTCTAAAGTAGTTTCCCCTGTTGAGTTTTGAGTGACGTCCTCTTGCTGCATGCAAACAAAGTTTCACCACCTCCACCCAAAAGCCACCTGCTCCGATCTGATCAGATCAGGGTCCTGCACTGGGGAATTTCGAGCATGTGCTTCCTGTTCAGTTGTCAGTTGTTCAGTCATTGATGTGCTTCAAAGATCAAAGTTCTTCCTCCATGGCATTTAGATCCCTAGAGTACTTTACCAAAAGCAAATTTTCAAAATCTGTCTTTCTCTGTTAATACATTAATCAGTTTTCTTTCCCATTTGAGTCCAGAGACTACATTGTCAGGACCAGCAGATTCCTGTTAAGCCTGGCTTGGAACAGTGATATCAAGTTTGAGTTTAACACTCAGAGTGCAAGAATTTAATGGTTACAATAGTTACAATATTAAAATGGACTGTTAAACCCATTAAACCCTAATAGTGAAGATAGAATTAAAGAGTTTTCAATCTGCATTTCTAACAAAATTACTTTTTTCTACTGAGCAGCAATAATTTCTTTTGTCTGTTACGCATGAACGAGTTCTGATATAAACGGCTGCTGATTCATTTCTGAAGCTGTTTGGGGCAGTTTTATCTCTGAGAGTCAAGTCAAACTGAGAGGCAAATTTGAAAAATGAAGAAAAAAAGGGGAGAGAGAAAAACATTACTCAAAGAAAGACCAAGGAGAAGAAGACAGAGATCAAAATTGTAGAAAAACTTCTCTGATGCCACAGTGAAAATAGTGACTCAGCTCTAGAACCTTGTGAGAAATCACTCATGCGACTGATTTTTGTATTCTAGGGAGTTTTGTGTCAATATTGTATATGTTTTTAATAGGTATTTTCCATTGTTGGCAAATATTTTTATTATCGATACAAATGTGTATGTATATGATACATATACAGGTTTTGCAGTGAGGCCAAAAGTCAGGTGGAGATGAACTGTGAAAAGCGACCACCATGCTTCATGGAATTATAATGCTCACGATCAGTTATGGCTATGAATGACATCATAGCCATAACTGATCCACATAGATTTAATTGATTCAAGAGGAATCCAAATCCACAATAATATTTTCATCATGTCACGCTGACAAATACCAATTATATTATGCTTACATAGACCAAAACAACATACTGTAATGCAAGTGATTTATACAGAAACTTTACTGTTTAAACAAAGTTTGTTTGCCTTCACATTTTATTTTCTTACATTTTTCAAACCACACTGGTCCCAGCAACTTTTATCCTCAACTAAAATGCCCAAAGATTAAAAATTTAATTAAGGGAAACTAATATAAATTAGTATTCATGAAAAAAAGGTCCATGAAAAAAAACACTTAATGGAAACTAATAAAACCACCAACTAACTAAAACTATTATCATATGACAGCTGGGAAAGGCTCCAACCACCCACAACCCTGAATAGGACACATTGTTACAGATAATGGATGAATGGATGGAACTAACTAAAGTTAAACAAAAATTTGCATTGATCCAAAAGGTTGATGAACACTTGATGAATCCAAAACTACCATTTACATAAACATGTGTCTCTGGGCACAGACAGTAGAAGATCCTTCCTTCCTTTCTGTTAGGTAGTTTTGTGTCTTTGTAGTCAGGTTGCATCTACTTTTGGATCATGTCATTCACCATTTTTGTGTCATTTTGCATCTTCTCCTGGTTACTGTGTATCTCTACTGTATCATGTTGTAAAAGTGATAAACATTAAACACATACTGACCTCTTAAGTCTCTAGACCTGTGCCCAGTTGGACTGTTGAGTAATCCATCTATGACTATTCGATCTTTAGTTTACTAGGCCTTCCACTCAGTTTACCAACCTAAGTACACTGGGTTCAGAATAGACAGCCCACTCTCAGTCCTGAGGCATTAAAAAGCATTGCATTGCACAAAGCCTTCTATGTTAAATGCTGATATTTAAGGTACCCGTTCACGATGGTATCTGACGCTCTCAGCTTTCAGTGTAGTCAATTAGAAACCCTGGTGCGTAGGTATTTGACGCCTAAATGATGAAGCAATGATGACGTAAAATCAGAGAAAAATTCTCACAAAACACAAAACATTTCCATTGGAGTCCGGGGTTCGACTCCCTAACTGTTGTTGTTCGTTAATGTAACGTTGCCCTGAAGTTGTTTTCCTAACCCTCGTGTAGTTTCTTTGTGTATACAAAGGGGTTCTTGCGGTGTCATAACTTTACGCACCTGGAACGTCCAATAGTAAGACAGTAAGTGCACACAGTTAGTCCCAGGCTGTCAAATAGTGATGCTCCTGGACAGTCCAATACTAATGCTAACGAGTACCTGTGGGGTCAATATGATTCTCCAAAGGATGTACAAAGCAGCACAGTTTAACGCCTCAGTAGGCGTCAACATCTGAGGCTGTGGGATGAGAACATTTTTGGAATAGAAAGACAAACAAGAAACCAAAGCAAAGTTCTTAAATATACCCAAATGCTAGGAGCTGGAGCTGAAGGGGGAGTAAAGATTTTTTTGTTACTATTTCTCTGCAAGATTGTCTCTACAAGTAATCACTTTCCCAGAATACGCAACCATTTGATCCACTGTGAACATCAAATTTTGGTCAATGCATCTTTAATAAGCGATGCATAAAAAGCACTTAGATTGTGGTGTGGGGCCCCACGTGGACACAAATCCGGAGCCGATCACCCCCGGCTGGGTTCATGTCCAAATCACACCACTCGGTTAAAAAAAAGTAAAATCAACACCAAGAGGCAAATTAAAGGACACCTTTCTCACTAATAATATCCATTTGGTGAATTCCACAGTAACAGTGTCACTACATTTGGTTGCATGTGTGGTGCAATTAAGATGTTTGAAATAATTACATATTACTGATTCATTTTTAAATTTTCCCTTGCTTGTACTGCCTCTCTTTTATGTGGTCGTCATGCCCCACGGTCACACTGGAGAACTTTTGTCCTTTCATCCACTCTACGTTGCTGTAACTCACTGTAAACTGTCATCTTCAGCGCAGCATCTGGGTGGTTTGAGAGGGTGCGGCATAAACAAACTTTTCTAGAAGGACCCGGTTTGATTTGATTGCCTCCACGGTGGGACGATGACTGCACGGGGGCGGACAGCATGTTTGGAGTTTCTGAGCAAATTGAAGAGAGGGTTAGGTGAAGCCACACTAACAACAGAGCTACTGACAGATACCAACATTTATACAGATGAAACCACACACACACACACAAATGGATGCACATGTAAGTTGCATTAGAGAGATGTTACATTTACACAGTCTGATACACATATCCACAAAAAGGCATGGTATACATTTACAACACAGGAAGGGAAGGATTCCAACATTTACACAGAAGAAAATAAATGCAAACACACACACATACACACACACATACAGATGGTGGCAGCAGGGCAGACCCCCTAGTCTGTCCACATATGGCTGCAATTGACCAGTAGGGTGGGTGGATAAATGGCAGCCGACCAACGAGTGGTATAATTATCTGACCAGCCTCTTTATGTAGCCCTAAATAGCAGTCTTGTTTGCACTAAAAATAAACTGTCATTTCATCCTGCCAACATTTGACCCCTGACATCTGCCCCCAGGCCAGAAAGGACAGAGGTCGGCCATCTTGGACTTGCCACTAAAAATAGCAGCGGAACCTTGATGTCTCCACACTTGAACCTGAACATTTTTTTTTTTTGGGGTGCTTTTGTGTTTCTTTTTGGTTTAAACCAAATATTATAATGATTTTGAAAATGTGTCACGACTCCTCACGCATCAACGTAATACAAAAGTGAAACAAAACCCAATGCTTTAGAGTTAGTTACTGTATAGCTCTATACTTCTAGGACTGCTAGGATGACAACACAGTCAACTGAATGGCTATTCATTTGCACATGCTATTTTGTTTTGAAGCTGCAGATTGCGGTGGAGTGATAGGGACATTAAAATAATTTAGCTTTCTTGAATTTGTCTATGAAATCCAAATGAAAATTATCCAGTGGACTTTTATGACAGCTGAGACGTCTTTCACTGTGACAGAGTACCTTAAGAGACTAAGACGTTTTTGGACTCTCACCAATGTTCCCCTTTGGAAAAGGAAAACTGTGTAGCAAAGTGAAGACAACAGTCTTGCAACATATAGACCACTGATGACTGCTTCCAACATTAACTAACAAATATTAACTCATGTATTTAGTCAATCTGCTATTTGCAATAATAGCTAATATATCATTTTTTGTGCTCAATTTGCTCCAACTCAAGCCTTAGAAATGATTGAAGGACAAGAAAATATATTTCTTAAGCTTTCTGAGCCTCAGACTTATGAACTATTAACCATAAATTAAATATATTGCTTTGCCAAGTTAGCACTGCCCACTGTACAGACCTTCAGGTTTATGAAAATGAAGTCCATCTTAAAAACAGTAAAATACATTGATCGGGCATAAGATTATGAACCCCTGTGTAATGTAATGCAATACAATATGGTCCAATAAGGTTATAATTTTCTCTGTTTCTAAGTTGAAACTGTGAAAAAGGTGATAATTCTACATGATTATAATTGAGCTCATAGTGGGTAGTCATGCTCAGTCATACTGAAGTTCATTATATTTAGAGGTGGTTGTAATGTTTTGGCCACCTCATTCATTTTGAATAGGGTGGCCAAAACTAATTGTTCCCATATAATAGGATCATGTATAATACACTTGAAGTAGTGTTTAAATAGAGAAACTTAAAGTAGTGAAATCAAGTGCACCTCAACATCTCAATCGAAATCCCAAACACACTCTCCAAAACCAGATCACCACCTGTTAACTCCACAAACACCTTCCTTCTCTTTGGCTCACACACACACACACACACACACACACACACACAAACAGAGAAAAGAGTTAATGACCCCAACCTCTGATTATGATAGCCTGCAGCGTTCACCTGCAGCTATTCCTCACACACACACGCACACACACACACGGACACACACGTGCACCCGCTGCAAAGACCCAGATGACCCCTGACCCCGGCAATAGCTAACAGGGCCAGATGTGGAGGTATAACTCTTTGCGGTGCACCCACATACACAGAAATAAACGCAGTGTAATATTTATTTATTTCTTGTATAAGTTTACAAGAAATAAATACAGTGGTTTTTAAGCATTTTTACAGAATACATACAAAATGAAAAAAAAACATTAAAATTTAATATTTGCATTTAGTATTAAATCTATTTAGCCTATGTAGGATGGAAAATCAAATCAGGTAATGCATTATAACACTGACGTCTCAGATAACCACTTGATAACCACTATAACCTTTGAAGAGATCCTGATTTTTCTGGATCTTGCAGGAGTTATGAAATTAAGAACTAAATTAACTTGAAATGCGGAAAGTCTTCAATCATGTGAAATCAAACACAAAGTGTCTTGTTGCCATAGATACAGAAAGTCACACTGTCATCTTGGACACTGTCGTGTTTCCATTTGGAACCTTCACTTGGTCAAACTATCAATTAACAGTTCAGTTTTATACCTTTAACTGTACAAAGTTAAACTGATTGCCTCTAATAATGAAGAAAACGTGAAAACCTGCTGATTTTCTGGCAAGTTCTTAAGTTTCTGCCTCAGAATATACAACCCACATGAGCCTTTTTGACTAAGTACAATGAATTAATCACAATTGTGTTTTGAAATATCGGAAGTACTGATAACTTTCAGTAAATTACTGTGATATTGAAGAACAAAACCTGAAGATTCTCAGGCCAGTTCAAGTGTTCCCACTCTCACATCCCTATTCTATTATCCATTATCTCATAATTACAAGCTCAATATCTAAACATTATGAGTAAAATTACCAGATAAAGTCTCCAATGATTTTTTTTCTTTGGTGAATGTAATATACTTGCATACAATACATTTCCAAGCTAAACTTTTTTCACTTCTGTCAGACTTTATATTGAGAATCTTCACCATTGTCCTTTATTTTATGTCTTATTTTAAAAGACAGAAACAAACTAACTGCATTTTTAAGAGTTTTTCCAAGATTGTAGAAATGGAACAAAAAAATCTGAGCAGATTCTGTGAGTAGTGAAGAATCAGGGAATCATTTCGCAGTTTAATCTCACCTGAGCACATTCTTGTAAAGTTATGTGCACTGCTGCCATCAGTGCATCGAACCTGATCACAGGTTTGTAGAAGATATGGTTACTCTCACACTCATTCACTTTTTTAACTCATTATAAATAGATCACATTGGCTGGTTTCTTTTAATTAGAAATATAAGTATAAATATAAGTTAAGTTGCTCTAAAGTAATTGCTTCAAGTGGAATAAATAACGTTGTAATGTGGTGTATTGTATTGTGTTGTATAATGACTTAATAGTTTCCTCTTAAACCCAGAAGTGTCTCCAAATTGTAACATCTTGTGTAAATCTTCACAGGGAAAAACTTAAACCTGCATTACTTAATTTTTACAAGCTGAAATCATATTGGTCTAATTCCATAAGTTCAGTCACTAACTCGCCTGCCTGCTGTTTGGTAATGGGCAGGTGTATCGCTGGGCTGTGAAGTTTGAAATAACTGAAATAGCTAAAAAAGGGGAAAAACTGATTGAACAAAATTGGGTGTTAATACTCTCTTGGTTGCGCACGACAGAAAACAGACACATCATTTTTTAATTTACTGTGAATATAAAAGTAATGCGCTTCAGTTTTAAAAGAAAATTCTAGTCTAAATACTGACACTCGTTCTTCTGTCATACCATTCCACTAAATAATATGATTCTTTGTTCCAAAACAGTTCATTTAAAAAAAAAAAGCCGATATTTGTGCTGAAAATGAACTCATTAAGCATTAAGCTTTTGCAGTTGCACAATTGACTTTCGCTGTACAAAGTTATGGCAATTCATTGTATAGACAAAGATCAGTCCTCAGAAGGGGCAATTCATGTTCGGTTTTGGTGTCAAAAACATATGATTTCTTTTGAAAATGACCAACGTTATCGCTTACCATTGAAAATACCATCTTACCTGCTGTGAAGTAAATCCTAATCATTTACTGCTTGGTCTTTTCATTTACACTTTGGGAATCACAGTCTATCAAAGCAGTATGTTGATGTACAGTATTATATATCTAATGGTGCAGGTTTGACATTCTAAAAGAAACTTGTCAAAGTCAAAATAGACAACATATATGTAAAAGAGTCCAAGAAAAATTTCGAGGACAGTCTTTGTGATCATATTTCTTGCCTATGGATAAATATACTGCAGCTGTTTTACTAGCGTATCCTCTGGGTATTAAACAGTTCTTTTTTTCACAAATACACTATGTTCTTTGTATTGATACTTTTGGCATGTGTCTAATCTGTTTTATTTTCTTTGGGGATACTGTTATACATTCCCTTCTGCAGTGCCTGGAGATGGGAATATGGGGTAAAGTACTCTTTCAGCAATGTCACATTTGATCCGATATGACATGAAAATTATTCTTTAAGAATTGCCGCCCAGGCAAAGAGGTCATTACAGTACCGCAACTGTGTTCTAAGGTTAAATAGTTCTCGTATCCCTTCTTTTCTCTCAAGACCATCTCCTGTTTCACATAACCACCCACATCTACACCCAAAATCTCCAGTATGCTCCACATTCTAAACATATACCTTTAAGATGAACCCATTATTGTGCAGTATAATAACTTTTGATGAACTTTTAATAATTTTTACCTTTTTTTTAAAAAACTTTGGGTTATTAGCTTCGAAAACCAGGAGGATAACTCAAGGTCCATTCAGCTTTCAACCTGGCCACATGGTCTGTATCAGCAGATGGAATTTGCAATGCTATTATGGACGTGGATCTGCAGACATTAGGTGTAATCTTTTCTTGTACAGCTCTTCTGGACTTCTTGCGTCTTTTTTCAGGCTAATAAAACTCAGAAAATAGTCGAGTTGGGATTGATTTTAGGGCAGAGTACAAACTGCTGAAGTGGCTGTGAGTGAGACGCTTTAATTTAGCATAAAGCAACATGGCTGTCAAAAAGAAGGGGGACAAATTTAAAAAGACCATGAAAATGTGGGAGACGTTATGGGTTTCAATGCTTCTAATGTTTGCAGGAGACCTCTAAGGCTTAGGTCAGGTCAAGGGTGCGTGTGCATGTGCATAGGCCTATATTACTGTTTTATGGCTACATCACACACCATCACCTCCACATGCATGATTACATTTACATTTAGTCATTTAGCAGACGCTTTTGTCCAAAGCGACTTACAAGTGAGGTACAAGGCAGCAAAAATCCAAGTCAAGGAGAAAACATCAAAGCAAAGTCCTACCAGAAAAGTGTTCACAGTTCACGAGATGCAAGTGTGAGAAAGAGCAGAAAGGAAGTTTTTTTTTTTTTTTTTTAAATAGATTAAATTGAAGAGTTCTGTTTTCAGCAGTTTTTGAAGAGGAGTGAGTTTGCTGAGCGTGCAGAGTTTAGTAGCTCGTTCCACCATCGTGGGATCATTGCGCTAAAAAGTTTTTCTCGGTGTCTTCTGTGCAGTGCTGGGACCACCAGACGTCGTTCGTTGGCAGATCACAGCGGGCAGGAAGGGTTGTAGACTTGAATGAGTGAGTTGAGGTAAGCAGGAGCTCTCGAGTTAACCACCCTGTAAGCAAGAGACAGAGCTTTGAACCTGATGCGAGCAGCTACAGGAAGCCAGTGTAGAGATCTAAAGAGTGGTGTGACATGGGTCTTTTTTGGCTTATTAAAAATGAGGCGAGCTGCTGCGTTTTAGATCATCTGCAAGGGTTTGATTGTGGATATCGGTGACCCCATCAGCAAAGCGTTGCAGTAATCGAGACGAGATATGACCAGCACCTGTACAATGAGCTGGGTTGTATATTCGGTGATGTAGGGTCTGATCTTTCTGATGTTGTAGAGAGCAAATCTGCTGCCCTAGAGACTGAGGAGATGTGGTCCTTAAAGCTCAGTTGGTCGTCGATGATGACCCCAGATTTTTGGTCGATTTAGTGGGGACAATCACTGTAGATCCAATGTTGATGCTGATGCTTTGTTGTGTCGAAGGTCTGGCTGGGAAGACAAAGACTTCGGTCTTGGATAGGTTGAGTTGAAGATTTCTCTCTCTGATCCAGGCTGAGATGTCTGAGAGACAGACAGAAATGCGCGTTGAGACCGTGGAGTCGTCCGGTGGAAAGGACAGGAAGTGTGTCACCAGTGTAGCAGTGATCGGAAAAACCATGTGTATGAATGATGGAACCCAGTAATTCAGTATAAATAGAAAAAAAAGAGGAGCAAGAACTGAGCCCTGCGGCACACCGGTAGAGAGGCTATGAGTGTGAGAAAGATGCCCCCGCAAGGATACCTTGAAGGTTCGTCCCGATAGGTAAGAATGAAGCCAGTCTAGAGCTGATCCAGAGATGCCTAAGTCAGAGAGTGTGGACAAGAGGATCTGATGGTTCACAGTGTCAAAGGCTGACGATAGATCAATTAAGAGAGAAGACTGACCTGTGACAGTCAGGAGTGCCGTCTCTGTGGAGTGACCCCTCTTCAAGCCAGACTGGTTGACATCGAGGTGCGTGATGAGCATGCACATATTATATTACACATGCTAATGCTTATAAACTCTCTAATGTGAACACAACAGGCCAAGCTCATTTTCAATTTTCACACTCTCGTTTGAAATTTTAAATTACAATAATCACCACGGTTCAGCAACAGGAGACAAATATACAGTACTAGCACAGAGACTAGTGGGGTGTGGACAACAGTGCATGCACCCGCACACTTAAGACAAGTGCAGGGAAATTAAAAGGAACCTACACAGTATCCAACCAGACCATAGAAAAGGACTTAAACTACGTAATGTAAAAAAATTGATTAAGACTTTGTTTACACAGTGTTTCCTAGAGTGTCAGCCAGTTAGTCTTTCAAGCACTGGCATTTTACCAATCTGGCTTATCCAAAAGACACATTCCCCTGTTCCTTTTGTGTTTCCTTTGACACAGCATGGCCATTTGGATGATGAGTCTCCTGCAGCATTCACTTGAAACATGGCTGTCAGACTTGGTGTTGTAGCTTGCAGGCGGAGGAGGGCAGGTACCCACAGTTTGGCAAACCGCTGCTGGTGGACTAACATTAGCACCATTTGGGGGATGAAACTTTGGGTTCGGAGCTGGGGCCACAGTGCAGAAACCGACAGAGGCTGAAGTGGCATGTTTATCGCTTTAAGTGTGTTTGCTTTGGAAAGAATCAGATATCAATTTCTTTTTCATTTTGTGAGGATTTCAAATTTTGGCTGGTGAGTACTTTACTGAAATATCTTGTTACTATTGAATAATCGGCCATAGACATTGATGATATTCACAGGCTCAATTTATAACTTTGATGATGTTTCATTTTGGACCCATCGTCAGTCAAACATTTTAATGGCTGTGCCCAAAATCACCCTCTACTCAATCATTCCCTACTCCCTATATAATGTACACTAACTAGTTCACTCATCAGTAAGCAGTCTACTGACATTTCAGACACTTACTAATTGTTGTCATATTGTGTCATCACTAACAGCTGTTTAAGGTGGGATTGTTGGCCGAAAGTAGTGTAAATGCCATGTACGATTGCAGTAGATGCCAGTACTTTTGGTGTCGCATTGTTGGATACGTTGAGGTTACTGCAAAGTGTATAAATTTACACACTCAACATTTGGACACTGCCTCAAAAGTGAACGCAATTTATAGTGATTATTGGACGATTTCGGACACGGTGCTCATAAGTCTCGCACATTGCAACATTAGAAGTAGTGGACGTGACATGGGGCGTTTCTCAATACCGAGTACGCCGAGTGGCCTTGGAAAGTTTATTCTTGGAGTCCAAAATCCTCAGGCAGCAGTGCTATTGGTGACAGCAGCAGCACATTATTGATATTTAGACTGAAAAACAACTTAACAGTAGTTACTATCATAATAATTTCAGTTATTATTTCAAGTGTTACAAAAACGATTTTTTTAAAAAGAAAAAACGGTGATTGTGATAAAGAATAAATTTGTAAGCCTGTATGTTAAAAACAATGCAATTTACAATGCACTACTTAAGTTTTCATTCATGTAACCATTTGCATCCATGCATTTCTATTGATTTGTGTGAATCCAAGATCATTTGTAATATCCAATAAAATATGTGAAATCACCTACAAACTGGCAGCAAGGTATTTTAAAATGCTTTTTGTCTTTTAAAGTGAATAATAGCATATACAAAATGCTACTGACAACAGAGCTAGTTGTAAACTACCACAGCTGACTGAGATATGTCTGTTGTCCCCTGGGATGTCTGTGGACGTTATCCTCAGATCTTCCTAGAAGATCTTAACACTTACAAAAAATTTTTTAAAACTTACAAAAGTCGTGCAAAGCAGTTCTAGAGTAAACTTTTAATCACCTCCAAACTCTCCGCCAAGACTACTGGTTGGCACGCAAGGCACTGTGGGATGTGCAAGTCCACACAAGTCTGCCCCCAAAGCTTCCTCGATAAAACAGGTGGAGCGAGAACACTTCCAGGTATTCGATCTGCGTTGGTTAGATGCAAACTTTGAATTGAAACAGTACTTGGGCTATGACAAATGATGTTTCACAAGTCTGCGAGAACGCAAGTACAGGGAAGATATTGAGAAATGGCTCTGTACACTACTTACTGCCATCACCCCGACAATGTGATGCTCTCCTTTTTAGAGATGAGAAAACTACCATTGTCCAGCTCAAACAGCTGTTAGCTGTGATGCAACGTGACAACGATAGCAGTCCAAAATGTGAATTGACTGCTCACTACATTATATACATTTGTACATTATATGGAGGAGGAAATAGGTTAGTAGAGGGTGATTTTGGACAGAGCCTTATTCTTGTTTGCAGTTGTAAGTTACTAACAGACATTACAAAGTACACACAAAGACTCCTTTGTCTTTTTTTCTCGACTATATTTCCTCCCACACTTTCCTACTTCCTCCTCTCTTTAAACGTGCCCCGTCACCTGCAATCAAACTCAGACATCTAAGGCAGTGATCTCCTAAACGATCTGTTGCCTTTCCTTTCGTTTTTATCGTCATCATTGATGGGGGTCACGTCGCCGGTCCAATTCCCTGCAGCGTGCAGACGATCGGGTCAAAAGGCCCAAAGTTTGGGGACGCAACTCTGACACACTAAAGGACAGATGTACATTCTGTATATACACTCACACACACACACACAGAGGAAGCTGGAAATCTAAAGGAAGCTATGGTCACATACCATTTCCCCTGTTTAGCAATTACCAACCATCCAACTCTGCGCTGAGACTCATTACATCCAAGCCTGGAATGACATTTGGAAATGGTTGAAGTGGGCCCGTTGAGAGCTGCACTTTGTTGTTGTTATTATTATTGTCTGTGCTGAGAGCAGCCCATTAGCACTAACTGTGGTCTTCCCTCTGCTCCTCGCCACCTGCAGGTGTTAGAGAACGAGATCAAACTGTTTCTTTCCTACTGCGGAAAAATTGTTCTGCAATTGTGGAACGCATAAAATATGTAAGATAATTCAATTCAATTCATTAGTTGCGACCAAGTCATCATTTATTTCCAGATGCTTAGTTATTTTGTTATTTATTTAAATTTCATAAAGATTTTTACACAATACCACACAATCTCATTCAGTAAATGCTCTTTACCAGAACGTAATTTCTGGCATCATTCATATAAAACGGATTATAATAGAATTACTTATATCAATCAAAAACATTTTTGTATTTTTCAATTAATAACATCAATTGCAACTTTTTGGTTTAAATATATATTTCTCCACGTTTCCTTTCTTCGTGGTCAATGCAAACCTAAAATGAACATACACAGAGTTACTACCACTCACTACCAAGCTACAGTAGCTACAGAAACAGACTGGATTACTCATCTGTCTAAGAGGATCTTTTCAGTGTGGTTAACGTGAGATTAAACACATGGACCATTTCATGTTTAATTCTTCATTACATGATGGTTTCAGGGCTACAGCTTTAGTAAAAAGATCAGCGATTCTTGGTGGTGGACTTAAAATGCAAGCTGCATTTTAGTCTTTTTTATTTTTTGTTTGGGACAAAGTTCTTTATTTACAATGTAATGTTTCAATTTCACCACTATAAGAGTGTTTTTACTATCCTATAAATTCATGTTGGCTGAGCAATTGTGTGTGTGTGTGTCGCACAGTAAATTAACTAACTAAATACTTGTGCCCTGTGAGTAATTAGCAAATGTATTACATATGAATCACAACATAATCGCTGAGGATTAGGGCTGTGTATCTACATAAATCACCTTTACACCACACACAACTAAAAACTATACACATATACACATTCACGTATACAACACAATATAAAATGTACAACACATTTATCAGTTGATTTTCATGTGTAAAACGGTTGAACATGACACATGAGGATGTACTTTATCTCTTTTTTCCAATTCTACGATGAATCAAAGACCTGCAACACCATTTAAATTTTATTATTCTTTAATCGTGCTTTTTTCTCTAACCTTGGGTTTATTATTTGATTTGCAACTACACATTATTATTTTCTTTTTATTATTGATTAATCTAAAAGAAAAAGGAAGTCTATGACATTAAGAAGGTGGAACTATTTTTGGCTTTATAGGCCATTTATTATTATTTGGCGATCAAAGTAGTTGCACATAATGTTTCAAATTTCTTTATCTAATCTAATATTTTCAGCCATTATGTGTTTTAATGTAAAACCTTAGTCACAGTCACTAAATATATGCAATAAGACACAGCTCTGCAGACTGTGTTTTACAGACACGTTGGATTTAATGACTATTCCAGCTGTTGAACCATTTACTCTGTTCATGCTGACTGGAATAGACTCCTTCTTGTTCACTCTCATCGCTGTAACACGGCAGACCCACATCCTGTGTTTGTCATTGTGCTGACTAAGGAAAGTGTCAAGAAAAAAGTGAATGTTAAATATAAGTATAAGAACTCATCAGCAAACAATTTATAAATCAATTTAAAATAAGTATTTTTTACTTACATGCTCATTTACAGTTTTAGTTTAATTTCCTTTTTCAAACATAGAGTAGAATGAGCCACCTGTCTGGTCCGGAGACAGTGGTCAACACAAATAAAACTCTTTCGTCTGTGTCTTAGGAAAACTAACAGTGTGATCTCTGGATTACTCAGAGTAACACGGTCTGGAAATAGATGCTACAGCCAATTCTCTGAAAACAAAATAAAACTGACAGCACAAACGTGTGAGCAACATGAACAGATAGAGACATATGGGTCGATATCACCAGGCTTTGGTTAAACACAGACAAACTCGGTGTAACCTCAGGAGGGAGGCAGAGGCTTCCAGGTTTCACGGCCTCTTTTATGGAAAGAAAAGTGTCAAAATTTCCCCCCAGCTCTTTCCACTGCTGACATGCTGTGCCAAGAATGACCACAGACACACACACACACACACACTTAGAAAAAAAACAACCGGTGTGTTAAAGCTGAACAATTTCCCAGACACGCAGAATTTAACAAATCTTGTTTGTGAAGACAGTGAGGAGAAGAACCAGGAGAAACAATCAAGATGTTTGCCAATTCATATGAGAACCTGTGTGTGTGTGTGCGTGTGTGTGTGTGTTTAGGTAATGTTTATGTCATTGGAATATACACAGCAGTTCAGTTTTTTTTTTTTTTTTGCCAATACTGTGAGATGATAACTCTATTTAGTTTTTTGGTTTGTTTATTGTTGTATTTTTATGTTTTGTTATCTATTTATTTTTATTATATCACTAGAGAATTCGGGCTTAATCAAACAGTCGAGTCTGGGTCTGTGCCCCATAGGCCCCACTTGTGAAAAAATATGTTAGCCTTTAGCCGGGGAATGGTTTTCAGCTCCACAATGAACCCTGGGTCAGTTACCGTGGTAACCAATGCTGGGTGCTTTCCACTTTGCTAATTACAGTGTGTTTCCTTCCTCCCTGCCCATGTGCCATCACAGATGATACTCGCCTGCATCCGAAATCCTTCTGGAGGTGATGAAAAATGAAGTGAACCTAAAGCTCTTTGAAGGACAAGAACGTCTGCATTTTAAGTAAGGATTGGAAAATCAAATCAATCGTAGACAAAGTTTCTTCACAGCTCCTTGAATCATACAGATCCTTCAGTGTCTGAACTGGACAGCGATCTAATGAATTCATCAGCATTTAATTGTGCAAGTAGAAATCGCTGGTGCTGTTTAATCAGACGGAGAACAATGACTCATCACTTTCAGTGTAACTTTCACGGCAGACTTGGTCATTGTGTGAGAAGACTGTGCATCTTGGAGACACATGCATAAATTGGACAGTCCACCCTTTCAACATCTGGCTAGAATGAATTTCAAATCACCTCTGGAGGTGGTTGGAGCAGTTGGATTTCAGTCCATCTTGAATGCATTTTGGATACATTTACACTTATTTTTTTTATTTTTTTTACACTTTTTTTTCAGCTTACATAGTTCCCCAATGCACCCATGATACAAGTGACTGAGTGTGAAAGAAGTCTTATTTTTCATTCCAACTGAATCTTGGCTCCTTCATGAAAAACATACAGCTACAGTCTTGTCCAACCACACATTTCTATAATATCATCCTGACTCTGAAAAAGACTCTGATACATGTACCAGTACCTGTGCTCTTTCACAAATAACGCGATTCAGATTATTTGCAGCTGCTTTTATTGCACCCAAACATCTGGTTTGTTCCTTCAGCAATAAACTAATTTTTGCCAGGATCTGTTTCAGCCTCAGTCACTGGAGTCTGCATCTGCACCAAAACTTTATTTATAAATGACGTTCATTGCATATTCTTGTGGCAAAATCTCCTCTATTTAAATCTCACTGTGGACGTGTTCCAGGTGAAAAGCTCCAGGGCCGGTGTGGAGGGTAGAAAAACTTTCAGAAACCAACACACCATCTACACAATGTTTTAAACCAGACATTTAAAAACATCTCGAACCTATCCTTTTAATTCAGTGGCAATATTTAGGAATTTACATAAAGTCCAAATATAAATGGAAAGGTTGCATGCTTACAGTGCAGTGTACTGTATATGTGTAATTATTCTTAAACACCCCAAATTATCATCCCACCATCCAACAGCACTTCTGCCATCGAAGTGCTTCCAGAGAGCTGCCAGAACAGGCAACACTGCAAAGTCACATTAAGTCGAGTTAGGTCTTGTGTTTGTTGCCTATACTGCCATTTGTGTGTCATCAGTTGTTGTTTTTAGTATTTTGGGGACTTACTGTATGTGTATTGGCTGCATTATCATATAATTAATAGATTTCACAAGAGGCACCAATTACACCCTGGTAAGCTGACAAGCTATGAGTATTACTGATATACCTGATCATAAGGTGAAAATTGTACTGTAATTCTGGTACTGTGGTTTTTGACCAAACTTTGGCATTTTCGTTATCTTCTGCTGTAATGTTTGTGCAGTACCTATTAGTAACTTTGAGTATACTAGCAGGCCACTCCCATCCTTGCAGAAAACTAATAAAACAAAAATACAGATTTATTAATATCACTTGGATTATTGCTGTAGTGAGTTACACACCAAAAACACACGCACACACAGTTAAACTTGCATTTACCTACCTCAACCTCACACACACACAACATAAAAGCAAAATCAATGAATCAAAGTTTCAATTAGTGTACATTTAAAATACAAAACACACACGCACACACACACACACACGCACACACACAGATCCCTACTGGCCATGAAATCAGCAGACCAGAACTACACTGCTGAGTTGAGATCAGATATAACAGTACAGACTTGATGGGACACACTGATCCTACTGTGTGTGTGTGTGTGTGTGTGTGTGTGCGCGTGTGTGCATGCGGCCCTATGTTTGTGTGTGTTTCGTCTGGGTGGTCAGCCTATCCATTAATGAGTGCAGATGTAAATAACAACCAACTAATGAGGCACAGTAGCCAGGAACCGAAAGTTTATTTGTACATTTACACATCAAAATGATGCCTCAGTTGCAGAAACATTATGTTTACGGTGTGTTTTCATCATATAAATGAAAGAGGAAGGACAAGGTTGAATAACTAAATAAATAAATAAATACAAATTCACAAGCGTTAATGTGCCTTTGAGAAAAATGTGGATCCTCACATACTGCAGATAGGAGTTTTTTGAGCAAGTCTACATGGTGTCCTAAATATTTCACAAATCATAAAGACAAAGTTCTGTTGGCCTCATCAGAACCAGCACCTCCAAGTCTCAGGCCATGGTTCTCCCTGCTTCCTGGTTAATAGTGGACTCCACAGTCCACATTGAGCAGACTCTGCAACCACATGGGGCACAGTACAGGATGCTGGCACATTGAAATGGATTGAGGTGAAAGGCAGTGGAAAGAGATCACACCAAGCAGCTAATTGCTCGTGTACGTCATCTCATGTGGAGCGTATCCGACTGTACTGATTGATACTTTAACACTTAGCTCTGTTGATGGTGAGTTAGAAACTGTTTGAGGCTTATAGTCTGAAACTTTGCTCTGTTAATTACAATACAGATAAAAAAAAGAGACTCTACCAATGAATTAGGTTATTCGTGGAATAACAAATGTAGTTGCTATTAGCGGTAAAATCAAGCATGGTGGTTGCCTAGCATGTCAAAATGTTGCATCTGATTAGAATATGATTAGACTGATTAGAAAATGTTTGGACAGACAGACGTGTAAAGTGCATCCGAGTCAGACCAAGGCCTGTTGTTGTCTTAGTAAATAGTTTTGACAGTTAATCCCACACTCACTGCTTGGTGATTGCAGGTAGTTCTTCCATTTCCCCCAGTGATTACATTTGATGGCCGCCGGCGGATTATTTGGCTCAGTGACTCATTACCAACAGCCTCTGCTGTGGGGTGTGTCACTGTCTTTGCTTTAACATCAGAAATACTGTTTACACCTTGTTGCTTGGGGAAACACACTTAATGTCTTAACTGGCCCATACGGAAGGTGGGATTTTTTTTTTTTTTTTTTTAGATTTTGCAGTAAATGTCTCTATTCATGTAGAAAACTATCGTTGAATTCCTCTATTTAGAACTTTGAATACTTTGTCAATATTTCGAGCAGCACCGCAGCTCAGAAATGTAAAATGTATTTATATCAAAGCCTTATGTACAATTGCTAAAAAGGTCTGAAAATATAATATCACTAGGACCAACTCCATGCAAACAGATCAGGTAAACACGAAGAATGATTGGCATTTATTTCCAACACATGGAAATAAGCTGAGAGATGAAAGAGGTAAAAAAGAGAGAGAAAAATAGAGCTTGAGGGAATAAGAGAGGGAAGGGAATGGCCATCTGTGTCACACTCTCTCTCACTCACCCTGCAAGTGTAAAAAGTTCAATTAAGAGATCAGAGAAAGAGAGCTGGGATTACCGGAGCGATTCTGAGGATTAAGGTGTTCAAACATCACACAACCTGCCGTGGAGAACTTTTCCAGCCCTGCTGTAACACCTTAAAAAGGAACCCGGATCTTGTGTCTTCTAATGTGAATTCTTATTAAATGTCCATGCCAGCTATTAGCATCATGTATCAGCTCACTAAGTGCTCATTAACAAAGGTGAATGTCGGATGGACTGCTTTGCACATAGTCATTCACAGTGAAGCAGCACAAGAGTTTGTAGGACTTTGTGGATGTGAACATTGGTTTATCTATAAATACAAAATGTGACACAGTAAACTGGAAGCATTTTATTTTTGAACGAATCAGGATATGAACTGAAGAAACATTCCATCTCCATATGCATCTGTAAAGAATAAAAGATAAACATCATGTTCCCTCATGTTTGCTTTCATTTCTTTGCGTTTTACTGTTTTACTGCACCACCAACAGCTTATCTTGATACTCGTGCAAAAATAATGGTTGGAAATGTGAATTACACTTTCTTTTGCAGATTCTTTAGAAATGTGTTTATATGCATTATTGGGCTCTTAAGTTAATACACAAATAATAGTTACTTTTTACATTAGTTTCTTTTAGCCCTCTGTTGAATCCATAAAGTAGTCAAATCATTTACAGGCATCATGTTTGCAGTGTCGGTTTTAGAATTTGTCACAAAAGTGTCGTGAAGGTCTTTGTTTGAATTCACCTTTCTTTTTTCACCTTTTTAGTCATTAAAAAGCATTTTACTACTTTTGCTATAGTAAATACGAAAAGTTTTTACGGGAACATTTTGGCTTAATTAATATTTGCATGAGATTAATGGTAAATTGTCTGCACTTATATAGCACTTTTCTACCTAGTGGCACTCAAAGCACTTTACACTGCTTCTTCATTCACCCATTCGCACTCACATTCACACATCAGTGGAGGAGCTGCTATGCAGCTGGCCAACACTCACCGGGAGCAACTAAGTTGGGGTTCAGTGTCTTGCTCAAGGACACTTCGACATGTGACCAGAGGAGCCAGGGATTGACCCAACAACTGTGAGATTGGTGGACAACCGCTCTACCTTCCTGCACCACAGTCGCCCCAACTGATATTTAATGACAAATATCTGGCAGGTTCACAAATACTGAGAGAAATCAGTGATTGCTCTCACAGCAAATAGAATCCATAAAAGGTTCATTCGAACCTAAACCATTTTTACAGTAATAAAGAAGATAAAGCCTTATTTTGTTTCATAATGCCTTCCCCATGTGTAAATACACATACTGTATATTCTAGTCATCATGGCTTTAAGAGGGCCCTTGCTGACCCTTGCTTCTAATGTCATGGCTGATTGATGTATGGTCTGTGCAGCAGCATTGACGAGAGCAGTTGTAGTGGGTTTCCCACCGCATGCATCGTCCTCAATTAAAGAGTGTAGAAATGATAACACGCCATGGGATGGAAAGCAGCTAAATCACTGGCTATCTTGCAAGCAAGTCAACAGACAGGCTTGATCTTGCCTACCCGGTCTCTCCACCCTTTACTTTGATTTAAGAGGTGACTGTGTATTATAAATGTTCTCACGGAAATAATCCTCACACATATATGAACATAAAAAGTTTACATAAACGTGTTTTCTTTCGTAGCTTTTGCATTTACAAAGAATAATATAAGTGGAATTTGTGACCCTTAAAGAAACGCAGATTAGGGGAAAAGTGCCAACTATTGCTGTGACTCTGACCGTGGTCAGTCGCACGTCTCAATACGTGCTGTTACCCAAAGAAACGTTTCCATGTGGAATTGTCCACCTTCTACTTTAGGGTACGAAGCCAACGCAGAACTGGTAACCAACATTTTTACAAACCTGCATGCCAGTTATCTTGGCTGCTAATAAAAAATAAACTGGTGTGGAGTTGTGATAAGACGTATTCCTGCTAATTTGCGTGAAGGGAAACCTTAAAATCCACATTTTATCGGAGGGTGAAAAAGTAATCGTACACAAATGCATACTGTACCCACTGTCAGCTGGCTTATGCTTCTTCCGTGTTCCTACAGGTGCTGTGAACGGAAACAGCAAAAAAATGCCGTGGAAGGCACAGTATGTCCTTAGAACTGTGTAGTCCAAAATGTGCCATGTGTCAGTCCTGTCATCAGCTGCAGCCTCTCGTTACCTCTTTCAACCCTCTGTGTTATCTAGGTAAAAAGTAGGCCAACTCATGAGACCACACGTTTTATTGTATTCCGCTTTTCAGTGCCAACTATGAGCAAAGATAAGCCCTTCGATGAGTTTTGAAATTTTTGAAATCATGCCCCACCCTGCAAAGCGAGAAACTTTTTACAAGCAAAATCATGAATTAACTTGGAGGTTAGTCGTGATTTTCAGTAACAACAACAGCATATGATAACTGATAAATCACACAAGAGATGACATGTTTACTTTATTAACCACAAGCACACTCACAATATCCAAAACCAATGGAGGACCGCAATGAAACTCTGTAAGGACTTGTTACATGTTACTACCCACATAATGCATCCTAATTACTGTAGTGATCACCTCTCTTTGATTTCATTGTGGTGTAAAAATGCGGCACTTCGTCACTTAGACAAATCCCCTTTTTAACACACTGTATTCCTTAACACACTGTAATGCTGGTAGTAACTGGTAAAACAAATCAGTAGTTTTTCTAGGAATCAGGGTTTCGTCATAATTGTTTCTATTATTAGTAGGTCAATCACCATGACAACAACAGCATGGCAAACAGAGGTAACTACAATATCCACCTGCACGAGTGCTTTTTATTGATTATTTCCATGACAGTGTTTTTCAAAAAGACAAGACAATTATAAACAGGTGTGTCTCAGCATGAACACACGCACCCTCGCAGGGTGCTACACGCCTCTTATGTAGCAGACCTTTACTAAGGTGTTCCTCAAAGCCTCACCTATGTTACGTTTCGATAGGGCTAAGCTGCAATGCCTTTAACACATGCTGTACGTTGTCAAAAATACATTCAATCGAAACAGCTTGGAGGCTTCCTGTTTCTCAGCTCCTCTGCTGAAGTGCATGGAAGAGGGATAGATAGATGGATAGGTGATATAGTGAGAGTGATGATTGGATGGATGAAGAGAGGGGGGGAATAGATGGACAGAGGGAGGACAGGGTAGACAGATAGACTTTTTTGAATTACAATGAGATCCCCTTCACAATCTTAGTTGGTGTGTAAATCAACAAAAACACGCACACAACGTTCCAGATGACTAGTGTAGACCCCTCTCATTCAAATACTAATGTTCTCCAGAGCACAGAGAGTGACATTGAATTAACTTCATGTTGTGATCCAGCTTCCTTTGAAGTGATGCTCTCACACATTTGAGACGCAGATGCCTGTCGGCTGATGCCTGACTTGACTGACCCCAGTAATGTTTGGAGGTTGCATCCTAATGGTGTTTTTTTTTTGGAGGATATTTGTGTGGTTGCTTCAGCACAACACCTGTTCTGAAGACACATCGTCTTGTTCCAAACTATATTTAAAAATGACCGACGGGACTGTTTTGCTTAGTGTCATCTCTTGCTCATCGAAACCGTGGTTTGCATGTGCTGAGGTCATTCTCACTACAGTTAGCAGCACTGTAGTCAAATTGCTTTGTGTCTTAAACTTACTTAAACACAAACAAACACATTCCCTCACTTCCTTTGCAGGCAGGAAATGACAGACTTTGTCTTTTCATCACCATAATATTTAAGGACACTCAGCTAGTACAAATGTTCCTTTCTCAGAAATTATTTTTAGAGGTACGTTTTTAATTTGTTTATTGAGAGGGATGCAAAACCTCATACCGATACAATTTTTTATTATTTTACTTACTTTTTTATAAACTCTTTGACCATTTATGTTACTTCTGAGGATGAAGAAACATTTTTTATAGCTGAATCACTTTTATTATTATTTTTTTATTACTTTTCACAGCTCCTCCACTTATCAAAGGTAAACTGTTTCCAGTGAGAATAAAAAGTTATGTCAACTAGAGTCAAACCCTAGTCTCCTTTGAAAAAGCCCTGTGTCTTGTTGTACCATCCACCTCCCTACGAGACTTTCCCTTCATATTTATGTCATTGACTTGGTCGTAAAATATTGAAGCTCCAAGGTTTCTAATTAACTACACTGAAAGCATGTGTCAATCACTGACGTGAGCAGGTACCTTAAGCATTTGCATGTAAAGCAAAGAGACTGGAAAAAGTGGCACTTTCTGATGCCTCGGGAATGAGAACGGGCTGGTTTACTCCGGTTTTCTCCCACAGTCAAAAGATAGTTATAAAGTAGTTGTGATTGTGAATGTAAACGGTCGTCTGTCTGTGAATGTCTCTCTGTGTTGGATAGATTGGAGATCCGTCCAGGCTGTACCCTGCCTCTCACCCAATAACAGCTGGGACAGACTCCCTGAACAGGAAAAGTGGTTAAAGATAATGGATGTATCATGGAACTGCATTCAGGGGTCTTTAGCAGTAACTTTCAGGAGTATCTAGTTGCGGACCTCTCCTGAAAGTTCTCTGCAGCGTCCTGCATATTAATACCAATTTTCCGAGGCCTGAACATTCAATACAATATCCTAGAAATCAGATAATTCTTTCCTCCTTGTCATTAGTAGACCTATCATTTAACTTAGCGTGCATGTTTTACTTTAAGAAAGTAATACCACAGAGCATTAGCAAGTTCTCATCGACTGCCCTAGCGCAATCAGGGACAGCACAGAGATTAGGTCCAATTTGCAGTAAAAGTTGATTAAACAAAAGTACCAGGCTGCAAAACATTTGAGAGCTGGTTGATATTTACTTCCATGAACTTTGCATGTTCCTGGAAAGACTGTTATTCAGTGAAACTCACCCCTCCAACCAATCAATTCAATTCTTCTAATCAATCAACCAAGAGGGTCTCTTTAAAACATGATGTATCACGAAACCTTAACACGATTGTTACATTATCTAGCAATTCTTATTCTCCTGAGGTTTGTGCATTGTACAAAATAGTTCATACATTATGGAAAATATGGACTTCACTCATGTGTCACAGTGCAGGGCACAATATCTGTGTGAGCTTTGGAGTTGAACTCTGGACAATCTGATAAATGGCAGCAATTAGACAATTCTCTAGATTGTTGTTTTTAATTCAGTTCATCCACACGGGGAATTCATCATCTCCCTCTCGTTCCACACACACATCCATTTGTTTGTGTGTGAGTACACGTGTGTTTTGATAGTGCGAAAGGAGATGAAGGGAAAGGGACGTGAGACACAGAAAGCCAGAAACAAATGTTGACTGTCCAGGTCCTCAGTCTGTTTGTTTTGGCTTGATGTCTGTTACATGAGTTGAACAGGAAAACGGTTCAATTTGAACAGATATACACGCGTGATTTGTAACAACTGTGCATATAGTCGTTAATGATGTTATGGTTGGTCTCTTTTTGTTTTCATCTTGTTTGTGTAAAATGAGTTTCTAGTCATTCTGAATTATGATGCAATGATCCTAAGAACTTGTATGATTCAATTCAGTTCAATAGGATTAAATATATAGCTCCAATTCACAACAAAGTCATCTCAAGGCATTTTACACAATAAAGTCGAATCAAGTCAAGTTATTGATGTTGTGTCTCTGTTTTCTAAAAGATCGGAAAAATTGAGGCAGTTTGTTATTCCTCAATAGTTAAAAAAAATAACCAATTTTAAAGTGAATATATAATTAATGTACCAACTTTTGTCACCCCAGAATAAAAATACTTTGAGCAAATTTGACATTTTAAACGCTGGTGTGACCAGCTGAACATTACAGCCTCATTTTGCTCATTAAATATATGACTTTCTACTACTACTGTATTCATACAAACAAACTTCAGCAGAATTTTAAGTCAAGTGATGAACTTGTTTTTTTACATTTAGTTTAAATCAGAATGTTACTTATTTTTACTTATTCAAATCTGTAAAATATTGATAATTATGATGACACTGTTAACTATCATAGAATGTTTCAAGATCTTTATCCCACAACATGACCTTTTAAAACTTTATTGGCTTACTCGAAAGTAAAAACACTGCTGGGAAGACTTTAAACAACTCCCATAAGTAAGTTTTGTACGTGAGAAAACATATCGTAACCATCATGAAACACATCCTGGAAAGAATGAGTGAACAACAGGCCTCATTAACCAATATTTTCTTAAATTTGGTTTAGTTTGTTCTCAAATTAGTTTTTAAGTCATTCAATTTTTAAGTCATAAAATCAAGTCATTAAACTGAAAAATTGAAGAAAACTCCGTAACTAATTCTTTTGCACAAACATGTTAGCACTCAGTTTAAATGTGTGTAAGTTCTGTTCTTAACTGAAAGCAAATCCAAACATGATCCAAAAAGCTCCAACACAACCAAATGAGCAAATGTGCTGCAAAAAGCAACAATGCAATAACATAACTAAATGATCTAATTTGGTCGTCCTGCAGACAAGACTTTGACATAACAATGAAGTCTGGTGACAATTCCTGAATATCAATCACCATAATTATTCTGTATACATTTCTTTAATTCTTATAATTGTGATTTTCAAGTGCTAACAAAGCCTCCCCCTGCTCCTTATTCAGTTAAGGTATTATACTCATTACAGTACACATTTAAATGTGTGCTTATGCAAATCAATTCCTTAATTGCACCTGTTGTCTTGTGGCTTTTCATCAGTCGAACACACCGGTTTATGGAATGTGTTCTTTATTTTTCTTTAGACGGATGAGCTAAAAGCGCTCATCAAAATGGGCACGCCCACCACACCCCTCGGGCACCCAGCATAGTTCAAGTAAGACACGTTCACAGAGACACACACACACACACACACACACACACACACATTTTATATGCGCATCAGAACTGAACAAGCTCACGTATAGTCATCAAAGCAAACACACCTATAACCATTGGCCTCCGTACACACCCCTAGATAAAAAGATGGGTGTGAAAATGATATCAAAGTCATAAAAGCGTGCAGAGACACACACAGCAAAAAAGGTGTATACACATTCCTGTGGACCCACGTGGACCCTGCGTGTGACAAACGTAAGGAAGTTGGCATCAGGTCATATTTCAGATGACGCCTAACAATAACACATCAGTATGTTGATTATGATTAGTACAGCAGACAATTGAATGCTCTATCTCATGATTTTAATTATTATATTATCTCATGACTTACATGGCCAAGGTGCCAAAGTGATTCTAAAATATGTTTGTCACATCGCTTTATTTCCAGTATTCTAATTATCTTCTTACAGATGTATGTAGATATGCATATGTAAACTTCCTTTCAGTTGGAGTGAATACATAACATTGGACTGTGATACTTAATTTAGGTTCACGTTTGGAAGATGAGTTCATATTGCTACATTAACAGTTGAACATCAAACATGGTACTGTGAGAATGTATTATTATTGTATCACTCTTCTTCTTGTTATTAAACATGTTAGAAAACTGAACATATTAGAAAGTTCTTTCCTCAGTTATTCTTCAAACTGAAAACATGACTTTTACATCATCTATCATAATGAACTTACTTCTGTTGGGGCAACTTTGTACCAACGTCTGGTTCGAACCATCATGGAAAACTGCTCCCTGTGACTTTATGAAATGTGTCTGGGAAAAGGACTGAATTAGACAGTACCCATCATGCTTTGCACAACTATTATTACTTTGAAAAGAAGCAACAATGATAATCTTAATGTGTATTAAAATTAGGACATCAAGTTTCCATTAGTACCTTAAAGGAACAGTTTGCGGCGAGTCACAACTCTCAAACTGTGAAAAGTCAAAATGTTTGAGTGAACTCTCAGTTTCTCAGTCACAACAAATGATCTGTATATGTTTTGACCATAAATACTGGACAATTAAAGTTGAATTAGCATGAACATACCAAACTTAGATATTTCTGTTAAATTAATGGTCATATCTTAAGTGCTCTGAATGCACTCACACACAATTTCAACCACATTAAATTTTCTGTGAAGATTATGAGAACCTGTTGACATGTAACATAAATGGCAGGCTGCAAATACGTTAATGCTGAACGTATCAGTAAAATGTTACCAGACAATGTATATTTGTTCGCCAAAATGTAATAAATTCTGGTGTCATGTTCTGCTGTGATATGCGATCCTGCAGTACAATGTCCTGTGTTAGTAAAGCATTTTATGGCTGTGTTTAGGTTACAGCAGCTGGTTAAGGTCAGAGGAAGACTGAGGGCTGGTGTAATGGAGGAGAACATTCATTTTGCACAAAACGTGTTTTATCATTTTTAATCACCCAATCTTCCACTAACCGTAACATCAGCAGTTTTCTTGCCTGAACCTAATCAGGCACAGGAGCCTGGTCTTTGGTTTGACAGTACAGTGCTTCGTGCTTTGTTGTTGCATTGTTGCATGTTGCATTGAAATATAATAACTTGTTACGTTTAATACGAAAAATGAACCTTGCTTGCGGTTTAGTTGTGTGGAAACGTAATTTGTAGGAGACAGGGTTGCTTAAACAGCAGGAAGCAGCTACTAATCTGTCAGAAATGAGGCCCAATTTTAAAATTAGCAACCACCAATTCAGGATAACAATTGGGTTCATTACGTACAGCCTTCGATTGAATATTTGTAGATAGAGGTGTGGCTGGCTGTTTGTCAAATAATGCTACACATTTATACTAATGTCAGTTGTCACTGAGATGGAAAATAAATTTAAATGATGTAAATGTCAGATTAGCTAGTGAGTAGCATGAGATTTGAACAAATTATCTGTTGTTAGAACTGGATATTTGACAAGTGACACCTCTAATGTGTCAGGCGCACAGCATAAAACAGACTTTCACCAAGGGAACACAGCTTTGTATGGCAGCAAACACTGAAGGGCTGCTGGGTTCTTGAGCAAAGAAGTGTATACATAGCAGCTCCAGGGGTACTGTGAGAGCAAATAAGGATTTGGTTTTGGGCCCAATTCCCAGTACCACAGTGGTTATAATGATAATTATGAGGTATGTCATTGTTTTGAAGTGGTTAACAGTGATTTACAGGCAAGTTCCTTGGATTACCACATTCCTACACACACACACACACACACACGCTACAGATGAATGAAACATGCGCAAGCATGCACACACCTGTTTTTCTGTGCTCTATGGAAAATGTATCCAACTTAAGTATTTTGTCAAGTATTATGTAATACATTCATACTCTCGATAAGTAGAGACTTACAAGCTAGTATCATCTCATTTAGTTGTGTTTCTTGGAGGAGCTTTTCAGCTAGAAGCAGAGAGATGTTTTAATACATGGAAGAAAGAGGGAGGTTTAATACTCTTTTTATACATGAACTCCTCCACTATAACCTGAGGGTGAAAGTTGAGACTTTGGTGAAGTCACCATTTAAACCTTGTCCAACATTTCTTTCACAATAGACCAGCTCCTGATGAAAAACAGAATTTAAAATGTATGATTAGCCAACGATTCCCATCTTGTTAATTAATGTTACCTAAGTGAGGGCAGCGACGTGGCTGTATGACACTGTTTGTTTGACGGAAAGTGTGGACCAAAGAATTTCTTTATGCAGCAGTTGGTAATGAGATGTTGTTACGCTGCTTTCGCTAGTTTGCATAATAAAAATGTTTGCAGACTTCTGGGTGAAGTGTTTTGGCAGAGTACGAAGATGGACATTACATGCAACTTGTAGCAGCTGTCGAGTAGCTCCAGCGTTATTTGACGTTTTACTGGTTGTATTTAGGCAGGCATAGGACTTGGTTAAGGTTAGGGGAGTAACAGTCACTTTCAACTGACGGATTATGGTTTTTCAGGGTCGCCACAGTGTTCTGCACGTTGGTTTGGCATGAGTTTTTACACCGGATGCTCTTTCTGCCACAACCCTCCCATTTTGTCCATACTCGGGACCGGCACCAAGGTCGCCCTTGATGGCTGGGCGGGGCCACAACTATGGGGTAGGATTCGAATGTTATTATTATATTCATCACATTACTGACTTTTAAACAAAGCCATGATTTTTGCCTTTAAATCGAAATTTAAAGTGTGGCTTCACCCACTTTCAACTTGTTTCCTGTACATGTATGTAAATGCTTTTTAACATCCCACAGCCACCCTATTTAAAATGAATGAGGGGGCCAAAACATTAGAACCACCTGTTCTTACAATGCACTCCAGTGCGACTCCACTTTGAGCTCAATGATAAACACAGAATGGAATTATCACCTTTCTGACAGTTTCAAATTAAAAAACTGAGGAATTGAAACATTGTAAAGTAGAATTCATGGCAGAGCTGCTGTTTTGGATTTCATTGAATTGCATAGGTGATCATAATGTTATGCATGATCAGTTTATATCTTTGCTGCTAAAAAAAAATAAAAAGAAAGACTCCTTTGCAGCTTTTTTTAAAAAAATGGCAAAAATGGGCAGGCGTGATGAACAGCCAATATTTTACTGTCAGAGTTACTGCGTTCGGTCCCTCTATCAACTGTGTGAATGAATAATTAAGACATAATACACTTTTCCCCGCACATGTTTTCAGTGTTTCTAAATGGTTTTATAAGTAGTCTGTGGGGTCAGTTGGAGGATAAGGGCAAGATCTTAGGAACACAGCTGCCGTCATCTGCTCTTTCATCTCATGTCTTTTTCTTTTTTTTTTCTTTGCAGAGTTTTAAGTTCATTCAGTGGTCAGGATTTAGTAATTAGAGTATGACAATATTGCCTTGGTTAAACCGTTTGGTTACAATGAGTACATTGTATATATATATATATATATATATATATATATATATATGTTTATTGGACAGAGACAGACAGTCTGACTTGAAAAGTTGGAATTTTTAACACAAAAAAGTGACTACATTAAATCCTTGTAATGCTACTACTATGTTTGGCACACGAATGTCATCAGATCATGTGTCAGTTTAGGTTTAACAGACCATGTAAACAAGGTATCAGTTCTCTGAAGTAAAGGCTTAGTAATGACATCTAATCTGTCACCAGGACTTCGTTCTACACAATCTCATTCTAATGATTGTGTATGTTTTAATGTAAGCGATGCAGCAGGTTTCTTTCCTCCGGAGTATTGTTTCTGTCAGTGTCGATTAGGAGAAACTGACGTGCTGATGGACTTGCTTTTTGTGTTAGCATGCATACAGTGGTTACTGTTACCCTTCTTCACACCGCTGGTTGAGTGCAGAAATAATACGATTACCTCCTTTGACTGTCCACACTATGATGGGACATTCGGCAACTGCACCACGTTGCAGTCAATTTGACGGCACTGACAGCCCAATACACAGCCATTGTGGTTACGTTATAGCATAAATGTAAAAACAATTACAACACACTCCAAAAAACTTGACAGAACAAAACTTGTACACATTATGGTTAAAAATGTGATTTTAAATGTATCACAGTTTAAGTGCTAAGGTGGACGCAACTGATGAGACTGTGAGAGGGACTGAACTAACAAATATGTTTATTGGTAAAAAAAAATAAATAAGAATAAACAGAAATCACTCCTAACAGGAGGGTACAAAGATTCCAGGGAAACAACTTAGAATACAAACCCGTAGGAATACTAGAAAAACTATAAGGAACCAAAATGTAACCCACTAAATCTAAACTACCAACTGGGAAACCCAACTAAAACTTGGAAAAACTAAGGGGATAAATGAACAGAACACACACCCAAATCTCAAACCTAAAGTCCAGTTCACAAGAGTCAGGATTGCTACGGTCTGGTAAACCATGAGTTCAGCACGTAGGCTGGGAGTGAGATGAGGATCTGGCAGGGAACTGTGGGGAAGGCTGGACTTAAATAGTGAGGGGAACAGGTGCAAACAATAATTAAGGATAACGAAAGGTAAAGCTAAAGGAAAAGACTAGGAACAGGAAGCGGGGAAAAGGGGCCACAAAATAAAAGTCCAAATGTGAGAAGTGTAATTGAGGGCCAGATCGTGACAAAATTTTGAAATTTGTTTTTGTTTGCATTATACACTTTTTGTAGTATTTTGTTGTTCTTGTTCCTGCAGTTCTAAGTATAGAAGAGGAGTCACTAACAGCTGATAGACATAAGATAAATATGACAAGATGACAAAATATATTTCTTATGTAAATCGAGAGAGTGATGAGATAGAAACGGCAAATTGACCTTTGAATTGTTGACAACTGCGATGCAGCAAAACATGGAAACATACCAGTAAAATACAAGTTTCTTCTTAATTATTTCCGTCAATAATAAATAGTCAGCTTGGCTTATGATGCCAGTGTAAAAAGCTGTATTTGTAAGAATGTTTATCAGGTGCAAATGAGACAGCAAGCAATGTCGAACATTCGGACACGGTAAGGGCAGGATGGTGACAGAGTGGTTAGACTCACAGGCTGACATGTATGTTAGGCTAATTGGTGACTTTAAATTGTCTGTAGGTGTGAATGTGAGTGTTGGGGATTATTTGTATATGTTAGCACTATGATACAATGGCAACCTGTACAATGACAGCTGATTTTGGCTCCAGTATCCCTGTTATCCTTAGCAGGGGTGGCTGTAGCTCAGTTGGTAAGGCAGTTGTCCACAGGGTCAGTGGTTCGATCCCCAGTCCCAGCTATATGTCAAAGTGTCTCTGGGCAAGACGCTGAACAGCCCATTCCCAAATCAACAGCATCGGCTAAGCCGAAAGGACAAAAAATAAATAAATCACTATTATCCTTAGCAGAATATTGGTTTTACAAAAAGCAAGGATGGATTTACGTGGTATTGGAAAAGGATGGAAAAGAATAACTATATATATGTATATATATATCTATTTTTTTTTTTGTCCTTTCGGGTTATCCCATGAGTTCAGGGTCGCCACAGCGGATCAATGTCAGCATGTTGATTTAGTGTTTGGAGTTTTTTATGCCGGATGCCCTTCCTGATGCAACCCTTCCCAATTTCTACCGGGCTTGGACCGGCACTGCACAGCTGGGGATGGGAATGGGCTGTTAGGGGTTCAATGTCTTGCCCAGAGACACTTGGACATATAGCCGGGACCGGGGATCGAACCGCTCTGGTCCGTGGACAACTGCCTTACCAACTGAGGTGGAAAAGCATATTTGTAATGATAAAATAAATTTTCCCTCAAATGCATTTAACCGCTTCATTTTCAGGGACATAGTATTGTATTGTCCATGTTGGATCTCAATCACAGTGAGACAGTGGCACAGAACAGCGCTATTATTGAAATTTGTCTTGGTACTTGTGTTTTTCAGTATGATGAGCATGGATGCAGATGTCACAACTTTCTTTTATATAGACAGAATCCAGCATGATCCATGTGCCTTCCAGTGCGCTGCATATTGGACTATTGATGGTGCTGCAGTATGTGGCACATGTGCCTCAAATCCGCTGCCGCAAACCTTGTTTTGGACATTAGTTTCCTTAAGTACACATTTTATGGTGTCATCAGCTTAAACCTGCTGTTTGGTTTTGTGTAACTCATTAAAATTAACTTACACCCACAGGCTTGTTCTTGAAAAACAAAAAAAAGATCCTCCAGTTAAGAGGATGATTGACTTGTTTTCTGCTTGAAGTACACTAAGCCGTTCATGCAGCATCACCGTGGCAAATAAATAAAGGAGGGCTTCAAACTTTGACTAGTTCTTAAACTGTCTCTTTCTTGTCTTTCGCTCTCTCACACACTCCCAACTCCGCCTGCACATACACACACACGCTAGGAGACACACGTGGGAGGGTTGACGCCGTGCTGTCTGCAGTGCATTGAGGAGTATTGTTATTAACTGCGGTGTGAATAGAGGCAGCAGTACATCCCCTGCTCCTTGGCTGCTGCAGGGCTGCAGGGCTCTTCTTTGTTCTGCACTCCATAATGGCACGCCATAATTACAGTCTTAGTGGAGAAGTCACAAAGGCAGTGTCTACCTTACTCCTTTGCCTCACCTCACCTCACAGGGTAGCAGAGGTACGCACAGGCACACATCCCTTTCATGTCTGTAGTAATGTCCGTCCGTCACGTGTGTCAGTGTCACTGAGGCAAGTTCCCATGCACGTCTTGTTCTTGGCAAATTCTTGAATGTGCCACCATGTTTCGCTCCTACAGGCAGCTCTGCTGTGATCATATTCATAGATAATCATCAGCACAGAGCACATTTCACCTGCACATAATGTGTCCCTAATGGTTTGTTCCTAAAACTGTTCCACGATAGACTATTGCTGAGCACAAACAAAAGGTCAGTCGTCAGTTTTGATCCTCCGTGACGTGTATATGCTTCAAATAAATGTTATTCGTCTCTTATATATACGGAAGACGTGAAAAGGACGACTGTGAGAGAGGAGCTAAACTCTTTGCGAAGTGGGTGTGCTGGTCTGATTGTCGGTTATGTAAAGTAACAAGATGACAGACACAGCTGCCAATTGTAGCGTCAGGAAGAGGGGGTTTTGCACTGTGGTAAGAGATGTTCACAAAGACGATGAAGTGAATGTGTGCCTTGCTCAAATTGAATGCTGGATTATTTATCCAGGGGCGATTCACTGCCAGCAGCTACTGAACAGTATAGACGTTAACTGTAAGTAACGCACCAGCTGCCCTTTGTCTTCTAGTCTCTGTACAGTCTGTGTGTGAAGCTGATTTACAAAGCACATTTTCTCATGAGGCTTCAAACATTTATGCATGGGTGCATTTTGGATCAAGGAATTTCACGCCAGTTATTTCACAATTCATGAAGTTAATTTGATGACTTTCTTTTTCTATAATGCACCACGAAAGCAGGATATACTGTGCTAAAACTAAAACTAGGCCTTAAGAACCAATGCCAGAGGCTTCTGCTACTTAATCATGTGCTTGTGATGAATAATGAAAAAACACCTTATAATTTACCAAATTAGCTTACAAATATTAGACACCATTTAGGAATCATTGCTGGCCAAAGACTCTCAGTGATGTAATTTTAGTCATACTTTAATTAGTAGGAGTAAAAGGAATGTATCATCATTCCAAACTTGGGAAAACTCTGGATGTGAGGAGAAGACACTGTTAGAACAAAAATTAAACTTTTGTGCACTGCAATTGCTCAAAAGATGAAAAAGAAAAAAATGTACCTTGTATGTAGACGGAGCGGCGGATTTGCACATGTCACAACCAAGACTTTCTTTCTCGTAGATTAATCTTTTATGGCTCTTACAGCAGCAAAAATAATGGCAGCTTCATTCATCTCTCCGGTCTATGAATACAAAACGCGTTTATGAAAATCGGTATTTCAATTTTTCACCATCTAAAACTACAAACCTTTAAGGGTCAGAACAACTACCACACGTCACTATAACCTATAATCATAGCGTCATAAAACAGTGACTGAGCAGACCCACTCCTCGCTGAAAGTAAAAATGGGAGGCTTCATCAGCAATTCTTATCTCCTAGTCTGAAGCAGCAGTATTTTAGTCCTAAGTAAAAACGTTATTACTTCTAACCAGTCAGTAATTATTATTTTTATTCCAGCGTGATCTTTTGGCTTCACATACATAATGGTTTACATAGTGACTGTCCTCATGTTACGCATCGATAAGTAGGACATTTGTAGAAGCAGGCAAAATGACCAAAATAAAGGCATAAGCAGGGAGAGATGCCTGTAGCAAACAGATCACAATCCCCTGGTATTTAGACATACAAGACACTGCTGTTTAAGTCCACTTTGAAACAACGGTTTGTAAGGAACATGAGCTTTGTGGTAAATCAGTAAATTAAAGTAAAACCATGACATTTTAACACCACCTAAGCATGTTTATTTATAACCTAACCTCAACATCTCTGTGCATTCCCCTAAAGGTTGGTACACACTTTACAAATGTACAGCCCATTATGTGTGATTCAGTCTTTAGTCTTAAGACCCAGTTTCTGCCAGTCAATCTTAAAAAGACTTCCCATGTATGACCAGTATCTGTGACGGATGATGTCACAATTGAGGCAGACCTACAGTAACCACAGCTTAACCTCAACGTATTATGGTTTTATTAACTTCTTTTCCCTCTGTAGACTCCGTAGATGATTTAGTTTTTTGTTTTTTTTGTTTTTTTGTCTTCTGTTTTTTTAAGCAAAACTTGTTAATGTAGAAAGTTGGGGGAATGTCCATCTCCAAGACCAGTTCTGCACGACCAGTCATTATTTTTGTAGCCCACGTCGTCTGTGTGCTACTCCCAGACTGTCAGAGACTAGAAATCTGTGATAGTTAGTTATAGATACACGGAAACAGTCCAATCTTTGACAGTCTTTACTAGTCTTCTGGTGTGTCCCCAGCTTAACCAAACCAACCTTTGTTTTGCCTGGTGAAATTTCAACAGTTCCCAGCATCCTGGCACCGTTCTAACAAACAGCTCTGGGGGTAAAATGAAAGGGCAGTACAAATGACCTACAGTAGTTTGGATCACCTGGCTCAACTGAAGGTGCTAATCTGTCCAACCATCTAACATCCTCAAATTCCAGTAAATAATATGAATTGGTTAGTGAAATGGTTTTAGCCCCACAAAATAATCTCTGTCAAACCCACAGTTCAGAAACAGGTGAACATCCTGGAGTATTTAGCCAGATAAGAAAGGTAATCATTTGACCCCAGGTGTGCTGGTTCTTCTAAATTCATGCAGACCCAGTTGTCCTGGCAGCTCCTGTTCTCCCGTAAAGTCCATGTGAACAAGGAAAGCTCTCAGATTTGTATGGTGTTAACCCAGGAAGTCCATCCAACAATGAATGGGCTACTCTTACCTGAACAATCTACTAAAGGTGAGTTGTTCGTAATAAGATGTGAGTTAATAATACAGGAAGTTCTGAGAAATTCAACTTTGAACAACTAAATAACTTAATAACACGTTCCTTTGTCACAGACAAAGCAAGAGTCTGATGACATTCCCAACAAATGTTTACTAAAAAAAAAAGCTATAAATTATCAACGGCCTATGTGTGCATGTACTGTGTGTGTGTGTGTGTGTGTGTGTGTGTGTGTGTGTGTGTGTGTGTGTGAGTCATGACATAATACAATTCACACATAAAGGAATGTGTTACCTAAATCTGGCCTAAGACTTGCAGAATGTTCTTACTTTCACCTATTCGCAGTTTCTCGCTGTGCTTCTACACTGAATAAAGTGTAGAGATTATAATATTATTAAAGGCTATGATACTTGTCATGTCAGTGGACTTGCAGTTGTTATGCTGGTAAGAGTTCACATCATTTTTGCCAAGTTACTTCTTCAAATTCTTCACAGCATTCAGTAAATTCCCTTGTACAAAATCCTCTCTGCCTCTCTCTGTCTCCACCATGAGGGTGTAGTCAACCTGGAAACCAGCTGATCACGGGTCAATATATTGTACAGTATGTGGTCAGGCAACAAAACAAAGGAACTGTGCACTTCTCTCAGATGATTAAACCCAGCTTTTCTCATCAATTTCTCAAGTGGGTTTAAAAAAACTGATTGAAGCCTGTTTTACATATGAACTCTGGATAATGTCAGGAGAATTCAGCCGCGGACATATTCCGGAGTGGTGTTTCACACATGTAACACACAGTAGGAGTTCGCCTGAGTGAGAAGCACCCAAAGAAGCCAAGAAGAATCCAAAATGCTGCAGCAAGAGTGCTGACTGGAACTAGCAAGAGAGATCTTATTTCACCTTTACTAGTTTCTCTCCATTGGCTTCCCATTAAATCTAGAATAGAATTTAAAACCCAGCTTCTTACATATAAAGCTCTGAATGGTCAGGCTCCATAATATAGAGAAGACCTCATAGCACCATATCATCCCAGTAGACCACTTCACTCTCTGAATGCAGGCCTACTTGTGGTTCCCAGAATTTCCAAAGGTAGAATGGGAGGTAGAGCCTTTAGCTATCAAGCTCCTCTCCTGAGGAACCAGCTCCCAGTTCAGATTTGGGAAGCAGACACCCCCCCCCCCCCCTGATGCACTGAGCTCCTTTCCTCCTCTTGACCCTCTCTCCTCTCCTCTCACCCCACAATTGTCACCACTGTATGACATTAACTCTGTGTGTTTTCTCCTGTAGTTGTCTTTCTCCTTCTCTGTCTCCCTCTCTCTGTCCCTTTCTGCAGGTGTCCCCGGCTTTGGAGCTGTGTGTCTTCCAGTGTGCAGCTACTGGTCCTGCCAACCTGCCCGATGTTTTGTTGTTGCTTTTTGTTGCTCTTTTCTTTTCTCTCTTCACTTTCCACTCACCCCAACCGGTCAAGGCAGATGGTCGTCCACCCTGAGCCTGGTTCCGCTGGAGGTTTCTTCTGTTAAAGGGAGTTTTACCTCTCCACTGTTGCCTATGGCTTGCTCCAGGGGGAATTTTTGGTTTCTCTCTACACATCTTTATAGTCTTGACTTTATTCTCTAAAGTGCCTTGTGATGACTTTGTTGTGAATTGGCGCTATATAAATAAAGTTGAATTGAAGTGAATAGAAGCCTGTTAACGTCCTCTTGTTTTCAGTGCACAGTCAGTGCATAATGAAGGCACAACATGATAGAAAACTTTGGGTGTGGAAAACAGTGTTTTGTTTACTGCACATTGGAGCCATGTACCTAAAAAAAAAATCACTCAACTACAATAGCACTAAAGGGATATAAACATCATCAACATGTCCATTCATTTACTTTTAATCCTCCTGACAATTTGGGACAGAGCTCACGGACAAAACAAGATCATTGCACTAGGGGGCAGAAGGATCAAGTCTGGATAATGTGAGGAGCCTCTCACTCAGACATTTGTATTTACACATGCACCACCTTCAGACAAAGTCAGGAGAATTTCAGATTTCCACACCAAAATTAAACTGAAAGGAAAGTAATACTAAACGTACATTTGCCACGTGTCTACAGGATATAGAATTTGGCAACAACTTTATAAGATGATAATATGTTAGGATAAAAAAACCGGGACAATGGAGGATGACATGGCAGGAAGGACGTCCAGCGTAAAAAGTTTTAGGATGTGAATAATCTAAGTGGTGCTTGGTCAGTCCGAACACAACTAAGAAAGAAGTGTTTCTGGACAACAGTACATCTCTCTGGCACAAAGGACTCTGAAAAGATATGTATGGCTTAGAACTTGATAATAGAATGAATAAATTGTTACTTTTGGTCCTTTAATGAGATTTTTCCGTCTGTGTGCATGAAGCTGTAAACTAACCAGCGTGAGTTCACACAAGCTACTGAATATGAGCTCCATCTCTTGCTGTGCGACAATAACTCCTCTGTCCAGACACTGAATGACAAATTGTCTCGATGCAGGCCAACAAATCAGTGTGCTTGTTTTAGCACAGTCCTCAGCTGATGATACTCACTCAATGAGAAGTGTCCATTGTCACTTTACCTATATTTGTCCTTCACAGAAATTTGGCACTTTTGTGCTAAATCTGACATTTCTTTAATAAAATTCTGCAGATGGTTTCATCTAGTAATGATTAGATAGGATTGTTTATGGTCAGCACTTTCCCCGCTGCTGCCCAAAGAGCTGAGAAACTGTTAGATCTGTGGCCCTAAACTCCACATAGGAACGCTGAAGTTTTTTTTAGAGAGTGATAACTTACTTCCATATTGCCCCTTGCTCCAGTTCCACCAATTGACCAATTCACCTTTAAGTTTGTGTAGAAAAAAAGAAAGAAAGCAACTTTGACAACTTAGCAACATTGTGCCACTAAATAATAGCATTGACAGTGAGGAGGGTGTGCCCATTGCTCACACAGAGGTGGTGTCAGGGAGGGGAGGAATGTTGGCTGCAGATGAAAGCGGGAGTGCAGGCTAGGATGTGTAATAACTCTCCACACATCAGCCTGTTGGTATAATAAGCCGGATCCTGGAGGCAGGAGAAGAGAAACGAGGAGGAAGCATGCCAAAACATCTCTCACATATATGTGTGTGTATGTGTGTGTGTGCGTGTATGTGTGTGTGCGTGTGTGTGTGTTCTGTCCCCATCTTTTTCTCTGTCTCTTTTTTTACCTCCTTGTCTACAGTATCTTTAAATTATTATTTCTTCTAGTTGCCAGGACAAACATTATGGTGCCAAAGCTGATTCATTTATAAGTGCTACACATTTAATTCTGTGAACTTTATGATAGAAATGTGTCAAAATAGAAAAATCTGCATTTTAGAAAATTTTTGTCTCATCTGTGTGTGTGTGTGTGTGTGTGTGTGTGTGTTGTTTAACCAGAGGGACAGCAGAGTCTTCAATGACTCTTGTCAAAACCAAGATTAGTGACTAAAGAGGGACCTGCAGGCCTCAGGCCCAATACAAAAATTTCCGTGCAGCCTGAGGCTTGGACCTCCATCCGGATGAGACCCTCACAAACACACGTATGCAAATTTGCTAGTAATTGTGTGCTAGTAATATAAATTTTCACAGTACATCTAGATAATTTTCCTCAAAAATGCCCTTTGTGTAACTAACTGCATATGATATTATCGGCTTGTTAACACTGAGGCAACAATGTACAGCAGCACATTACAGTTGTAGCTGCTCAAAGTGGAGCTACAGTACTTAGGTGAGTGTAGGTGAAACTTCAAGTGCCCCTGTTTAAAAGTTTTTTTCATTCTTACGCTCTAGTGTTGTGTGTTAAGTGTTCATTAGAAAAACAATTGTCCCATGAAAACATTTTTATTACTTTAACTGTATTTAACTAAATAACTATTCAATATATCTCTATGCAGCCTCCAGTTGTTATAATCATTTAGAAATAAATACAAAACACTTACGTTATACTGCCTATAAATGCACCATATTATTTCAAGCATCCACATTTAGGTGCTTTACAGCTTTTTTACTAGATCCTAACAAGGGTTGATCCTCATCTGAGGGTCAAAAGTAAAACCTGGGAGTGTTTGCGGAGCTGCTAACACACATCTGATGCTCACACAGTGTATGAGCTTTAGTGTTTTCAGGTAAAGACTCAAAAAATATAAAGTCCAGCTGTTAGACAGATGTAGAGCGGTAAAATGGACATTTCCCTCAGGAATGTAAAGTAACACGGAAATAAGGAAAATCCACCCCCTCAAAATTAGATTTGTGTAATTACTTTTAATAGTGGAGTGCAGTGGGTCCACACCGTCAGTCCGATTCTTGTTCGATTTTAGATGTTGTGTCATAATAAATGTAGGCAGTGATGCTCCCAAATATTCCCATCAGTACTGAAACTAAAAACAATCTGATACAGTAACTGGTTACATGCAGCAGAAAGACTTGATAATAAAGGCTCTTTTGCTTTGTTTGGTGTGTGAACACAGGAACCAGAAGTGATAAAACCCAATATCCTGCTTTGATTGTTTTTTTTTTTTTTTTCATTGTTCAACTGGCGATATAAATGTTTTTATAAAGGTCTAATCACCTGAAAGGCCTTTGTTCTTGGTATTTTATGTCCTTCTGCTGAAGTGTTCTCGTGTTATTTCAAAGAGTCTCCTCGGTCCGGGATTTCCACAGCAGATGAGCATAATGACCAGGAGTTGGGAGAAATTACAGTGCCCGAGCTTCTTGCTCTGCCGAAATCACAAGTTTTGTGTTTCTCTAGAAGGGAGATGTTTGTTGTTAACTGTGCCTCGTGTGGGACCACAGGCGGTGTGTGTGTGTGTGTGTGTGTGTGTGTTTTTCTTTTCGTCTGCTGGTTATTATTTTTGCCCAAATCTAGTTGATCTTAAATCAGTTTCCCGAAGTCCAGAGTTAAACTGACAATAATTAACAAAAGTGTGTTTTAATAAAAAACAATTAGGAGGAAAATTGTCTCAGCAGAACTTCATTTGTTCTGTAATTTTTCATTTGCAGGCAGATTTTTATTTTGGAGAGGCGCTGCAGTATGTGAGTCATCACGTTCACTGCAAACATTAACTATTGTTTAATTTATTTTTACACCAAAAGTGATTATGTTCAGAAATCCTAATCTTATTTTAGCAGTTGCCTGCTTTCATTTTATCGACCTGTTGGCTTAGTTATTACTTTATGTGTTTATTTAATTCAGGCCTTGGTGCCTGTGGAATTTTTTTTTTTTTTTGTCCTAAATTCCACACTTGCATTATTCGCTGTATTTTAATGGCCAAAACGGCTTTTCCCTTAAAAACCCGTTCTCAAAGTTGCCATGAGGCCCGTTCACCGCCGGTCCACCTCAGCTTGTGTGATTAGTGTGACACGACGAAGCGCCGCAGCCAATGAGCGCGCTTAGTGCGCCGAGTGGAGGCAGAGACCGGTCTCTGCAGGCGCACACGGCGCGCTCCGAAAGGGGAGGAACACACTCTGTGCTTCATGCTGACAAGAGTCTCTCTACAGCACGAGACAAAGCAAGAACTGGACCGGTTGTTCCTGACCCCAAAGAGGAAGGAAAAGGCTTTTGCTCGAAGGATATTAAATATCTTTTCGGTCCCTTTGCCAGGAGTTCCCGCTCTGTCTCCCTCGCGTTGGCTTGTTATGCGTCTTATCTGCTTGTGTTGGATGGTTTGAAACACTGAGCCTTCTGGACCCTTCAGCTGGGATGTAGTAGAGGATAAACCCACCTAACCCTGCTCCAAACCGTCTTGTCACTAAACGGGAATACTGGGGACACTGATCGACAGTAACTTCGGTCGTTAAACGCTGGTGCTGCTTTATAGTAGGTGAAACACTTCTATGAAAGTCTGCTTTTTTTAGACACTGATGGTGGCTTTTCTTACGATGACCCCCGTCCGGAGGTCATAGCTGACCCTTCTCGATTCCCAACACACTACTGCCCCCACCCCAATGATGACTATGAGCTCTATATCTGACACTTTGGTCCCGCCTGATCCCTCCAAATCGGCCTTCTTGGAGTTCGGAGGCCACGGCTATCCCGGTCACCCCGGACATCAGCAGCCCTCACCCGGCCTGTCTCACAATCATTACTCGGTCCACGGTTTGCACGCTGTGGGGCCTTCACAGCACGACGGGCCCTTCTCCACCAGTGCATCCTCGTACGGTCGTCCGTTAGGATACCCGCCCTACCACAGCCCCGTGAGCGCGCACCATCCCGGGACCTACCTGCCCTACCAGCACGGGGGTCACGGCAGCGCGCTTGGACACACCAGACTGGAGGATGGGGGTATGTTTAACGAGATATTTTAAAAGAGAAACAGACTTTTCGTTTTCATTTTTCCTCTTAAATTTAACCTTTTCACCAGTAAGAACAGATTTTATATCATGAAAGATTAGAGCTCATCTCACTTGAAAAAGCGCACGGATTAAAACAGGAAAAGAAACCTCAGATCATTTTATTGCGGCACGTCTCTTTAATTTTAACTGGGCCAACAAGTGCTAAAATGGATTTTTTTCAACATTAATTCTGTGTTTTTTAGTAACGATATTGTGGCACTAAAGGTTTAAATGATGTTGATGAAACTATCGCAAAGACTGTTGAATGCAGCAACATGAATACAGTGAAATTCTCACATTAGAGAAAAATGTATAACATGTGATTTGTTCATGCTCCTTAAAATATTTTGCATATTTTGCAAATATTTAGTGCATTAATATAATAAACAAAGCGGAAAACCAACCACAAGGGAGCACAGTAATTGGATCCACACACAGGTCTGCCGCAGCGTTATGTACTGGGGTAGTTTGGGTTTGGATAAAAGATGAGTTCAAGGCCTCCAAAGACTGTGGGACTCTCCACAAGAAGCAGCCGACACCGGGCCTGTGGTGTCCCGCAGCGACCGAGAGCTGCACCCTCTCCAAACCCAAACCCTCATCCCTCCGTCTGTCAAATACAAGTGACCTCATTTCTACAGGCTGCAGTCCCTCTATATTATTATTATTATTATTATTATTATTATTATTATTATTATTAAAGAATCACACAACAAAAATTGAGACTTATAGGTTTTAAACTTTCAAGATAAATCAAACCTAACCTGCAGCTTCTGTCTGAAGGTTTTACTGTACACTGTCGTTATTAGGTATGAAGGCCTATATAACAGGTCTGTAATGTACATTAAAGCAGTGAAAGTCTATAAAAAGCTAAAATTCACCAACAATAAAAACAGAAATATTAAGCTAAAATAAAAGCTCATATATGTGACCCACTCCTAAATTGCTCTTTTAGGCCTTTTTGGTGAAAAGCAGACAGAACGTGTTTAACTGCAGCTTCTTTCTTCTTTCATTCTTTCTTTCTGTATCTTTTTTTTTCTATGCAGTCAATTTATTGCTAAATGTTCGGTTTTGGGCTTCTGGACATTGAAAGCCCTTTTGAAAACTTGGAATTAAAGTAAATTTTGTGCCAACTTCCTAATTTATATACACACATTGATTTTGATTATATTTTTAGAACCTTTTAAACTGTCCTTATCCACATGCACAGCATCCCATTTTTATAGCACAAGCGCAGCTGTAATCAGACTCATATTGTCACCTTAAGAAAAAATAAAGCTGCCAGGAATCAACAAGAAAAATAACGCTGGGACTCACAGAGACATTTGATCTTTATATACACAGAATATATTGCAGAAAAATTATGATAAACTATGAACCACATGTAAAGTGATTCTATCCCAAATCATTCTCTGCTGTTTTGTTTGAATTGATCTGTAGATTACTCAGAAAATGTACAAATCATCATTTAAAAAAAAAAAACAATCATTCTGCCACCAGTGATTCAGCTGGTTTTCTCAGGTTGTATCCACATAAAAAATACATAAACTCATGTTACTATTTTTAAAACATTTTCAAAAGATTCATCAGTGAACAGACAGCTCAAGTAACACGGAACTTGTAATTGTATTATATTTCACAAAATGTCTTATTCGTATGAGAATAAATCTAATCTGATGACTTGTTACAGTTTATTTCAGTGATTAGTGCTGACACTATTTTCCCAAATCAGTCTGTTCAGATTATTTTGCAACTGTTTGTTCCTGAGCGCTCAGCGGAGAGTGAAACATGAAGTCACTCTAAAAACCCATTAAACATTTGTCCTTGACATTGTGTGTCTTTGAAAATCCAACATGTGAACACATTCTTTATGTTTTGTGATATTTTCTCACCTTAAAATGTTTAGTGAAAACATTATTTAACGGGTGATTTGACTTTTTTTCTTAAACATACAGAAGTGGTCTGTGGAACCTCAAACATAACAGATAAAGCAGTTTTTGGGAAAAGATTTGAAACCAGCTGTGCTAATCAGCAATTTACAGCCGCTCATCTTTCCAAAGTGACTGTCTTTCTTATTTCTTCTTTATCAAATTTCTTTAAAAGTGCCGTTTGCCTTTTTTCTTCTTCTTAACGTCTGCTACACTGGGATGCAGCTGCAGCTCAGTTACAGAATCCGAGCTTCTTGTGGGGCCTTGGCTTGTCCACAGCTGTTCTCTCCTGCCACTTCAGGCTATGAGCTCATGTCATAACAAAGATCAGCACGGGCAAATGTACACAGCTGTATCACTTTCTTGAAAAAAAAAAAAAAAGCAATAGAAGAAGCAGCATATGAAGTAACTGTAAACCAAATTGGTCTTAATTTATCTTTTTACCTGAATCCATTGTCAATTTTTTCTAGACCAAATGGACATGTTGGACAAAAAAGAAAACCCGCTCCCTGATTTTTTAATTGTATTTATTTTGCATTTACTAATCGTTTAAATATACTAAATAAATTCTACATTTGTTAACATTATGAAAGATAAAAATTCTCTGATCATCATCATCAATCAGAATCATCTAAAACTTCTTTACCGTGTGGGATTTTATTTTTAAAAAAACCTTTCATGAGCATAAAGAAGTATTAGAGTCTTCTTAGTGGATCAATTAAGATATTTGTGATCTATTTAAGAGATTCTGATCTAGCGTCTGTCCCCACCGAAAAAAGTCCCCGAATGGCTATTTATCTTCTCCTCTCCCTCCACTTTATCTAGAGCACGAGAAGCCCACGGCGGTGATAGAGAACGGGGAGGTGAGGCTGAACGGGAAAGGGAAGAAGATTAGAAAGCCTCGGACCATTTACTCCAGTCTGCAGCTGCAGGCACTCAACCAGCGTTTCCAGCAAACCCAGTACCTCGCCCTGCCTGAGAGGGCCGACCTGGCAGCCAAACTGGGCCTGACGCAGACCCAGGTAAAGCGGTTAATAACAGAGAAAGATGCACAAAATATGTGAATATTGATTATGTCTATTTTTTTTTCCTTGCATGGCATGAAAATACACATATCTGACAACTCAAGCATTATGAAATTAAAACAAGAGAAATATTTTAGGAGGATTTTTTAAAAAATCATTATATTCCAACAATATCAAACAATTTTAATATGATCAAAGCGTTGGCAAATATTTCTAATTTGGGTGTGTGAGCATCACCTTATCCTAACTTCAGTATGTAATACACACTGGGATGGAATTACCTAAGCTATTATTGGGATGTGTGATCATCTTCATACAGTGTTGTATGCAAATGTGAAATCTGACTTATTCTCTAATGCATCTTTGATTGGTTTATAGTCTCTGCCGGAATTCACAATGTTGACAATACAAACAATTAAATTAACCAAAGCCCTGTGAATTCTGCACGGCTTTAAGTTTAAAACACTGCGAGACGCTGCTCCATTTTTTAGAAAAGCTTCATAAAAATTTGGCATTGTAGGACAGCAACAATTGCAAAAAATACCTACGAAATCCTGGAAGGACTGGTTGTAGGAGCTTTCTAAGGAAAGTTGTTCTTGGTTGGCAGAAAAAGGGCAGTGGCCAGAAGAAAAGCCCAAACAGGCGCTGGTGCATTCTTGTAAACCACTGTCACCTTCCTCTGCATGTAATTAGACGGTAGCATTTACTAAGATATACTTAAATGTCACGTAAAGTTTAGTCATTGATTGTTTGTCGTGATTACATTACTACTTAAAAACACAAAGAACATAAAAACACGATCACATTAAGATGTAGGGAGAACACGTTGGGTGTGACTGTGAAAGTCGGAGGCTGACGTTGAGGGAACCACTGGTCATCTTTCCATTTTTTTTGTCTGTTTTCTTTTTGTCAAACGTGTATCCAGACACACGCGCACACTCATGGCAGCCATTTTGTCTGTCACATGCAGTAAAAGATCTAACATGCTGTCGTGTTGAACTAGTGATGTCTCTTTCAGTTTGAGCATCTGCTGTTCATATTGTGTTTTTAATAGAAATGTTGAGACTTTCATGAGACTTTCATGATAATCCTATTAAAATACGGGTTAAAACTTTAGCCATCCATCACAAAGTGATGAAAGCTCTAACATTTGATGTGTTTAACTGTCCAGAAATAATTTGACATTTTTATGATCAGATACTCTAATGTTTTGGCCATGTTTGGTTAGTAGTGTAAGTACTGATTGATGCTTTCAGTGATTCAGGGTTGCTGGCCCTGACTGTTGCCTTGTCTCCACAGTGTCTTTAATTATAGCTTAATACATGAGTGAAAGTCAGTTTCTCTGGACTAACGTAGTCAAATAAGTTCGGAAATTATATATTGCAAGCAGATAAAAAAAAACTTGCAATATTTTGTATTCTTCCAAACTACGCCATTTTGCTTCCCAGCACAATAGATAACAGATAGAAAGGTTGTTATTTGTTTATTTACACCTTTATAGGATGATTATTTTGCCATGTTGCCAGAAGAAAAAGATGAGATGTGATAAATATGAATTAAAAGTACAGAGTTTTCACAAATAACAATTTTACTTAACTATTACATGGTTAAACATTGCAAACATCATAATTAAAGATCATAGTTATAGGAATAAAACAAATCCACTATGTTAGTTTTAGCCTGGCTGCGGTCAACTACGACTATCTCACCAGTTAACTGATAAAACGGTGTGTGTGTGTGTGTGTGTGTGTGTGTGTGTGTGTGTGTACATATAAGCAGTTGATGTCATCAGATGAAGTGTCCTAATCTCGTGTGAATTAACCACTGCAGCATTGTTTGCAGTGGGAGTATGAGATAATCCGTTGATATGCCGGGGCCTTTTGTAGTGGCAAAGTGGTTTTGCGATGTGGTTGGCTGCGAGTCACTTTCACAAAGAAGAACATTAATGTATTTGTATTTGTTTTTTGTTATTTTTACCTTTTTGTGCTCAGTTTTCCGGCGCATTATGACGTTTTGAGGTCAACTTTGACGGATTGCATTACGGTATCAGTTTGTCAGAGTAAAGTTGACACTGAAGTTTGTCAATTACTGTAGTTTGTATAAGTTCAGACACATTTTTGTAGACTTGGGATGAAGAATAAGAGTTTATCCAATGTAACAATGCTACAAAGGTTTTTTTTTTTATTTTTTCCTCCTAAAATCTTCATTGTAAGGTTGCCAGGTAACCAGTTGAGACTACGTGAAGTCACTGCTCACAGAACAAGTCTTTGGCTAATCTTAAAATATAGTTAATTACAACTTGGGTTTCATTACAGGAACTGTAGATTTTTCCAAACTTTTTCAGACTGACTTGAGTGCAGCATTGCCTCAGTTGGTCCAGTCGTCACCCATTGACCATATTGTTAATATTTTTATACAGATTACTCTTTTCGAGTTATACGTTTGGGAAATGTATTGGCCAATGTGCATCATGTGATACTGGGTGTAGCCACTACATTTTACAGCCCAGCACTGCTCCTATGGGCTTTTAGAGCAGTTCAGAAAATGCTGAGAAAAGTCTTTTAGGTTTTAGCAGATTCATCCAACAGGGGATGTGTCTAAAAAGGTTGGTGTAAGAAACTAAAACTAAAAGTAAGAGGGAAAAAACCAATGTTGTTACAAAATAAGACTTTTATGCATAAACTAATTTCTTTCTCTCTGGAAAATAAACATATAAATTCAGAATGATAATTTATAAATTGCATTATGTTTAAATGTTCTCTGTTGTGGAGCAGACAGTCAACAGTTTGTCTGGGAACACACAGACATGTTGCAGCCCTTGAGCAGTAATTACCCTAATGTGTGTAACTGTACAAGCACATACAATATGTATTTTGCACATACATATATTCGTCACATGCATTGGTCCAGTTCACACAGACCAATGCCTCTACTCAAACATGTAGCTCACATCATTTTACACACACACACACACGCTCACACACTAAGATAGGGATCATACTCCACATCTCTATCCTGCCTTCATGCCATTAGGCTCCCAGCCATCTGCTGACCACTTCCCATCAAAATCTCTAGTGTTCGCAGACCCAGCAGAGAAATGGCACGTAGCACAGTTCGTTTTCCCTTGAAACTCTCACTGTTTATCTCGCTCACCCATATGTATTTGTGCACACGGTCCTTTTGATAAAGCATTCCATAGCCCCTTACCCTAACTATAACCATCACAATGAATCTAATTCTAACATCAAGCCTAAAACCACCTCTTAAGTCTCGAACAGCCCTTTAAAGGGGTGTCAGAAAATGTCCCCATTTTTCCCTAGTTGCATGGCTTCCCCACAATGTGTAGCCATACAAACACACACACACACACATACACAAATGCACAGTGACACCTGGCCTGCCTCTCAGCCACCCTCCTCCCCTAATGTCAGTATCATTAGCTGTGCTCTCAAGGAAGCTGTCAGCTCCTGCTGGAATATGAAACCAATAATTACAGCAGAAATCCTCTCTCTGAGGCTGCATTAACTTTACGTGCTGTTGACTGACTCCTGGCCTCATAAGCTGCGCTACACATATACGCACTTTAGGTTTTAACATCTGCACGTAACCACTATGTTGTACCACTGCAGGTAATTATTACACTGTGGCTGGGCAGCTCTCTCTTTTCCTGCATCCATGGTTATTTTATAAAGAGTTTTGTCAGATTCTTTGGTTTGCTGATTGGCCAGACTGGGCGGCCTTTTTCATATGAATAATTCTCATTATAGAAAGTGGAGAACTTGCCTTCAAAGAGTTCAAAGTGCAACTACAAGTTAATTCTCAATAACCGCATTATGTGCTATAATGAGAACAATATTGCAAATTTATGAAGTGATACTTTATTTTTATGTATTTGCCACCATCCATACTAACTTCTAACAGGCTGTGATTGACGTCAGCAAATACACTTGAACAATAGAGATGAAATTAAATGTCAAATTTTGCCCTGCATGACTTCTTGGCTGAGCTTTTTTGATTTTTTCCACACATCTCGAGTTAATTAAAGTGCCCCAAAATTAGATATTTTATTGAATAGAATTTCATCCATAAACCACTTCAATCATCTTCATAATAACCAATAAAATTCCAGAGTAATATTTCCCAGGACTGTCAGTCCACAGGAGAAAACATTTTTTGTGCCAACAGAATTTTCTTTTATCTTTCTCTCCTGTTTTGCTGCCTAAAGCCTTTTCTCCCAAGCAGTGCCAGTCCTTTGGGCGTTCTTTAATTTTTTGTTTTTTCCTTTACGGCACAGTTAAAACCTGTTTTAGACAAAAGCATACTCTGCTGAATGTATGTAATTATTTGTGATTCATTTGCTCCTGCTTAACTGACAGGTTGCCCAAGAGGCATATTCGTGTAATTTGATGCTCAATTTGCAAGCACACTGGAAACACAGAGCATAACATTTATATCAACAACGCAACGGTATCATCTGTAACCACAGAGAAATTATTGAAATTATAATTAGCTCAATACTTTGGTCTATATGTTGTCATTGTACTTTTTATTACCCCCTAACCACACATCTATCGGGAATCAAAATCATAATACCCAGATTGCAGTGTGTGCCGTCACTAAAATATTCATCTATGATACTACAGGGCTAGTTTGTAGTAGAGAATAGTACAACGACACCTAATGTTATTTCTGTCTGTTAAATTATTGGTGCTGGCTTGTTACAATAAAGCACAATTACTTCATCTGTACAACTCATTATTACCTAATTATAGGTTCTTTACTGCATTGTTATGGCTGATGGTGTTTCTATTGGAAGGTGTATTTGTGGTTGGTACCTGATTGTAGCGCAACCTTATAATAATCTATAGTGTGTATAGGGTGTTCATGTGTTTCCGCATGTTGATTTGGCATGTGTTTTTACGCCGGATGCCCTTCCTGCCGCAACCCGCTCATTTTTATCCGGGCTCGGGACCGGGACCAAGGTTTCCCTTCCCACCTGGTGAGGTGGGATTTTAACCCGCTGTCTTCTGCATCCCAACCCAATGCTCCACCAGGCCCCCTTGTGTATAGTTTTCATAATTACATAACAATTAGGTTGTCGTATTGTGTCTTCGTCTCTGTGCATTGTCTCACTTAATCTTAGTCAAAAATAACAGTATTTTCCATTACGTAACTCTGGATATATACAAAGACATTAATGTAACAATTCTGCTTAAGGATAAAATGACTGAACTTTACACCCACACACTGGATGATTGGTGACAATAATAACTTGGTAGTGACTGTTTTATAATTGTCTATTTGTCTTTCACGTCATCATTTCTTTAAGGACAAAATTCAAATACATTTATTTTTGGTATTAAATCTTATATTTTACATAATAGTTATGTTGTTTCAGCAGTGGAAAAAGAATGTCAGTCAATAAGAAAATGTAAAACTATTCAGCAAAGTTAGAGCATAAAGTGACTTAGAGAATAAATTGAGTTCTGCTCTTTGAGGTTTATCATATCATACATTCAACTATCAACCTAAAACTCATCGCCAGCATATAATTCCTTACCATATATTTCCCTTTTCTTGTCCCTCAGGTGAAAATATGGTTCCAAAACAAACGATCCAAATACAAGAAGATCATGAAGAACGGGCCCTGTGGACCAGAAGGTGACCACCTTGCCCCACCCCCCCCCTCCTCCTCCTCTCCTTGCTCTTTGTGGGACATCAGCATGGCTGCCAAAGGCGCGCCAGTACACTCTGGAGGATACATGAACAATTTTGGACACTGGTACCCCGGACACCAGCAGGACTCCATGCCAAGGACTCCGATGATGTGACACAAAAGAGGAAGCACCTCTTCAGGACATGCGGATTTATTCTGGCGAGCTGACTGGAGCTTTTAGGACAAGGACATTGTCTAGAGTCTGAGTCACTTTGGAGGCGAAACTGGCTAAAAGATAAATTTCAGAGAACAGATATTATCTCTAGGTTTGTTTAGGCTGAAAAGGGAAGGGGAAACAGATCAACTATAACATACAAAATTATAAAGAAAAGACAGCTACAAACAAGAGAACATCAATGGTGACACGCGAAGGTGTAGCATTTGGTAGAAAAGTGAATATTTATTCCACAGCACTACAGTTTGCATAGGCCTAGATAACTTTACAAATTCCAATAAGCCTTGCCGCTGTGTAGCTGTGTAACACCGGTTACATAGTCTGCTTTGCAATGTCCTGACTTCCATTCTGAGCAATATCTAAAAAAATAAATAAACTTTTGTTATTCATTGTTTTTGTTTTTTCATTTTCCCAGTTAGCTTATTTAAAATGGCGTATTTCAGTTTAGTTTGAAAGTGAGACTGTTACTTTTGATGAACACCAGTGTAATGTTTTTAAAATTTTTATTTTGTTTTTTTTTTTTTTTACATTAGCTAGCGTTAGTCACCATAAGCTACTGGTCATCTCTGATTAGCAGTAATCATTAATGAGCAGCAAGGGTTTCTTCAATTGCTTATAAATTCAACTTGCAAGAGATAATTTGTAAGGAAGGAAGGGAGAATGTATTCTTTCACATCTCTTTCAAAACGTACATAAGCTTCTTTTTTAAAACAGCCAGTCTGGTTATTTCTGCCTCCAAAGCAGCTCTGCTACCAAGACATTTTAAATAAAGCTACAGCTCAACACTAAGGCCAGCCCTGCTTCCCCAGTTTGGGATATTTTCTTTTTCTTTTCCTTTTTCAGTGGGTCAGAGTAGGTCAAGTAAACATGCAAAAAGAAAGGTTGTTCAGGGCAATTCCTATATTTTTTTTTTTTTATCAAACTGTACTCATTAAGAGAACCATCAGGTTTTGTTAATCTTATAAACAGGAGATTAAAGAAGGGACGTTTTTGGTTCTGACTTGTATATTTTATGTTTTCTGAATATGAAACAGTTCATTAGAGCATCAACAAGGTTTAAGCACAAACAATTATTTTATGGAAATTAGAGGCCCGCTGTTTTTTAACAGAACACTCCTTCATTGTATTTTGTGTGATATTTCACTTCAAATTGAACTCAATTGAGACTGAGAGGAACTTCACCCGTTTATTTCCTATCATAAAAGAAATAAAAATAAGATTTAAAACAATTTAAATCAATATTGCCAGAACTGTATTTGAAATAATTATGTGTATAAATATTATAATGCACCAAGTCATTAAGACATCCTCACGTTCCAGCTATTGTTTGGTTTTTGGTCCATTTTCAATGGTTTAAAGGTTTTTGAGTGTAAATAATGAGCTGTTAGGGATTTTGCCAAACCACAAAATCTGGATTAAATAAATTGTCATTGTGAGTAACATTTAACCTTTGCTCTTATTTAATCCAGTAAACGATTTTTTTAAATGGTTTCTGTCATTTTAAATGTTTCACCGTTTTGTGTATTCTGCTTCTTTCTTGACACCTAAGATAGAAAATCCTTAAGAACTTCTGTTCCATTATCATCAAGATTTAAAAATAGAGAATTACTAATTTAAATTCATTTTTATTGGTCAGGATATGTTTATTTGAAATAAATGTAAGTCAGAACTCATTGACACCCTTTTTGATTTTGTTTATTTAACTTATTTAACCTAATTGTAGTTTTAACATGTTTCTGCATGTTTATCATAAAATTTGAAAATTTGGCTTCAGTAATGTTCTGCTAAAATAATATTCCTGCTCAGTGTAAGTTCTTTGTGTGCACCAGTGGCCTGAAGCCATTTTCTAAAAAGTCGTAAATCAGAAGAAGCAGGTCACTTCTTTGGCCCCACAAACATCTGGAAAAGCAAAAGGAGTCATCAAACATTGTCAATGATTTTATAAAATGACCACGTCAATTATAGGCAATTTAGGATACAGCTTGTTAAATAAAGCTTTCACTTCAGCGCCATAATTATCTGTAATTGTCAGTCAAGGGAATACCCTTCGGCCTCAGGCCCTAAAAGGACAAGGCTAGGAAATAGTGGATTACGTCAAACTGGATTACTTAAGGTGAATCTTTTCACAACAAATTGATCTAGTGAATGAATATCACAAAAACACATTAATACATTAATATGATGTTGCTTAGCATTTTTTTCATCAGGCAAAAGAATGAACTGAAATGAGAAAAGAAAATCCAGGTGTAGTTGACCATGACAACAAAAAGAACAAAAGAACTTTTGTCGACTTAAAAAATTCTGTCAGGGTTTAGTTCAACCTAGTTGAGTCACTGCCAGACAAAACCAATCACATTTACAGTAACAGCACATATAAGGAAACATCTCTACCCCCGGCAGATTGAGTGGAAATAACCGTTTCCCCCTTCTTTAATCTGCCAGACAAGACTGGCTGCAGCAAAGCATTCGGATGAAGGTAGAGCAAGATTTGCCATCCCTTTACCAAGGTTAGGACCGAGCGAAGGAAGCAACTTCACCAATGCTAATCACCTGGTAATACTCAGATATCTGAGTTTATTAGTTCAACTTGTTAGTCATCACAGCACTCAGTCCATGAGGCGAAGCTAAAACCTTTCCCAGCACTATTACAAAAGATGAAAGTAGTAGACCAGTAGTAGACCCATATATGAGTACAGGTCAATGCAAGATACAGTCTTGTGCAATAACACCTCAGACGATGTTTTTGGGCATTTGCTTATGCACAGCTCTCTCAATGTCCTGCCACAGCATTTCGATCAGGTTGAGGTCTGGACTTAGACTAGGCCATTCTGATGTAGATTTACTGGTGTGCTTTGAATCATCTTCCTGTTGCTTGACCCAATTTCAATTAAGTTTTAGCTCTTGGACAGATGGCCCCACATTTACCTCTAGAATCCTTTGGTATAGAGAGTGCAGCCACACCTGGTTCATGGTTGACTCAATGACTGCAAAGTGCCCAGGTCCTTTGGCTGCAAAACAAGCCTAAATCATCACCCTGCTACTGCTGTGCTAGACAGTGAGTATGAGGAGTATCTGCCAAAATGCTGTGTCTGGTTTTCACCAAACGTGGGACTATGCATTAAGGCCAGACAAGTCCACTTTGGTCTCATCTGTCCATAGGACACTGCTTCAGAAGTCTTGTGGTTTGTTCAGATGCAGACAGAATATACTTTCTCCTGGCAATCCTTCCAAACAAACCATATTTGTTCAGTCTTTTTCTAATTGTGCTGTCATGGATTTCAACATGCTCAGCGATACCTGTAGGGTCTGAGATGTAGCTCTAGTTTTTTTCTTTTTGTATTCCAACCTTCGGGTAAATGTGCTGGGATGTCCACTCCTGGGAAGATTGGCAACTGTCCTGGCTGCTTTCCACTTGTGAATAATCTTTCTCACTGTAGAATTATGAACTTCAAATTATTTGAAAATGGTTTTATAACACGTTCCAGATTGATTTGCAGCAACATTTGCTTTTCTAAGACCAGTGCTTATGTTTTTTCCTCTTGGCATCATGCCACACCCCTGAATGCTCCGGACCAGCAAAACTTCTGCTTTTATAAAGGTCTTTAGACCTGCTGATGATCAATTAATCACCATCAGGCTGAGGCTACTTGGTATTGTCCATCTTTTGTATTCCTTTTAGCTAGCTTTGTTCAGTAAAAAATGGCACGATGAAAAAAGTTATGTGCTTGTCTAAGGTTGTATTTTCCTAATACAAAGACCTGTTATGATCAGATGATTCTTTTTAGTGTTTTTCCCCAAAATAACATACAATTAAAAGACACTTAAGATGCGATGATCATCGCTAATGATCAATACGCAATATGTTAAGCAACGCTTCTATCCTTTAGCCGTACCTACTTATTTTAGAGTGACAAGAAGGTAGCTGACGTTCTTTGTTGTAAAAAGCAAAGAGAAGAGAGTTGGAAAACAAAGACCTTGTTCAGAACCCATTTTAAATTCACAGCTGAATTTTTCTATAAAACCCTAAGGACGGGAGACTGCTGTGTCCTATCTGGATAGGCCAGTGCATAGGCAGCCTGTGGTGGCTAAAACAGAGATGTTCCTTTGAGAAAGTTACCCTTTCAGCTTCCAATACAAAAGAGACACACACTATTTGATATGTCAGACTTTACCACTCACCAGGAAACAGCAGTATTGAAGAATGCCACAATGGATTCTGCAGGCCCTTTGTGCACAATCTACAAGATCTTCAAAATTTGACCACAGCTGCCGAAGAAACGATTTAAGATTTTGTGGTCCCCTTGGAAGAGGAAGCCGGAACTGTGTCAGTTGGCACTGACAAAGAACTGTTTTACACCATTCACTATTCCAAAGAGCCGATGTTAAAGGCAAAATATTGTAGTCCATCATTGCCAAATGGTTAACATCCTGTTTGTAGGCCAGTAGCAACGTAGACCTGGGCACCTAGAAAGGCAAAGTAATGGGTTTCTCTAGAGCCCTAGAGCAGAGTCTAGAGAACTGATGAAACAAACCAAAAGCATTGACAATATTACTCTTTTAGTACTGTTGCTAGATCTTGCCGAAGCCTAACGCAGTGTGCAACATCAGCTCATTGGGAAGGCACTTGAGAAATACCAATTGGTCAAAGTAGTGAAGTCTTTGCTGTCGTTACGTTTTTTGCCTTCTGGAATATGCCAAATGCACCTTGTTAAGCCCAGTAGATGTTCATCTGGGCTAAAGTTCAAACTCGTGGGATGTTGATGAGTGTTGAATTTTTGAATGTTGAATTCTTGAAATAAATTAAAAATATGATAAAATCAAAATACTCAAGTAAACTACAAGTATCTCATCTTGGTGAGAAATGTTTTGTTACTTATCCAAGAAGCTTCTTCAGTCTGAATAAACTGGGGACTGAAAAACACAGTTATATCCTCCAGAGTAGGTCTTTGTTCCACCCTGGCATGAATAGGCAAAGGGTGGAGTCATCAAGATGTAACGATTAGGACTCTATAAACCCTAACTCTCTAAACCCCTAACATGGAGGTCGTTAGGTGTGACCCGCTGGATGGATATGTAAATCTTCCTGGAGATGCATGAAAAATGGGAGAAAGGTTGTGCTTGAGGTCTCCTCCTCTGTCGAGAACGTTCTCCATGTCAACATAAATGACATCACATACTCCTCTCTCATACAATCTCCACACCAAGACACTTCACCTACAGAGGTGACTTCTACTGAAAGAAACATGGCTGTGCCATGGGTTCTCCAGTGTCACCTATTGCTGCCAACCTATACATTGACAAAGTGGAGAAGAAAGCACTCAACTACTTCCCAGGGACAGCATCAACCCACTGGTTATATGATATATGTAGATGACACCTGGGTGAAGATCAAGATCCAGGAAGCACAGGCTTTCACAAAACACATGAATATAGTTGACATCAAAATCAAGTTCACCAGGGAGAACACCAGTGTCAACAGACTGGCCTTCCTGGACTGCACAGTGAACGTTGGGACTTGTGGCAAACTAGAAATAAAAATCTATCCCACCACCCACTGCAACACAAACTAGGAGTCATCAGGATCCTACACCACAAGGCAGAAAACATCCCCACCTCCTTTGAATACAAAAAGAAGGAGCACAGACATCTGAGCACAGCTCTCAAGGCCTACAGTTATCCTAAGTGGGTCTTAAACAAGATGGCGTCAAGATCCAAACAAAGCACGACAGACAGAGCAGAGTCAAAGGAAAAACCTGGTGACTCCTTACATGGCTGGAATGTCAGAGAAGCTCAAAGGGATATTCAGATAACAACACACACCAGTTCACTTCAAACCCACAAACAACAGACAAAGACTTGTTCACCCGAAAGAAAAAACACCTAAACACAAGAAGAGCAACATTAGTCTATGCAGTCCAGTGCAGTGAAGAATGTTTAGAGCTCTTCATTGGAGAAACCAAAGACCCTCTACACAAGAGAATGGCCCAGCACAGGAGAAGCAACACCTCAGAACCAGAATCAGCAGTGTACCTGCACAACAAAGGACACTCTTTTGAGGATAAAAATGTAAGTTTCGGAAAAAGTAGAAATATGGTATTAGAGAGGAATATATGAAGCCATTTATGTTCACATTGAGAACCCTTCTCCACAGGATTGAACCTTCGGATAACCCAACCTGGATGGTTGACAATCTTGACCGACTTACTGTATGTTCACATGGGAAATCCTCTCAACAGTGGAGGAGGTTTCTGGCACAACGTTTCTTCAGTTTTTCATGATGCCCTTTCATCCATCCCTAGGAAGATTAGGACCATTTCACACATACACCCAGAGGGCCACACCTAGAAGAAAACAGTCCAGTTGACATAATTCAATATTCGGATAACCAAACATGAATGACTGAGAATTTTCACCGACATATTAAGTAAATACACTTAGTTACTTACCAATTCTGACTATAGGAAAAACCTTAACAATCTCCAGGAAGTGTAGTGTTTCAACTTTTACCGTATGTTTAATTTTGTACATTCACATTCAATAAAGAATATTCATTAATGTTGAGCGTATTAGCTTTTTTATTGCCTGGAAAAAACAGTGTAGAGGTGGAAGTGTTACCATGGAACTCTAACCAAATACCCTGAGGGTCAGTTATGTGAAGAAGCAGTCAGTTTTACCTGAACACAATGTGGTGTCACGACGACATCAATTAAAAACAATACACCGTTGGCCTCACACACGGACACTTTCTTCCTCTTCCTCTTTATCGAGGTAGTTGGCTGCTGTCCTTTATAGGGAAACATGTTGAGGAACCTTAACATTTTCTATATTATGCATGGACCTCAGAATTATAAATGATTTCACTCACTATATTTGCATTTATGGCAAATCCTCCTTGTTCGAGGAAGCAAAGTAGATGTTGGGGGAAATTATGAATTACATACTAATTATTTATGTATAAAAGCTGCATCGTTGAGGAAATTATATTTTCCTGTCTGTCTACTAGTTTTCGGCCCCTCATGGCCTTCACAAGTATTGTCTTCTTTTCTTCCAGGCATCAAACATTCCTTTTCCAAGAGGCACACACTGGAATTTACTGTATTTAATCTGATGGAAGCAGCCTCCTGTTGCCCATGGCAAAGTTCACACTTGGGTTTTATGGAAAACTTTACTTCACAAACACAAGACACATTATACTGTCCTAATGAACTGATGGAAGCCAGGGGATCAACACAAGGGGTCTGCTGAAGTGAGCAAAAGAGGAGGAAAACAAAGAAAGAGATAGAAAAGGAGAATGCTGAAGGCCACACATGTACACTACTAGAGAATCTTAGTGGATTATTTAAGTTCTGCTTTGTTGGCTTTATAATAGATCTGGGCAAAGAACCTTTTAAAATCTAAATTATAACTATAATTCAGATACATTACTGGAATGAAGGTAGACTCCAGACTGTATGATCGTGAGAATTGAATTTAGTGATCCTCTTCCTGATTGATTCACTAATTTTATAAAAATCTGTCCAAAAATACTAAGAAATTCATCACAGTTAGCCAAAACCCAAAAACCTTACAATAGTTGTTTTGTCTGAACAATGTTAAAAAATATATTAATAATAAGAAATTGGAATAGGTAAGATAAACCTATGGTGGGCATGAAAAACAATTTCAAACTTATACAAACAATTATAAAATGATCAAAGGGATGGCCAAATACATTTTCAAGGATCAATCAGTAATCTCACAGATGAATTGACTATTTAATTTCTTGTATTTACTGTTGGGTAGTTTGATTTAAGATAAGTTTTAACTTGGTGGACAACCCAATCAACCTCCTGACCATGACTATAAACAACTTGATAACACATTATTTTGTTATATCGCAGAAATAAATCTGTAATAAAGACAACACAGGTTGATACAGTGGGTCTATCTGTCCTTTACTTTTATGGCTGTTCGAGCACTTCATAGTTCCCCCATGCTTTCTAATATTAAAAGGACCAAGATGAGAATAGACATAAGGACTTTATAGCAGGCATCTCTGTGTACATTGTAAAAAAAATAAACCTCAAGTGTGGGTGTGTTAAGAAGGAAAAGCTGAGCCAAAACTTGCGTGAGGACAAAAAATGTATAACCTATTAAACTAAAGACTTCAGAACTTGCTACTGGGCAGATGACAGCATGTGACCCCCTAGAGAGTAATAAGCATAGATGGAGAGCTTCACAGAATAAGACACATCGAAAAAGAGGGAGACAAGGAACACACAAGGAAAAAACATTAATTAAAACAAGCCATAAACAGCAGGCCTCACTTTAAATTTGCTTGTTAAACTTGACCCATGTGGTGAGAAAACACATACACGCTTAGTTTTTAAGTGCAAGTGAGAGACTGCAGAGCTTTGCTCGTGTGTGTGTATGTGTGTTAGCCTCCATATTTGCGAATGCATATGCAGGGGTTTGCGTAACACCTAAAGCATCTGAGTTTGACCGATATCTTTGACATATCAACCCCTCATGTTGTCCACTGTGTGACAAAGGCTTGTAAATTAGCAACAAATCTTGTTTCCAAAAAAGTAGATTGATTTGCAATGATTTGAAACACGTTATTTAAAGTAGAAAGACAACATATCAAATGTTGAACCTGGGAAAATATTTTCTTTTTTGAAAAATAGATAATTTTTAAAAATGTGGTGCCGTGAATACTTCTCACTAAAGGTGGAAAAGAGGTATTTTTTAAATCACAGTATTACATCATCTCTTCCTTAAACAAAAATTTTAAATGACATCAGGCTCAGCGAGTTTCTGGATCTTGTTTATGTTTGGTTATTTCTGTGCCTGGTAGAGTGTTAACTTACATTCCTGGTGTCACCCACAAACTGTTTTCACTGACGGTGGTTTTTAGACGTCTTTCTGAGCCTGTGCAGTTATTTCCACTACAAAACTGTGTCTGTCTTAAAACACAGTGCTGTCTGAGGCTTGAAGATCACAGTCATTCACTAATAGTTTTTTGCCTTATCCCATTAATGATATAATATACTTGTCTACAATGTTCTTTTCAACTGTTCATCAAACAGGTGAAATGTGTTTCTGTGCAACACTAAGATACACACTTGTAAACATATTAATCTGAACTGATTAGATATGTTTGTGCTGCTACCAAATCAATGCAGGATAAAAGAGGTTTTAAGAAAATCTAATTGAGTTTTATTTACAATTCACCCACTGTCCCAATGTTTTGGGGTTCTACAAATAATTGAGCGAATTTATCTTCTCTTTATTAGTTAGTGTAGATTCTGCCACTACACATCTTAGGTTGTGGACCAGTTTGTAAACTTAGGCAATTTTCTAAAAGAAGTCACGGTGAAAACTGTTCTGTCTGTTCATTGGTTAAATTATTCTGGAACAGGAAAGTAAAGACAGGACATACAGTAAATTTTCTTCTGTGCGTGCTCTATGATAAGGTTCAGATTATTTCCCTAAATTTGAGGAGTTTAAAATTTGTTTGTGATGTTTTATTGTGACACAAAACGTATAGTATTGAAACGGTACTGAATGAATCCAGGTACAGTAGCATTGGCTTTTACAAACAGATATCAGTCCAAGCACAGCAGGAAGATCATAGCTGGAGGCAAGGAAAAGAAAGTAACGTCAGCTTCCAATCTTTCATGACACTGTTATAAACTTTCCTTCCGCTGCTGAGTTTTCCTCTCTGCTCTGCTCGCAGCAGCTGATGTCATCACCTTGTTTCGCCCTCTTTTCCCTGCCTGTAAATTCAAAAGAGCAAAATTGTAAGAGTGTCACCTCAGCTCACCTTTCATATTCTTCATCCAACTTTTGATGCTGATGCAAATAACCAAGTGCTTGGACGTAAGTTGTGGAAACTCTCAGGATGAAGTAGGATTCCTACAATGGGTGAAAAATATTGAACCACAAATCTACCTGCTACATTTGTTTTCATATTGGTGTTAACTGCAATAATATGAGACACTTGTTTGCTAAAAACATGGGCTTGCTAACCAGAAATCCACAATAGCTTGGGTGAAAAGTGTTTTTTCCCTGCACAGTGACTGCCACAGGTTGCTACAAGCCCCTGTTTGTCCTCTCTGTCTGCCTCCCTGTGATGTTCACATACATTGTTCTCTGACACCTGGGAGCTGAAGGGCTCAGCACAGGAAGGTAAGAGCCTAAACAAACATGGAATGTGTCAAATTCAATCTGTGGATTTGGGGCCACACCCTGCACACTTGTGGGTTCAGGTGAACATGATACGGGAACATGGATGCCTTCTTGCTCTCCATGCTGTAATTCGCATTTTTGTATAAAGCAATAAAAGTGGTCCTACAGTAAGAGCTTTCTGGATCAAGACGAGTAATGCACTCACAATAAAATGCTCATATTCAGCATGTGTAAAACAAATACAAAATGTTGAACAAATAGACAGGAATTATGTGCAACCTTGAAATTTCATATTAACTCACCCAAATCATCACTTCTGTAGCTAATTGGCTTTAGAAGATGCAGAATTAGTTAAGATCACCTGAGTGCAGTGAATGTTTTTAAAGAGTTTTAGTATAAATATAGTATAAATACACCTGTATCTGGAAGGTCCAGTTAGTGGTGAATCAGTATTCAAACCATGGTTAAACATACATATATATATCTGTCATCAGGAGGAAAGTTAGTGGTTGGATGAAACTGATGCCTCACTTTCTAACATTAAGTTTATCTGGGAGTCCTTCCAGGAAAAGATGCTGAGTGAAGCTGTCATGTACAGCTGTGTGTGTAGATATTTAAATGAGCTGAGCTAAGAGTCTCTGCAGTGCCTGCGGTGGGGGGGACGCTTTGCATTTTAGGCAAAGATTTGGAGGTATTCACAGGTTTTAACCGAATCAATAGCACTAAAGGAAAGTAAAAAAAAGAGAAATGCAATCAATAAGCCATGTGCAAATATAGTTAATGATTATTATTGAAATCTTGTGGTAGGTAGGTAAGGTAAAATTTTTGTGGAGGACAAAGTTAAAGACAGCAGCACAGTCCACCCACACTCATCTACATACTGCCCCACAGTGTCACTGTACTTTACATAGTCTCATCTGGTTTGGATCTGAAAGACAACACACAAAACAACCTAAGAAAAAACGTTCATCTTAGCCTATGCAGACAGGCAGAAAGAGGAAGTAAAAGCAACTCTTTGTAATTCTAGTTATGTTCTGTTTGTTAAAGCCACAGTCACCCTAATTCTGACAGCAGATCAACTCATCATTGCAAACCAGGGTCTTAAATGTCTAAAAAACAACAACACTAACTGCATCAGTCCACATCACTCTGGGTAAAGTCTTGAAGAATTCATTGGACTCGTGAATATCTCTGTTCATGAGCTTACTATATCCAGAACAACACAAGGTCTTGTGGACAGATGAAAGGATTTAGGGCTGCTTAGCTGCCTCTGGACCTGGACCATTCGCCATTGTGGAGGGAAAAATGAATTCCCTAATTTATTAAGGTATCCTGCAAGATAATGTCAGGGTGGCTGTCTGGAAGCTGAAGCTCAGAAGAAGCTGGGTGATGTTGCAGAACAATGATCGTAAACATTAAAGTAAAACTACAAAAGAGCTTCTATGAAAATCCACTTTTTGGAGTAGCCCAGTCAGAGTCAAGACCTCAACCTAATAGAGAAAAGTTTCAACATTGTGCAGGTATAATCCACAGATACAGGAAGTGTTTTCTTGAGGTTATTCCTGCCAAAGGTCGTTTAACCAGTTGTTAAACAATGTTGCCATTATTTTTTCTCCCTACTCTTTGTATGTTTAATTCAATTCACTTTACAGAATAAAGTCAAGACTATAAAGATATAACAGAAGAAACCTCCTGCACACCCAGGCTCAGGGTGGACGGCCATCTGCCTTGACCGGTTGGGGTGAGTGGAAAGTGGAGAGAGAAAAGAAAAGAGCAACAAAATCAACAACACAACATGGGGCAGGTTGGTAGGACCAGTAGCTGCACACTGAATAACACACACCTTCAAAGCTGGGGACACCTGCAGAAAGGGACAGACAGAGGGAGACAGAGAAGGACAAAGACAACTACGGGAGAGAACACACAGAGTTAATGTCATACAGTGGTGACAATTGTGGGGTGAGAGGAGAGAGGGACAAGAGGAGGAAAGGAGCTCAGTGCATTGGGGGGTGGGTCCCCCAACAGTCTAAGCCTATAGCAGCATAACTATAACTAACTATAAGCTTCATCATAGAGGAAGGTTTTAAGCCTAGACTTAAAAGTAGAGAGGGTGTCTGCTTCCCGAATCTGAACTGGGAGCTGGTTCCACTGGAGAGGAGCTTGATAGCTAAAGGCTCTACCTCCCATTCTACTTTTGGAAATTCTGGGAACCACAAGTAGGCCTGCATTCTGAGATCGAAGTGGTCTACTGGGATGATATGAAAATATGAGGTCTTTTAGATGTGATGAGTTTATCATTAGCGGGTGTGTTAAATAAAATATCCTGACTGTGTTTTGTCATCTTAGAAATAATGTGTTTGTTGATAAATGGAACTTTGGTGAAGAACAGGTCATTTTTAATGACTAATTTATTTTAAAAAAAAAACAGGATATTGCAAATACAGTTAATTTCTTGTCAGTGTTATTTTCTTGTTGACTGAAACTTTTTTTTGTTTGTTTGTTTGTTTGTTTTATTCAAAGCAAACCACAAACATTTTACTCCAGTTATAGTTGACAAAAATACGGTTTTAACATTTCGGTCTTTTATTTTTTAGAGATTAGCCAAAGCTTTGTACATTGAGCATTACAACCACATTTCTGGAAACTATTTTGATACAGCATTAGTAAATCAAGTGCAATCTAACTCCTGGAATATGATCATTTCTGTTGTCTTAACTTTCGGTTTAATAAGACAAAACCTTAATATCCAGTCTAAAAGTACAATGAAAAAAAAACTGCAACAAATTCTACTCTTATACAGTACTGTTCAGTTTTGTCAAGGCTGTGCCAGAAAGGTGTTGGAAGCGTGTATGCTTGTACATTACCATTTAAATACATTTGTAAATAAAATATTTGGAACTTCTTTGCATACAAAACAAGCAAGGCACTATACAGCTGGCTACTGCCCCAAAGAAAGAAACAATCATCCACAATGAACTGTGTATTTTAATAACCAGTAGCTCTATAAGATTAGTTCAACAGAGTGTGCATAAGGACATTTATAGACCCCGTTGATGAGTCCAGCTTCAAACATGTAAACCAGTGAAGAAAGGAGATAGGAAGAATGCCTGAGGGTCTAGATGTAAGTAATGCCAGAAGATGGAAAACTATAACTTTGGGGAAAGGTGTTGACGTGGAGGTGGTTGTATAACCTCATGTTTGCAAAGTGGAATGAAAGAAGCAGAGTCATATTTAAATATTGGAAGTAAGGTTCAACCGGGGGTATTGGCCAGATGTGGTGCTGACAGAAATTAAGGTAATTTTGACAGCGTGGGGAAAGAGGGAGTGATTCAACTTTCAATCATTTCAGCTTTACTAATATAATGCCAAATAATAAAAAATTATCTCAAGGCACATTCCATAACTATATAAGTACTATACAGATTTGTAGAGAAAACCCAACAAATTAAATCAAAGTTTCATCATCACTTTGAGACAGGATCTTCCTAATTTAAGCAATATTCCGCAAGATATGTGTTTTATGTATGAGTTAAAAGATATATCCTAACTTCAAAAGTACCTTTCCTCATGTTAGCACAGGAGGTGCAAAGCTATGCGATCTAAAGTAAAAATATGCTTAGACAGCATCTTTCAGCATTGAGATTTCTAGGCTTGAATACAATAATTTTTGTCTAATTATAAAGGTAGGAAATTAGAGGACATCCAGCCCTTTAAAGTTTAATTGATTTTTTAGAAATCTGGTTAAATAAATATAGCTGGGTGTCATCTGCATAGCGATACAAATGTATAGTGCTTTCTAATGATGTTGCCTATAGGAGACAAAATATCACTCCTACAATAGAATCCTCCATAATGAACGTTTGTATGCATGAAGGATTCATCACCTTAGTTTTAAATAGCAAATATTTAAAAGAATTTACCTTTCATCAACAAAACAATTCGAGCACAATTAGCTATCACAAATGTTTACTCATCAGAAATTAATAAATGTTAATTTTTCATTTTTTCAAGGAGGATGCCAACTTTTGTACTGATATTTCATTATTTCCATTATTTTACTCTAACTTCTAAATACACTCCCTTAGCATTTTTGATACATTGAAATGGCATAAAGGGGATGCAAACTTAACACTATCTAACTAAATTCATAATAATACATATTCAAAAAAAAAGTTAAACTACTTTTATTGCAACAACCATATAGAACTGGGGGGGAGGGGCAGGCATCTAGCGCTGAGTGTCTCGCTCAGGGACACACCTGGTGGGTAAGCTGCTACCAGGCCACGTAGGTGTGTGTGTGTGTGTGTTTGTGAATGTGTGTGTGAATGTGTGTTTTGTGTGGTGGGGGAGAAGGGGTTGTTGAAAATACTATTAATTTAGAAAATCCCCAAAAAGGTCCACCTCCTGCCAAGATGAGCAACTTTGTGGCTAACATCAACTACTTTCTGTAGTCAGCCACCATCTTCATCTGCAACCAGGTTTTCGTTTTTACCACACAGACGTGACAGCAGTGGTGCCGTGGCGGCGAAACGGTGACATCACATACCACATAACAACAATTTGACTCTTCCTGCAGACCTTTCTTGCATGTGATATCACTCTTTCTCTCTATCTTTCAGTGTTTCCTCCCGGCCTTTTTGCTAGAAATGGTATAATATAGAGATAAAAGAAGTGAAAAAAATCAATAGGCATATTTTTTACATAATTTAAGAAAAAAAAGGGAATAACTTATACCACAAGGACAAATATTACAAGGTTTTTAGCATCGTTTGAAAGCACTCCACTCAATGTATTTTGTCCTCATTACTACCTCTTTTTCTTGGCTAAGCTGTGGGTTTGGTTGATTGAGAGCCTGAAGAGTAGCTTGTTTGTATGTCTCTCACACAAACACACACACACACACGTGTCTCTTCCCCTTTCCAACTGTGTGCCACATGAAAGCAGTGTACACCCGTCTCTCTCTGTGTCCGCGGTGTGTTATTAGCATCCAGAGACTCCAGAGTGTCTGCTGCACTGTCACCTCCCACAACCTCCTTTACACGCACTGTGTGTGTGTGTGTGTGTGTGTGTGTGTGTGTGTGTGTGTAATATGCAGATGGGTGCAACCTGTATCTGTTGTCTGACTCACACTTGACAGGCACAAAGGAAAGCACCGTCAGCACAACATCAACACCTTTGTGTGTTGATGGTGTGGATTCACACATAACTATGTTAAGAAAATAACACACTAGAAGCTGATTCATGAAAGAAGTTTTATTTTTACTAATTTTTTGGAAAACATGCTTTGAAAGCAATGTTAGATCTACAACTGACTATAAATTAAAGCCCTAAGTACAGCACATTTGTTAATATATATATATATATATATACATATATATATATATATATATATATATATATATATATATACATACATACATACATATATATATATATATATATATATATATATATATATATATATATATATATATATATATACATACATACATACATATATATATATATATATATATATATATATATATATATATATATATATATATATACATACATACATATATATATATATATATATATATATATATATATATATATATATATATATATATATATATATATATATATATACATATATATATATACATACATACACACACAACTTTTTTTTAATTTTTAGTGTGACTTCGGCTCTTGATAGTCCTTTTTACTTATGCCAGGGTCCTGTACGGTCTGTGAGCAGGAATTCTAGGGTGACTCCAACTATTTGATAGGTGGAGATCAGATCACTTTTCCCACCACTTCTATTCAGCTCTGGAAAAATTACCCTAGTCCTGTCACTGGGATAATCTTTTAAGTCAGAGTTTACGCGTTGTAAACAGAAATCCAAGTGACATGTAAAAGTGGAAGGTTGCACAACCTGGAACTGAATGTTAGAGAAAAAAATAATAATAATAACTTTGTGATACATGCGGAATGTACAGGCAGAAGCCTTTCTTAGCAAATTTCCGAAGCCATGTTACCATGTTCACCCCTGGTGAACATGGTAACAGTCAGATCAGAAAAGTCAGATCAGAATTAATCGCTCAGTGTTCACAACTCAAAGCCTGGTGAAAACAAACATGGAAGAGGGCAACGATAGTGAATGAGGAATGAGGAAGTCTAAAATTTATTGAAGATTTATAGAGAAGCTTCTGTTGAAGCCAAAGTGAAATGAAAATACCATAATACATAACCACCTCAATATTTCCTCCTTCGACTCTCTGCACTGCAAGCATGGTTTCGTAAACTCTATATTTTATATTTATTTTTTTACTTTTCCATATTGTTTAGCAAAATAAAAGGAAAACCATGATGTTCTCTAGTGCCCATGTTCATAAACTCCAGCCTTCCTGGAACACAGCTTTTGATGGAAGCAGAAGCTACGCAGTGTTTCTTTAATGTAAAGCCCACACGCAAAGGGAAATGAGGCCATTACAGTCCATTTACAAGAAGAAGAGAGGAAATGACTTCATCTAGCATCCTGAGGTTAGGGTACAGAGAAATATTCAATCAGCTGTTTGATTAGCTTGCTGATCAACATCTGTCCCCCAGAATTGAACTTAAGACAATGAGCAAAAACTATCGAAGACATGTCCACATATTGTAGAATAAGCTCAATTTTCGTGGCCTAGCTTTGGGTTTTGTTCCACCTTTTATGTGCCACCACATATCACCCTCTGCTTCACATCTCCACAATGTTCTCAACGGGGACATCGTCTTTACAGTGTCATGGGTCACTAGTACCGAAGCACAAGGCAACTCGTAATTTCATGCTGCAATTATTTGAGATTGTTTCTGAGACTACTACACACACACACACACACACACACACACCCCAACTGCCACTGATGAAATCCACCCAGGTTGGTGAATGCTAATGTCAAGCCCCGAGCTTCACACAGCTCCCTTGGAGACACAACAGGCTTTATATAAAACTTTCTGCACATATGCATTAGTACATCCAAATACCTGTAAACAAACTCTAATGTGTGATATCAGTAAGGTTCCCTTTTAATGCCCTGCGTTAGTAAATATAGTAAATATTGATTTGCGAATAAGGAGGCAAAAGGTTGGTGACCATGTTTGCCCTCTTCTTCCAAACACAGTTTATCTTTACGTTTATCTTTACGCGTCGTCTGCCTTCGAAATGGCGACTGAGCAGAGCTACATCAACCAGCCTGGTTTCATGGAAAACCTAAACCCCTATGCATCTGGTATTGATGCTGCTGTGGTGGTCTTGTTTATAAATTCACTGGGAGAACTTCAGTAGTATTCAGTTTTAGAGTAAAAACGCTTTGTCAGAAGCCATTTCCAAAAGATTGTTTTACGTAACAGACTGAATAAAGGTAATATTTTTCCATAAATATGGTCATACTTAAAACATTAAATACGTAATAGCATCAGTGATTTCAAAATAAAAATGTCAGTCAGTTTAAGCACTGAAAAACCCACATCAGTCACCCTAAGCTCTGTTCCAACCTGTGTTATGAGTTCATAAACTTGAGACCTGGAGAGATCAGGGTAACTGAGGACAGCACTTAATTTCAGCCTACATTACTGTAGAAAAGCCCATATTACAATGTGTGTGTCAGATTTTACAGTCATGACTCATATCTGATGATCTTTGTCAGGTATTCCTGATCACAACAGCATCTCAATGCATCCCAAACACTTCCCCAGGTGTTTCAAGCACAGGGCTCTGGTCAAACTGTTCAGCAAGGTCCATGTTTCAGTAAACAGCCCCCATACTCTGTGTGGCTGACGGCGCTGTCGATGGTGTGTGGTACATCGGGCCTGATGTGGGAAGACCTAAATGCGCCCCCTGCTGCTGGTACCAGTTCTGGTGGGTATACTCCCCCATGTAGGTGGGTGAGGTATCAGATGAAGGCTGATAGGTACCCTGCCCCCTGCTGGTCGGATCCAGCACGCCATTACTTTTGATGTTGCTGCTGCTGCTGTTGTTTGTGTTGCTGTTGGTGGCGTTGTTGTTGTTGCTGCTGTTGCTGTTTTCCCACACAGCGGGGGATGGAGGAGAGTTGCAGGCCATGGAATCGCTGGCATCTGGGCTGTGTTCAAGAGGAATTTCCCCAAGTGGAAACTCTCCATTCTTGTAGAGCTTCTTAAACTTGGACCGACGGTTCTGGAACCAAATCTTGACCTGGAACAAAAAGCATCAAATGTGAAAGACAACTGAAACCAGGGGGCTACATTTTCCAAATGAAATGTACATACGGTTGCTGCTGAAATTATAAAATTGCAGATTTAAATTTAGGCAACTAAAAGAACAGAAGAACCTAAGGGGGCATTTTGCAACTTGAGGGCCGTAAAAGTTCTTGGAAACACAACACTGACATATCATGAAAATAATAATGGTCACCAACTGTCTGAGTCAAGCAGCACTACCAAAGGGAAGTCCACTAATCATGCTTTAATCTGCATCACGTTTATAGGGGAAATATTTGACTGTTATCTATATGTAGTTTGGTGCTGAGCAAGTAGTATATTATGGGCTTTTAGAGCTTTTCTGCTGAAAACAACTGCCTGCTGCTGAAAGGTGAGACCAAAGTAAAACAGTAATATGAAAATCCATTTAAAAAATAAAAATAAAAATTTGCTTAAATACACCTTAGAGCTGAGTGAAGACTGGAGTCAGGTCATAATGTTCTGTAAGTTTGTTACTAAAAGTGAATTCTTTCACAGTGAACATAGAAACTAAGTTTATCGAAAGTTAAGCGAAAGATGACTCAGTTTACCTGAGCTGGACTCACTTGTACTTTGGGTCAGTTACTGTGATATTGTTCCCCATGACGCTAACCTGGGGCCAGTCTGGTTTCTGGCTTCACTGAGGCTAACGTTAGCCATTCTGTAAAACCGGTATCAAGATGATTATTGTCAGCTGCCTCTGAAAGCTTGGGCTTTTCTATCCAGCTACATGCACAGTCACATGAAAGAGGTGAAGTTGTCGCTTTGAAGCTAAATTGCCAGAAACACAATTATGGTTCTTAAAATAATATATTAATACTGTGATATCTGTTGTGTAATTTTGTTTTAGCACAGGGAATAACTGACATTGCTGAGTCAATTATAAACAATATATGAGTGATGACTCAGTTTCCCCAGTGGTCAGTTGATCCATGCACCAGAACTACAGTATCACTTCGTTAGCCTGACATTATCTGGAATTGCTCTTTCACACCTGTATGGCACATCAGGAGAAAGTCTGTGTCCATGTTAAATTTTGGACGGCGGGGTGGGGGGGGGGGTCTCTTGGGAGTGTGGAGGGCCAGGACTTAACCCCAAAAGTAGACTACAGAAATCACAGTGTTTTGTTTACACCACATTGAGCAAATCCTATATGACAAAGTCTTGTACTGTTCCCAGAATTTGCTTCACAAACTTTAATGTCTGTCCCTGCTGACGGAAGTTGACAAATTTCGTCATCTTTCCAGTTAAGACATAGCTGTTATTGTCTTCTTACAAATGAGTGTTCTTTGCTGTTGTGTGTTTGTTTTTGCTAAAAACAAGTTGCAGACGGCATCAACATGCCCACTTGCTCCAGGCGACGTCTCTGGATAATCACCTGATCTAATCACAAGTGCTCCGTCGGATATTAGCTGGACTTCATACTAAGGACCTGGCTGGATACAATCTACATAATTTGAAGGCAAGCTGACTCATTCGTCTGCATTCTCGCATGCAGCCCATTCGGCTAATATCTGGATGAACTCAGGATTCCAGTGCATGTCTAAAAGAGGTTGCTGTTTCCTGCTGCAGCACGCCGACGGGCAACTCCCCCCGGTGAACCTAAAGTCAACTTAGCAACTAGCTGGCGAATGCAGTGGAGCACTACCAGGTAGAGTCAGATAAAGTATTTCTCTCAGGTGCTGGGGGAGACTAAACACAGAGCAAAAACCAGAGTGAACAATGGACACGCCTGCGAAAAAAACCCCCATAATTAATGATAACGCACTTTTGTTAACGCCTTATCAATTACAATGTAAGGGGATTAACATTGTCTTGCAGCTTTAAAGAATTTATCCACACTCAGTTTATTGTGTTAGTAATTTTATCCCTACTAGCAGATACATTATTCACATTATGTTTCAAACTGCTTCCAGCTCCTTTAAATGTAACAAGACACTACGAGAGCTATTGTGCTGTCAGTCAATACTGAAGCCACGAGATAATTAAACCCAATTGCATGACAATCACAACTTGAGTGGAACTGCACTTTTGTTTCTGTTTTATTTTTCTTGCAGCCTGTTCGAGTTACCCAAACATCTCGCTGAACAACAGTTTACGTAAGCTTAATCCAACCCGTGCAAGAACTTTTGTCTTCCATCACTCAAGCAAAAACAATTCAGTGTTGGTAAATCATTAGCTGGCAGGGTTTGACTGAAGAAACCAGTCCGACACAACAACTTAACGTACTACTTCTATTCTTTTCTTTTTTTCTGTTCATCAACCCTAACCCTCAACCCTTAGTATAGCGATGCCTTATATGGCTTTTTGTGTAAGAGTGTCGTGTTATTTTGACAGACCTTATGTATTCAATGTTCGACGTAGCCCGTGTGTCCATCCCTTGTCTACCTCTTCACGTTCATTCATACTTTTATCACACATTTCATTCTACCTTTAAATTAGTCACGGCCATTTGTACTTCAAATCAAATTAGTTCAGCTCTTTCAGGCTCTTTTTAAACCTTCTCAGATTTGTTCTTTGTGTGGAGTGTTTAAACGTGGAGTAGGTGACTTCACAAACTCTGCCTCATCGGCTCCAACAACCACATTCACAGTAATTTTCAACTAAGAGCTCAAATACTCCTTTTAGCATTAACTAACAAAAAAAAAAAACACAACTGTTTATGGGGTTCAAACCTCAAACTGAAATAGTTAAAGCTTTCTGCAGTCTCACTTAAAACAAAGGCAAAGCCGACCAAACACACATGTATCTGGTCATAGCTCAAACGTGTTGGTCTCACTGATCTTTACACTTTAAATTCTTACAGGAGCTTCAGGGTCAGTTGGCAGTTTCGACTTAATCTGCCATGTATTAATCCGCCCATTTACATGATTTTAAGGCTGATAGAGAACTTTTTTCTGTAAACATGGCCTCCTCTTAATATTACTGCATCGCATTGTATTTCTGTTCCAGTACTGAAGTGCATTTGATGGTGTTTCCTGCAGCCTTACCTGTGTCTGTGTGAGCCCGAGCTGTGCAGCCAGCTCAGCCCTCTCTGGCAGGGCCAGGTATTGGGCTGACTGGAACCGCCTCTGGAGGACTGCCAGCTGGTAGCTAGAGTAGATGGTCCGAGGCTTGCGCACCTTCTTAGGCTTCCCGTTGACCATCCGCACCTCCATGTCTGGTTCTTCTTTCACTGTATGGAAAAGGAGTAAAACCATTTAGTGGTTTTCGTTTAATATTCCTGCAGCGAGCCTATAGGAGTCTTTTTAAATCTAACTGGTAAAATCTTTTTTGTTAAACAAGGAAATGAACTTGTGTTGGGTTTCTTAAGTGCAGACTGTGCAGAGAAGTTGTTGAACAAAAATAGCAATAGACGCTACAACCCCGAAATTTCAAAGAAGTTCTGGCAGCACTCGAAAGTTATAATTTTGGTTGGAGTGTCTCCCAAAGGCGGCGAGGGAGATGCAGATTTATAGGTGCTTCTCATGTAGCCTGGAGGCTCACTTGTGCACATCTTACCCTGTTTATGCTCTTGTATGTGTATTTCTTTCCTTTGGTGATTAAGAAATGCAGTTTAACCAAACTCACTAAAATTTTTTTTTTTTTTTTACATTTGAGCAGCACATTACCATCAAATTTAAATAAATACAATTCAATAATATAAAAAGTGAAATATTGTATTGACATTATTTTTATTATTTACGGAACCTATTCATGTAAACACATTAAATGAATTATTTTATACTGCACTATATTTTATTTTTTAGCTTTACTAATGAAGCCATATTTGATTTATCCGTCATTAAATGGTTATGAATTTACATGGGTTTGTTAATTTAAAAACAAAATGTAATTTAAGTTGCCACCTAGGACACTCGCAGTATTTTTCTTCACAATGACTATCTCAGGCTGATTCCTGTATTATATAATCAGCATGTCTACTCAGTAAATTTAAAATGGAAAGTTTGTCTATACTGAAACAAAAATAAATATTAAGTGTTAAGAAATTCAATTTGGGATTAGGCTTTCAACAGCATTCAAACTGGAAACATCATTTACAGGAAGTTGAAGACAAGTATAAAATGTAAAAATATAAAAACAAATAAAAAAAGTATTAAAACCTTTATGGTCCACATTTTCAAAGAGAATAAGGGCACTTCGGGAGGCCATGGGCCCAAGAAGTCAGTATCTCTAAAATTATTTCTATAGCTCTGTTTTATGTAGCTATTTAATTATTTAAAGCTTCCGTCATTTGTTCACATTCAAATATATATATAAAAAAAAACAGATATCTGACTCTTTATGCATTTGTTTATTTATTTGTCAGGGTGGGGCCATGAGCCTTGCGTGATAAGGAGCCGTCGTTGTTGGATGATTCAAAGGCAAAGGCCGTCTGACATGTCATGACACCTGATGTATGTGTGGCTGTGGGCCAAAGTCCCCTGGAGCCATTTCCAGGAGTCAACTCCCAACTGGAACGTCAAAAACACTACACCAGACTGTCGAGTTTGTTTTTCCTCTGTCGTTTGCACAGAGACACCTTCATGGAAAGGACAGTTTGTCAGTTTGATGAGAAATAGGTTCTTTTAAAATGGAGTTTATGGGAACATTTTGTAATATTTCATAATGGTTTTCACTAAAGGAATTTTACGTTTTTAATCCAATATTTTATTTTTGTCAGGATATTTATATTTGCATAAATTAAGTAAATTACCCATTTAAGTCACAAATTAATGATGTGTTTCATTGTTCTTTTGACAGACAGGTGGCAATGAAATTAATGACTAGAAGTAGGTCATGGCTTCCTTCCAAAAGCTTTAGACACATCTCCACTTCCTTATACCAATAAAATCTATTTATTCATTTCCTTGACTTCAGGTCAGTCAAGTAGAACAAATTGTTTTCTACAATGCTGACCTGGCGAAACCTGAAAGCAGTTAAAAGGAAAGTTCATAAATACATTGTGAGCTTCCATTTGCAGTGAATGACAATGTAAAAATGACACAGTAAGTTATTTTGTTTCCTTTCTTACGTCTCATGGATGAATTTTCACTTTATCAAGGAAAGAGGACCCGATGCCATTGGAATTCATAATTATTCAATTCTACTCTGTAACATCATGTGAAAACTTGCAAACCTCAGCTGGCTTGGGAAGCTCCATCCAACTCCCCATATTTGCATTTTTAACCCAGACTTGTTTTTATAAACAAACAACAAATCTTCCATCCGAAACACTGCTATAAATTTATAATATCTACATTTAATGAACAAATGAATGGTTAAGTTAAAAACTTAGTGTAGTGTTGAAGTGTACTGCATTTCTGACTCCTCTAATGGCAGAAAATCAGATGTTCATTTTACACAGAGCATCAGCTAAAAGTTTTAAAACACGAATGAAGTGCGGTGTAAAGAGGAACGTACTGCTTAAAAGGTTTTTTCGTGTGGCTAAACATGAGCCATAAATCAGCCTCAGGTGCTCAATGTAGTTTTTCTCGTTCAGGGACAAATATGGAGACAATCTGGACTACTTGTGAGACAGTAGAAAGCAGTACGTTTGGAGACCATACATAACTGTCCCAGAATAAAAGTCCACTCAGTAAAATGTTTGAGCTCAGAAGTTCACACGGTTCGTGTTGGGTTCAACTCACCTGCGTCCTGCAGCGACTGCGCCTCTCGGCTGAATGCGCCGTGCTCCCTGTACGCTGCATGGGGGTATGGGTATTCTGCCTTTCCAACGGGGTAGGCACCGCCAGGACCGATCCCGTTCAAGTTGTAGTGGTGGTAAGCGTAGGGGTTCATGTGCTGAGCAGAGTACGGCTGCTGCGCCGGGTAAAAGTCCTGCGAGCCGTGAAGAGCACTGTGGCCGCTGTAGAAGCCCATGTCAGTGGATGAGGACTCCGGCAGGGTCGGGGAATCCTTGGTTGCCGAGATGGAACTTACAGCCACAGGAAGCGAAGGCTTCTTCTCCTCGAAGACAGGTGAGGATTGCCCTTCCATTTTCAGTCTCTCTTTTCCCTGTTTTTTTTTTTTTTCCTCCTCTAAACTTGAAATCAAGACAGTTCAGAAATCCACACGCAGACTGGAGCTGGCGTTCCCAAACTCCCTTGACGCAGCAGCCAGGCTGTCCACCGTGGCGGCGCCCAACCCAACTAGAGCTCCTAATTACAGGGCGCGCCGAGCTGAGCCAAGCCGGGCAGGGCAGAGAGGAGTGAATGTCTCCTTCTCATTGGCTCTCCTGCTCGCTCACTGCCTCTGCCCTGAGGCCAAGACAGCGTTGACTGTCGCCTGTCTGGCTCCCGTCTTCTCCCCACAAAAACCTCCACTAAGCCTCTCCTCGGGTCTGCACCAGGGCGCATAAACAGTTGGCAAATCTGGAAAGTCCTTAAAAATTTTTCTTGGATGTATCGAGCAAATTTAGCAGCAGCCATGGTTCTCAGAGGAGTAGATAAAGATTTACCACCCAAACGGCGAATAATAGAGTTGTGGGATGGAGTGTTTACGCATTGCCTGCCTCCCATTCAAATGCAGATCCAGAGCTGTTGTCGACCTCAACATCTGGTGGCATCTATTTACAGTTAATCAATGCATGTCCTTCCTTCTTTACAAGTGCCGAGATGGGCTTCGGGTTTCTCCTGTGCCTCGGGAAAGATAAACAGCCCACGGTGAACCTACAATAAACTTTAGGTGTGTACTGCAGGGACGCAAAAGGGTGATACACAAGAAGCAACAACACAACACATCTGTCTGCATGTGGACTTTTCAATTTATGTTTATAAGAAAGAAATCTGGACATCCCCAATGAAACGCACTCACATCGGAGAAGTTCGAATATCCATCTCGGGCTAAGTATTAACTTCGGGCATCTCACCACTAGATGTCAGTATTGAGAAACGTTGAAATGTTCAACCAACAAAATTTATAACACTGCAGTGAAACAAATACATTGACTCAAATTAGCTGAAAATCTCTATATTTTGTTATGCATAGATGCAGTGTCTAAATCAGTCCAAAAACATACCAAAAGTCCCGGCAGGAGGCCTAAGTCTTTATCTACACATGCTCATTTTCATTCGCATTGGATGTCATCATTAAACAATTACATAGTGGACATTGTTACCAGGTTTTTCAGATGTTGTTCAGCTTCAGGTCAGGTTGCTCGAGTTAGCATTTGCACAACGCTTAGAATTTGGAGCAGAAAATGTGGGACTCCTCGAACATATCCCCAACTCCAGTTGTCAAAAGCTGCGGCTCTATCATTTTTCAGTTCCCCAGTTCCGATTACCTGGATCAGGTGTGTTCAGGGGCAGCTGGAAAACAAGTTCTCCTTGACCAGACTAACCACCTCTGCCTTAGCTACTCTTACTTGGTTTTTAAGCACTGAAGCTGTGATCCAAGTTAACCCGTGTCTCAGCTTGTTGACACTATCTCAGCAAAAATAATTATTATTAAAAGCTATTTTATCCATTAATTTCAGCTAAGACTTAATAATCCATTTCAAATACTGGTTCAGTAATATTGTTCATTACTGTCATTCATTTAAACAATTTATTCATTCATATAAGCCCGATATTAATCCCTTTTCCCCATCCATGTCATTAGCTACAGTCCAACCTTATTCCAATGACAATTGCAACTTAAGGCAACTGAATATACAGGAAATTAAATACATTTTATCCAGGTTTTTTTCTTTTTTTTTTTAGGAAAACTAACTCCTTTTCATTTACAGGATCTTTAAATCAAACAAGTTGCAGGTTTTAATTTTTTTTATTAGCATTTGTCTTTCTCTGTTATATACACTGATAGGCCACAACATTAATACAACCTGCTGCAGGTTATGATGATGTAGTGAACACACGGTCAAAAGGCGTCAGGACGCACAGTGAGAACCACGGCTTGGCTGTGTAACGGCAGACCGTTCATGATGACCTCTGTCCACAACCACATTGAAACCACCAGGTGATTATAATGTTGTGGCTGATCTGTGTATGGTAAACCTTTGAGTCCTTTGCAAATTTAAGTTTCCAGAAATGTACAGCTTGATTTTCTTCAGCAACACTTGCCTTTTTCTGCACTGCCAACCACCACATCTCCGAATGCAGAGTTCTCTCTCCAGTCACATGTCGAGCAACAAAAGCACTTTGTGTGACTGACTAAGCTCTCTGTGGCGAGCTTTTTTTTTTTTTGTTCTTACATGTTATAAAAAAAGGGAGAAGGTGAGTACATCAGTCCTTGGATGAACATAGGCGCTTGGCAATTGTTATATACAAACAGGAAATGTGAAAGAGAGCGTGAATAGGAGACCCCAGTGTGGTGACGAACATACTGCTCTTCTAGTGGCATGATCCCACATGAATTGACGAGCAATTTCCCTGTATGGTCCACAAATCTTGGAATGCGTCAAGTGACACCACTCAGGGTATAACAGGTGGAAGGGCGAAGGTAAGGATGTGGAGGGATGGGAGAGTTGCACTGATGGCCTACATTTTCCAAACCTATCATCAGGTGACCAAGTTAACCGTGGGTTGATGCATTACAACTGCAAAAAAAGTAAAACATTCATTTTCAAGGCTGGCTGGAAAACTGAACATAACAGGTAGACTAAGCAATCCACCGTTACCCTAGGTTGCACTCTGAGAATAGACCAAGCATGATTTTTTTTTTTTTTTGTTATAATACATTTATGTATAAGTACTGTATATGTTTTCTTTATTGTTATTTTACAAGATTCCCTGATGGCCAGCGCAGAGAGAAACAGGAAAACAAAAAGAAGAAAGGGAGGCTTGTCCTTTTTTTTTTTTTTTTTTTTTTTGTTTTTACATACAGTAGAAAGTGGTAGGATGGTAGGGGGGTGCGCAGTGCCTGGATTTGTCCATAGGGAGGAGCACTTTGTGTCAGATCAACCCAGTCAGAGTGGAAGGAAGAGACAGTGACAGGAGGGAGGGAGAGAAGAGGGCTGAGGACTGGTGCAACTAGGAGGAACAGCAGCATGTCCAAACTGTCAAGTTTTTTTGTTCTGTTGGGTTGCTGTCAGTTAGTCAGCTGGTTGATTTGCTTTCCGAAATAATGAGTGAGTGTAACCTTCTCGACCTCTTCCCCTCAACCCTCCAAGGCTGAAAGTGAGCGATCGACAAGAGTTGTGACTGGCCAGCGTCGCTCCAGAGAGGGGGACAGATGGTTTTGCTCTCTGTGAGGGGATAAAACAAAGGTAGTGGGAAAATAATGTAGACATTTATAGGCATATACACAGTAAGCACCAAATGAACACGGACCCCTCTGGAGCTAGCCAAACTTAAATGAACTCGGTAGGTGGTCTCAGCACAGATTGCTTTATGGTTCACTTTAAGGTTTGTGTTCAGAATGTGCAATTTAAGCAAAGTGCTCTAAGTTCACTTAACCTATTGCTAATGTACCTCATGTTCCAAGTGACAGCTCTTCTCAACCCAAAACAGTAGAGTGGGGCTGTGCGATATTTCAAATTACCACACAGGAAGGTTAATTTCTAATTCTAATTAAAATTATATAATTGACCAAATGGTGCTTACTCCTCAGAACCTTTGTGCAAAACTTCAATTAAGTGTGTCACAATATACACAACATCCATATACACACACATACTTGTGTGGCTCTAATCTCAATATTATCTTATTACTTGTTTAACATGATTATTGTGTAAAATGTAGAGGTGGTTTGTGTGTTGTTGGCACAGGTGTGTTGAACCCAAAGGACACAGGGTACAGGGTCTACGGCTTTTGGTTGCACTAACTTCATTTTTTAAAAGATGTAACACATCAGTAACACATTTGTCATGCAACACAACTAACAACGTAAAATGTAAGGTAGGTTGAGTGATACACAACGACTAAACTGAACAACATTCCACCCAAAAGTTGCCAGTAGCTCCCAGTAGCGTTTTGGCAGCTATAGCTGGGCAGCTAGCTAATAATCAAGCATAAATAAATAAAAGAAATTCTTCCTCACCCCTGCCTACACAGAACAGATGTTTCTAATGCAGCTTTAGTTGCTCGGCACAAGTAAATGAAATCTTTCAAAACGCAATCTACTTGTGTTCATTCACCTACACTCTTCTCCATCTGTGTTTCTGTAGCTACGCTGACTGCACCTGTGTCAGGCTGCCAAAAGCAGTGTGACCTGTGATGCAATGAAAGAAATAATAGAGTATAATATGAAACAACTGATGCTTTTCCACCATCAGACGATACACAGTTGGGTGCAAAACATAACTCTAATCTAAATTAATATCAATGCACATAACATGTACAGATGTTGCTTCATCTTTAGATGTAGCAAAAATGGGCAAGCAGTTTATTAAAAAAGTTACAAGTAAAAAAAAAATTTATATAGAAAAACAAGTTGGCATACACCATTGATAATAAAAAATTAAGATGAATTTCTGATAAAAGAACTTTTGTACGAGTGGAATGTGCATTGAATATTATGTTGCTAAACAAATCATTTACTCTGCCATTTCAAATAAATGGGAATCAAATATGTGCATATGTGCAAATTGTCATATTGCACAGCTCTCAATAAGAAACAGTTTCAGTGAGGGGGCTGCTTTGGATATGTGCAAGCATATGACTGTGTTTACATGCACTTAACTAAGCTACTAAATCTATAAATGCAAGCAGCGGACGAGCAATATAATTTCTCCTCCAGCTCTGACTTATATTGGAAGGACAACTAAAAGATTTTAAATATATAGTGACTGTAAATTTAACTTTCTTTTGATTGGGGCTGGATTTACGCTGCTGCAGAGTTACAGGGGGGAGACACATGCAGTTCATCAACATCACAAACTGTCTGGAAAAAAACTAATCAGGTGGACAAAGACTACTTTAGACTTCTAAAATGCACTTGGTGCCAGTTAGATATTCTCAGATAATGGTTGAACTTTGCTTTACCCTGACCTCTCCTTTCATTCAGCTGCTTGTTCCCATCTGCAGCCTCTTGCACATGTATCACACATGCACGTGGAGGAAAACTAATTAGAAACCTGGTTATGCATTTACATAGCAGAGCAGTTTGCCACTAGGAGAAAGCAGTTTGCCAATTGGAGAAATCTACTTGGGGAAATCAGGCTTTCCTAATTGTCTGCCCCGATTTTGGAAACCAGCTTCCACATTTATGGAACAATTAAAAAAACACCTTAACAGAGAGTAACCGGTAGTAAAAGTAAACCGGTTACTTAAGTCCATGTAAAGCCCCTGTATATAATAAACACTTTGCATGAAAATATTTAATTGTTCTACATTATTATAGTTTTTCAAATGTTTGGGTGTTTTTCTGAAACTTGATTTGTGACAGACAAAAAATGTAGAACATATATTAAAAACATGAAAACCTATACATTGTCTATCACAACATAAGCTCTCCACAGCCACACTACTATATCTGTGACTACCTCTATTGTAATTAAGTTGTGCTGATCCAAAGTTTATCGTGGAACTATGTGAAGTATATTTTCAGTGTCTATAATAATAGGTTAGGTCTCTTCATTTGAATTATAAACTGTAAAAAAAAATAAAAAATGAAAAGCTTAATTCATTTATGGCTGATGAGCACAAGGTTTTTGAAGTTCTTTCAACCCAGTGATTCTTTTGTTTGTAGTAGTGGATTGTGGTAACAACACTGCGCAATGTCTGTCCAGGTTGAGACTTCAAACAGAAGAGATACTGTAGTAGCTTCTTGTCCCAGTAGAAAAAAGTTTTCGCATTTCTGCAATGTGTTCTTATACGGCTTCTTTTTTGCATGATGCAGCTTTAACTTACATTTGTGGATTGTACAAAATGTAAGTGTGTTCACGGACAGTGATATTTGGAAGTGTTCCTGAGCCCATGCGGTGATGCCCAGTAGACAATCATACCTGTTTTTAATGCCCAAACATCACATGCATCCAGTTTTGACCTTCGGCCTTGTCCCTTGCGCAGAGATTCCTCCTGATTCTCTGAACCTTTTGATGAAATTATATACTATAGATGGTGGGATCTTCACAATTTTACATTGAGGAAGATTTTTCTGAAATTGCTTCACAATCTTTAGACGCAGTTTGTCACAGATTGGTGAACATCTGACCATCTTTACATTGGAAAGGCTCCTTTTATACTCAGTCATGTTACTTAACTGTTGCCAATCAACCTAATTAGGTGTCAAATACTGCTCCATTTGTATTTTTATGACTTATCCAGCCTTTATTTTGCTGCTAGTCCAACATTTTTTAGATGTGTCGGTGCCATCAAATTTAAAATAAGTAACATTTTCCATGAAATAATAAAATCTCTCAGTTTCTAGATCTGACATGTCATGATTTGCAAATCAATCCAGTCAGTTTTTATTTACGTCTACACAGTGTCCTAACTTTTTGGAGCCCTACTACTCAGTAGATCTTGGTTCTGCATAGCCCCAAACCTTATGCCATAGCCTGAATGGCACCTGCCCAAAAACTTTGCGAGTAGTGACACAGGCAGCAAAAACTATAACGGTGCACTCGGTCCTTCTGCCTTAATTAGTTCAGTGTATAGACCAACTCCTCTGATAATCACTTTCTTTCCTGTCTCAATGTAATTTCAATAACTCTAACTGCTCGTCAGTATCTTTTATCTCCAACTTAATATAATCTGGTCAGGTTCAGTCCCTATTGTTTGTAGAACAAAAAAAACAAAAAAAAAAACAACAACTGTGTAAGAACACTTAAAGAAACTCAGCACAGTGGCAAAGAACCCCCACCATCAATTAGCAGTTTGGCGGTGTAATTAGAGCTCTACACAGACACACCAGCGCCCAACTATAAATGCTCACAACAGCAGAGGCCACTTGCGTAGATTCTGCATAGATTGCATAGGTACATAGGAAGCTCAAAGGAGAGCGACTTTGGTTTGTTTAAGGAGAACTAAATGTGAAAACACCATCGGTCATGTTCCATCTTATCAATGGAAGGTCAATATATACTTACTGTTTTCGTCTGTGCACAGAAATGTATAATGGGGCAAATTAACAAACCAGCATTATTCAACAGTTGTACTGCAGACTGACCTTATGTTAGCTTCTTGGCTTTGTTGTAGAGTGAGTCGACCACTTTACTCATGTTCTGAATTGTCTCCAGGGCCGCCTCGTATGTCTTGTCTACCACTGGCTCGTCAAAAACAATCAGCACACCCTCACCTTGGTCCAAAATACCTGTCAGTTTGAAAGAGGTGGGATAATTAGGGGAGCAAAACAAAGAAACATTTCTCCTTCTACAAACCTATCAGAGAACTCTCATTTTTTTAAATTCAGTGTAAATCTGTTCCATCTGCAGGATATGACCATAAAAACTAATATTTACAACGAGGAAACACTAATATTTAGCTCTCTTTTCATCTACTGTTCACATGTTGCCAAGCCATCATTGTTTACTTAAAAAAAACTGGATTCATACCGTGAAACTTCTTATCCAGAATCATCTGTGATAATTTCCTTTCCACGTCTCCCTGCAAGATGCACATCATTAGATTCTAGGTATTTCACTGTATAAAACTAAACAGCAGCTAAAAATAGGCAATTAGTGTTGAATTAAAGTTTAAAAAGAAAGTCATACCTTAGGGAGTTTGATGAGGGAGGAAATGTGTGCTATCTGTCAAAGACAGTACAACAAACACAATCATAAAGGACATACATGTGCAACATAGTGTGCTTACTAATTCATTTCTTACTTACTTACTTACATTAATCAATTACTGAATTGATTTTGTCTTCATGCCCATACCCTGGATATTGTTCCGCACCAATCTGACTAAATAGGTAAATGTAAAAAAGATTACCTGGACCCTAGAGAAAGGTTCAATGACCCTGATGAGGTTCTGCTCCAGCAGGTTGTCATACAGCTTGGTCAAATGGGTGCTGATGATGGGGTCATCCCTCAGCTCTGCTTTATACTCTGTTAGTGCCTTGGTAATGAAAGGAACAGGAGAGTGTAATTACAAGTGACAGAATAGGCCAAAACATTATTGTAAGATGGAAGGTGTTCCATAGACAGAAGATCTATTCTTGTTTAGAAACACAAGTTCAGCAACATACAGCGTCAAACTCAGAATAACAAACCTTTTCAAAGTCTGCGAGCGATCGGTTCTTGCTGGCTTGTGCCACACATTTCAGTGAGTCTGTCTAAAGAAAGATATAAACAAAAGATCATTAGGAGGAGAGTAACAGTGGATGAACACTAAGGAAAATTGTTCGTTTTTACAATGAAATTAGAAAACACAAACAGTGGAAACACAGTGGAAGCAGATTTTGTTAATTTTACACACTTAACTTATCGTTGTCCTGGGGCCTGATGTACATCTGCCAAACCACTAGATGTCCCTGTACTTGCTTTATTTAGATCACCCAATATTAGCAGAATCCTAACTGGCTACACATGCTACACATGCTCTTTAGGGGAGGGGTTCAACAAATACATTAAAATGGAAATTAAAGCATGAATTGCTAGAAAATGGGGAAGATACCTGTCTGCCAGCATACCGGAGAGCTAGTTTGCCACTGGTCAGTGCCTGAACATCCTCTGGCCTGAAATAGGAAAATAAATAAAATTGATGAAGAGGTTTAATTTTAAAACCAATCATGGTAATTAAAGCTGCTGAAATACAGTAAATCCATAATATATTATAAGTCATCACAGTAGGCCTTCACACACACACACACACACACACAATACCAACAATGATTGGTTTGAAAAATTAAACCTCTTCATCAATTTTGTAAAATTGCTGGAAAAATAATTATAACTTACAGGTTGAGCATGATTTTGCAAAGCAGCATGTATTTGAGGGCTGTGATGGCTCGGGGGCTGTCAATGGAATCGTAGCCTTCAAATGCCTCATAGAAGTAAGAGTAAGCAGTCTTCCAGTCTTTCTCCTCTGCTGCATGAATGATTCCTGGAAACACACACACAAACACAGAAATATCAGTTTAACTAGTGTACTTAACCTGATATTTGTGTCCATGTGTGTGTGTGTTTTCAGGGTTTAACAGACCCTAGAAACTTCACTTTGTGTTAGTTTTTAATCAGTTTATAAACTCTGATTCACGTGTTGTGTAGATAGTGAATACTTAATTATAGTAATACCTGACTGCATGTCTAAAGCTGCTTGTAGTTTGGGTGGGCAGTAGATGGCATTGGCGGTTGTCCTGGCAGAAGTAAGGGCTGCATGGGCCTTGGGCAAGTTACTGAGCGCATGGTACGTCTTACTCTCCAGCAGTTGAACCTCCACCAGGAGAGCCTTGTCATCCATCTTCTTTAACTCCTGCAGCAACTGGGAGCCTAGTGAGCAAATAAAGTGTCAAGAGTCATTGCAAAGACTGCAGTGAATTTACTTAAATCGGATGAAAGCTTTGCTCTTAAGAAACATGGCACAATTAGGAGAAAACCCATCTCTTTCAAATGTTACCACTGATATTAGGATGATAATTGAATGGGATGATACAGAGGTTTGAAACAACAACGAAACCCAAGATTATCCATTTATAGCTTTGAATCAAGGTTTCTAATGTTTGTAATTATTAACAAATTATGAACACTACACTCACCGAGATGTAGGGCCTCCTGGTAACACTTTGTGTCAAAATAAAGTGAGATGAGACGAGCCTGAGGAGAGAGAACAACAGCAATTTCAAGATCTGCAACCTGTATTTGGGTATAATGATGACTTTTTACATTGGAAGAGTTGGCTGAATGTGCATCTAAATATTTACTAATTACAATTCGGACCAAGTAAAATTTTTGAAAAATTGATCAAGTTCACTCAGCCAAATTAGTCTAAAAACCCTCAGAAATGAATCCCCCTGCACTGCTTCTAGACTGTTCAACGAATCTGGGGTGTGACTGGATTTTGACAGGACCTCTTGATTGGATTATTAACTCTGTGTGTTCTCTCCCGTAGTTGTCTTTGTCCTCCTCTGTCCCCCTCTCTCTGTCCCTTTCTGCAGGTGTCCCCCGGCTTTGAAGCTGTGTGTCTTCCAGCGTGAAGCTACTGATCCTACCAATCTGCCCGATGTTTTGTTGTTGCTTTTGTTGCTCTGTTCTTTTCTCTATCCCCTTTCCACTCACCCCAACCGGTCGAGGCAGATGGCCGTCCACCCTGAGCCTGGTTCTGCTGGAGGTTCCTTCCGTTAAAGGGAGTTTTTCCTCTCCACTGTTGCCTATGGCTTGCTCCAGGGGGAATTGTTGGGTTCTCTTTATATATCTTTATAATCTTGACTTTATTCTGTAAAGTGCCCTGAGATGACTTTGTTGTGAATTGGCGCTATATAAATAAAGTTGAATTGAATTGAATTGATTAGGGTAAAATTTCTACTACATAAATTTACAGTGTGGCTTTTTTTCCCAATTACTAGTGTTAAGTAGATCTCAGGTTACAAATGGTCCATGACTTTTCCCTTGTAACAGTGTCGCATTAGAAATAAGATAATTCAGTTCTTCTCAACAAAATAATGATTTTACTTAAAGCTGTGATCCTCTCAATCACAAGTTCAAATACAGAAAGTAACGATGAACAACTTCCCAGTTTCACGTAGGACATAAAGTAATGAATGTTACACATACTGGACAGGGAGACTTAATAGACTAACTATTATTATATCCATATGAACGGGGTGAGGTAACTGCTGTTTGTAGACTGATCTGGTGGATGTCAGTTACAAAATTCACAGGTCTCTTCAAAATTTGCTTTATATTTAGGAATCACAAGATATATTGCATGAGTTTTTTAATGTTGAAAGTCCCTAATCAGACAGAACTTTATTTGGCTGGATGCTGCATTTATTTTCCCTGTTAATACAAAACTGTTAATGTATTTTTAAATAAATAATTTTTTAAATAGTTGAGCAGAGAAGCGTGAGATAAGGTGCAACACAAAAAGCAGCACACAATATGCTTCACTCTCACTGAAAACAATTACAAAAATGTCACCCTAAATTGCTTTATGTCTCAAAAAAAGACCAAAATAAACAAGACTACAGTTCAGTAAAGTTCCAAGTCCCACAATATAATGTTTCTCTGTGCACATATGATACTATTCGAGAATGAATGGCCTGTTATCACTTGCCCAAACAAACCCGAAGAGCTCCACAGGCAGAACAAAACGCTTGGTGTGAACAAGCTCTACACCAACACCAAGTCTCACCTCTAGTGCCTGTCTGAGAAAGGTCCTCTTTTCAGCCTTGGCCCACTCTATGCACTCGAGGCAGAGCTCTACTTCCTGACCTGTGGCGGCCTCCATGTCCAGGAACATGTCCAGCAGGGAACGGACCAGCCGGGCTGCCTTGGCCTTGGAGATGGAATTGAGAAAAGGCCGCACATATTTCAGTAGACCCCCAAGCTCTGAGAAGAGAAGGGAGAGGAAGAGGGGGTGAATACTTTAAGTGAAAACAGCTGAAAGCAAGCTTATGGTCAATCTTTAACAAAGCTTGTGAATACAAACATCTGATCTAAGTAATGCCAAATCATTAAAAAGGAATTTCAAGAACACATCCATACTTCAAATAATACAAAAAACATTTAGTCAAAATGCCACTTTCTGTAGGACACAGCGATTTTGAAAGGGTTAGGGGTTCGAGTGAAGTCAAGTTTATAAATACAGAGTGAATCTGAACTAAGGCCAGTTTGTATAATGCCACCAAAATTGAAGAAAGTCATACTTTGTTCCTGTTCCTCTACTTTAACAGATTCCAAAATTTCCAATGGCACAAACGTAAGGCAGAAACAAAGATTTCATCCAAGCTACTACTTTTCATGCCCAGTATTTTGCTTTGCTTTTTAAAAAGAAACAGCTCTTTTTATCATAACATTTTAAATATACTGTAAATGTATCAGAGCATTTTAATTATAGTTTTCTGTGTATATTTATTCCTTTGGCCAATGACCACACCACAGATACAGCAGAGGTATTAACAGCCTTCAGTACCATTTACAAGAGCTACCTTGTACATTAACTGCAACAACAATCTGACCAAGAAAATGACAAGAACACAAGCATTTCTGAGTGAAGACGTGTGGAGCAGTTTTACAAACCCATGCAAAAACATTCTTTAGTGTAACACTAGGAAATCTCAATCATTATATTTCAGATTTAGTAACATGGCCAGAAGACAAATTAACAGCAACTGTTTTGCAACTTTTACATCTGTAAAATCTAAACACATTTCAAAAAGGCTTCACTAAGAACAATCAAAGCAAAACTTCAATAACACTGACTCAGGATTCTTACTGGTGGCCTGACAAAGAAATGGGTTGTCTTGGTTGGATCGGGATTGTGAAATCAGGATTGTGTGACATGAAATACAAACATTAGATTCTAGTTACCTGCTGCCTGTCCTGTCTTAGCAAGCAGTCCACCCAATTCCAGGATGCTCTGCTCTTTAACACGAACAGCCTCCTCATCACTCTCCTGAATGTCCCGCTTCACTGATAGTTTCAACACACACAAACACATATCCATCATGTATTCTGACATGAGTAACTGGGTTACACAAACAGTGAAGATGCTGATGTTACACTTTATCCCTCAGCTGTATGTCTGGAGAGACTAGCATTAGGTGAAGTTAAGAAGTTAGATCACAGATTGGTTCGTGGCAAGCAGCCAAAGAGCTAGCGAAGAAAAGTCGAAACTGTCAAATTAAACGATAAGCGATGATGACAGCTACGTAACTACACTTTAATAAATATAATGGCCCAAATGGTCAATAGGCACCTTAATACTGTGACAAGGTTAATGTTAAGAAAGCCAACTCAATTTCATATTTATTTCCTTGTTGGCCTGACTTCTGGTAAGACCAGAAGTCGCTAACTCACGTTAGCAGCTAACAGCGTAGGATACATGCTACCTTTAGCTAGCCAGCTGTTAACCAAATTTCCGTTAAATGAATGAGCCGGTAGCTAACGTATCTGCCAAGCTAGCCGGTACGTGGCTAGCCGGCTACTAGCCACTGCTGCTGACTCACTGTACAAGCAAGAAGAAAAAGAGACGGCCAGCATTAGGCTAGCTAACGCAACTTAGCTGCTAACTAGCTAACAGCATAGCAAGCTTACGCTAACTCAAATGTTCAAACTAAGCTTGTTTAAAACATGCACTGCTTCAGTGTCTGAGCGCGCGTTCTTTTTAAGCCATATTGCCTCGTCTAGATCTACCTATTGAATGTAAGATGTCAATGGAGGCATTCCGGTCTGTTCCGAGAAGAGACTGTGCTCTCTGAAACTCAGCCACTGCCGCGACTGCCATCTTTCCTCTGCCTGCCTCCGCTGCACTGGCTGGTTTTCCGGTCAGGTCGTTCACGTGTTGGAAAAATACTGCCCTCTATAAGTGGTATCGAGATCGACCAGCCAACAAGCACTGAAAATAACGTTATATAAAAAAAAAATATTTTTTGGGAATTGCTATTACCGACGCACTGCACTTACATCTGTGGGGTTACTGCGGCCGAGTGCCCAATTTGGAAAAGCTGGACTTGTGGGAAAAGTAAGGACATGTCCCCGAAGTCTTGGGGGACATGTCCTTAACCACTCATTGTCTGCTATTACTTAACAGGCTAATGCTCGTCAAGTTTCGTCTATTTCTATTATAATTAAGAGTTTCCATTTGACAATGGGTATGAAATGGTAGCTGGGCCGGCTGCACGGCACAAGAAAGAACAGCACCTAAATATAAAAATAGCCTTTATTTCAACAAAACATACAAAAAGCACAAAATCTCCAATCAAATCTCACAAGCCAAGTTTCTCATGGTAGTCAAGTCAGCCTTTACAGGACGATGGAGAGGTAATCACAAACCTGAAAGCAGACAAAAACGTTAAAGTTGTGATGCCAAAGAGCAAACACAGAGAACAGAGCAGAATTCCAAATGTGTGTTTTTGTATGCACCTTGCAGCTTATCATCAAATTGGTTGAAGTGTCTGTATTTGGAGCCACAGAGAAAGTAGGATTGTGGAGACAGTCCTCCATGTGCTCCGAAACTCTGGACTCCAGAAGATGGCGCAGGACATCAGGTGTAACATTCCTTTTCTAAAGACAAGTCGCACAACAAAGCCATCACTCACTTAACTGAACCCTTGTTCCAGTTTTGACTTCCAGTTCCTGTTTACAATTAATTACGGCATATACAGAGGAAAGTGCTTTGATAGAGGAGAAAACTTTAAAATGTGTTGCCAAGTTTTTCGTCTCCAAGGAGATAATTTTTTTTAAATAAGGTCTGTATTAATTTATGGATGTTTAGCCAAAACAAAAAATAATTCATTATAAAAAAAAAGGCAGTCAGTCAGTCTGAATCAAACCATTATGAACAACATGTGCATTTTGCATAGATTAAAGGAAAACACAGCTTTTGCAGGGATAGTACAAAGCCTTATTTTTTCTAAAGATCATGGCATCTAAAACCAGCGAACCTAATTTTACCATTTTAATAGAATAGAGTTTAACAAACAAACCTTTGTGTTAATATACAGTCCACAGGGACAGGAGATGAAATGACTGTTTATGGTCAAGTTGTTCCTATAAGACACAAGAATCATGATATAGTTGAATCATAGAAATTAGTTCAAGTGTATTTCTTTATGCTTGTCTCCAATATCTAATAAAACCAAAAAGTGTAATATTATATATTAAAAAGAAATGATTCTTTAGTATCTCCCAATTTCTAGCTGCACTTACTAAATTAAAAAAATACAGTCAAATAGAACCAGGGCTTGAAATTAACAGTGTCCCATTGTCCCAGGAACATTAAATAGAATTATGATCTGTGACAATTTTAAAGAAAAGAAAATTACCTCATAAAGCCAAAACATTTGCAGTAAACAAATAACTAGAACATGAAAATTAAAAAAAAAAAATCATTTGTATTCTCTGTTCCTAGTATGTATCTGAAATGTATCTGGATCTGAAAATAGATTTTTTGGAGCAGCGTCTTGTCTCTCTATGAGCAAGGGTGGAGCTCAGCCAAATTTCCCTGGCAGTGGCGGACAGCTCAGGTAAAGTCAAACTTGTCCCGTCAACTGGACCGGACGACATCAGAGCTTGTTCAGGTACACGAGAAAAACGCTCCATGAGGTAACGATGAATAAGACTCGTTAAATGATCATAAATTTTAAATAACATTTAAAATTTCAGCTCTGCTGCAATCTCCTATCTACCTTCACGTGTTCACCAAAACAAGCTTGCTGCTTAATCGCTCATAGCTATGAACACATTAGTGTACATACAGCTTAAACCGTTTGTCCTTTCGGCTTATCCCGTATGTTCAGGAGACAGAGAAAGACAGGGACCAGTGACAGTGACTAATTTCATGTTCATTCTTCCTAAACTTCACCAAGTCTGTGAGTCTACTGTATGTTGTGACTTTTCTGTTCTAGATATGGACAAACTAATTCTCATTCCATTTTAAGTTTATTGGGCTCAAACTAAATCCGTCTAATCCACCAGTCCTGCAGTAAATCCTCTTCCGTGAAGGTGATAATGTTCAGTTTTTGTTCAAGTTCAGAGAGGAGGCTTTTTTGCTGCTCTTGAACTTTAGTGCAGAAAGGAGATTTTGTTATGTAGCCAGTCCTCATTGATATAGTAATTGGGGTATACAAATTAATAAAAATTAATTTTACATTACAGGTAGTTGCCATCTGAGTAATCGTATCACGTTGAACTGTATCTTGTATATCCATTTGTTATGCTCTCACTTATATAGCTGACATTCCAGACACAGGCACAGAGGCAGGTAATAAGTAGTAACGGTTAATTGCTGTACCATGAAACAGTGCAGATTACAGATAGACATATAATTGCAAGTACAAAGTGATCAAAAAATGTATTGAACACAAATTAAAACCTTCATGAACTGACATTTTAGCTGTTAGTGTTTAAACTAAACTGTTGACTGCATATTCTCTATAGTCCTATCAAAAGGTTTAAATTTACAGTGTAGTTTTATTGCCCCAGTAGTGGAAGTGGGCTACAGTACTGAAAACTGTTGATAGTTTTTATTTAGACAAGCTGAGGAAATAACTAGCAGAACATTGATCGACAGTTACTGGATATGTGAACTACTGAACTAAAATAGACAATTTTTGTAAAGTGTAAAAAAAAATAAAAAGTACTGGATTTGATACTATAATTATTAAGTCTGGGACAGTTAAAAGTAGCATTCGGGACAGTTGCAGGACACCAACAAAAAAAAAAGTAAATTTCAAGCCACACATAGAACCAATTTGTATTTGCATTTTTGTAAATAGAAATAAATTTCTTTGACTTACGAGTGACAGATGGGGCAAATAATATGCATCTCGTCCATCCCTTCCACAATAGATGAGATGTACTGCTGCTCAAACTGCAGGTTCCTTTCATACTCCTCAATAATAGACATTTCTGAAGCCGAAACAAAAACCACATAAAATATTTGTTAAGTAAAATCAATAAGCTCATACATACTTATATGTATCTGCAGAATGATGTTGAGTTTGCTGAAATGATGCATTGAATTGTAAAGTATTACCATGATACATGAGCTCCTGTTGGATTTCTTCAATAACTGACAGTTCATCATATTCTTTCATGACACTGAACATCTGTTCATAGGAAAAGAAAAATGACCTACTGTTATACAACTCAAAAACATATACGTGCGGATTCCAAAAGACAGAAAACAGCTCAGATGAATAAGGCAGCTATAAGTGAGGATGTGTCAATCTTTGGTCTCTGTAATTATTGAATGCATCTCATGCCCTAACGTTAATGGTTAATGGACCCAGAGAGGGTCGGTGGTAAGCCAAGAGGCCTGGGAGGAGAAAAGTACACTCAATGAGGTAAATAATGATACACAGTGGGAAAGAGGCAGACACAGACAGACCGACCTCCACCATGCCCTCTGGGCCCCACAGGGAGGGCAGTCTCTGGTTCTCTGACTTAAGGGCGTTCCATTCCTCCTCCATCACCTCCTGGACAATTATGGAGGCCCCGGAGCCGCTGCGGTGCTGGCTCTCTCCCATCTGACGGTATCTCTCCAGCAGCCTCGACCGGCTGTTTTTCAGCCTGTCTACACATCGCTGTTATACACAGAAACAAGACAGAGAAGAGCGCAGTGTTAAACGTGAAGCGATACCTAGCTCGCTAGCTAGCAAACTAACACATATGAACGTTTTCTTTGTCACCTTGCGATATGTTTCTTTCCATGGCGGAGTGGTTCCTTTATAAAGTGAGCGGTGTCTCTGCAAAGCGTCCATGGGCAGTGTCACCAAGAAACAAAACGTTACAAATACTTGCTACGAAAGACTCGCCAAGGTTCCACACAACGTCGAAAACAAAACATCCGGATAAAACGCAGTGGCCCGGAAGATAATGTGTGCTGTAGCGAATTGCATGATGGGTTATGTAGTTTAGCGCTGACCTGCAATTAAGATTGACTCAGGGCCAGTGCTCCATCATCTAAACTTAGAAAAACAACTTCAAAAGGATATAAGAGGAAAGAAGAGTTCCACATTAAACAGTCTCAATGCTGCTGCAAAACTATAAAAACACCAGGTTTAGAGTAGTCTAGTTATATGTTGAGACTAATGCAACCGCAAGGGGGCACAAGCCAGTGTCTTCTTGTACCACTCCCAAGTCTGGATAAATGCAGAGGGTTGTGGCAGGAAGGGAATCCGACGTAAAAACAGATGCCGAATCAAACATGCGAATCGTGCAGAGCTGTGGCAACTACAGAGGAATAAAGCTGATGAGCCACACAATGAAGTTGTGGGAAAGAGTAGTGGAAGCTCGGCTAAGGGCAGAGGTGAACATTTGTGAGCAGCAATATGGTTTCATGCCTAGAAAGAGTCCAACAGATGCAGTATTTGCTTTGAGGACGCTGATGGAGAAGTACAGAGAAGGTCAGAGGGAGTTTGCATTGTGTCTTCGTAGATTTAGAGAAAGCGTCTGACAGGGTGCAGAGAGAGGAGCTGTGGTATTGTATGAGGACGTCTGGAATGACAGAGAAGTATGTTAGAGGGGTGCAGGACATGTATGAGAGCTGTAAGACCGTAGTGAGGTCAAGGTGGAGGTGGGTCTGCATCAAGGATCGGCTCTGAGCCCCTTCTTGTTTGCTCTGGTGATGGACAGACTGACAGATGAGGTTAGACAAGAATCTCCATGGACTATGATGTTTGCAGATGACATTGTTATTTGTAGTGAGAGCAGGGAGCAGGTGGAGGAAAATCTAGAGAGGTGGAGGTCTGCTCTGGAAAACAGAGGAATGAAGCTTAGCCGCAGCAAGACAGAATACATGTGTGTGAATGAGAGGGACCCAGGTGGATGGAGGTTACAGGGAGCAGAGGTGAAGAAGGTGCAGGACTTTAAGTACTTAGGGTCAACGGTTCAGAGCCACAGAGTGCAAGCAGGTTGGAACAGGTGGAGAAAAGTGTCAGGTGTGTTGTGTGATAAAAGAGTATCAGCAAGAATGAAAGGAAAAGTGTTCAAGACGGTGGTGAGACCAGAGATGTTGTTGGGCTTAGAGACAGTGGCACTGAAGAAAAGACAGGAGGCAGAGCTGGAGGTAGCAGAGCTTAAGATGTTGAGGTCTCTTTGGGAGTGAATAATGAATGAGGACATCAGAGGGACAGCTCATGTTAGATGTTTCGGAGATAAAGTCAGAGAGGACAGATTGAGGTGGTTTGGACATGTTCAGAGGAGAAACTGTGAATATATCGCTATAAGGATGCTGAGGTTGGAGCTGCCAGGCAGAAGGTCTAGAGGTAGAGCAAAGAGGAGATTTATGGATGTAGTGAGGGAGAACATGAAGTTAGTTGGTGTGAGAGAAGAGGATGCAGAGGACAGGGTAAGATGGAGGCACATGATTCGCTGTGGCAACACCTGAAAGGGAACAGCCCTAAGAAAAAGAAGAAAGAAGAATTTATATGTTGAGACTAACTAGACTGGAATTAGCCAAAAATTATCACTCTACCAACCAGCCCTAACACTGCACCACCACATAGTTCTACATGTATTGGCCTATTTATCACTGAAATTTGGCAATAAACTTGGAGAATCTGTTGCTTTAGTATTTCATCAAAGTTGGCACGAATCACTGGAGTCACTACACAAGACCATAAACATTACACCAGTAATAGAGATTAAAGACCAGTTAGCTCACTGTAATCTGTCAGAGCTCAGTTAGTGTTATTATCCTCAGCATTTAGATCCAGGATAGTGTATTTACATATTCTCTCCTCTTTTCCAACCACATTGCCTATGAATAGCTGTAATTGGAAAGAAAGCCATTCAAACTGAAAGTCAAGGTAATTGCCCATTGGGCAACTTTCTTTGCAGCCAACAGAAATGAATTATGCAATCACATAAACCACACACATACCAATGCAGTCCAAAATAAAAACACATTACAAACACCACAAACAGGGTGTGGGTGAACGCTGAGACATGTAATGCTATTCAGGAGGATAATGGAAGCTGGGATTAATTAATTCCTAATTCTTCTATTTGTCCTACATTTTGGCAAGGATTGTCTTAAACCGGATTGCAGTAGCTTATATTCTGCAAAAATTGCATGGATGACATTAGCCATGATTGCCTGTGCTTTCTTTAAAGCTCTACCTCTGTATTGGCTGGCAAATTCATCAAAGTTAGTGCCTCACTATGTTCTGTAAACTTTGTTTCTTTTTTCAGTTAAGAGACACAAGCCAACAGATAAAAGACAGTGTTAAAATTTACTCAATAAAACATTTAAATAGAAGAAGTATCAACCTTAAATCTAAATTTATGATAAAAATACATATTTTGATGAGCCTTTGCACAATGTTAATATTACTATCAAACGTAATGTGCCCAAATATTTATACTCTTGCACCACCTCAACAGCCTTTTTTCCAAAAGTAAATGCTCATTTATTAAGTTTTTGACACGTTTATGTTTAAAAAAAAAAACATTTGCACCATTCACTAAAATCCTCCACTAGTAGACCAAGATCACTGTGAATGCCAAGGTAATGTGACACAAGTTATCTGTAAACTTAAGTATGTCTACCTCATAGTGCGATTGATACTCATTAGTGTATAACACAAACAAAAGTGGCAAGAGGACACACCACTGCTGGGAGCTGTGGAATCAGATAAAAGAACATAAAGATTAGACCAGGGAAAAGGTTGATGCTGAATACAATTAAAAATGGAGGAAAAGTTAATAAAAAAGCAAGCATACAAAACAGTTTACACCACCCAGGAGATTCTAAACCGAATGAAGTAATGTTCCCACACCTCTATCTGCACTGTAAGCAAATTGGAAACAGACAAACCAAAGAAACATGTTAAAGGTAAAATGTTCTGCACTTATATAGCGTTTTTCTACCTATTAACACTCAAAGCACATTACACTGCTTCTTATTCACTCATTTACACTCACACTCACATCACACACACTCATCAGGAGCAACTAACATGTGACCGGACTCTACCTTCCTGTGCCACAGTTGCCCCTAGGTAGTGACAGAGTAAGTGCTATGGAAGGGGAACATGGCAGAAGCCTATAAAATTAATGCTTAAGTAAAGTTACAAGTACTTGCATAAAAAAGTACCACTTTAATTGTTGTATCAAGTCAAAATATTAAGTACATGCTCTACAATTTAATTAAAAAACAAAAGTACAAGTACTCGCTCAAGAAAATGTTAAATTCTATTGAATTAGTTGCTGCTGTTGACTGATCAAAGGGGAAAAATATGATATAAGAAAAGTTTCTGGCAATAATAACGTTAAGAGAGACTTACTTTGAACGATGAGGAGGCTGGTCATGTTGGAGCTGATTCTAACCACTTTATATTCTGACAGAAAGTAGATTATATATTTTTTAATAATCTGGAGTTAAAAAATAACTAGTATTGAAAACTGAGATAAACAAGGTGAAGTAAAAAGTTCACTACAATATTTACCTCAGACTGTGAAAGTGCAATAAAAGTAACATAAAATGGAGACAATTCAGTATGTAATTTAAGTACAGTACTTTAGTACTGTACTTTTATTTAGTTGTTTACCAGCTCTGATGACAGTGCTAATTGGTGAAATGATTCAGGTTCCAAGTTTAAACCCAAATTTTAAATTTCTGCCAAAAAGATCATAGTTTTTAGTAAGGCGAGTACAAATTTTGTATTTTGTTAGACAAGCTAAAGCTAAATTATGATGTAATCTCAATGATTTCTAATGTGTTAAACATTTCCTGTAAAGATATCTAGAAATAACTATTACATTTAGTACAAATTAGGGGGGGGGAGCATTCTGTTGCCTTTGTTTATTTTTTTATTCAATTCAATTATTCAAGTTTGCTTCCCTTGGAAATCCCACTTAAAGTCAATACTGCATTTAAACCTATCCATACACATATTATTTGTGGACGTCCATGCTTACCTAAAGACAAAGTTCCCCTGGTGTGCAACAAAAAAGACTTTAAGGTTACATTAGCACTTAATTACTATCTGCCAACTGAAGTCAAGTCATTCCAAATTATAAAATACTGTAACTGTATTGATTTTACAGGTACAGTCCACTCTAAATGTAACAGAAAATGAAAAATTGAACAGAAAGGCATAAATAAAAAGCATGTATTACACAATGAAGACATTTGGACTCAAGAGCAGAAATTTTATCTGGAGGTCATATGAAAGGTCAGTGTGGCTCTAAAATTGTCCATGGAGCACAGGACCAGCGGTTCCCTCCTGGCTATGTCTCAGAGTGTCCTCGAGCAAGACACTTAATGCTACTGTAAGTTGCTCCTGGTGGGTCAGGTGAGCACCTTGCATGGCAGCCACCCCCCCCCCATGAGTGTGTGTGTGTGTGTGTGTGTGTGTGTGTGTGTGTGTGTGTGTGTGTGTGTGTGTGTGTGTGTAAATTAGAAGCAACATTGTGTTGGATAAAAGCCCTTTATAACCAGACTGCTTATGATGTAGAATTTTAGCTTTTATTTTATTATATTTATACCTCAAAATGTGCATGAAAGGCAGTACTTTTTGTATCAGATCACCCAGGTAATATTTCTTCTAACAGCATAGGAACATTTGACTGACATGCTACCCAGGTGTCCCCTGTGAGGTTGACTGTTCAAACAATAAATAGCTCTAAACTACTAGTTTTTTTTTTAGACTCGGGTTTTACCTTTTAAGCTGTGTATGGAAGCCAAAGAAAGCTCTGGTGTCCTGAGCAACATACACAGAACAAGTTGGCCAAAGAAAATAACAACAGCTTATGTCAGAAGGCAGAAAAAATAGTAGTGACATAAAAACTACAACGTTTTATTTTTGAAGAAGCACAAATACTTCAAACTGTACTTCTAAATGTCCTTTCTTTTCCTCCACTTTTTTAGGATATAATCTGGGGCAATTCACACTGTCCCTAATCATGACAGCTGTACTAAATCCGTCTGCAGGCGGAGTTAATCTTCTGCCACAGCCGCAGCTTTGACACATCTGCTCGGCTGGTTCAGCACCTCGGACAGCGAACTCGCCCATAGGCTGGAGCCCCGTCGCCGGCCAATGGCTACAGCGGCGCGGCTGCGACAGCGACGAGCAGCAGCAGCAGCAGCATCTAGGCAGCAGCCAATGAGAAGGTGCCGTTTCTCTCCTACATCCAACCGGAATGACTGCAGATGCCCGCATCAAAGCAGTGTCTCTCTCTCTCTTTCTCTCTGGCAGCCTTGGATAGCTGTGGGTATAAGCTGTCATCTATTTTTGGAAATCATAGTAGCCATTTTCGTGTCTCGGTATTTTCCGTCATTCTGTCGATTAAGGGTTTTTTTTTTAAGGCCGATCCGTGTTGTCTTCGTTCTAACTGAGGGGGCTGTGTGTGCTGTAGCGGCACATTCATAACCGTTACAGGTCTTCGGTTCTCAATGGAAGACATCTTCCCACTCGCTGCGAGCGAACAACTGAAGCACATTTCGCATCTGCTTTCCATCTACATCCACATTAACGAGAGAGGGACTTTTTATCAATGAAGATTTGAAGGGGGATAAGCAGAACACTGGGACACAGCTACACCGGTGTTTTTCATATTATCGGGCACCGATTCCGTTTTCACGCCCTGGACCCCGGGCAGCCTGTGTTGGCGAGGTGGAAACCGAACGGACCGAGAACGCACAGAGCAACATTTTGACCTCTTTTTACCCAGCAGCAGGAGCAGCAGCAGCAATGGGGGTCAGGGTGTGATCCATGGGGTTTAAAAGAAGACTCGATTAATTGATTGGAAGGTAGGAACACAGAGAGGCTTGTTTTGCTTCATATGAAATGAGACATTTTTCTCAGCATAGAATACGACAGTCTGCCCAACAGCATCACTTACTACACAGGTATGTGACCAGTTTATGCTCACATCTATGGCTCACAATTGGGTCATAGTCTACAGGCATTATAGAAAACAGTGCCTAGATTTCTTATGTTTAGAAACATCAGCCTATCAGCTGATGTTTCTGAAGCTGGCTTGTGTTGACGGAGGGGGGGGGGGGGGGGGTGTTTTCAAGGCTTCCATTTTGAAGCTAAGATGGATGCTTGCGCACAATTCTTTCTCATGCCTCTGTGGTTTTATCTTATATAATAAAGATGAAGGTCCGCGTTACCCGGATTCAGCCTATAGGCTTCGAATGTCAGTGCAGAGAATCAATCACAACACATTAACACCCGATTGGACGTTAAAAGCTAATGGAAATGTAATTTATGATTGCTGCCGTCCTTCATATTAGACTATCAATAGGTTTCAGTGACAGGGAAATAAAAATGTGGCCATTGAGCTGCACACAGTGGCTTTAACCATTATTAGTGTGAAGGAATTTAAGCAAAGTATGTACAGGTAGGTGGGGAGTTTATAATAAATGGACCAGTCACAGACTCTTTATTGTTAGATTTCTTTTACATTTTTTCCTTCCTTAAATTTGGGAGTTTTTTCTGAGGCTTGGAAGCCAAAGTTTGATTATTTCTTATGAGTTTGCTAAAGATCCATTTACCTGTTTAGTGGTGCTTTTAAAAACATTTCCTGTTCTTCCACAAAATATAGTTTTCTTGCTCCTCAGGCTTCATTGTAACTACGTGAAAACAATATCAAACATAAATCTAGGAATTTAGATCAGTACAATAAGCAAACTCCATAACCATAACAGAGACATGATTGATAACTTCAGAAAAGTTTTCTCTTCATTTTTTCTCACAACAACAGTTTAAAACTGAACCTTCTTTGTTGCCTTTGGAAATCATAGATCGAAAAAAACAAATTAAAAAAAATTCTTTATTCAAGGTTCAGTAACTAGCATTTTCTGGACCTTTCACTTGGGTTTTTAGGTTGTTCAGTTGTTTTTCAGTTGGTAATTGAAGGACAGCAATCTATAGACTGGGCCCATACTGAGCAAACTTCATCAGCTGAGAATGACCATACAATATGACTGAAATCTTTGGAAAAAGTCAGTAAGTGAAATGTTTTCTTCCCTCAAGCACAATTAAAACTCAGTGAAGTCTAATTCTTGGCCTTACAGAAAATACCCTATATGTATAAGCCAACGGGAGTTTTGTCCGTGTTTATTCTGCCTTGTTATTCTGTAGTCAATGCCTCTTTAGGTAAGTTAGTAAGTGTATGTGTAAGCGTAGCGATGATGTCATCAATGACATCAACCTTTTGAAGTGTTTGCCTTTGAAGTTTGCCTAGTTTGAAACTACAGCTATTGTAGCCAACAAGACAGACATGGAAAAAAGGGTAGTTGTGGAGGGAAACAAGATGTAGTGGAGAGTTGAGTGTGTAGCTGTGGTGGTCCATGGTTTCTTAACATGTTCTGCTGAAGTATTCTGAGAAACATTTTCTAAAGAATTACTTTGTTATCAGCTCAATTGTGGAACGTGGACTTCAATAAATGTTCAGTGTTTGTCATACAACAATCTCTGGAGTGGATAGCTTGTGGAGTACCGGACACGAGTAAGCCTGCCTCTACATTATTAGGAAACCATCTCTACATGAACTAAACACATGGATTAACATTCGGTGTCAACCATGGAAGGGGAAGTTGATCCAGCTTTTGTGGACAGTGATAACTGACTCTTAGGGCCAAATTAGGTGAGCTGATGGTAAAAAAGAACAAGACACTTCATTTAATAGAAACTTTTAAACATCATTGTAAGAGCTTTCAACTACTTATTAGCATTTTCTTCTGTGGATTGAGTCACACCATGATTGGGGCAAAGCAAAAGCTCCATCAGAGTATCTAGGGGGTCCTCATAAAAGCTGAACAGACACCATCTGCTCAAAGAAACTTGCTAGTGAAACTCTAGTTAAGATTTCTTTAATCAAATTAGCTTTCTAAAGAACTTTTAAAAATGTGGTTGTTATTGAGCCTTGTTTCCTGATGTAATTAATGAAGAGTACTGCCACTACTTCCTGATGTTTCCTTCCAGGTTCAACTTTTTCCAGAAGTCAGACTGTTTGATCGCCTCTGAGCTCTTTGTTCAGGGCAGTCAAAGAGCTTTTTCACCACTGCTCCCCACTCCACCTTTCCTGAGTCTCTCTGCTAACCCTCACCAGCCATCATGGGTACGGTGTTGTCACTGTCTCCCAGCTACCGCAAAGCAGCTTTGTTTGAGGATGGTCCAGCTACCGTGGGCCACTACACAGCGGTCCAGAACAGCAAAAATGCCAAGGATGCTGCAGCTGCAGCTGCAAAGTCCCTCAAGCGGCCTTCCATCATTAATGTGTTACCATGGAAACGAATTGTGGCTGTATCGGCTAAGAGGAAGGGCTCAAAGAAGCTGCAGTCAGATGTTGGGGACGGTGGAAAAGGGAGCTCTCCAGAAGGCCATGGTGCCACCACAGCCAACTCTGCCTCCAATAGCCTGAAGCTGAAGAAGTCTCAGTCCTGTGCTAACCTTTCATCATACACATCCAGCCAGGACCCATCGGCCACTGCTACCACTACCTCCTCCCACCTGCCCATCTCCAAGACCCTGGCTAATGTAGCGACTGTCGCTGCCAAAAAGAATTCTCTCACTGGCTCTGGGATCCAGCCGTGCACTGCAGTGGGGACACCAAAACGTGTCATCGTGCAGGTAACTGCCTTTTTTCTCACCACATAAAATGTGGTGTTAAATTGGTAATAATGAATCTATCATCACTATAATATCTCCAGTTCTTTCCCAAACCACTTTTCTCATTGTTCCTGTCTCTTCTTGTCTTTCTTCTTCTCTAATTCTCCTTTCCATTTTCTCCGCCCAGGCGTCCACTAGTGAACTGATGCGCAGTTTGGGTGAGTTCCTGTGCCGTCGCTGTTACCGACTTAAACGTCTATCTCCGACAGATCCGGTGCTGTGGTTGCGCAGTGTGGATCGTTCCCTCCTCCTACAGGGCTGGCAGGATCAGGGCTTCATCACACCGGCTAATGTGGTCTTCCTCTACATGCTGTGCCGCGACGTTGTCTCAGCCGAGGTGGCCTCAGAGCGTGAGCTACAGGCCTCATTGCTCACCTGTCTCTACCTGTCCTACTCCTACATGGGCAATGAGATCTCCTACCCCTTGAAGCCCTTCCTGGTTGAGGCAGAGAAGGAAGCCTTCTGGGACCGGTGCCTAGAGATCATCAACCGTATGAGTGGCAAAATGCTCCAGATCAACACCGATCCGCACTTCTTTACCCAGGTGTTTGCTGACCTGAAGAACGAGAGCAAGAAAGAAGAGGAGAAGACCAAACTCCTCATTGGCCTTGACCGATAAGAGGGAGCTGGGAGGGGGGACGGCAGGATGGGTGGATAAAAAGATTGATAAAGTTAATAGGTTGAGGACAGACGGATTCATGTAATGCAGTGTAGTGCTACCTTGAAGCAGTACTGTTGTCTGGCGTCTCTAGAGGTTTATGATTAACCAAATTTCCTGTTACTAACCCAGAACAAAGAGCTTCTGGTATCAATCAGGACGTTTAAATCATTTGAGTTAGGTAATGAGCCACCTTAGCAGCTATAGGCTTTTAGTCCGAGGCAGTTATAGAAATGGGGTGTCTTGTGTGAAGGCAGAAAATGGCCTGCAGAGACATTTCACTTACAACAAAACAGATTAAATCAGTGTTGTTAGGATCCTGACCAGAGTACTTAACAAGACTGGATCTGATGAGATTCTCAGACTACTTGTCACAATAAACGGCTTTAAGACAGAGATATGATCTTTACTTTTTCAAGAGCATTGTAAATGACTACACAGACAAGCAAAGCTATAAAAGCTTGGTCAGCAGGGTCCATGATGTGACATTAACAGAATGTGGGAAAGAGATATCTATCTTTTGCCTCTGGCCCTGGAACACCCATCTGTCTGCCCTTTTCCTTGTTTTAGTGAGATAAGAACCAAAATCAGATTTTCTGTCTTTTGATAAAACATGAACGTGGTTAGAAACGCCAGACAATGCAGATTCAGTAATAAAGGCTGAATATTATATATATATAAAGATAGAGGATATTGTTATTTGATTGCATCCTGACATTTCCACTATAGAGAGATGTCAGGGTAAGAATAAAACAAAGTTGCATGAGGTCACGTCATATGTCCTTGCACATGACCACCTGCTTATTGCCAACCCCACTTTACCTTATTCCTATTGTTCTGCCCAAGCTTGTTGCACTCACCATCACTGGCTGTGAGGTCCACCGTTGAATTAACCAACACCATAACATGGACTGGCTAGAATGTGTGAATACTTTTTAGACTGTGAAATTTCCATCCTAATTTGGCATAATTTTGCTATACGTATTTCATTCAAGCAAATCTTCTACATAGTACTGTACTTCTAAAGGAACATTTGGATTTATTTGGCCAAATGTGCTATGAAGTGCAAAATCAGTTATTAATTTTAGTATGAAATACTAATCCCTTGTGCACAAATTCTTAATCATTAAACAAGCAGAACTTTAAGCTGTTTACATTTACAAAAATGTGGGCGAATGCAATACAGACCCCTCCAGGTCATGTTTTACATGAGGAATAATCTCATTCCTTCCTACTTACCTTGCACTTTCTCCTGCAGTTCATATTGGTGCTGTCCTGAATGACCTGACCGCAGGAAAGTGTTTTCGAAAGAAAGAAAGAAAAAGATTTCTGGGCTTACCTACAGGATTGATAGGTGAAGCTGGGTTTTGAACGACGTGACCCGTCTCAACAAATGGCTACAGACATCAGAATGAAAAAAAAAAACTTTGATTTTATTCCAGGTGTGTAAGAGCAGGGGGCAGATGTGACTTTTCTTCCAAAACAACAATGATGTCTTCACTTGGCTCGAGGGACTGCTGATTGAAGTGTCTCCCCAACCCAGATTCTCTCTCTCTCTCTCTTTCTCTCTGTCTATCTGCTCCAGCCTGGTCTGAACCAGTCCCCTCCTGTCTGGTGCATTCCAGTCCAATCGTCCTATGTTTTAAGACTCTGGTTCCCGGACCTGACAGCTTAACTTATTCACACAAGTTGTTTGACATGCATGTGTGCTTTTATAGGTTTCCTAGCATGCTGCTTTGTGTTGGGCACACCGCACCACATGTTACAGAAGAGACTGAGCGGTTGCCAGACTGAACTGAAGAAAGCTAGACTCAGTAATGTGACATCCACATGGCTCAAGGACTTTCAAGCAAAAGAAATGTGTGAAAAACAAAGGAAAGTTTTATCCATGACAATGCTGCACATACAGTGGCAAAAGCAAGTCCAAGCATTGGTCCCTCTTCGAGATTTCCACTATCCTTGGTTCCGTGGTGCTTAGGGGTCAAGACTATAGAGTTCACCTTTTCCGAAACCAGTCATAGCTTTGATGGCCTTCCAAAAAAGTCAAAAGCCATGCAAGACTTTGGATCACATGGAGTGGATGCCACATGGGTACTCCATTGATTTAGCATTGCATTTCCACAACTGATGTTTACACGTATACCAACAATGTAGCGATTTGTTTGTTAAAGACATAAATGACTGAGCCTCAGCTATATTTCCCCTGTAGTGTAGAGTTCATTTTGAATTGATCGAGACGCATGGTGGGCACGTGGCTGCAAAGCTAGATTTCATTCATATTGTTGAGCAAAGATAAACGCACTAATATATTTAGGATTATATTTAAAAAAAACAAAATAGGATGCACATGTTATCACAGATTGAGCACTCTTTGTCCTGATAATTTCAACACCTGTAAAATTGATGGAGTACCCCCTTTAAGAGCTCAAAGGATTTAACTGGAACTAGCCAGGATATTTTTTTTTACCAAAGGAGATACAGATGCTCCATGTGTCCTTGCTCTGATGATGTCACATCACCAAGTCTAACCGTAGTCAATAAACTCTGTTCAGTTTTTTAAAAAGCTCTGCCTTCTCGTGCCATATCATTCTAAATACTCATTATTTCATCACACAATGAAGAAACACAAAGAAAAACGAGCCAACTCAAAAGTCTGCTGTATCAAAAAGACTATAAAGGAAAGTTGGTCCACATGCTTTGTCACAGTGTTGCAACATCATGTAGACCAGACCGAAATATGTGGACCAGAAAAGAGGAAGGACCCTTGTTTGTGATGCAATGGCATAATGGCTAAATGGAAAGTTTTTCATTTACATACACGATGGAGGTTTTATGTGTCACTTTGCAAAATGAAAGCCAAATTTTGACTCGTCCAAAGCTGAAGCGTTCATCATTCTCTTCTCATATTTATCATTTCTTAAAAATGTTCTTTGGCCCAGTTTCCACCACGGTGAAACAGTTAAATTAGCAGTTGAGGATTCACTTACCTTGGGAAATGGGATTTTCAGAACAGAATTTCATGCCTGTTCCCGGACTGGGTGTCACCATGATTCAGGTCATGTTTGAACTCTGCTGGTGCTTTGTGCTCAGATCATTAATGACTGTGTTGCAGCAGGAACCGTGCTGTGAGACAAATATGCACATGTAGAATGAATCCATCATTCCTCCTATGGATTAGTAATGGGTTGAACAGTTAGCAAGTAGCATTTCTTGAATGGCTTTCCTGAGAGGACTGCTGAATAATCACTTTTTGTGTCATTTGTTGAACCAATTTGTAGTCAACAAACAAGTTTAAAACTTGTTTGTTGATCTTTAACTGCCATTATAAAAAAAAAATGCTGACAAATCCCCCTTTCTATGAGACGGCATCAGGTGAGCGGAAAGCTACAGATAGAGCAAGAGGCATATATTTGTGTTCTTTAACAATACAATGATTTGAATCTAACCCAGATTTGGTAGAAGACCAATGAATATTCATGGTGAATTCGAGATCTATTATCTAAATGTGCTAAATTTGAGATTGAATTGACTGTTGGCTCAGCCACGTCCATTTTGGCTTCCATTGCTACACCTGTTTAGCTTTCTGTTTTATGTACTTCACGCTGTACTGTTTTAGCGAAAATGATTTTCAAAATGGACATGACAGAAATTCGTAATTATTTTTTAAAACAGTGGATGTTAGTGGCATTATTCACACCTACATAAGTGTGGAGGAATTCTTGGTTTCTAAGCTAAGCTAGTTAGCTGGACCTGCTGCTAATTGTAGCTTATTTAAGTTTAAAGTTAAATCCACTCCTTATATGTTTTTGTACTCGTTTTTCCTCATATTAGAAAAGCTTGCAAAAAACATTTCCAAACTTCTGAAATGCAAAGTATTTATTTTTTTTAACCCCAGCACCACTGCCCCACCATGTGGAGAAATATAGAGCTTAGGCCTGCCAAGTGTAGCTATGGTGGCCACGACTGCACCATCACTGTTCAGGCTAATGTGTCAGTAAAAGACCACTTCTTCTCCTTTTGTTACATTCATACTTGACATCCTATTTTAGAGTATGATTTATTATTCGATATCATGTGAATGTGGGGGTTTTGACAGACAACAGGAGTATGTATTTCTCTGCGAAACAGAAGAACGGATGAGGAAAAACTCCCTCAATATTTTTCACTACTTCTGCTTTCACCTGCTGCAGTCCTACAGTGAACCGGAGACAAGGAAGCAAGGAAAGGAAATATGTCCTCTGAAGGAAACTTTTTAAACATTTAGAGAGAGATTTATGGGTCTTATGCTGTGAGTTGCAAAAAAAACAAACAAAAAAAACATGTATGGATCACCTACACCCCCCCCTCTCAAAATTGATCAACTCATAACTATGTGCCATGGTTTATCTTGCAACACATACAAGACAAAAAATATTGTGTAAGATATGAAGCTTTGATAATGATGACGAAGTTATTACAGTTTTTCTTCCTTTTCATTTGTGAATCATATTGTGTAAACAAGAATCTTTGTTGAACAAAAATCAAGGCTACTAGTGTTACTAGAGTGCTGATGCTGCATTCTGTTACTATGTGGATGTATGAATATGTATGTGAGAAATAAGAATTATTTGATCAACTGTTACAGGTACTTTATATAAAAAATACTTTATAATTTTGGTCTGGTGTGTTCTTTTGTCAGGCCACACAACTTTACCCATAGATCTTGCAATCCTTCAATATGCAGTTCTTAGTCTGACCACAGAAAGGCAGTGATACGCTGTTGCAGTGATACACAGCAGCTGAAAGTGAAGACTGCAGCACAACAGTAGGTTTAGTTTAAGAAGGAATAGGTTTTTTGAGACTCGCCAATGAGAAATCCCTATTATGGGAAGTGTTTTCATAACTTTCTAACACTTGAGTGTTTGTAACATTGTCACATGCACCAAGAGAATCATCGAGCATGGGTATAACTTTAGCTGAGGTGCTAAAATGTGAATAAATTGCTGCAGGGGGGATGACAGGACAGGTTGCATTCACACTAGACTTGAAGCTAACACAGTCCTAACACACAGAATAGGAATTCTCTAAACTCTTATTTTCAGCAGTAGAAGAAGCACCAAGGTCATCGTTTATATTTATACCACATATAGAGCAAACATCTTCTCAAAAATAGGGCTGGATGGCTGTTCCCTAAGGAAATTCCCGAGACTGAATACAATCAATACGTGTAGCTGTTGGCCAGCATGTCGACACTGTGTGTTGCTGTCCATGGTGCTGAAGATGCTTCAGGGGCAGCCCAGATGGGCGGTGCAGCCCCAGATGGGCGGTGCAGCTTGTTACCTGCTTTACTTGTGTCCTAAATATGATGTATGCACTGCTCAATTGTCTATTTTATATTTATATTAACCGTGTAGGGACCATCTCTGTCCCAATCTACTGCCATAGTGCGAAACAACCTGACAAAGAGGCGTTTCTCACGGGAGAGGATCGCGGAGAGATGCAAAGAGGAGTGATCCTCCTCCTCCTCCTCCTCAACCACACGCGAGCTGATCATGGTGGCAGCCCCGTCAGCACGCTTCCGTCTGAACCGGCCAATCGGAGTCTGGTGCGCTGCGACTTATAAACCCATCTGCTGCCGAGCCCTTCCGCTCACTCTCCCCGCAGTCCTATGAATCATTGACCCGAGCTTCATCCTTGATCTACACCAACCGTGAAGATGGCGGCCCGGGTAAGACATATATTCTTTATTAGCTTTTCAATGTGATTCTGTCAGGGAACAGATCCAGGGCGCAAAATCTCGGCGAGCCTTCTAATTGTAATGTGGCCAGCTACATTTCGAGCCTGTATGTCACCTTAACTGCAGAGCTCGGGGTGTATTTCACATGACGTTGCAGCCCTATAACCCTGGCATGTGCCAGGGAGAAACATTTCCGCTAGTGTTCCTTAAGAGCTTCAGCATCCGACCTTTATTTCTACTGACCGCTTCGCTTCCTTCGCTGGGAGGATCACTGCTTAATCCTGGGCTCTACTTGCCCTTCAGCCGACGCAGCTGCCACTCAAAAAGCTTTGACGAATTGTGCATCTGAAATAGGACTGTAGACGTTTTAGTGTGGAAAGCGCAGAGTGGTCAGAATTAGCACCACAACATGTCTGTTTAATGATATTGCTGAAAACAGCAGGGATCAGTGTTGCTGCTTCAGTCTCCAGTCTGCAGTGTTTTGCGGTGGTGAGCAGCACAGCAGTGCATGGCCGCTGCTCGGTGGATTGTGTGCATATTCATTAGTGCCTACAACCTGCAGGGTCGTGCAGGATGCAGGATGATGATGTTCTAGGCAACCTGGGTCAACCTGCCCTCTGCTGTTATCACTCTCATTACAAGTGTAGAGGAACCTAGATGTGGTTTCATTTAACAAGCAGAGTAAAGCTGGGCTCCTTTGTTTCATGTCCAAGACAGGATTTCCACAAATGTACATTTTGTTCTCTTTGCACCATCCAAAAAATGGCGCACATACAGCACTTTATAATGAAGTGTAATGACTCAGGGTAGGGCAGCCAAGCAATTGCAACATTACATTTACACTCCTAGATAAGGCATTGAATTTAATAAATGTAGTATTCTAATCATTCATAGCAATACTTCAGCAAGTTGTTCAGTACTGATTCGGTCCATCCATAATGTCGTCATGTATTTGTGTTAAGGTGAAATTCATATTATGCTTCTCCCAACACTGCTGCTGTGCACACACACCACAAGCACACTGTTCTTAAAAGAAATAATGGAGCATTTTGGAATGACATGATGAGATGTGTGTGTGGTAGACGGGAAATGTCCTGGAGTTTTTGTCAATGTCTGGAATCAGTTTAGCAGCAAGAATAAAAGGAACAAAATAAACTAATGCACAAAATGTGTTTATTACACTTTTGTGTCCTGTCATTATGCTAAGCTAAGCTAACAAGTTGCAGTGTAGCTTCATAATTACCTGAGTGAAGCTAAGAAAGTCAGAGAAAAACATAGTTATACTGTATCTTAGGAATTTTCTGATTTATGTTGTGATCTTCATTCCATCATTATTGTTGGTGCTGTTAATAAAAAGGTGGAATGCAGCTTTAAATTCAGGGACGTTATCACATGTAGTCTCAGCAGAGTTTAATGTGGTATCGAGGTCCAGTCAGACTCTTGGTGAGCAAAACAATCGCAGGACGCATGACGCATGGTGCTAAGAGCTGTAGCATTAGTCAGCAAGACTGTCACGAGGCTGCACAACATTTGTAGAGGGCTCATGTCGATCACCTCCTTCACCCTCTTCTTTGTATGGGCAAGCAGGAAATGAAGAACAACACATGCACAAATGAATCCCTCGTTTTAATATGTGCCATTAGGCTGGTGGTTTTCTCCAAAGAGCCTTAAGCTGCTTGTTAAAAACTTTTTATTAGAGTCGTCTAAGCAGAAATGTGACTGCTACATTACACCTACTGACGAAACACTACACAACAAGGCTGTAAGTGGAACTCATAGCTCTAATCGGCTTTTTATTGCTTTACTTCTGTTGAATAACCAATCAGAATATGAATATATAGAAATATAAAGCAGGAGGGAAGCGCTGACCTGCCGGTTCACTGAGTCGATTTTTTACTCCAGAATCCAGACAGACTACAACAGTGCTGTTTTCACGTTCTAAGAAGGATTTGCAGATGGGGTGAAAGAGTTCAGTGAATATTTTATTGAATAGCCACATGCTGTCATTAGCCAATCTTATTTGAGGACTTGGATTTATGCATTACTTTTACTTAAAACTTACTGTTAGGTTTCTGATTCGGTGTGACATTAAGCAAACATGCAAGTAAACTTGATAACTGATAACCATCAGAATTCTGATTCCTTTTTCAAACAATGGGCTATCGATTCTACACAGTGAGAGACAAAAGCCGATTGTCACATTTAATTAGTGCTTGGTATATCTTTTCATCAACCTTTCATTGAATTGCCTTAAGCTGTATGAAAGCGGCTTTATAAGTAAAGTTTGATTCATTGATTGGTTTGTTGGTAAATTATTGGCTGATTTTTGTTTTTAAATTTTAGCCACTGTCACGAGGAAGCCTGTTAATGTTAACACTGTTGGAAACACTGTCCAGTTGACTTTTTAGTTGACGCTTACAGACTTTTAAAAGAATAGCATGAGAAACATACTAATATTAACTGAACTGAGATAGAACTGCTACAAATATATCAAGCTAAAAAGCTGTAGCAGTAATCTGTCTCACATACATGTTCCTGTTATAACCAGTGTTGTAACCTCGTCCTCACCCTCAGTCACACCTTGACACTTTGGAATGAGCTGTGGCTCCTGCTCCAAGAGTGACCTTTTCACAGCCAGGGCATTATTCTCTTGCACACTGTGACAATGATTCCCTTCACTGAGATGTGTGCTCTTCGTTAAAATAGTGAGTTAAATGAGAGTTCAGTTTAAAGCCGCACCTCAAAGGAAAAAAGTAAGCATCTATAATAAAATATTGTTAGTGTGAAAGATACAAAGTGAAGATATAGTATTTATTTTAATGTTTTCAAAAAGTAGCTTTTTATTTTTTATGCAACTAAATAAAAAATGTTTAGGAGACTATGGTCAGAGTTGGTGGGGGGGGGGGGGGGGTCGCTGGGGTTGCTGGAGTGTAAACTTCCTTCTATTTAGTAAAAAGCAAAACCGAGCATACTAATGACTGAGTGGTTTAGAATAAAATAAAAAATAACCTTTAGTCATAAAAAAGACGCCCATTTTCTGTCATTTTATGTCATATTAATCGAGAATTTCTATTAAGTATTAAATATTTCTCAATTTATGCACAATAATCAAATGGATTGTTTCATTCACTAATTAGATCTGGTGTCAAGGACATAGTCAAAACAAAGACAAAACTCTTCTTACATTCTTAGCTTTAATTAAAAAGAATTATGTAAAACAATAAGAAAATATGATCATATTTTCACAACACAATTGAACTACAAATACTGCATGGTACTGAACTATTCCGTAAAATGACAAACACTCACAGACAAAGAATTATTGTTATGTAAATAAAAAATTAAAAAAACCTACTCTATTGGGCTTCACCTTTATTCACCACTTACTGACTGGTCACACATGAGAAGGCACATGATGCAGTTGATATTATATCAGAGTGACAGAAATGATGCACCTGTTCTTAATTTGCAATGCAGAGTTGAAACGTCTGCCTTGTTGAAATAAGCTCAAAATGCATTATTCATTTTGATTTAGAGAAGATTTTAATAATGCATGGTGTGTGTGTGTGTGTGTGTGTGTGTGTGTTTGTGTCCATATATGGAAATTCTCTTAGTTATCCATCCTGAGCAGAAAGTGTATTCTGACATGTTTGACCATTACTGCATTTGATACACCCACACTCACATACCCTTCAATGTCACTTGCCCTGCAGACCATGATCCGTTGCTGGGCACACTCCAGCTTGTCAGAGACTGAGGGCAAATACTAACATTTCCTTAGACTGACACCATGATTCAACGTCATTCTCGAACCAGAGAATCCTTCCCCCAATGTGCAACAAGACAATCGTGAAAAATATAAGGCAGCATCGGTTACCAAAAAACCCCTCAAGCTGTGATGCTTACTAATGAGCAAGCTTTACAACAGGCTGCAACCAAGGGAACACCTGTATTTTTTCAACTGGCATAAAAAAATCTCTGTACTGCAGCTATTATGCTCTAAAAATTCAGTTCCCACATCCAAAGCGGGTGATGACCAGCCTGTCTCCTGTCATATCAGTTCATGCATTTTCCAGGCTTGTCTTGATTATCAGTGAAGCCTTTAGTGTGAATAGAAAAAAAGAGTGTGTATGACTTAGTGTTTGTGTTGACAAGCCTTTGATTTCATGTTTCTGACCTTCCAGCTAACTGTTCTGAGGCTGAGCTGTTTCCTGCTTAAAGCATATAACTGTCCCCGACTACCAGCAGCATGGGTAGTGCAGAGAGGAACTGCTAGCTTGTCCTTGTGCATCTTATCAAAAACACTGTTAAGCAAAAACTGATTTAGAATTTGATAAATCTGATAAATGTGATTAAAGCTCTGATTGTATTCAAGGACTTTGTTATCAGAACAGCGGTGTGTGTGTCTGTCTGTCAGCAGGGCAAAATGCCAGTGGCTGGAAAAACTGTGTTCCCCAGGCTGACTGACTGCAGAAATTTACTGCGTGATCACAGTTTTTATACAGGCTCAGTAGAAAGACAACTGCGATGTATTTTAATACGCTGCGGATTGAGATTTTCTGCCTTCCCCAAGTGTGGAGAGTGATCCCAAGATCACAGTGACACACGGGGTCGTATCAATATTTATATTATAACAATTCTGCAACAGTAAATTAAGGAAAGCCATCAGTACTGTGAGACATGGGAGGTTTTTTTTTTATCTCGCAAGTTCAGGGTCGTCACACCAGATTTTGTCCACCTGTTGATTGGGCACATTTTTACGCCGGAGGCCTTTCATGACGCAACCCTCTTCAATTTTACTAAGCTTGGGAGCAGCACTGCATAGCTGGGGACGGGGATGGGCAGTTTGGGGTTCATTGTCCTTCCCATGGACACTTATGGTCGGGGTGAGCCAGGCGCAAACCTGGGACCCTAAGGTTGGTAGGTGGCCCTTCTACCAACTGAGCCACTGCGGCCCAACTCTGTGATGAACATTTTTTTAAAACGTGTCTAAAAAGGATTTTGTATTGATTTGTTTTTCGTTAATTACAGTACGTATTAGACTGCGTTGCTTGCAGTAGAGTATGTATTGAATGCTCACCCCTGTATTGTGATAGGTATTGTGTCACCACATATTTGCCCACACACAGCTCTACTCACACAGCAGTGGCAGATTCAACAATCTGAACTTTCAGTAATTAAAACAACTGGCCTCGTTAATTGGGCAGAAGACCAAAGCAAGCCCCTCAACATCAGCTCCGTGAATTGCACAAGTTGCTGCTTCTATTAAACAACCACAAAACACCTTTAACAGATCATTCCCTCCCTGATCAGGGCGTCTTAAACTGAGCGCTGTGGTGAGATTTTGATGACTAATTCATTTGCTGTGTTCAATGATTACTGGACTTCAGGATTCACACTGGGATTTTCTGTCTTGACTTTGTTCCCTGAAGTCCACACACTCTGTTTTCCTGCTTTTCCTCCAAATAGAGAATGAGCTTTAAGTCGGACAGGAGCACAAAGGGTCAGGAAGACATTTGGACGGACACTGGCTTTGTTTGGGGCTCACCAGCCATCTGGGCTTTATAAAGGCAATAGATTAGAGAGAGGCAGCTCAAGACTGGAGCATGTAAATATTACAAGCTATTATTACTTCTTTCTGGCAGACAGTTCTGACACAAATATTGTTTTTAACACCAATAGTGGCTGGATTGTCTTAGAGGTACATAGTCACAAAGTATAATAATCCAAATTATAAGTAGAGTGTGGACTCATCTTGTTTTTCTGTCGGCAGAAAAATAACCAGTGAAGCGCTTTTGTTTTGCTTCTGTATTTTTCTTATCGTGAATGTTCAACAGCAGAATGATTCAGTGGGGAAAATGCAAGTTGCAGAATTTAATTTGAGGTTTTTTACATCAACAAGTATCAGTTTAACCTCTGACAGATGACTCCATGTGCAAATAGAAATTCTTTAATGTTATTCAGTCTTTCAACATTGCTGAGTAAGTGCTTTCAAGGACAACCTGGTCGATTTGATTGTGTCTAAGTCAATACATACTGAACTGGGATACTTTTGAAAAAAAAAAGTAAAACACGCCTACTTGTGTGATGGAACGAGTGAGTGGGCTACAAATGATGGCAGCTCACCTAATGTGTTGTCTTTGTCTTTGTGGTTCTTCTCCCTTTAACGAAGTGAGCTGTTCATTTCTCCCATAATTCCCCAGTAGCTCAGACAACTACTGCTCTGTCAGCTGTTCTGCTAAACCTCTTGCTTCTTTCTCTACTCCAACTCAACTCCTATCAGCTATTCTCAACTCCCAATTTGAGAGATAGCAAACTGCACTGTCATGGTTGGAGGCTGTTGGAAAGTCTCTTCTGTCCCTGTCAAGATTAAAATCTCTCCCACCAAACAGGAGTTTTTAATCAATCAACTGAACCTTATGGCATCAACCATTTCTTCTCTTTCCCTGTGTCCCAACATGAATGAATTTTGTTTTAAAGTATTTAAGTATTTGTAGTTGTACTTTCCACCCCTGCCCAAATAATAAGAATGCTCAAGAACTATTCCTTATTCTTGAGAATCTTGGCTGCTCTCAACATGTTGAAGAACCTACTCACAATAGAAGCCATACTGCACCTAGTTCTATTGACTTTGCCTTTTCAGATCATGAAACTATCAAATACCTGTATTAGATCGGAAACTGTTAAACTATGATATATCAATAAGCACATTAGTAAAGCCTTTTCTCAGGCAATTGCAAAGATTCTTTTCACCTTGTCACCTTCAGCAGATGAGCTTGTAGCTAACTGTAATTCCAAAGGAAATTAAACTTACCAGAGTCCAGAATGCTGCTGTCATGGATGTAACCAGGACCAAAAAGCTCCCATACATTTTAAAATACTACTGCTTGTTCATAAATCCTTAAATAATCTGCTTCCTAATGGGTCACCTGGTGTGAACCCTGCAGACCCCTTAGTTTGGTAGGTTCTGGGCTCATCGTTGTTTAACCAGTTAAAAAAGAAGCATGGTGAAGCTTCCTTTAGCTAACTGCTAGAAGTGCTCAGACTAGAGGCAGGACTACTTTCTAACTTTAGTCCTAACTAAAGACTAAAGACTAAATTGTTTCCTATTGCTTTTAATTACATGGACTGTAATTTCATGAGGTCTGGTCTAGCTGAATTTTTTCAATTATGGTCTCCTCTGTTCATTGTTTTTGTGCTGTTTATTCTAGTCTTATTTTTTGTATTGTTGTTTGCCCATTTTTTTTCTTATACACGCGAAACACACAGGATTGTGTTTGACCATAAACTTTACTAGATAAATACTCTAAATCTGTCTGGCCTTATATGTTCTGTACATACATAGTGTTTGTATCATGCACCTGCATGTTCAGTGGTTGTGTTTCTCCAAATCTGGGTGTTAATCCCTGGCTGTCTCGATGTAGGGCCTTCCTGTGTAAGCTCTGATCTGACACTATATTTAGAGAACTACTCAGTGTTGTGAGGCAGCCAAACACAGCACATGACATACAATTCATATCAGATTTGATGTCTATAGCCACATATCATAAATCGCAAATTTGCTTTCTAGTGTGCTACAAACCGTACCACATACAGCACAACACCTTGAATCCAAGTGAATCAAATCAAAGGGAATAAGTAACTGTACCCATGTCAAAATACTTTAAGGAAAACAGTAGAAGAAATCACTGGAGGAACAACAGAGGAGGACCCCTGTTTATAGACAGACAGACATACAATAGCTGCTGTGTGTATAGAATAGAGCATATAGGCGGTGTTCTGAATGGACAATCAGATAAACAGTGGTCTCCAGGAGATGGACAGTAATCTTTTCAGCAGGACAACACTACTACTACAACTGAACTGTAGCAGGCTTAAAGGATAAGGCTGGTGATATTCCAACATTTTGTTATTGTTAACAAATCCCCAAAAGTGACTTTAAACCATCCATGAATTCACCAACCTTAAATTCTGTCAATCCACAGTCTCATTTCTAGCCCATTCGTCTGTACCACAAACCTCCATTTACAGTCATATGAAACATACATGGGCTGTTGTTTAGCTCACTGTTGGTGCATGTGGCGTTGTGCACCTGGTGCACTAGGTGCTGCTTCGTGAGTCACTTTTTAAAGGGCATGGAAACACTTTGAGCATTGAGCCACTCCTGTCTCATGACGGTGCCCTCTGCTGTAGCCGCATGTCCTGACAGTTTGCAAAAAGGATGTGAAACTACAAATTCAAAAGAATGATTACTTATTCATCCAAAGCCAAAAATGGCTGCTGCATATACGTGTGTAATTTATAGCTCATGAGATAACACTTAAGCTATGATGCATTCATGAGCCCTTTTGTGCCCTTTTTAATGCCTTCTAAACACTTATCAAGTCATGAAAATTTTATAAAATGCATAATAATATGTGTTTAATAATAAATTGAATAATAAATAATAATTTTTGGTTCCGATCTGCCCATCACAGCTCATGACAAGTCAGAGCAACATTTCCCCTGAAACCTTTAATACCATCTTCAACAGTTGCCTGCCAAGAAACTACTTAGTTTGATTTATTTAAATATGAAAGTGATTTGGCCTTGAATGCAGTGGATTAATTTCATAATGCGCTCAGAAAGGGCTGATGACAGATACTGGCATAATGTTTGGCTCTGAGCTTTAGGTGCTAAACCAAGTTGATTTGGGTGGTTATTCCTATCTCTTTCATTGTGGTTCCTATCATTGTAACTACTGTATCACTGGAATGATTCATTTCAAATATGCACTAGTGAATAGATTATATTATATTATATATGTTTCTTAACCATAAGCCGATAGTGGTAAGATAGACTATTTGATACAAGTAGAAAATCCTAATTTAAGATGTGTTCAGCATTTATTTTGTAGCACAAGTGGGAGCAGGAGCTACCGATTATGTACTGTGTGTGTATCTCGGCTAAAGTCTTAGCTGTTCTACAGTCACCAGTGCAGACATATAACAGGATACAGCCCCAGAGACATTAAATGAATAATTTAATGTGATGCTTTAAATAAGAGCAATATTAATAGCATGTGAGAGGATATGCAGGGAGTTACCACTTCATTATAGGTTTAAAAAACTCCACTTCCTGGGTAATGTAAAAGAAGGTGACTCATGAGAGGCTCAAGAAAGAAGAAGAATCTAAAGGTGTCCCTATTAAAATGTGTAGAAAATTGAAAACAATAACCGATTAGATGAGGGTCTACACTTATTTCATCCTATAATTAATATGTAGACAGCAGCTTTATAAGGAATGGAATTGAAGGAACTATTCAAAGGAGCTAGAGAAAACAAAAGCCGTGGCTGAAGCTCTCCAAATAAATCCAACTGATGCTTCTTATCATCTCTGCAGCTGAGCTGAAGTCCCAGCACACTTTCTCCAAAAGCTATTGTAAATATTTTTTAATATGGAGGAAGGAGGGACAAACGGAGGAAGCCAGGGGAGGCGGATGGATGGACAGAAAGAAGGAAGGAGCTTATTAATGTTAGCAATTTATTCACATTCACAACTATGATTTACATCTCTCCATGCAACAATTCCAGTGTGTGTGTTTGTGGTTTGGATTTAATATAAATCAAATACTCTGGCACATAACTAGTAGTAAAACTTCAGTGCATATTCTTTGCATTCTTGGCACATAGTAGTGTTTTAATTAGTGAGCTTAAAAGACATTTGTGGGTGAATTTTGTTACCTTTGGACAGAGTCTACACAGCCACCTGTAGACAGTCTTTATGCCAAGCTAAGCTAAGTGACTGTAAAAAGCAGATTTAACGCACAGACATGTCAGTATTTTCCATTCCGATCCTCTGCAAAAACATAAGGAATTGTACTTCCTGGAAAGCTGAACTACTCCTTTAATCAAGAAAACATCAGTCCTTGAGGAAACTGCTTGCAGCATAAACAAATGCAACCTGCAACATGGGATCATGAGAAGACAATGCTTTTTAAAACGTGGAAATTAATCTTGATATAGATTTTCGGCTTGTCCCTTCAGGGGTCACCACAGCAGAACGTGTTCCACACGTTGATTTGGCACGTGTTTTTACGCCGGATGCATTTCCTGCCGCAACCCTCCCATTTGATCTGGTCCCACCAAGGTGGCTGGGCAGGGGCCACGCCTGGTGGGTGGGATTCGAATCTGTTAAAAATTGACACATCTTAGTGTCTCTAAAAGTCAAACAAACCAAAAAATAAATAACAAATGAATAAAAAGACATAAAGAAATACATAAAAAAAGAACAGGAATGTACCTGTAGAATTCTTGTCCAGGACCAGTTGCCGGGCAACCATGGAGACCCCTGTACATTAAGCAGGGAGTTACGTGCTGGTTTGTAGGTTTTGTTACCTTTAGATAATACTAGACCAGCTGTTCACTCTGTGTCTTTGTGCTATGACTTATTATATAGATGTTACAGTGGCATTAATGTTCTTCTGAACCAGAGAAACAAGGGTGTATTTTCAATTTATTTATTATGAGACATGTTTTCTATAGAATATAGAAATGTCTTTGTTTGCATTGTTTCTGCTTCAAGTCTGTTCTTCAAAACAGGTGCAAGTAGTAAAAAAACAAATGAAAAATGTTGTTTCATTCTTGCAGGCAGGTTGGAGTAAGATATATCTGTGCTGCTCCTCATGAGATTGAAAAGCTATCAGAGGTGGTCCTGAGCTTTCTTGAGGCAAACAGCACTGCTCAAAAAGGGAATTTGGGGAAGACGAATGTGATTATTTGTTAAAACATGATCGTGACCTTTGATGTGTGTGTTTTTTTTTTTTTTTACATCTATCTTTGACGTGCTTAAGCATGCTGGCTAATGCTGACTTACTTTTCTAACAAATCTAATAATGATTCATTGATGCATTTATTGAACAGTAAAATTATAGCACCTGGGCACATTATGGTAACATTTGGTGCATTCTGTGCATCCACGTACTGTAAGACAGATTTTGTCTCTAACGATGGGATGTATTTTTGACAGGACACACATGTGACCACATGGCTCATGTCCTCATTCTAAAACCAGATTTGCAGTGTAGTTAGGAACTGGAAACAGATAATTTTGCAGTTTTTAAAGACAAAAATTTTACAAAAATGGCTTTGAATTCAACTCTTACTCAACCACAACTCTGGCCTGCATGCATGTCACCATCCCAAGGGATCTCTTTACAATCAGTGTGTGCATGCCTGAGTGAATCTACGCGTTTGAATGCACCTTGAATGCACCTGTCACCAGCCATGACTGCTTCACACCTCAGCCTCAGCAATTAGCTGCTCAAATGCTGTCTCCTGTCCTTCCTCTTTGCTTGCATATGCTGTAAGGAGACACATCTGTGAAACACTGATACTGTGATAAGTTGCCATCTTCCTCATCATTTGGAATATTATGTACTTAATTTACCTATTATATATGTGCTATATATGATTTCAGCCCTCTACCGCAGGCTGGAGAGCTAGTTAGCCCCTCAGAGAGACACCATTGCATCCTTGTGTTATCCCACTGAGCTGCAGGCATCACATGCAGGCTGAATGGAAACGCTTACTCATTAGCATCCATTAATCAACTCTTGTTGCAACGCCCACACAGGGCCTGTTCTCTGAAGCCCCACACAAAATTGATTTGTTCCATTAGGAGCTTGCTTTTCGATTAAGCTGGCCGACAACAGAAAATTAACACAACAATCATAGACATCTAGAGACAACAGGAATAAAGAGAAACCATCACATGAATGATGTAAAACTGTCATGATCTGGCCTTCAGTTCCACTTCCTGTCTTGGACTTTTATTTCATAGCCTTTTCTCTATCTTCCTATTCCCAGTCTTTTCCAGCAGCTTTACCCTTCATCATCAGTCATTATTATTTGCACCTGTTCCCCTCACAGTTTCCTACCAGACCCTCCCCTCGCTGCTGGATAATACACCTTGGTAATGAGCTACGTGACCCGTGTTATTTGGAATCCTGTCTCCTGTTATTTGGAATCTGTTGGCCTTTTGCTTTTGGTCTGAGGTTTGCTCTGTATTTGCATTCTGTTTCCTTAGTGTTCATTTTGGTTACTAGCCTATGTTTAATATTCTTGTTCAGTGTTTTTTATCCTCCTCTTATGAGTTCTATTTCACAATAAAACCTGTTTATTTAATTGCTCCCTCTCGCCCTCTCTTCACTGTTCACCTTCATACAAATCGTGATTTAAAAACATTACATAATAACATTTAGAATTGCCCACATGAGGATAGTTTGTAATCTGTCTGTTATTATTATTATTGACTTTAGACACAGTTGTGTGGCAAACTTAGTAGCTTTAACCATACAGTAGCTATCAGCTGAGTCTCAGTCTCATCAGTAAATGAAGTTTGGCAATTGTAAATCACGTGACCTTAAAAGTCTATTATGCGATACATGGATGCACTGGATTTCAATGGCCTCCTTTATCTACAGATAGGCCACATGATACCGTGCATTGAAGATGAAGGCCTTAAGCTGCAGTAGAAATCTCCAGTAAATAAAGATTGACATGTGTAAATATACATTACATAAATGTCATCATCTCTCTTACTGTATTTCAGTTCTTTGAGAGAAACACATCTGAAAAGTGAACTTCCATGATTCTGCTTGAGTTTTGGAAAATAACATTCATTGTTTTCTAGGTTACCCAGATTCTTTCTAGGATAACCTAGCTGTGAAATATTTTGCAGATAAAATTGGAAATCCCATGTTTGTATTACATGATGATGATCATGTATCAATACCCTCTTTATCAGGCATGTTGATGTTTGTCCCCCCGATTTCCCATCTCCATTACCGCATGACGTTTCTGTGTAACACAGGTTAGAATTGGATTCTTTCACAGAAGTAGGATTGTTTTTTACTTCTCATTTGTAACAGAAATTGGCCCATACCTATGTTGGCAAATGAATAGAAATGAGTCATATTTACACTCTAGAATACTGAAGACACCAGCAGCGCTGAGAGCAGCCATTTTGCAATTGACAGTTCCCAAATCTCCTAAAGTCTTAATGATGTATAATAATGAAAAAAAAAAATGACATATGTATCTTTTATATATAAACTACAGTAATTCCACTTAGAATGATGCAGGTGATGAGGGTATTTGGGATAATTCCCACCTCCCAAATAACACTTTTGATTATTTAGCTGATAATTTAAAGCTGCACTACTCAATATTTTTACAATAGCTCATTTAATGTAATTAAATCACTTTTGTTTAATGTGAGAGGCGTCAATCAAAAAGTCATATCGGCATCAAATCAGCAACTTCTTCTGCACGGCCCTTCAGTTTTCAGAATAAATCCTTCACTCCGTTGTGTAGGTTGTGTAGACCACTACTGTTTTTGTTTTTCTCTCAAAAACTTTATTTCTGCTACAAGTTGTTGGCAGTTGTTTTTAGCAAATGTGCTACTTGCACAGCACCACTCAGCATAAAGATACAATCAACAACTGGCTGATTAGCAATAAAGAGCTAAAGAGCCACAAACTTCCCTTAAAGGAAAGAAAATTGACATGAGACAATGAAAACATAAAGCTAATTTATGTATTCAGTGACCGTGGTGGAATTTCTTTTAATTTAAGACAAGAAAGAGACAGAATTGGTCCTTATGAAGATTGAAGTATTTTAACATCTTGATCTTGTTCTGTTTCACCTCCATCCAACCAGACTAGGGGACTGCAGGTGATGCTGACACCATGCCAGCACTGCAGTGTTTGTCTCTCCGTCTTCTAGTCCTTTGCTGTCCAATCATTATCTTAAAACATACAGTGTACAAAACGTTAAATATTTATTAGCTCTAGATTTTACTGACTATGTCTGAATCACCTCTCAGTCTCAGAGTTTTATATCTCAAGATGCAGTAACGTTTTTGAAATTTCTATCCACTTTTACATGTGATACTGATGATCACTACAGGTGGTTAAATTTACAGGCACAAGTGATGAAGGAGAAAGTATAGCTGCTTCAAATATCACATTACTGATAACATGCAATTTTACTGTACATGCATTGAAATACATTATAGCAGCTGTAAAATGGGTTTAGAAACTCCTTCATGTTCATAATTAACAAACCGAAAGAGGTGTTACCAGTGTTAACACTAAGCTGTTAACAGTATGGTTTATCTGTCTGTTTGTTCTTTTGGCAGAGAATCTCTGGAGATTATGGGGGGATTTGGCAGAAATTTCGAGAGCAGCTTAGGGAATGATTGGTTACCATAAAACAGTTTTCAGTTTTTGTACTTTCCTCTGCTAATGAGGTGGAACAATTTAGACTAAAAGCAATGCATTCATGTGAAGTGTGGCACGAGACCACATTCATAAATGCTGACCTTAAACTACAGAGGGTGCAGCTTTGGCATTGGTGGATGTTTTGTTTTTGTTCCAACTTGTTATGTATTAACTTTAAAACTGAAAAATAAAATCATTCAGGAAAGTTAATATCTTCACAGCTTATGTGACTCTTACCCTGAAACTGAGTTAGCCACATTTATCTGCAGTGCAAGCACTGATATGAAGCATTTTAGAAATTACAAGATAAAATTCACCAGAAGAGATTAATTGCAGTCCCAGCTTTTCAAACTCAGAATTACTGCTGCATTACTTCTCAGTAACACTCCTTTACAGAGATGCATTATAAATGCAGGATGTAAATGCACTGATAGAGAGGTGGTAATTTATGTTTTAATGGTTTTTGAAAGTAGGATTAAACTAATTTCAAATTTGAAAATCTGATGCAAGTTTCTTTGTAGCTAAGATTTTACTGCCACTTAAACTAACATTTCCCTGCTATTTTAGTCTCTCAAGCTTCTAAAACAGCTTTTAAGATACCTGTCAGTGACAGAATCCTAAGGTCACCCAGTAGAGATACCCCTGTTCTCATCTTGCTGAACCTGTCTGGAACATTTAACTTGATGGACGATTAAATCCTGTCTACACTATCAGAATTATCTATTTCTAGTTATGCGCTACTCTGGTTTGTGTTTTGACTCTTTCAGCATGGTCATTTCTTTCTTTCTTTCTTTCTTTCTTTCTTTCTTTCTTTCTTTCTTTCTTTCTTTCTTTCTTTCTTTCTTTCTTTCTTTCTTTCTTTCTTTCTTTCTTTCTGCTGGGGTAAAACAACCATCAGTATTTGGCCCACTTTTTTTCTCTGTATACACCAGTTTCCTTTGTCCAACTATCCACTCAGATGGTTTGCATACCACAGCTATGCTGATGATACCCAACTCTATCTGCCAGACAAGCTCAGTCACAGCTGACTGATATTGCAAAATGAATTGGTGAATGTAAGGAATCTGGTCAACTAACTTTTACTGAGCCTGTTGTTGAGCATCTGTCACTTGATTACATTACATTATATATTATGTAACAGCTAAAAGCTAAAGGTTAGTTTGACTAAAATTCATGTCAATCCATGTACAAGAGGGTCATTTATCACCAGAAAAACCTTCTTAACATCACAGTATAATGTCTAAATTATCCAACATATTTGTTGTACTAATTCAATTCACTTTAATTCAAGTTTATTTACATGGTGCCAATTCACAACAAACTCATCTCAAGGCACTTTACAATATAAAGTAAATACTATTAAGATGTATAGTCAGTGTCTACAGTTAGTGTAAGTCTGGTGTATTTGCTGGAAAGCCTGACTGGAACAAATGACTGGGAAAGTTTGTGACAGTGCCACTGAAGCCTGTGATAAATGAGTCAGTAGAAAAGCCTCGTTGATTGCCAGAGACTTTGCCGAATTTCATAATGCAGTTACCATGGTTACTACTTTATGTGCTGCAATGATATGCATTGGAATTTCTGCCAGACAGTGTAGTTGAGGTTTTAATTTGTCTTCTGCGCTGCAGGGAAAGGAGTTTTGCAAAACCTTTAGAGTTTTTATGAGGGATGAGGGTTGCCCGCAATATCCACAGTCCTCACAACTTGTGGAAACAGTTTCCTCACACTGTAGCACACTATTTTGCATAAATGTGTTTCACCTTTCTAATTACAAACAGTGGATGGAAACTGTTCATGCAGTGCTACATAATTCATCCATTATACTAACTATAGCCTAAAACCAATGTTCTGCTTTTTGAATTTTAATTTATATTCATTTCATATACAATTGTGCAATGATTTGTTTGTTTGAATGTAACATATTATAAATTTACTAATTTGTTCCCTAAAATAGAGATACAGTATATGAGAACTGAATTGGGACAGAGGTTTTTTTTGTAAGAGGTTTCAAACTAAAATAATGATTGTATCTACAAACCATATGATATGTTTTTAAGAAAGATATTTTCCTCATGACATGTACAGTGGTGGGGTAAAACATAAAATGCCTCAAACGTATACTTAAGTACCTGTGTAAATGTACTTTCAATCTGATCTGATAAAGTTTAGTCCTCTTTCTCTGCCTTTCTCTTTGCAGACCATGCAAGCGGCGCGATGCCCGACAGATGAGCTGTCGCTGACTAATTGTGCCGTGGTGAGCGAGAAAGATCTGCAGTCAGGACAGTGAGTAGTTAATATTGCCTACTCATCGCTTACTCGGGCATCTCTCCTACCGTTTTCTCTCTCTCCAAACATCCATCCATCCATCCACCTTAGTTAGTACACATTATGACCGGAACAAGATATAATAAATCTGATGTCATCACATGTAAACAACCAAATACCTTGTTATGGTCTTCATAAAATAGTCATGAGTGTTTTTTTGAACAATTCTCTTATTAGTGAATGAGGACAACTTGTTTTTTATTTTAAAATCTTAAACAACATAACTATATCTTAGAACATTAGACTTTAGCCTGTTATGTTTTACTGTACATTGGGGATTATTGTCAAATAAAAACTGTAAGAAGCAATACGTGCCACATTGTTACATTATTTACATGGAAAGTGATAATTATGTACTTTCCACTACTGACTTAGCACAGTCAGTCAGTTAAGTTCAATTTACGGTTGTCAGCTTGTAGTGAATTTTAAGCCACGGATGTCTTGCTGCTATTTGTATTGTATGTATTCTAGTTGTGCAGCTTTAATAAGAATCATTTTACTCATCTCTCATTTTTGCCCTTTGCAGCATTCAGACCTCTGTATGTCACATATATCCTGCTGCGTTTGTCTGTTTGTGTGTTGAAGCAAGAAATGCTGCCGGTGAAAAATAATGATAAGGCTTCGTAAGGAACGATTGCTGCACAAAGTTATTTTACCCAAGCGTGAAACAATAAAGCAATAAAACGCAGACACATTATACCAGTTTGAAAGCAGAAGGCACCTGACAGATTTAACATTATTCATTCATAGGCTCATTTTTCCCACAGTAGTTTACTGCCATGGCAACTGCAGCCTTGTTTTCATCATTCAGTGCCACCAACCATTGGTATTCATCCCACAGTGCTGCTATAGAATGTTGTTCATGGTCTACACTGGTACAATTACATGTGGGCATGGCACAAACAATATTTCATAGTGTGAATGTCAGTACCAAAACTTGTGTTAATAAATACAGTACATGCATCAACTTGTAGCCCATCTGGCATTTTCACCGCCATAATTTATAGATGGTTCTAGTTTTACAACAGAGTAATGTAATGTAATATATTCGTCTGTTTCAGCATGAACCTGGAAATGAAAGAGGTTCACGTGAGAAGACTAGTCATCTAGCAACTAGAGGATATTAACCAATCGTGACTCATCAACAATGAATCCTTGAAACCGTCCAATTAAATAGTGCTCTGGCTCCTAACACATTCTGAATGATTAAAGCCAATGAGAGTAAAAAAATCAAAGAAAATAAACGGCATCGATGAAAAAGAAGTTAGTAAAACCAATTGTCTACTGTCTCTGCAGACATGTGACTGTGAAGACCACACCCAATCACAAGTTTGTGTTTACAGTCAAGACCCACCACACCGTTGCACCTGGAAGTATCGCCTTCAGCCTGCCGCAGGTACAAACACACACACACACCGTTATAAAAGCAACTTTACCAAGTTTCACTTTGCCTCCTTAGGTATAGTCTTGATTAACCTGCTCCTCCGGAACTCGTCCAGACGACAAAATCTGAACTAAAAAACTTCCCTCTTACTGATGTTTTGCAGAGGAGTTTTTCAGGCAGAAGGAGAAGCAGAGATATTTTCACACAAGGAATATTTATGTACAAGAAGAGCAATGGGAAGCTCGCTGAAAATTGGTGAAATTGCCCTTTAATTTCTAGCTCCTGGTTAAATGCTTATTTGCTTTTCTTTATCTTGTAGAGGAAATGGGCCGGCCTCTCCATTGGCGAGGATGTGGAAGGTACAGTAAAATATTTTGTGTTTGACAAACAAATGTCAGACAGCACAGTAGACAGGAAAAGGAGGTTTGACACAAGGATTTGACTGGTCTTAAAAATGACAAGTTGGGGGTCGAAACGGTTGTGACATTAATTAATCCAGAAATTTAGCGGATGGTCATTTTGATCGTCATTTTATTTGCAGCACATGACCGTGACCAGCACCTCGATTTTGGTGTAAAATCAATGAAATGCTATTGTCAACAAAATAAATGTTGTATTCATCCCAAAGCTGTTTAAAAATATGTTTTTATTATGATTATAAATCTGATTCCAGACCAACAAATGTAAATGTTGTGTTCATCCCAAAGCTGTGTAAAAAGATGTTTTAAATTATGATTACGAATCCGATTCCAGACCAACAAATGTAGATGTTGTAAGTTATTTAAAAACTAGACTATTTGCATCATCCCACTGATTAAATGTTTTAAAACTTTTTAAGAAACATTAATGTAAAACTGGAAGTTTAGGAAATATACAGGAGACTTTTTGAATCAACCTGGACTGGACTATAGCCAGCAATAACTGCCGTTTGATAAGAAATGCAACCCGCTGCTTGGTTCAATCTCATCTTATTGTTATTTAAAATTTGCAATAACCCTCTATGTCCCCTCAGTGTGCAACTACAACTTCGACAAGTCCAAGCAATGCATTGGTGCCATGACAATCGAAATTGACTTCCTGCAGAAGAAGAGTACAGAGTCATCTCCCTATGACTCTGATAAGATGGCCGCTGAGTTCATCCAGCAGTTCAACAACCAGGCTTTTTCTGTCAAACAGCAGGTGTCAATTAACATGCTTTAAAATGTCCAGGCTTACACACGCACACACACACACACACGGGTAGACTTTTGCTTTGTTCTTTGCTGTGTAAGTTGCTTTAACCTTGTCCTGCATCTATCTGTCTCTCAGTTAGTGTTTAGTTTCTGTGACAAACTGTTTGGATTGGTGGTAAAGGATATTGAGGCAATGGATGCCAGCCTCCTCAAAGATGAACCGGCCACTGGAAAGAAACCGCAGAAGGTACACTCCCTGCCACACGGCTCAAAGCCGTAAATCTACAACTGCATGATGTCACAGTTGACAAGCCTCATTCAAATCCATGTTTTTTTTTAAACAGCACAAAATAGAGATACGTTCAGTTAAAAAACAGGAACAAGATTGTTAATGAAAGTGTGCTGCAGTATTTGATCCCTTTGATTCTTGATGGGATTTTAGTGTCACTGCAACAGAGAATAAACTACTCATTTGTTGTTTTGTTGCTCATTATTTATGCATCCTTTTTTAATATAATGGCCCTACATGTAAGCACAAAAGCACAACTACTAAGAGATATTGAACACTAGATCTAAAATGGAACACAAAGTAAAAACACAAAGTTAAGTGAAATTTGCTTCAGATTTATAAATGCCTAAAACAATGAACCACAAATGAATAACAATAATTGCACATGCATATGTGAAAGCAAAAGCCTTGAAATACATATGAAAAATTTTAAAACATCTGCAAATATGAACACACAGATCCAGAAATATCTAAATATCTTTCACTGTGTCTGCATGTTTTAAATCTTCTATGTGCTGTTACTGCTCCATCTTTGCTGCAGTATTGCAGTGCTGTTGCCTTAGTGTATTTTGCCCTTAGGGGGGTCAATGCATTTTTTCCCCCAGAAGAACAGGAAAACATGGCGTTCTACAAAACATGAAGGCGCTAATCACACAGATGAACATTATATTGGGTTGTGCTTATGATTTTATCTCTTGTTTGTAGTGATTAAAGTGTATCTACAGTCGCCTCCAAAAGTGTTGGACTGATAAAGCCATTGTTCTTTCTGTACACTGAAGATCCTAATTTCAGCTGTTATTTGACAGTATTTACTCCTGGACATATTAAACGTAGAACATACAACCTTTTGTATAACCTCACTCAGATCAGTGAGAATTTAGGTGAGCAAAGGTTTTGGAATGTGTTTGTCCTGTGAGAGTGATTGAAACTGTGAAGACTTCATTTGTTATAAAAAAGATATGTCAGCATCACAACCAAAGAGCTACATACGGGGGAAAGCATTTCATTTAAAATCTGACAATCAGGGAAAAACAGTTCCACAGTCACTGCACAAACCAAGGGAAACAGCCAATATATTCATTTGAAATGTCTTGAAAGGAAGAAGCCACTTATGTACTGAGCAACATACACAGAGCAGGTGAGCAAAAGGGAAACAACTACAGCTGATGACAGTAGCTTAGTGACAATGTGCCTTTTTTTGGGAACAGAATGCAAACTTTAAATCTTCTTTGACAGATTGACATCGGACTGATGGTGGGAAACAGTCAGGTGGTTTTTGAGAAGGCAGAGAATTCTTCCCTCACACTTGTTGGTATGTTTCTTCTTTTTCCATCAGATACATCTGATCCTTCCATCTGATCCTTCCCAGAACTCAGAACATTTTTTTTTAATAAATATTACATAGGAGCAACTGAGAAATTTTAAACAAAAGCTGAGATATACCAATGCACAACCATCATGCTCAGGTTGCTAACATGTAAGAATGTTGCGTAAGAATCTATTAGCTCCACAAGATGGCAGCAAAGACACATTACAGCTCCATGTTGAAACAACTCTCTGCAAGTACAAGGTCAAAAAATACACATAGACCAAACTTGGCTTTTTTTATTTTTACATTTTTCATTACATACCTACATTTTAATCATTTTTTGAGTCTGTAAAATGTCATTTTGACACTTGCTGTTAAAAACAAAAGGTCAACTACTTGTTAAACTTTTTACCAGGTAAGGCGAAGACCAAGGAGGCCCGGCAGACAATCATCAACCCAGACTGGAACTTTGAGAAGATGGGAATTGGAGGTCTGGACAAGGAATTCTCCGACATATTTCGTAGGGCCTTTGCATCCCGAGTCTTTCCTCCAGACATTGTGGAGCAAATGGGTGAGAAAACCTCTCTGTTCTAATTCAGTCACTTTTTAAAAATATTCTTCATGATATTTGTTTTCTATGCTAGAGTGCTGGGGCTATTTAGGTTTTGTTTGCACTGAGTCTTCCTCTACTTTGACGATCCTCTTGAAGTATTTTTAGTATGAATATATACCCTTCCTTACTTAATTACAGTAAAATATGTGTTTTTCTTTTATTAGACAAATATTTTAAGGATTTCTTGTTCAGTAGCGGCAGTACGTGTGTATTATGTGGCTGCAGTACCTAAATGTAATTTACACTAATACAATTATTATTAGTATTAACATTTCACACACACACACACACACCTTTTACTGTATGATTTAATGTATTAAATTGGGTTCTTCTGCCACTGGCTCTCAGCACACACAGTCAAACTATTTTGTAACATTTTCCTGTCTGGCTCTTCCCTCCCTGCTTTCTGTGTTCCAGGGTGTAAGCATGTCAAAGGCATTTTGCTGTTTGGACCTCCAGGCTGTGGCAAAACACTTATGGCCAGGCAGATTGGAAAGATGCTCAACGCCCGTGAGCCAAAGGTTGTCAACGGTCCTGAGATCCTCAACAAGTATGTGGGAGAGTCTGAGGCTAACATCCGCAAACTGTTCGCTGATGCAGAGGAGGAGCAGAAGAGGGTGAGATGCCGTTCACAGATACTTAATGTATGTATAAATTCCATTTATAATATAAATCTGTATTTATAAATTAAAACCTGTTTCCAGCTGGGAGCTAACAGCGGCCTCCATATTATCATCTTTGATGAGCTGGATGCCATCTGCAAGCAGAGAGGCACAGGTGCCAGCAGTACGGGTGTTCACGACACTGTGGTCAACCAGCTTCTGTCTAAGATTGACGGTGTGGAGCAACTCAACAACATCCTGGTCATCGGTAACTAGCATCAGAGCAACTTCCTCATTTCACTTCCCCATAAGCTTTTGGAGACATTAAACTGATTTGAAACTCAGGGCGCATGGTGTCTCAGTGGGTAGGGCATTGTGTTGGGATGGAGAAGGCTGCGAGATTGAATCCCACCCCACCAGGTGTGGCCCGGCCCAGCCACCGAGCCCAAATAAAAATGGCAGGGTTGAGGTAAGAAGGGCATCCGGTGTACAAAATCATGCCAGATCAACGTGTGGAACACGTTCCACCGTGGGGACCCCAGATGGGACAAGCTGGAAGCTGTTGATCTTTTGAAACTGACTCGAGACAGTCCATTAGTGTCAAATTAATCATCACTTTAACTTAGTGACAAAAATCTGTCCATGAATAGATGTGCAATTATGACATTCGTTCATTGAAACAATCCGTGCTGTAAACGGGCAAACAGTGAATGCAGCCTTTAAAGTAACTTTAAAACCAGATGGTTTTAAAAGAAACTTCATTAGTTAATTGGAGATCACCTAAGTGCAGTGAATGTGTTTAAAGGATTTTAGTATAAATACACCTGTTCTGGTGAATCCGTTGACATCATGCAGAGAAGGAAGGTGGATCTACTGTGTGTCCAGTAGTCCAGGTGGAAAGGTATTAAAGCTAGAAGCTTAGGAGCAGGGTTCAAGCTGTTTTACCATGGTGTGGATGGGAGGAGAAATAGAGTAGGAATTATCCTGAAAGAAGAGTTTGTGAGGAATGTTCTGAAAGTGCAAAGAGTATTAGACAGGGTGATGAGTCTGAAGCTGGAAATTGAAAGCGTGATGTTGTATGTTGTTAGTGGTTATGACCCACAGGTAGGATGTGAGTTAGAAGAGAAGGACAAATTCTGGAGTGAGTTAGATGAAGTGATCCAGAGCATCCCCAGAGGTGGGAGAGTTATGGTTGAGCATTTATTACATATCCCTGATATCAAACTTAAATTTCCCCTACTAGTTTGCGAAATGAGTGTACTACTGGGATATGCAAGTGCACTAGTTTGCAATGTTGCCATACAGTTCAACAGAATTGGTAACAACTTTACTAGTGAAAAATGGGCACTAGTTAACTTGTGAAGGCCAACAAGCTCAATAGTTGACTAGTTGAAGCCTTTTACACCTTACTATTTAACTAGTGGGGCTCAAAATATTTACTAGTAGTACTAGTGAGGTCTAGAACATCCAAAGGTGAACTAGTTGATGCCCCTCTGGCGCTACTAGTGGACTAATAAAGTCTAAAATGCTTACTAGTTGTACTATTGAGGTCCACAACATCCACTATATAACTAATTTTGAGCTTACTATTAATACTAGTGAGGCTCCAAATGCCTACTAGTGGTAACAGTAAGGTCCAAAACATCAACTCGTTAAAGACACTTTAGACCTTACCAGTTTACTATTTTGGTCAAAAGTGTGTACTAGTTGAACTAGTGAAGGCCAAAATGCTGACTAGTATTACTAGTTGCAGAAAAAGCTAATGTGGAGGTGGGGAGGTGGTGTGGATTGAGGCATCGTGTCTGCTCTCCACTTCAAATATACAAAAAACAATTAATCAGGACTAATCAATTTGTCATTGCCTCACCCAGTCAATGTTGGCTCATGAAACTGCAACTACTGACACTAGTTGAAAAACTGTTCACTTGTTTGTCTGCGTGCAACTAGCTAACTAGTGAAATGTCAGACATTTCAGTAGTTAACACGTATGGCATTAGCAATACTGCACTCGTTGACCCGTCATGCAAAGACGTTGACTAGTGCTCAGTTTTGTTGAACTAGTACAAATCAGACGTCAGCTAGCACACGGCAAATGTTGACTAGTGAGGCCAAACAAGAGCCCAACTAGTGGAATTTGTAACTTATTCTTTACCTAGTAAACATTTGATCCCTTTCTACTTGTAAAAGTCAAATAATCTTTACTAGTTTTCAGGCTACATTATATTATCCCTGTGATAACAAACTATTGTGTCTTTCAAATTAAAGAATATCTACAAATCCCACCATAAACCCAAATGTATAAAATGGCAAATTTATAGTTCTATCAGTAGCCATGGCTGGTAAAATATGTATCTAAATCTATTTAGCCACAAGGAAGACAAATCTTTTGACATTGCATTTGCATTTTGCAGGATGTTATTATCTATTTCCCAAAACTTTAATTGCCACTGCCTGGGCTTTTATTTTAATGTACAAAGTGAGTATTTTCCTTCTGGTATTTTTGTTAATAAAACTGTGACTAAGTGTAAAGGAAAGACATAATAAGAGAAAAAGAGTTTAATATAATAAGTATTTTCTGTGTTAATTGCTGAAGAAAGAATTATTACATTGGTTTCAAAGTTAAAAGAGCAAAAAAGGAAAAATAAATCAAGCATTGTGAATTTAATACCTTTTTTCATCTTTGTTTATTTTCATTATTGTTAAGAGACAAGAAATATGATGGTTTCATGCTTTGTTCTCCATGAATAAACAGCAGGTAGCAGTGACAGCTCATCAGGCTTTATAGGGTTAAATTTTGGCTGAATAGAATTCCTCATGGAGGAAGGTTATAGGAAGCTTTTCCTGCCATAATTTCCATAAATCCCCTTGCTCCTGTCACTCCTCGGTATTTGTCTCCTCTTCTCTAGGTATGACCAACAGGCCTGACCTGATAGATGATGCTCTGATGAGACCTGGCAGGTTTGAGGTCAAAATGGAAATTGGTGAGTCTTACAAAACTTGTTCAACTCCTTCCTTATTTGCCCTTTAAAATGTATGTAAATTATGTTTTATGTTCAGCTGGATATGAAAAATAATTATTATACACTATAAATAATAGGCCAAAAAATCTTCCTATGCACTTAAATCTCTTAAAAAAAATAAAAAAAATCCTTTCTGCTCTTTCTCGCACTTGCATCTCGTGAACTGTAAACACTTTTCTGATAGGACTTTGCTTTGATGTTTTCTCCTTGACTTAGATGTTTGCTGCCTTGTACCACACTTGTAAGTCGCTTTGGATCAAAGCGTCTGCTAAATGACTAAATGTAAAATGTAAATGTAAATGCAAGTACATGAAATCTCCTTTAAAGCATTTCATAAATGCTTAATTTAACCCTTTAATATATACAATTACAGCACAACAGTCATGCAAACATTACCACCCTGCCGTAATGTTAATTCTGTTCTTTTTTTTTGTGCGTGCAAAAACATATTAAAAATCATCTGATCAGCTGGTCGGTATTAAACTAAGGTATCGTCCACACCTGTTATCAACAAATAGGGTTCAATTAGTTGCATTGAAATTAAATGACAGTGATCGATCTAAGGTTTTACAAGAGTGTTTTTAAATAAACTCCACAGCAAAAACTCAGCCACAAGTAGCTGAACAGAAAGCATTAATGGTCCATAAAGGACTACAATTTATTGAGACATTTATTGTGTACTACTTTAGTACATTTTGTTAGTTTTGGGACTGTATTTTAATAACACTTAGTCTGTGTTTATTATTTGTCCCTTACTTGTCTTCTAATATTCAGGTCTGCCCGATGAGAAGGGCCGTGTCCAGATCCTGAATATCCACACCAGCAAGATGCGAAGCTTTAACCTGCTCTCAAATGATGTTGACGTCAAGGAACTGGCAGCTGAGACCAAGAACTACAGTGGTGCAGAGCTGGAGGGGCTGGTCAGGGCCGCTCAGTCCACTGCCATGAACCGACACATTAAGGTCAGTCGCAAACCTTTAGGGAAGAGAGAAACCAGCAACACAAAATGCTTCACTAATGAAATATGTCTACTAAATATGTCTTTTGCTTTTATTTTGAAGTGATCGAATTGCAGTAAGTTTAAATTAACTTCATGTGAATATTCCATTCTAGGCTACATCTACAGTTGAGGTGGACTTGGAGAGGGCCGAGAAGCTGCAGGTCACCAGAGATGACTTCTTAGGATCCCTCAACAATGACATAAAACCAGTATGAACCTCTTCATTTTACAGTTTATGTTCCTAACTGCCGAACACAATATATATTCCTGTCACATAAATTGTCACCACCTGGTCCCTAACACAGTCATGTCTTTCCAGGCATTTGGTACAAACCAGGAGGACTACTCCAGCTACATAATGAATAGCATCATCAAATGGGGCGACCCGGTCACCCATGTTCTGGATGACGGAGAGCTGCTGGTACAGCAGACTAAGAACAGTGATCGCACACCACTGGTGGCCGTGTTATTGGAGGGTGAGAGATGAAAAGAACACACACAAACACTTTATTGTAATATTGTACATGATTAAACAGTGCACTGAACACACAAAACAACACAGGCACACAGTAAACTGTACACCACCTCTGTTCTCTTCTCTCAAACACACATACACACACACACACAGGTCCACCCCACAGTGGAAAGACAGCCTTGGCCGCTAAAATTGCAGAGGAATCGCAGTTCCCCTTCATTAAGATTTGCTCACCCGACAAGATGATTGGACACTCCGAGATCTCCAAGTGCCAGGCGATCAAAAAGGTCTGTGCTTTAGTGTGTTTTAACGCTAAATGTTACTGTCAGCAATTAAAGAGCCTTTTGCATTCAGACTGTTTTGTCTCACCACTCACGCCTTCCTTTATCTCTGTACATTTATGCCCTCATGTCTTCCTTCCCTTCCTCTGTTCTAGGTCTTTGATGATGCTTATAAGTCCCAGCTCAGCTGTGTAGTGGTGGATGACATTGAGCGCCTGCTGGACTATGTCCCCATTGGTCCTCGTTTCTCCAACCTGGTCCTTCAGGCTCTGCTGGTGCTGCTGAAGAAAGCTCCACCAAAGGTCAGAGATCACCAGAAACACATATTGTTTACATAGTTACTAGACTAAAACCAACAATAAACTGATTCTATACTATTGGTGGTGCATTCAAAGACAGACATACCTGGTATAAAGTACTTCTCTGCCATAAAGTTAAATTTAAAATGTAAATGTAAAACAATGGAGTAACATCATTTGCTAGTAATGAAGACTTAGCTTTATTTAGAGCCCAGACGGGTTGGGAACCATGGCACTAGGGTACTGCTTGGTATGATTGTGAAAAGTCTTCCAAATATTCAGAAAAGTATTAAAGAGTATAAACCCAGGACTTCTGGGAAGCACTTCAGTGAGATGGAAGTGTAGAGCTGAGCTCTCAGTGGGTTTTGAAAAAACACCTCCAGTGAATATAATTTATATCACAACCATCTTAACTCGAGTATGAAAGAAGTGAAACTGCAAAGAAGTCATAAGAATGACAAGAAGATGAGTAAAACTCTAGAAAATTCAGAGGTGGTCAATATTGCAGAGCATGTAAAAGATGGAGATAAGGAAAAAACGGCATCTGATGAAGTTAATATTGCAGCTACCGTTAATTGCAACACCCTAACTCTTCAAAGAGCTAAAAAACTTTAAAGAAGGTATGAGACGGGATCTGGACACTTATTTATTTACCCATCTTCTCTTTGGATGCAAACTGCAACTTGAAGACACTAATTAAAACACAGAAGTTTAAAACAAGATGAGATTTTTAAAACAATCTTACTATGAATTGGTGCCCAGGGCAACTAGACTATTGACAAAAAGATTTTAAAAAACAGGTGGATAATACAATTTATAAAATAAGGGAAGCAATCACAAACCAGATAACTTATGAACCCAAAGAGATTAAAACTAATTGTATGAACTACTATAGAGATTTGTATGGCCACCCACTGTCAGCCAATGCTGAAAAGATGACAGTGTTTCTAGAGACATTGGATTTACATGTGTTACCTCCGGGACACGTCTCCAAACTGGAGTTAGTAGACCTTCTGGTACCGCTTGGCTCGTAGCTGGTAACTAGCTTAACAACGTGGGTTGATTAGGCAGTGAAGAAGGAGTTAGACTGAGTTGACCGTTTTCACAGTCCGGCTTTTTTTTTTGTTTGCCAACAGGTCAATACACAGCCTCTGTACATACAGTTGTCCTGGCAGTCCAATTACTGGGGTCTCCTCTGGGCTAAGCATTCAGGTTCTACGTCCAATAGTCCTGCGGCCACCCATATTTCATTTGTGAACATACATAAAACACCGGGTGCACTAGCCACGTCCCGCACATGCACCAATCAATGGCTGTCAATCTTAAGGTGGAGGCATAACACTACCCCCACTCTGGATGACGACCTGGCAAGACAAAGAGTACACACTTCGGTCAAAAAAACAAGTTACCCACCATAGTAAATAACACAATCTACAGAACCCCTGCCTTCATTGCACAATACAAAGTGGGCCACAATAGAGGAGCTGCTTCCGCGGTGCTACTCTCAGTACAAGTGTCCTTTTTAGTGTGCACACGCATCTGTCCTGTAGAACATAACTCAGAAGTCCACAAACAAAACTCCAAGATTAGTAACCCCTAGACACTTTGTCTAAGTCAAAACATGGTGGAATTCCTTACAGACAGAAGTTTCTGAATACATTTGCTTTACATAGTCATAGCTTTACACTCCTTCCACGCACAAACCCACTGGACCGTATATATACATACATATTCCCTTTAGCAGGTACATTGACCAAACAGCAATGTTAAATTGCCAACCCGATACTGTCCTCAGCAGACGTTCTTATTATACTGGCACTTAGCACGTTCCACTTCCCACTGCTTCACGAGCCAGCTGCTTTGAAACTGTCTCTGTGCTGCAGGACATAACGTGGAGGGGCGCAGGCGTCATTGCTGTCGAGCGGCATCAGGTCTACAGACTGTGTTATTTCTCATCCAAAAATCATCATGTTCGGTTTCAGGTCGATGCAACTACGTTTGGTGGCCTGATGGGCCATAACAGCATATGGAATCATCACGTCCCAGTCCCAGTGGCACTACTCTGCAGTAGCAGAAATATTGTTGGACCACTAATATGTAGCAGTTGTGTGTCTCTGTTTCATTCAGGGGCCCCAATAGATCGACTGCAATCCATTCCATGGGGGCCCCAACACGTACTGTGCCCATGGCAGCCTGGGTGGTTTTCCTTGGCTGCGCCCTCTCAGCGCATTGTGGCATCATCCTTCATGTTATACAAATAATACCTGGCTTTAAGGTGTGCCAATATTCTCTCTACTCCAAAATGGCCCCTCACTGGACCATCGTGAAGCTGTTCCATCACAGAGGCAAGGTACATGTGAGGTAGCAGACTCTGTGGGTTAAACAACCTCCCCTCAGAGCAGCAAAACTCACTCCAAAATACTCCATGTTCCTGGTAAAATCTTTTCCACCGGGTCCAGTAGTCTTTGGTGGCAGAGTTGCATGATTACATTTGTAACAAGCAGGTTAAGCTCTGTTCTCTCATCTCCCTCCAGAATGAGCACTATAGCAGCCATTTTGCCTGCTCTGAGTTGGTCCAAGGTCCAACCACTGAATAGGCTGGTGCTTTGTCGCTCTATTGATTCTTGAGAACCGCTGTGACCAGTCTGGGCTGTCACCAACTGCAGTCCTCCACCCCCACTGGAGACGACGCCAGCAAGCTTAATAAAGTGTGGACCCACCAAAAGCGAGCCTATAGATGTTTTCATCCAAGCTGTCTTTTCGATCACACTGCACCGCTTTGTCCTGGTGTTGCACAATTTTTGGAGAATGTTCATTTGATCAATAGCAAAATTCTGGGCTATGATATACCTCCGTCTTGTACAGTGTGGTATTTTGGTAATATGACAGGAAACATTGTATCAAGAGAAGACAGACATTTGTTCAAAATATTGTTAGTAAAAAGCCATAATGAAACGATGGTATAAGCCGGATCCACCAAAACAAGAGGAAAAACTGAAACTAGTAGCTGTAGAATACGTAGTAGAATACGTGCTATGGAGCAACTGACTCATAAGATAAGAACTTAAGAAGAAATGGGAGAAATGGATCATTTTTATGTGTCATCGACAAGATGAAGACTGGAACACTGATAAAAACAAACTGTAGAGAACAATGCAATCAACAGTGTTCATGGGTTCAGTTTTTCCCCCTTTTTTTCCCTCCGAGTATAAACCGAAGTACTTACTGTTTGACTAATGCTTAATAAAAATAACAGTGCTGAGATTTACAAAATTACCAAAAAAAAAGAAATGTTATCTTTATGACCTGTTCTATTTCTCCCTGTTTATACTGAGCTACTGTAGTTGTGATGCTGACAGTAGCCTCATATTTCATGACAGTGATATAGATTTTTGCCTCTAAGTCTTTTAAATCTAACTTCCTCACTACTAAACTAACTAAAGATCTGTTCAACTCTGAAAGTGAAAATCAACACAGGCCATGCTTGTAGCTGTTGTTACTCATAAGACTTGAGTCGCGTTATATTTTTGACCATATGAAGATATAATTGAAGAATTATTACATTTCACAGTAACTAAGTGGAGAATTTGCTGTCTGCATAGGGTCGGAAGCTGCTCATCATTGGCACCACCAGCAGAAAGGATGTGCTGCAGGAGATGGAGATGTTAGATGCCTTTAGCACCACCATCCACATTCCCAACATTTCTACAGGGGAGCAGCTAGTCGATGCCTTAGAGGTATAAACACACACATGCAGTACTCAGACACACAATCACAGGTGTTCAGCCACCTTAATGTATGTAGAGAAAACAATATAAACTCAATAAAGAGTAGGTACTTAAAAATGTAATTATAACTCAGGTGGTATTTCGCTGTGTCTTTCATCGTTTATCTTTTTTATTAGAGATTTTGAAGTTCGCATTGAACATTTCTCCCTTTCTAAAGCCTTTGTTGTGCTTGCAGCTGCTGGGGAGTTTCACAGATAAAGAGCGGGCCAGCATCGCACATCAGCTCAAAGGAAAGCGAGTCTGGATCGGCATCAAGAAACTTATTGTGTTCATCGAGATGTCACTGCAGGTACAGACGACTTTTCAAAGCAGCGATAGTAACAGCGTATAGATGAGCTATGATGTGGCACAGTGAATGGCTGATATGTGTTGTGTTCATAAATGTTTTATTTTTTGTCCATCCGGCTTATCCTGTGAGTTCAGGGTCACCACAGTGGATCATTGTCCGCATGTTGATTTAGCACGGTTTTGTTTTTCCGCCGGATTCCCTTCCTGACGCAACCCTCCCCAAATTTCCACCGCGCTTAAGACCGATGCTGCATGGCTGGAGATGGGCTGTTGGGGGTTCAGTGTCTTGCCCAGGGACATGTGGTCGGGAAGAACGGGGTGCGAAGCTCCGACCCTATGGTCGGTGGGCAGCCAATCTACCAACTGAGCCACTGCCACCCACCATTTCATAAATAATATAAATAATTACATCAATGTTATACTTTGTACAAATGGGATATTACATGTACAATGTAGTACCTTATTGGTGTCTGTACTCTCCCAAGATCCACTGACCAGCACTGTTGACACCAGTTAGAGCAGCGATTGTTGGGGACACTGGTACGGTTGAGACACCAAGATGGGACCACTGTCATCTTTGAATTCTGTACATATCTGTACATGGCTGCACATGTTCCAGCTGAATATGAACATGAATATGTTGAATGCAAGTGTTCAACATGTCTAAACAGACAGGCTTTATCTCAAATAGCCACTGGCTTTAAACACTGAGGCCTCATATTGACTTTTGAAACATTTTTTGCCACTGTTCGTTTCTGCTGTCAACTAACTGTCCGCTCTGTGTCTCCTTCTGCCTCCTCTTACTGCCTCTACTGTAGATGGACCCGGATTACAGAGTCACCAAATTTGTGTCTCTGCTCAGAGACGAGGGGGCGTGAGTACAACCTCTCAGCACCACTTAACATTAATTTCACTGCCATTGCTTGTCAACAACCTCCATCAATTGAATCCATCTTCTTTTATTCTTATCCTCTTCCATGTTTACAGTATGCTGATCCTCTTATTGTTTCCATGTTTCCTTCAAACCATAGTAAATTACTATTTCCAATGACAGCACTGACAGAATACAAGTATAAACTGGTTACTGGTTAAATTTGATGGTTCTATTATTTCTACACACACAGTAGATTAGAGATTCTCATTTTCCTAAAAGTGCAGACAAAGGCGCAGTCAGTGACGTCTCACCAACTACTGACTTTAACGGCTTTATTTTACAATCACCAGGTTGAATGAAGGTGATCAAATCCGAATTTAAGGTGTCGGTTCCTCTCACTGTCCACTGGTAAGGTCAACAACAAAGCCATCAGGCTTCTGTCCGAAGTTTCGGAGTACAAAGTCCATGACTTTCTAGTAAATGTCGTAGATGAACATTTAAACATGTAGCCGTTTGAAATAATATTTGTTGTGTTGTGTGTTAGTGTATTGTGCTTTTAACATTTAAAAATTTGGCATGAGATTAATATAATATTTGTTTACTTCTAAAACTCATCAGTAAACCAGTTACACACTATGTATCGGAATTTTGTTAATATTAGCTCCTTATCTGCCATAAAATTGGAAAATTGATTTTCTTACTGTGGTGTGAAGATTTGCGCTGTTAGTGTATCTGACATAATCCCTAAAGACATCATATCATTACAGTGACTGCTGTGTAATGATATACTAATCTTTATTGTCCTAACCTTGATCATCATTATACTCCAACAGTCACAGTAATTTGATATTTTAACCTTTTTTCTTCTCTAATCATCATTATTGAAAAGATAAACAGCTTTCGGCTTGTCCCTTCAGGAGTCGCCACAGCGGAACACGTTGTGCACATTGATTTGGCCTGTGTTTTTATGCCGAAAGCCCTTATGGCCAAAACCCTCCCATTTTTATCTGTCCTCGGGACTCGCACTGGGTGGGTGGGTGGGGCCACACCTGGTGAGGTGGGATTCCAACCCGCCCCTGAGTCACCAGACCTCTTATTAATATTATTATTATGACTTCTGTCACCCATACGTTTTTTGCACCTAAATGCTTCAGCATACTTCAGATAGAATTAAAACGTCACAACGCTCAGCTTATAAAAAGGACATTATTGATGGTATACTGCTTTTAAATTTTCTTTTCTACTTTACTCTCATCTTTAGACATTTTGCAAGCACAAAAATATGTTTAATTGTAATTTTACAGGGTGAATTGGAGAATTAACATTTGTTTTGGAATCTCAACAACAACAAGGGTGGGTTCAGATGGCCAGGTGCAAAAGGACCTGGAAGAGGCATAAGACATTTAAAAACACAAAACTGAAATAAGAGAAGCAAACAACAAATGACACAAAAAAGAATCAGAGGAAATCTTACATGACTAAAAAATTACCAAAAGGCTCAAAGAGTGTCTTTGTCAGTTACACCTCAAGAAATCATTTGATATGTAAGGACATCTTCACTGACCTGAAGCATGTCCAGTTGCTCATAAATGGTACCTTCTACAGTAATACAACACAACCTATCTCATACTGAAACCTTTCTTACTTCTGCTTTTTTTAGTGGCCGTACCTTCTATGACTAGGGGAGCTGAATGGGACAAAATGAGGAAAAAGACAAGATGAAGATATCTCCCTCTTGTCCATCCGCAGATTTATCCAGCCACTTATCATCTATCTCAGTACACCCTGGGTCTAAGAGGGGACCACAGAGAGTCCTCTTTGTCTCTGCATGTTTCCATAGGCAATATCACTTTATCACCTTCTTCCTGCTCGTCGTCATCAACAGGTATTGACATATCACAGTAAACTACTGGAAGTTGTACTGTTAAAAGTCTGTTATCTGTAAAGAAATTGCAATAGATTATGTAAAAAGTGCTGTTTTGTGAACTGTGCATAAAAAAAAAAGACCAGCCATATTGTTTTTAGCTATAGTACTTGTTATATTTGTTGCAGTTCTCTTGTCCTGCCAGAGAACGTAACTGTTAGTATGATATGTATCCTCACAAACACAAGCAGTATAAACAATATACATCTAAAACTGACACAAATCCTGAATTTAAATATTATGAATCTCAGAGGTGTTGGGTGAATGTGTGGTGGCTGTACAAAAAGCTGTTCCATGTGTAAATGTAATCCCTTTAATACCTAGTATGTTCTTGTTCTGTAAATAGTATATATAAACAAAATGCAGTATAAGAATACTTTAAATGATCACTCTCAAGTCTATTTGCTACATCAGTATGATTCTTCCCTAATGCTCTGGAGATGTTCACTTTACCAGGTGGCTGTACTGTAATAGTGAAAGTAAATGATGGATTGTTGGTCTGTCTGTGTTACGTACAGTAAAGTTCGGTCTAGCTACTGTAGCTTTCAGTGTTATAAATAAAAAATATATTTATTCTGCACTTTTAACATTGACTCTTAAAAAACCTTTGATACTTATCACAGTGGTTCTTTGTGGGGTCTTGTGGAGTCTGTGTCTGCTCATGTGCATGTGTGGGGGAACTAAATTTTGGCATGTGCCCAGTGTGTACGTAAGTGTGAGGTGCAAGAACATACTTTGGAGTGTGGCCATGTTTGTGTTAAAGAGATCGAGAGTGTGTGTGGGTGGAATAAAGATTTAGAAGGTTATGATCATACTTTTTCTCTCATGTCACAGGTTCAGTGCTTAACATCTAGTTATTGTTTTATTCTAAACATTAATGGTGTTTGTGTGTGTGTGCGCGCGCGCGCGTCCATACATGTCTTTCTATGGTTGTGTGGACTTACATTCAAAACCAACTTTGGGATTGTGAGTACTGTACATTTTGGTTAGTCCTCAGCAAGTTAAGTGTTCAAATTTGGTTTTAGGATTAAGGTTAAGATTGTGTTAGTGTTATGGTAATGGCTGAAGTTACACAGCTGTGATGGTTAAAGTTTAAGTTAGAAAAGGTAGAGAATGCATTATGTCAATAAGTGTTCTCACAAGTGTAGAAAGACAAGTGTGTGTGTATAAATATATATCAACATGCAGATGTATTATTGCAATAAAAGCACAGATACACAAGAAAAATATCACTTTCATCTGCTTCATCTGGCCTCCTTTATTTATCAAAGATCATCATAACATACAAGTATAAATGTAAATAATGCCTCTAGTAATTAAAGCTTTGGAACATCTTGTTTTTATTAAATTGGCCTAAACATATCTGCACCTATCAGGCTTTATGATAAAATAGAGTCAAATCAACAGCTCTTGGCTCGTCTCTTGAGGGACCACCACAGTGAAACGTGTTCCGCATGCTGCCCTTCCTGCCCCACAACCCTCCCATTTTTATCTGGGACCGGCACCAAGGTGGCCCTTGGGGCCACACCTGGTTGAGTGGGATTCAAACCTGTGGCATTCTACATCCATTCTGCAATGCTCTACCACTGAGGCACCAGGACCGCGAAGTGGTGAATGGTTAAACTGTGAAGATGAACAATATTTACATATTTCAAGTTCCAAAGCTTTTTCATTAGGAGAAAAACTTGATGTGAGTTAAAATCAATATGTTGAATTCAAACCATTATTTTAAATGTCTCAACTGGGATGACTGGATGGGGCCTTTTTTGAAGGTAACCAATCAAATTTAAACTGATGTGAAATGCTGGTCAGTATACACCTGCTAAGTCTGATTAAGCCCATAGAAAGTTCAGTGTTATAGTAGGACTTGTCTGACATTTATTTACTTACAAAGCAAAGGCACCAGTCAAGTGAAGTGTAACAAAAGGCATTAGATATATGATGGAACACAGTGAAGACATCATCAACAAGTGGACAAAATATGGCAGTGATTTTATTAAAAACTCAATGTCCGCAAAGTCTCCAAAGAGGTCTGCAGCAACATAAATAGAGCTCTAGGAATTAATGGTGAACACTGCCTGTGTACTACATACAGTATGACAACAATCTCCTGTATTTTTTCAAAGTTTGTTTCGTGGGCTTTGTGCATCATTTTCCGTATCATATTGACGGCAGGACACTCTACCAGCACCATTATTTGATACCCTGGGAACAACTGCGTCCAGTAATAGCGTTGCATTTATCAACCGGAAGCAGCTGAGAACAGGATGCTTAACTTCCATTGAAAGTCATTACAGAGGAACAATTTCAGAGTCTGCAAACGTTGGTGCAACAACACGTATAGTTTACCTCTTCCTACCTTTTGGAGTAAGTGTTTTATGTAAGTAGTTTTTTCCTGTTATAAGTTTCTTGCCTTTCCCCCAATTAATTCAAAACATTTATTTGTCTTGCCACTAGTTTTCATTGATTAATGTCGAGGCACCTCGTTGCTTGCTATTACAGATGTAGCCATTGAAAGTGTCCTAGTTTTTGTGTGTGGTGTGTCTGCGGTACCCTACTGGTGGCATTTCATCAGGAATGCAGTGTGTTTAATTCAGAAAAAAGACTCATTACATCCAACCTGCAGTTTGTCTTTTCAGCCGCCAGACGTCGCAAAGTGTCGTCCTCATCATCCGTCCACAGTACTGAATCCTACCATCTGTAGATGCAACAGATTCTTGGTGAAAACTAATTTTAAATCTGATCTATCACACAGCTGCTGACATAACTCCGTGTTTATGGTGACTTCGTAAGATGATGTGATGGACATAAGGTTTCCTATAGATTGTGTCTCTGTCTCTTTAACATAGCTCGGGATGAGATTACATTACTGTTTCATACATGTTCAGTAGCCGTGTCTCCTAAAAGGTTCATAAGCCACTAAACTGCAAAATTATATTGTAGAGAACATTGGATATTTGGATTATAACTAACATACTGCAACATGTCTTTAACAAAGTATTTCGATACATTTACCAACAGACATGTGAATGTGTCTATCACTCTGTCGGAGTAGAGGGTTGATAAAGTGCGGCGCTTTGATGCCTGATTTGTGAATTTGATTACAATGTTGTTCCATGAAAGAACAAAAACAATATTTTAGTTTATTACATTACATCTCCTCTCTTCCCCTAGTTGTAAACACAGGTCTACTGATCACCAGTGTTGGACAAACTACACACTGTGGTATAGTAAAATATATTAAAATAACTGTCACAATGTAAAGATTATAACATTAAGATTCAGTGAGAACTAGAATTTCTTATGTACATTTTTAAATACTTTTTTTTTTCATGTAATAAATTAACTGTGTGGGGAGAGTAAGTTTGATTAGGGATTTGCTTATACTATTAAAATGTTTTATAGTTAAAATAAACCCAAATAAACCTAGAAATCCGAAGTAAGCGTTAAAGAAAAAAGGCAAACATCATTTGAATACGCCCATGCGCCATTGAACAACACACGATTCCCGCAGTTTGACTCAGTAAGTGAAGTCATTGCCTTTTTTCTATACATTTGTTTTAATATGTGTCCTTGTGCATTTTTTACTGCTTGACGAGATGAAGTATGTCTAGTTGCTGTTAATAATTACCTTAATGAGGAGCTTTAGCTAATTGGCTTAGAAGTTATATTTATTGAATATTACCAGCAAGTAATTTAGTTCACACAGGAGGCAATTTTTGGAAATACTTTGCAGGTGAGGTAGTGCTAACAGTAATATCAACAATCCTGTTCCTACAATTTGGCTAATGTGTTATAGAAACAATTTACATTAAGGAACCTGAACATGCAAGTTTGTTAAAGAACGAAATTTTCCAATTTGAAGTTGCGTTTTCTTACAGCGCTTTTATTTTAAAATGAGGTTACTGTTTCCTGCTATGGAGCAAAATGACGATAGACACAAGCTAATGTTAGCTTCATTACTTGGTCAAACGCAGGTATAACTATGAAAACATTTAACGTGTTTTACTGCTTTAAAGACAGACAAAGGAGAAATGTTCTAAAATAATTCACTTTTCATGTACGTTATGATGATCACTGAGTATTTCTCCGTTGTCTTTCAAGCACTGCAACACATTGTTGGTTCATTTTATTTTAAGCGCAAATTCTGCAAATTTGTTTAATATGTTAAAAAAAAAAAGTTGAATGCCTTAAATTACATTGTACCTTCTAATGACTATGGAGAAATGTGGATTCTCAGGCTGAAACAGTTGCTGCAATATCATCTCTAGCACACTCGAATAAATATTGATCATTTTCTTAAGAAAATATAATGAAATATTTGTATTTTTACAAACATTGTACATATCTGATACATTTTAAGGTTGGCAAATGTTTAATGCTAAGAAAACATGCATATTTCTATCAACAGGAAGCAGAGTGACTTGTCGCATCCAATTTAGGACTAGAATATGCTTTAGGATGCTTTAGGATAGAGGTCTTAAAGCGTTATAGATCGAAACATTTACACACCGGCCAAGGTTGGTCACTACCCTGCTTGTATTACGATTGTCCTTGTTCGTTAAAGGGCTGGGGTGCACTTCACACACATTTGTCTGGAGTTCATGCACAAACTGAACAGTTAGGGCGAATTGTAGAAAACAACTGTACTGTTGAAGAATTGGCGATCACAGATTTGGTATATAGCATTTGCCAGTTAAATCCTCTGAACACAGCCCTAAGTGAATCGGGTCTCCTTGGCACAGCCTATCAGAAGTAGGTACTTCAAGGAACATTTTCCTATTATTGACCCATTGGAGTATATACTTGATGCAAAAGAGATTCCAATATGTACCAATTTTGCCATTGTCACAAATTCTAAGAAATTGTGAATTATAGGAGAATGTGTTTAAGACATTGTAGTTCTTCAGGTCAGTATACTAGTAACAAAATAAATTTCTATCTGGAGAGGAGTTTCAGTACTACCTGTTTTGGAAAAATCATCAAGGGTACCGTATTTTCTGGGATTGCCGACTCAGTCGACGGGTTTGTTGAAAGTTTCAGTGGGTCACACATTTGCAGATTTTGTGTTGAAGAGCTGTCCTAATTTCAGAAATTGGAAGTCAGGACAGGAGTGTTCCCTGGTAGAACAAAAGAGCAACACCAGTTTAACATAGAAGCAGCATTGGCTAGTACCAACCATAGCCACGGAGTTAAAAGGCATTGTACAATCACTTAAAGACTGAATCATTTTCATGTGACAACAGGTTACCCCCCTGATGTACTGCAGGACTTGCTTGAAGGTACTGTATGTACCTGCAGAATTGGCATTGTGTTTAGATATCGTGATAAAGGAGAAATATTTCTCCCCTGAAGGGCTCAATCAAATCATCAAACATTTCCCTTATAGGTGGAAAGACCGGACAAATTGTCCCCAGGGTATACCACCAAACTCTGCCCCTCGCAAAACAATCAGCGCTTGCTGATGTTGCTTCCTCTTATGATTGGCACCAAGTACCAGAGCGGGAACAGGGGTGGCAGTTGTTGAAGACACTCAAAGATGTTGAGTTGGGTATGTCGCCTACCCACACAGATAAAAGCATAGGTCACCTAGATAGTCTGAATGCTGAGCATAGACCAAGATTTAAATGTTTTTTCAGCAGGGAAACTTATTCGAAAACACCAATTTGGAGAGCATTACCCGCAGCTCATTAGAGCAAACATAAAGTATTTTTTTCTAAACTGCAGTTTGCCGACTGAAGTGGGTCACATGATCGCCCCAGAGGAAAACTGTCACAAGAATGAATTACTGAAATTCAAAATACATTAAAGTAATATATATATATATATATATATATATATATATATATATATATATATATATATATATATATATATATATATATTAAAATATATTAAAGAAACAATGATTTATTTATTTTTTTCTAGGCATGACACCATTTTGCAGACGAATTGTTCTCTGTGCGACGTTTACTCGTTTGCTGTGGTGCATAGTTTTTTTTGTGGTTGTTGTTTGCCCATGATGAAACCATGTGGACTCCTGAAGAAAAAGTGTTGCCCGTACACTTGCTTTGCCTAATAAAGTGGCAATCCAGTTGAATGGTTAAACAGAAGGAAGACATACTTAACACCCGTATTATGCTCAGTGGTATTTTTGGGTCGGCTGTCACATCAAGGCAAACGAGATGATGATAATAATAAAAAAAATAGCTTTATTTATAAAGCACTTATCAAACAGCACAAAGTGCTGTACATTAAAAAGGAAAAAAAAGATAATTAAATAAAATCAGGTTAAATATAAAATCAAAGAAAAGCACAGGGTAAAATGCGTCAAGTGATATAGATAGAATATACTATTTATACTAAAACAAGAATCTCACATCTCAGGAAAGACACATATGTAAAGCTGCTGAGTTCTGAACAAATTGTAGGCGTTTCAAGTCTTTTTGGTGAAGTGAGGAAAATAAGCTATTGCAATAATCTAGACGAGAGGAGATAAAAGAATCAATCATTAAAATTTAACATAGGTCTGACTTTTGCAATGTTCCTAAGATGATAAAAGCAGGACTGAACTAGTTTAGTGATGTAAATGGTAAATGGTCTGCACTTATATAGTGCTTTTTTTACCTATTGGCACTCAAAGCACTTTAAACTGCTTCTTATTTACCCATTCACACTCACAATCACACACATTCATACACCGATGGGGGAGATGCTTTGCAGCTGGCCAACTCTCACACCGGGAGCAACTAAGTTGGGGTTCAGTGTCTTGCTCAAGGACACTTCGACATGTGACCGGAGGAGCCGGGGATTGACCCAACAACTGTGAGATTGGTGGACAACTGCTCTACCTTCCTGCGCCACAGTCGCCCCAATACTCAAAACTCAAGTTTTGAGCATTGGGGCAAAGACCCTAAGGATGGGAGTATATTATTGGAAATAGTTTGAGGTCCAATTATGAGAATTTGCGATTTATTTGAATTTAATTGAAGACAATTTAAGCACATCCAGTTTCTAATATCTTCTACACAATCTTGTGGAGAACTCAGCCTACTATGGTCCATAGGAGTAATAGGAAGATACAGCTGAGTGTCATCAGCATAACTGTGAAATGAAATATTATGTCTGCATATAACATCACCCAGTGGAAGCATGTAGATTGAGAAAAGAACTGGGCCAAGTATCGATCCTTGGGGAACACCATACTCAGAGGGGGAGGGGGATGAAATATGGCCCTGAAGTGTCAATGAAGACACAAGATTTCCTATTAGACTAATATGAAGCAAACCAGTTTAACGCTGTGCCTGATATACCCACCAGTGCCTCAGACTATCCAACAGAATATTATGACCTACTGTGTCAAATGCAGCATCTAAATCCAACAGCAGTAGGATAAAGCACAAGCCAGAGTCGGCATTAATTCGAAGGTCATTTGTGACACGTAGAAGAGCTGTCTCTGTGCTGTGGTTTTTGCGAAAACCTGTTTAGAACTTTTTGAAACTGTTATTTGTTTCCAAAACTGTCAGCGACTGCTGTGTGACCAATTTTTCTAGAATTTCAGAGATGAATGGCAATTTGGAAATGGGGTGGTAGATGTCCAGGATAGAAGGATCAAGACCAGGTTTCTTTAAAATGGGCTGTATGCGGGTATGTAACTTTGAAATAATCAGGGACACAACCTGTACAAACCTGATTTGTTCGATATGATAAGCAGGTTTGGGGCTATGCAGTCTAACACTTCCAGTAAACAATTTGTTGGAATAATGTCAAGTGGACTAGTTGATGCTTTTATATGAGATATTGTATCAAGTACGTTAGACAGTGTAACTGGAGATAAATCATTCAGGGAGCTCCGATAAGAACAGACCACATCCAGAAATGATGGATTTTGAGTGATAACACCCCTAATTTTCTCAACTTTGGAAACAAAGTGTGAAAAAAACTTATTGCAATCAGCAACACAATTGGCAGAGGAATGAGGGGGTAGAGGGTTAACCAGCCTATCAACAGTATGAAATAGAAATCTGGGATTTTGATGACTGGCATAGATGATTTGAGAGAAGTAAGAGGCTCTGGCATGTCAAGCTCCTCAAACTAGGCTCTCCTTTCCCTGGACATCGCCTCCTGGCAGCGCTCTCCTTTCCCCCCGACCCAATCTATTATACCTTCCCCAAAATAAATAATTTACGCCTTCCTAACTCCCTGGTTCCATCTGTCTTTCTGAGTCCGCAGAACATTAAATGCACATCTAAGTGTGATAGTGTCACCTGACACAAACACAAAAGTGCAAATACTTGTACATGCCCAGGAAAAAAAAACAAAACAGTACTGCTTCAATTTTTTAACTCAAGTTGAAGTACTAAACTTCAAAATAAATATACTTTAAAGAATTTTATGTTGTTCATATGATCAAAGTATCAGTCAGTTTATGACTGTTTTTATATAAACAAAAAAACAGCTGTAAAAAGGGGGCATGAATTATTTGTGTTTTATGTACTGGTAGATGCTTCATCAGTAACAGTGAAATCTACATCTGCAAAGTAACTAGTAAATAAAACTACCATATAATGAAATGTGTAAAGAGTACAATGTTTAACATCTCAGAACTGCAGTGGAGTGAAGTAGCATAAAATTAAAAAACTCCAGGTACATAAACCATTCAGTGCACTTCGATACTTCATACCTCTGCAAAGCAAAAAAAAAAAAAAGAAAGAAAGAGAGCCTTAGAAATTCAGTATTCAAAAAGAAGAAAATAGATCTTGAAAATAAAAATGCAAGCTTCCTCAATTCAATTCAACTTTGGTGCTATATAAATAAAGTCATCTCAAGGCACTTTACATAATAAAGTCCAGACTACACAAGTATGTAGAAACAACCCAACAAATCCCCCTTGAGCAAGGCATAGGCAACAGTGGAGAGGAAAAACTCCCTTTAACGGAAGAAACCTCCAGCAGAACCAGGCTCAGGGTGGGCGGCCATCTGCCTTAACCAGCTGGGGTGAGTGGAAAGCGAAGAGCAACAAAAAGCTACAACAAAAAAGCAAAAAGCAACAACAAAACATTATACAGGTTGGTAGGACACAAAATTAATAGCATACAGTCGTGACAAATAAATCTATAGAGAAAAAGAGGAGGGGAGCTCATTGCACTTACGGGAGTCCCCCAACACTCTAAACCTATGGCATCTTAAGTAGGAGCTAGTTCAGGTTGACTGAGCAGTTTTAATTATAAGCTTCATCAAAAGGTTTTAAGGAAGGTTTTAAGCCAAGTCTTAAAAGTAGAGAGGGTGTCTGCCCGACGGATTTCAATTGGAAGCTGGTTCCACACGAGAGGAGCTTGATAGCTAAAGGCTCTGCCTCCCATTCTACTTTTGCAAACTCTGGGAATCACAAGTAGGCCTGTATTCTGGGATCGAAGTGGTCTAATCGGGCAATACAGAACTAAGAAGGCTGTTCTAGAAATTTGTCTTATATGTGACGTAAACGCCAAATCCTGGTCAAAAATAACTCCAAGGTTCCTCACCGCAGTACTGGAGACCAAAATTATGTCATCTAAAGTAACTATATTGTTAGACAGCATATTTCTCATCTTTTTAGGCCCAAAGAGAGTAATTTCAGTTTTGACTGAATTTAGAAGTAGGAAATTGTAGGACATCCAGGCCTTTGTCTTTTAGACATGCGTCAAGTTTGACTAATTGGTTAGTATCTTCTGGTTTCACAGAAATAGAGCTGGGTATCATCTGCAAAGCAATGGAATTTTATGGAATGTTTCATAATAATTTTGCCTAAAGGTGACATATACAGATTGAAAAGTATTTTTCCTAACACAGAGCCCTGTGGAACTCCATAACTAACCTTTGTGCAGAAAGAGGATTCATCATTAACATGAATAAGTTGGAATCTGTCTGAAAGATAAGATTTCAACCAATGCAGTGTGGTTCCTTTAATCCCAAATCCATGTTCTAGTCTCTGTAATAAAATGTTGTGGTCAATGGTGTCAAATGCGGCACTAAGGTCTAGTAAGACACAAGTCCATTATCTTGGACTTGTTGGTGACTTTTACCAGTGCTGTTTCTGTAGTATGATAAACTCTAAATCCTGACTGAAAGTCTTCATACAAATTATTCCTGTAAAGGTGGTCACATAATTGTTTTGCAACTACTTTTTCAAGGATTTTAGAAATAAACGAGAGATTTGATATTGGTGTAGAGTTGGCTAAATCACCTGGATCAAGACAAGGTTTTTTAAGTAGCAGTTTGATTACAGCAACTTTATAGGTCTTTGGTACATAGCCAGTTTCTAAAGATAGGTTGATCAAATCTAATATGAACTTGTTTATTAAAAGTAGAACATCTTTTAGCAATTTGGTTGGGACAGGATCGAAAAGAAATGTTAGTTTTTTAGTTTAACTTGGCTCAGTGAGATCTATGGGTGAAAAGCAGTCTAAGATGGATTGGGGCCTTATTGAGGATTCTAGAGCTGTTGTACATGAAGATCTATCTGTAATATTTGTAGGGAGGATCTGGTAATTTTTTTATCCCTAACTGCTGTATAGTCCATTATTGTAAATTCAAATGTTATTAGAAAATATTCAGACAGAAGAGAATTATGAGGAAATACTATTAAATTATTAGTTTCAATGCCATATGTAAGGATGAGGTCTAACGTGTGACTAAAACAGTGAGTGGGTTTATTTACATCTTTGGGAAAAACCAATTGAATCTAATAATGAATTAAACGAAGTGCTGAGACAGTTACTGTCAGCATCTACATGAATGTTGAAGTCACCCACTATAATGACTTTATCTGTACTAAGCACTAAATCAGATAGAAAATCAGAAAATTCAATCATAAACGCTGAATAAGGGACTGGAGGACGGTACATGATAACAAATAATAGTGGTTTTTGAGTTTTACAGTTTGGGTGTGAAAGGTTAAGAGTAAGGCTCTCAAATGAGTTATAACTATGTTTAGGTCTATGGTTTATTGATAAGCTAGAGTGAAAAAGTCAGTAAGACAAAATACATCATTTATCAAATCATTTACTAACAGAGATTTAGACGAGAGAGATCTGATATTTAATAATCCACATTTAATAGTTTTGGGTTTTGGTTCAGTATGAGCAGTAGTCTTTACTTGTATTAGATTTTTATGATTAACTCCCCTTGTGTTCATTTTTGGTTTAAAAAGTTTAGGTGGTCGTGGAACAGACATAGTCTCTATGGGGCAAAGAGCAGTGTGGTTAAGATCATAACATTCAACAAAAGAATAAAAGTCCCTGGGTGAAAAATTAGAATCCATAAGAGCTGCATTTTGTCTGCTGGTAACGTCAGATTAGTTAGAAGTCAGAAGTATCTCGGACTGTTTATACCTGTGGATGTTGTCGGGTGTTGGAGCGGAGGTTGCAGGAGATGTGAGCGCATCAGAGCCACAGGTGTTTACAATGGTCAGTCAGTCTCCGGAGATTAAGATGCTGTGGACAATGTTCTCAGTCAACATCCGTGATCCCAGAAAGTTCGGGTGCAGTCCGTCTTGCTTGAAGTACTGAGGACGATCCCAGAAAAGATTGAAATTGTCCACGTAAAAGAGTCTGTGTGCGGAGACTTGTGGTTGAAGCCATGTGTGCAGGTTGAGGAGTCTGGAGAACCAGCCAACACCACGAACCAGCGTGGGAATAGGGCCGGAAATGAAGAACCGTCTGTCGTGAAAACTCTCACAACAGCAACTCAGACTGTTGGCGTTTAGGCTACTTTTGTTGCCGTAGGATGTCTTTCAATCAGGTTTGGAATTTTCTCCGCTATGTCCAAGGTCCTGGGTCGGGGTCCTGGGTCACTGAACAAGCCGGGTGGCTAGAGACTGTTTGTTCCATGAAGCTCGAGGTATTAAGAGCTGCGAGGTGCTTCGCTTGTGTGGTGGCAATGTTGGAAAACCCCAAGATAAGTTCATTTTTTTGCTTAGTTCGTTTTTCAAAAGTTTGATAGTCTCTTGAAACTGCATGAAAACTACGGAAGTGACGCATCGTAGTTGATCTTAATAATTTCATTATAGACAAAATATTTTACGTCCTTCCAGGTCAGAGTGCTAAGGAACGAAGAAGGCAATCATTCTTTGCTGGCACCCTCCTTAGAGCATCTAACTTGGCCATGTTTTGCTGAACTGCAGTCTTCTCCTGTTCAGGTTCTCCTTACTTTTATTTTTGAGGAATCTATCAAAAATTACAGGAGCTGATTAGAACATTTGCAAATCTTATAAAACATACATTGACGAACATGTTGATTGCAGTAATTCGATTTTTCAGTAATAGGGAACTCCCTCCCTTGATTCTAAAATGTTAAGAGTAATGTATTTGTTGATTTATAATTGTTCAACAAAAATATGAATGATAAAAATGCAACTCGTGGCAAAAATACTACTATTAAAGATTCTACTACTACTACCAAGTTTGTTTCCTCAACTACAAGTACTACGATGAAAACAACAGCTTTATTTATCATCTTTAATCTTCATATTATGTTAAGGGTCAATTTCACCCATTTCAGTTTTTTTGTTGACCAAAGTACTGGTTATACTTTCTTTTTTTTCATGAAAGTTTGTGACTTTTCCTCATCTGGGGTCATGAACTGGTGTGTAAAATATGGACACTTTGATGTGTCCTGGAATGTCTGTGCAGAGTATGTATATAAAGATGACGCGGGTCATTTTGACCCAGACACTTTAATGCGGGTAAGAAGTTGTTCAGATTCACGATACTCGACATGACTAACTTGGAGGGGATGCGTGTATTTCAAGAGAAATAGAAGCCACTGGATCAGACTGACTTGCATGCTTATTTTGGAATTCTGGTATTAGCTGAAGTATAAAGGTCAAAGGGAGAAGCAACTGCAAGTCTATGGAATAAAGAGAATGGAAGGCCAATCTTTCGAGCAACAATGTCTCTGGAGATCCGATTTGACAACCACGACACCAGAGCTGGTCGACATGAAATAGACAAACTAGCTGCAACAGATATGTATGGGATAAATGGGTCGAAATCCTACCTTTGTTGTGCAACCCTGGCCCCCATGTTACTGTAGATGAGCGCCTTGTTCCATTAAGGGGTCGCTGTCCCTTCCGACAGTATATGCCCAGCAAGCCGTCCAACTATGGCATCAAAATATGGGCAGCCTGTGATGCAAAATCTAGCTATGCATGGAATATGGAAGTGTACACTGGAAAGCTACCTGGAGGAGCATCTGAGAAAAATCAGGGGATCCGTGTGGTGCTGGAGATGAGGGAAGGGCTGCAAGGTCATAACATCACTTGTGACAACTCCGTTACATCCTACCGCCTTGGAGATGAACTTCAGAAGAGAAAGCTGACTATGTTGCGAACAATCAGAAGAAATAAGCCAGAACTTCCAAGTGAAATTCTGAAGATGCAGGGAAGATCTCTGCATTCCTCAATATTTGTTTTCACTGAGAAAGCAACAGTTGTTTCATACTGCTCAAAGACAAACAAGAATATTCTTGTCATGAGCACAATGCACAAAGAGAGGACAAGAAGCCACAAATGATTCTGGACTGCAACTCCACCAAAGGAGGAGTTGACAATATAGACAAAGTCACAGCGACATACAGCTGCCAGCGCAAGACAGCCCATTGGCCCTTGGTGATTTTCTACAACATTGTGGATGTGTCTGCTTACAATGCCTATGTCCTGTGGACTGGGATCAACCAGCAATGGAATGTGGCAAATTGTACCGACATCTGCTTTTCCTGGGAGAACTGGGCAAAAGCCTTGTCACTCCCAAATTCCAATGGTGAGCCAGGCCAGCTCGGTCCCCAGCAGCTGCAGCTGTCATTGAAAAGGTCAAGTTTGTGCCGTCCAACCAATCAATGGATCCAGTGGATACAGGTGTAAAGAAACGGAAGAGATGCCTGGACTGTCCCTCCCAAAAGGACAGCAAAACAAGCACCTTTTGTGTGAAATGCAAGAATTACGTCTGCAGAAAGCACACAGTTACATTATGTCCATCATGCGGACAACAGTGAAAATCTGAGAAAATGGGGCAAGTTAAAAAGAGATGTGTTTGTGAAGAAGGAAAAAATCCTGGAATTTCAAATTGTATTGTATTTTTGTCTTTTAAGTGTTTAATCTAATGGAAAATAAAGTTGCCGTTGTTTTAACCCAGTTTTTTGACAGTTCTAAATGGTTTTACATAGTGCGGGTCATTTTGAGCCGCAACATAATCAATGGGATTTTTTATTTTTCTACATAATACAAGGGTTAAGACATCTTCTGATACAATCTAATCTACTTAACTTTTATATATCCATTTTAGTTTTATCATGCCATCCAATATGTTATGTTGCCTGTGTGTCTGTAATCTATGGGTCCTGGTTCTAAATCCTGCTGCTGTGCTTATATCCCTCAGTGTTTCCAGGTCCAGCTCTTTCACATCATTTCATTATTTTTGTAATCTGCCTTTTGCCATGTTTTGGATTGTATCGGCTGGGCTAATTTACAGGATAACTTTAGTCACTTTCTAAATTAATCATAGTTAATAACCATACAGATACTAATACCAAGGCAGAACTTTCACTAGTAACCACTGTTTTCTTATCACCCTATAGTCTAGTTTATCCTTATTTAATTAAATGATTGGTTGACATATTTTACAAACGTTATCCCACATGCTTCAGCATCTCATTGTACTGTTGCCAGTCAAATGTGTATGCATAAATATTGCCTATTGGAGAGGTAAGTTTGGGTGAAGTGTTTTAATAGTTTATGGACAACAATGAAGGTCTATGGGACAGATACAAGATAGTGCAGGCTGACATTAGGCAAATATAAGTACAGAAGATTTCGTGTTGAAGTTAGTATGTCTAAGATTGTGGACATCCTGTAGCCCCTAGTTGCATATTTGGCTTGTGTATTATTGTAAATGGAACTCTTGGTTGGTGGAGTTTCACTCTTGTTTCATGGTCAGGTCTTTGGTTTCTGTTCTGGTTCCTGCATTAATCACTATACTGTCAGTAAAATGTATATCACACAACTTCTTGCCTCAGAGTATCTGTATTTAGCGCCCATGTTAATTGCCCTACACAATTGATCTTAATGCAGTGTCTACAACAGAAATGGCTACCAATGCTTCTATTAATACAACTGTTACTAGTTTCACCACCACTACAAGTAGCATTGCTACTTTATTTACCTAATACACAAGAGAAAATCCCTGCAGCAGAAGTTCACTCTACCTTTCATCAACTCTGACTGCTCCTGGCATTGATTGCCACACCAGAGTCTGCTTCTGCAGCTATACAAGCACAGTAGGGCATAGCAAAAATCTAACAAAGGCCGTTAAATGACCTACGTCTAATCAAGCAACACCAAAGAACATCCTACCAATCATGTGGTTAACACTTGACCCTGCATCACCAACGCAATCCCCTAGTCCTAGGCCACGTGTCTTCGAATGTACCAGTTTAACAGAAAAACATTTAAGCTGGCAATAAATACTGAACTCAGGCTGAAAACATTTTGTTTTTAAATGGCAAGACTTAGCCCCTTCATCGCTCCCATCAGATTCATCACATCTTTTTTTTGTTGAATTGTTCTTCCACCTCTTAACAAGTGTCCTTCCTGTGGTCGGTTTTTTCACTTCTCCTGTGAAAGATGATGGTTTAGTAGAATCAAAGTATCAAATATTGCTGTTAAAACGCTATACAAGCTAGAATATCAGTTAATACATTTTTAAATGACATTCAGCAGATTTTTTTGATCACCTTGTACTCACAACTATATTGTAATCTTTTTTCTACTGGCTCAACTTTATAGTACAGCAGTTTAATGTTTACATTGTGCTTTGCCCATCTTCTGCATCTACCTCTGAGGAGCTACAATGTTTGCTATACCTGCATGAAATCATTTGAGTCTGAACACCAACTGAATATGGAAGATTTACTGTAGGACTGTTGGATCAGGCTTAGTTTGAGCTCAATAAACTTACAGCTGAGTGGTAAACATCAGTTTACATATGTTTCTGGAAAAAATGTTGTGCTGTGCACCAACGCTTCCCATCCAACCTCATTAAGCTTGCGAGGTACTGCAAAGAAGAATGGGAGAAACTGCCCAAAAATAGGTTTACCAAACTTGAAGGATCATACTCAAAAAGACTTAAAATGAATACTTGCGTGATTTGTTTTTTTTTTATAAATTTGCAAAGATTTTAAAACAAACTTCCTTCACGTTGTCATTATAAAGTATTCTTAGTAGAACTTTGAGAAAATAATGAATTTAATCCATTTTGGAATAAGGCTGTAACATGCCAAAATGTGGAAAACGTTAAACAATATGAATACTTTCTGGACGCATTTGTGTGATCACAGATTTAAACATTTCGCTTCTTATGGAGGAGAGAGATATTTTGTTTTCTGTTGGTTCTGACAGCAGTACCATGACCTGAAGAGCAGCGTTTTAGGCACAATTTAAGCCAAACAATTTTGATTCACTGCCCATGTCCCTCAGTCATAACTTGACCAATGGCCTTTTAACTGAACCTAGTCTATAGATATTGACTAACATTATGAAATATCCTTTGACTGTTAAAACATAAACTCATTAAGTTTTAGGTTTCCAAGTTACCAATAATGTTTAATGTAAAACAAACAGTAAATTAGTAAGGGCCTAAAGTCCCAAAATAGTCCTAATTTTACCAGGTCCATGCAATACTGTAAGAGGAATATGAAATGCGTCTCACAGCGATGCCAAAGGTGGTGACAAATGGGCAGAATACACCTGTAAGCCACAACATTAAGTCCCCCTGTGCAACTTAATGCACTCCAATACGGTGACTGCCACCTCATTCATTTTAAATAGGGTGGTCAATACATTACAGTTTCACCTTTCTGACAGTTTCAACCTAAAAACTAAGAAATAACCTTGAAAAAAGTAGACTTCATGGCAGAGTTGCTGCATTGGATTGTATTAAATTGCACAGGTGGTCAAAATGTTATGCATGATCAATGTATGATGCCACAGGAATAAAAACGAGTTGGGGAGATGTGTAGAGGAGGAGGGGACGAGATGGCTTAAAGAGTATTAAAAAGTATCGTACTTTGCATCCGAATAAGGACACTGAATACTAAACTCAGACAGAGAACATTGTTTTTCAAAGTCTTGACTTACCACTATGTCCTCAATCAGTTACAGTCTTCTTCTTGCTTTTAATAGGTGAATTTAGCAGGGGCAGTTCTCGATCTGATAAGAGAGCGTACATTAAAAGACACAGAGCCCCAGCTCCCAAAACCTTGAGATTATGCTGCCAGTCACAGTTATTGCGAAGGAAATCTAATAGTCTTCCAGTTGGGAAACTGAAGGCAGGGATGGATGTTAAGCCCGTACAAAAGGATGTTAACCCCGTACAATCCACTTTCTCAGCCCGCAGGAAGAAAAGGTGTTTATCATACCCAAAACCCCCCACTCTCCTCAGCAGTAAGCGAGAGGTATCGAGCCAGCGTGAGCCACAGCCGCAAAGCAGTTTCTGCGCAGTATAAAGTCTGAAAGAGGCAATCTTAGAGTGAATGTCAATCAGGCCTTGACCCCCTTCAGCCACAGGCAGGTAGAGAGCTGCTGCCCGGACCCAGTGCCTGCCAGACCAGAAAAAGTCCACAATGATTTTCTGGATGTCCTCTATCAGGCCACTCGGTGGTGTCATGGTAGTAAGTTTGTGCCACAGAGTTGAGGCGACCAAGTTGTTGGAAACAAGAACTCTTCCTCTGTATGACATCTGAGGTACCAACCATTTCCATTTAGACAACTGAGCACAAACCTTCTCCCTAACTTCTTCCCAATTTTCTCTATGGAAACCTTCCGAGCCAAGAAAAACAGTACTTTCAGCCCAGTCTTACCCCACTGATGTCCTCCAGGCAAGCTAGGCACTTGCTGACCTCTCCACTGTCCCAGTAGCAAGGCCTCACTCTTTGCCCAGTTGACCATTGTAGATGTGAGACCAAGTCTCTTTCAAGCACAAATCATCCCCTTGATTGGTCAAAAAGACATTTAAGTCATCTGCATAAGCGGAAACAGTGAGAGGGGGGGACGTGCTGGAGAAGCCCGGCAAGCCCGAGACACAGAGGGCTCAATGACAAGAATGTACAACTGCCCTGAAATAGGGCAGCCCTGTCTGATTCCTTGCCGTACAGGGATTGGTCGACTCAGTCCTACCCCCATCTTTACCCTGCATTCCGCACCATTATACAACAAACGTAACCTTTCTAGGAACCCGTCACCAATGCCAAAAGCCTTAAGTGCAGAAAACAAATAGGAGTGGTCAACCCAATCGAAGGCTTTCTCCTGATCTAAAGAAATAATTCCCACATTGACATTTGAAATGTTACATAAATCAATCAGATCATGCATAAGGAAAACATTGTCCATAATGGTCCTGTCCGGTACACAATATGTTTGGTCCGGATTAACAAGAATTCCTAGATAGTCTTTAAGTCTATTAGACAAGGCTCTGGAGAGCACCTTATAGTCCGTGCAAAGTAAGGCCACTGGTCTCAAGTTCCTAAGCAGGGCCAGGTCTCCCTTCTTTGGCAGAAGGGAGAGTACTCCCGCTGACAAGAAACAGGAAGAGAACCCTTATGTAGACACTCCATAAATCCTGCACGCAAGTGTGGACTAATTGTGTTCCAAAACCGATTAAAAAAGTCACTAGAGGGACCATCAATCCCAGGTGCCCGTCCTGTTGCCATTTGGTTAACAACGTCTGTTAACTCTTCAAGAGTCAATGGGCTGTCTAGAGTGGCGCTCTGTTCCTGCGCGAGCTGAGGAAGCCCATCCAGAAGCTTCTCGCGATGCTCCATATTGCAATCCTCAGCGAAAAAGGGATCAGAATAAAAATCCACTGAATGGCGTCCCATTTCACTTGGACTGGAAGTCAACCTGCCTCCTGGAAGTTTACGACAGGTCATTTGCTTCCTTCGATCCACCGATTTCTCCAGGTTGAAGAAAATGAAGCTTGGTTGAAGGAGGCGAGACCTCAGGAGGGCCCCCTTTATTTTCTTGTACAGAAAGGAGCTGAGCTCCAGCATCTTTTCCTGCAACACATGACCTGTGTCAGGATCCGAGCCTCCATTTAGCTCTTTCTCAATGCTTGTTATGTCTGCTTCAAGCTCCCTGACTGCCATCTTAATCTTAGCGGTGGAGTGAGACCGCTGGCAATACACGCGTGTTTGAGCCTTTGCAACCTCCCACCACTGCCTCAGAGAGCTAAAGTTGGATTTCTGAACCCTGAATCTCCTGAAGTCTTGGCAGAAAGTGTTGTCCTGTAGTAGCTTATTATTAAAGTGCCAGTATGACTTAACCTTTTTGCCTGGGGAAATTACTAAGGTTGTGCTAACGAGGTGGTGATCAGTGAAACCCACCAGGCTTATAATGCTGCTAGATAGTCTAGAGCTAAGGCTTTGGGAGATGTAGATCCTGTCAAGCCTAGCTGATGCTAACAACAATAAACAGACAAACAATAACAGATGCTAATCTCATAATATATAATGTCTTAACTACGCAACAGTATATAAAGTTGTTTAAATGAGAATAGTTTTAAACAAAAGCAAATGCAACATAGGCCTGCACACAAATTCAGCAGTAATTTTACCAAAAACATAATCTGTATTAGTAAAACTGCCAGGCATCATTTTTTTCCTCAAAAAAAACGTCCTGTCTTTTGTAAAGGAAGAGCTTGACGAAGTTGTAACTGCCCAAAAATGATCATCGCATGAACTCTGGTGTGATCATGTCATGATGAGGCTAGGAACCACGAAATACATGCACAGGGTGGATATATCAGTAACACTGGCTTTCATGTCATAGGATTCAGCAGGGAAATGGGAACTATCCTGTCTTTTGTGGTTTTGCAGCTTGATAATCAGCATGCGGTCTCATAAAGTCAATGGCCAGAATGAAATGTGAGAGAAAGTAAGAGTCCTAAGAGTAACAACCCTTCATACTATTGGCCTGCCAAGACATTGATGGATCCTTTTGATAATTTCTATTTATTTTGTGGCTGCTTTAGCACTTCTTACTTTGTTAGAGCATAATTGTGATGACGACCTTCACCTATGGCAAAAGCAAATTCAGTCATACCATAGCAGTCAAGTTAACGGTTAAGTCTGTATATATTTATTTTATTTTGCTTTATTTTATTTTTTGCATTTCCATTCCCCTCCCCAGCTGTGCAGTGTCGGTCCAAGCCCGGTATAAATTGGGGAGGGTTGGGTCAAGAAGGGCAGCCGGTGTAAAAACTGTCCCAAATCAACATGCGGACAATGATCCGCTGTGGCGACCCTGAACTCACGGGATAAGCCGAAAGGATATTTTTGCATTTGCAGTATAATAAAGACTAATATGGTACCCTGACGAATATCTTAAAAAACATATTTGAATAAACTAGCTTAGTAGGCAGAAGGATAACACATCAGCACCACAGGCAATACTCAAGTAAAAGTGTAGGTATAAAAAATACAAGACTACAAGTAGAAGTGCTGCCTTAAATTACATCAAATTGAAGAACGGCGGTGAATAATTTACATTTAGGATATAGTTCCTAGTTATCCTAGGTATTTTGCCTTACTTTTGCTCTGTCAACAATGATAATTTTGTGGCTGATAGGTAGAATTCATTGTGGATTAAGATTGTGACTTCATGTGTTTATAACTGTACTGTACAGTCTTGATTACTATTCTGTACTGTGATGCTGCTCTTTATGTAAAGGAGAAGTGCAATGTGGGGAAATATAGTAAATTTAGTCATATGGTTAGATAATTAGCAAATAGTCAACTAAGATGGGCTTATTGAAGAGGTCACAAAGAGAAAAAAAAACATCTCCCCATGATCCCGAACCCATTCTCCACCCATCATGTGTACTGGGGGCCCTCACCTGGAAGATTGAACGGACTGTGCGAATTGCCCAGCGGTAGGAGCCAGATCCCGGCACCGGACCCCCTGGTCTCCTTTTTGTCCCGTCTCGGGTTCGCTCCCATTTCCTTCAGTGGGCCCACTGCTCCAAGTTCTCTTGTGATCCCGGGGCAGACCGTTTATTTATTTATTTAGGCTACTAAATAAACAAGACAGGGATAAAGATGAACTGACTAGTAACAGGTAATACACGGTGGGGGACTAAGGAAAACTGATAAACAGAGGTAAACCAGATAAATAAGGCACGGACAAACATAAAAGTCACTACACAGGTAACACACACGGGGAAGTCTAAGGCAAGAAGAAAGAAACAGATAAACTAAATTAATAAAACAAGGAAAAACAAAACTGCAAACAGGAATATCACCAAACCTCAGACCATAGGGGAAAGCTGCACAGGGTCCAGAATATAAAAGTCCAAGAGAAACAACAGTCCCGAATGCAAGAGTCCATGAAACACACATTCAGATTTTAGCTAGAGTCCAGAGTTTAGAGTTTACTGTGGGGTTGTTGAAGTTAACGACGACAATGAAGACAGGAACAACGACAGCAGTTACCACGAGGATCTGGCAGGGGAGTGAAGGGAAGCCGGAACTTAAATAGAGGAGGGAACAGGTGCAAATAAAGAGGGAGAACGAGGGTAAAGCTGGGCAAAACGAACCAGGCACAGGAAGTAGCCTGTAAACTCATAACCTGTAAAGACCCAAGTCCGGTTATGTGCCTGGGGTCTGTAGCCCAAGAAGGACACAAATGGCATCCATAGGGGGGAAAAAGAAAAGGGGAAAAAAAAAAAAACTTGCACTTCTCTGGGTCCTTGTTTTGGCTAGATCCTACTATCACAATTAGGGCGAGGGTGGACCCAAGTGAGGAGACTGTGGGGGACTGAACTAACAAAAGGCATTTATTGATAAGAACATAATGACAAACAGAAATCGCTCCTAACAGGAGGGTACAACGGAAAACATGACCAGAAAAAGAAATAAACTGAACCAGAACAATCTTAGGACATAAACCTGAATGAAAACCAGACAAATTATATGACTATTATAACTAAAATGCATCCCACTAAACCTAAATTCCCATCCGGGAAACCCTACTAATACTGAAAAATAAGGGGACAAATGAACAGAAATCTTCTCCGAGGTAGGTTGTTGATGGTGGTTGTATGTTTAATCTGTAAATGTGTGAAAACAGAGTTGGTCTCCCATCAGCCTTAATGCAGGGTCATTTGGAAAGCACATTTTGGAAAGCGTAAAAACTGTCCCAAATCAAAAATGCGGACAATGATCTGCTGTGGCGACCCTGAACTGACAGGATAAGCTGAGAGGAGAAAAAAAATTAAATTGTCAGCCTTTGCAAAACCAGAACCACTAGATTAAAGAAGTAAGGAATGTATTTAATACAGGGTTAACCTGCTGTCACATAAACTGCAATTACATGTACTGTTCTGAATGCAATTATTTTAGTATAGGGTTATTTTATCAGCTCTGTCCTTCTTTTGCTTAATTTACAAAATAAAGGAAATAAGCCTGATAGATTTTGGCATCTCGTTCTTTAGTCAGATTATCAAACCAAAGTTAAGGAGTTTGGATCGGATGGACCTGGTATGGACTCATTCAGGGGTTCCACAATGAGTGCACAGTGCTGACCAGGACCTTATTGGGACATGAAAGCAGCCCTGGAGTTTCACTTAGCACAGCCTGGGAGGGGGTAGAATGACCTAGCAGAAGGTGTATCATTTCCCCTTTATTTCTAAAATAATTGAAAAAGTAGTCGCAAAACAATTATGTGATCACCTTCATAGGAATAATTTGTATGAAGACTTTCAGTCAGGATTTAGAGTTCATCATAGTACAGAAACAGCACTGGTAAAAGTCACCAACGATCTTCTCATGGCCTCAGACACTGGACTCATCTCTATACTTGTTCTGTTAGATCTTAGTTTTGCATTTGATACCATTGATCATAACATTTTATTACAGAGACTGGAACATGAAATTGGAATTACAGGAACTGCACTAGGTTGGTTTAAATCGTATCTATGTGATAGATTTCAATTTGTTCATGTTAATGATGAATCCTCCATGCACACAAAGGTTAGCTATGGAGTTCCACAAGGCTCTGTGTTAGGACCAATACTTTTTACTTTATATATGTCTCCTTTAGGCAACGTTATTAGAAAACACTCCATAAATTTCCACTGTTATGCTGATGATACCCAGCTATATTCATCTATGGAACCAGATGAAAATAATCAGTTAATAAAGCTTCAAGCCTACAAGACATAAAGGCCTGGATGTCCCACAATTTTTTACTTTTAAACTCAGACAAAACTGAAGTCATAGTATTTGGGCCCAAAAATCCCAGAGATATGATGTCCAACCATCTTGTTACTCTAGATGGCATAAGTCTGGCCTCCAGTACTACTGCAAGGAACCTTGGAGTTATTTTTGATCAGGAACTGTCCTTTAACTCACATATAAAACAAAACAGCCTTCTTCCACCTACGGAACATTGCCAAAATTAGGAGCATCCTGTCTCAAAGTGATGCCGAAAAACTGGTCCATGCATTTGTTACCTCTAGGTTGGACTACTGTAATTCCCTACTTTCAGGATGCCCCAGTAACTCCCTAAAGAGCCTGCAATTAATCCAAAATGCTGCAGCAAGAGTGCTGACTGGAACTAGCAAGAGAGATCATATTTCACCTTCACTAGCTTCTCTCCATTGGCTTCCCATTAAATGTAGAATAGAATTTAAAACCCTGCTTCTTACATATAAAGCTCTGAATGGTCAAGCTCCATCATATATAGAAGACCTCATAGCACCATATCATCCCAGTAGACCACTTCGCTCTCAGAATGCAGGCCTACTTATGGTTCCCAGAATTTCCAAAAGTAGAATGGGAGGTAGAGCCTTTAGCTATCAAGCTCCTCTTGTGGAACCAGCTCCGAGTTCAGATTCGGGAAGCAGACACCCTCTCTACTTTTAAGTCTAGGCTTAAAACCTTCCTTTTTAATAAAGCATATAGTTAGTTATAGTTATGCTGCCATAGGCTTAGACTGCTGGGGGACCCACCCCCCGATGCACTGAGCTCCTTTCCTCCTCTTGACCCTCTCTCCTCTCCTCTCACCCCGCAATTGTCACCACTGTATGTCATTAACTCTGTGTGTTCTCTCCCATAGTTGTCTTTGTCCTCCTCTGTCCCCCTCTCTCTGTCCCTTTCTGCAGGTGTCCCCCGGCTTTGAAGCTGTGTGTCTTCCAGTGTGCAGCTACTGGTCCTACCAATCTGCCCGATGTTTTGTTGTTGCTTTTTGTTGCTCTGTTCTTTTCTCTCTCCCCTTTCCACTCACCCCAACCAGTCGAGGCAGATGGCCGTCCACCCTGAGCCTGGTTCTGCTGGAGGTTTCTTCCGTTAAAGTGAGTTTTTCCTCTCCACTGTTGCCTATGGCTTGCTCCAGGGGGAATTGTTGGGTTCTCTTTATACATCTTTATAATCTTGACTTTATTCTGTAAAGTGCCCTGAGATGACTTTGTTGTGAATTGGCGCTATATAAATAAAGTTGAATTGAATTGAATTGAATTGAATCATTTGAATACACAAACTTACATGTGACAAGAAGAAAGGACGTAACACTCTACTACTACTCCGCTACTCCAGGAAGCATCTCTCAGTTCTTCGACAGCCTGGCCCTTGTCCTTATTTTCCTCCCGTCTCATTCTGCTCAACATAGAGTATCTCCCCAAGTTTCTGTATTGTCTACACTAGGAGTAAATTGCTGTTAATTGCTTGGAGATCATTTTGTTATTGTTGTTGTGTTTGTGGTGATATTTTTCTCCTGGCGACCCTGCTATTTTTTATGCTGAGAAATATAAAATGTGTTCCCGTTTCCTGCACACAGCCTCTTCCACTCCTCAGTTTACCCAGCCTACCGCCAAAGCAATATTGCCAAACACACAATGCATTAAAATAGTGACAATCGCATTTTTAAATTGTATCTGTTGTTCTTAAACACACATTTTTTCATATTGTTAAATGGTTAAGATTGCAGTCCCGTAAATGGCCTACAACTATAATGCTATAATACAATACTAGAGTATTTAAACATGATGAAGCTTTATATCTTAGGACCGAGTAAAGTGAGGCAGTATATTTTCTATTTAGAAAGTGGCCAGTGAGTTTATAGTCATGATAAATGGTTGCAAAATGAGTAGCACTCACAATAGGTTTTGTGTTTTCTCAAATCACTTTTCATCAATACACTTCTGTACAATTTTCCTCTATCCAACCGTGCTGATTTCAGTCCAGGACTTAAAAATCACTATAGTTATACTAAATGTAGATGTGTACATCCTACATAAATAGCAAATTGGCCATGGAGGAAAATGAAACAATGCATTAACATAATCCAAGAACAATTTAAAAATGTAAACTATGATCTTGACATATGCATATGTATTACAGTATATATTTTCTTAATTTGCATGCATTCTGACCTTTTTGCATTACAATTTTCTTTTTCTTTAACTATCCCATTGCTACATTACCCAAATAAGTCCCTTTATGATTTGTGTACTTATACTTCCTTCCCAACAGAGGTTTTTGAACTTGATATCGCTTTTCACACATACAGTAACTAACCATCCAATATAGAAGCTTGTCATTGCCAGTGTCAAAGTGTCCTCATTGGTATATTGAGCTACTGAGAAAAATGACCCCAGTCAAGTTCATGATTGTGGGCTACATCAACTTCTGCTTTGTCTGAAGTATCTTGGGCATTGTGGAACCTAAACATATGTATTTTCTAATATTGTGACACCCCATAGGGAATTTCAGTGAAGGGCAGCAACTGGATCATTAGAGGAAAAAAATCCCATCTGTCCAAAGGTAGCTTAAAAAGCTGTAGCTGACGATTTCTAAAATGTAGCTAGAGTATGTTAAAGTAAAGGGTGTGTGAGATGAGGAAGCTCTTGAAGAATGGCTTTTTTTTTATCCTAAGCTGCAGCTAGAAGGTCTTCAACAAGATGCTGTAACACTCGATGCTTTAAAAATATTACTTTGCTGTGGGGACTGGAAGAGCTCAGGTACTTCTTGTAAAAGACAGTGTAACAAACAACTCTTGCTTTTAGAAATGAAAAGCAAACCTATAAAATCCCAAGTACAGTACGATAAATTATAAATATTACAATGTTGACGTCAGGCTGTTCCATTTTGTGAGGATCCCCCTCGAAGCTGTGCTCTGACTTAAAGCCATGATTCTGAAAAGCATCATATCAGTATATCATTGCTGCTGCCATAGCCTTACATTTGCTCCATATCTATCAGACTTAAAGGCTTTTTAACTTTTTAGCCTCACAAAGCCAAAGATTTGCATTTAATCTACTGGAGTCACTGAAGGCATGCTGAGTTTATACCTCACAAGATGGCGCCTCTGTTCTTTAACAGTTAGCATGTTGTGACATAAATTCACTTTCTCTACAGAGAAACATAAAGATGTTTGGGGTGTTCTATAAGTGCACACCATTTACCATAATAAACAACTTTTTCCATTTTTTAAAATGAAAACAAATCACTAGAGAGACAGGCATCGTGTCAGTTTCTCCTTCCATGGTCTTGTTTAAAAGACCTATTATGACATATTAGCAGTACTCAAAGTGAGATATTAAGCAGTAATTTTACTCCTTGGCTTCCTGAGCTTGGCCTTGCCTACCTACCACTCCACATGAGAATTTTAGAAATAAAATTAAAAAAGCATCCGATCTTCAATCCATCATTATGTCAATTAACAACACTTGGTTAATGGACCTCCAGGCTGTGGTAAAACACTTATGGCCGGGGAGTTTGGCCAGATGCTCGATGCCCACGAGCCTAAGGTTGTCAACGGTCCTGAGATCCGCAACGAGAATGTAGGAGAGTCTGCGGCCAACATTTGCAAACTGTTTGCTGAGGCAGAGGAGGAACAGAAGAGGGTGAGGGATTTTCAAGGGTACATACAGTATGTATAGGTTCCATGTGTAATATAAATCTGTATAAAAAAATAAAACCTGTCTCTAGCTGGGATCCAACAGATTATCCAGTTGGTTTCAAAAGACACGAGGATCACCTGAGTGCCATAAATGTGTTTAAAGAATTGTAGTATAAATACACCTGTAACTGGTGAATCAGTGTTTTGGCCAAAATCCCATTTTCACTTTTATATATTTAATTAATGTAAATTAAGTTGTAGAGATCTGTGTTCAGTTTCATGCATATATTTAAATGATGACTTTTCCTTAATGCCAGTAAAGCAGCATAAAGCTAAACTGAATGTGCTCGACATTATAATAATATATTAGGGTTTTTATAATAAAAAATAGACATTTACTCTTGCCATTTCAACTTTTCCTATTTCTTTCATTCCTTTCCATCAATTGTATTCAGATCTTGAACATCCTCATCAGCAAGATGCAAAGCTTTAACCTGCTCTTGGATGATGTCAACATCAAGGAACTGGCAGCTGCGACTGAGAACTACAGTGGTGGAGGGGCTGATCAGGGCCCCTATGTCCACTGCCATGTACCGACACTTTGAGGTCAGTCCACACTCTCAAATACGCAAAGTTTCAGGGAAGAGAGAAACCAGCAACACAATCATTCACTAATGAAATATGTCTACACCAAAAATGATGATAAACTTTTACTTTTATTTTGAAGTGATCAAATTATAGTATGTTTAAATTTACTTTATGTGAATATTCCATTCTAGGCTACATCTACAGTTGAGGTGGACTTGGAGAGGGCCGAGAAGCTGCAGTTCACCAGAGATGACTTTATAGGATTCCTCAACAATGACTGTTTGACTATTGCTTCATAAAAACAACAGTACTTAGATTTTCAAAATTAGTAATTAAAAAAAATTATATTATCTTTGTGATCTATTCAGTTTTTCCCTGTTTCCAGTCTTTATACCCAAATCCTGTTGCCTAACCAATAAACCAACTAAAATCTGAAAACTCTGAAAGTGAAAGTCAACACAGGCCATGCTTGTAGCTGTTGTTACTCATAAGACTCTAGTCACATTATATTTTTTGACCATATGAAAAGATAATTGAAGAATTATTAAATTTCACTTATCGCAGTAGCTCACTGGAGAATTTGCTGTCTGCATAGGGTCTGCAGCTGCTCATCATTGGCACCACCAGCAGAGAGGATGTGCTGCAGGAGATTCATTTGACTTTCATTGCTTGTCAACAACCTCCATCAATTGAATCCTTCCATTTTTACAGTATGTTGAAACCATAGACAGCACTGAGAGAATACAATAATAAACTGGTAACTGGTTAAATTTGAAGGTTCTAGTATTTCTACAGTACACGGTAGAGGTTGTCATTTTGCTGAAGTTGCAGAAAAAGGCAGTCAGTGACCTCCTCTCACCAACTACGGACTTTAACTGCTTTATTTTACAATGAATTTGCACCTCACTTAAGTAGAATAGTTGAACTAACATGCACTAGTTTGTTTAATTTAGGCTTTATAAATAAATTTTTATTTTTTTGTTCTCGGTTCTCTTGTAGCACATGTACGAGTGCACACCGGGTGGTGTCCATATGTCAGATCTACACGGTCCCCTGTGAAGTCTCCTGCAAATACAATTATTACAAATATTCAAAGTGTATTGGTGTTGTACGTCTTTAATATATAGCGGCCATTTTATCAAAAGCGACTCAAATTAAAATGCTATATTATCAAAGAGATGTGCGAGTCTCATGCAGTTAACACTTCCTGTGTGAATTACCCCTAATCCTCAGCGTTAATTGAAGGGAAACCCCCTTCTGTTAAAAGTTGTGAGGGTCGTCCAAATTGGTCACCACAATGGAACTGAAGTGAAAATGGTCCATTGATCCACACAATCTTGCTTGTCACGATTCTTATATGCTGAGTTTTCCTGAATGACACCTGGCTAAACAACAACAACAACAGGGGGAAATTAGCCTTCTGGCCCATTTAGAGTCGATTTGATAAATGTGTAACACACACACACTTTGTATCTACAATGACTTGCTACCTACCAGTTAATATTAGGACAGACATCTATCAGACAAATGGAGAACAAGTAAAAAAAGTCAACTTTACACAGTACTCTGTCAGTACGGTGTAGGTGCTGTACTATACAGCACTTAGTTTTCCACTTATGCTCCTTACTACAGATGCTTAACAATGTGTTGTCCGACTACAAATTTTCGAGCCTCTCGGGATTATGTAACTCTCGCGACAGTACTCCTCTCTTGCCAGTAGAGGACACTGCGGAGCGTGGTGACGAAACCTCACCGGCGGCAGCTCTGCTTGTCCTGACCCGCATTCACCCGTACTTCGCAGGCGGAGGGAGGGCCGGGCTCAGGCTACAGAGCTAATAAACACAGCGGAGTTGTCCCGCAGACCGTAGCCATGGCTGTGGGAGTCCTGGGCAAACACGTCGCTCCAGTTTACACACACCTGAACGCGGACTGAGAGAGAGCCACCACCGGGAGAAGCTACGCCGCTTGAAACGGTAAAAAACAAAACCCTCCACTCCTGCGTATTTGTGCTGCTTTTCCTTCACTTGTTAAGTCGTCCGTTCCTTGGCCACGACCTCTCTTTTTGCCGGTGTAGAGGTCGCTCACCGGTGAGTGTGACAGTTTGTGGCAGTGACACTGCAGCCAAATGCGGCCAAGCCTTTTTTCACGGGGGGGGGACAGCAGTGGAAGGTGAGAGCTGTCCTCATGTCAACCCGAGGCGTTTTGCCTGCCGAGAAGTGAAAACTACCAGACACCGAGGATTCTTGAGGCAGAATACTGTCTAAAACTATAAATCTACTTTGTCGGGTTCATCAGTATTAATGAGTAGTACCACTAGTAGTAATATAAGTAGAAGTGAACTTAAGATTCGTCTGAAAGGGCTTTTGTTTCTGTGAGCTCTGTCTTAACTCTCGGTGTGTTTTCGGAAAACCATTTAGACTGGTGAACTAGAGTCGGGAGTAGAAATAGGATCTCTGAAATCCGGGTGTCCGGTTCAATGAGTCCGGTCACAGTCGATCAAAGTAAAAGTTACTTTAGACTGTAAATGGTGACATGAATTTAAGCCAAAACGGAAGTGGTTGTAATACACTAGAGCTTGTGTCATAGAAGAAACTTGAAGGTAGCAGTCGTGATTTGTATGTCCAGTATGTTTTTTTAAAGATGTTGGACATGTTCACAGTGAACCCCGGACACTTTGGAAGAATTGCTGGGAACATCCATTTCGTCAGGTGTGCATTATTCGGCAGAGCTGATTAGTACGCAAACCTTGTTTATGCAGACTTGGTTTTAGCCTCAAACCGGATGATTTAAACCTAAAATTGAATTTCTTACATCTAAAGCGGCAACGAAGGATACAGTGGATGGAAGTGGAAGTGTTTACAGTAATAATGCGATACCCACATACAGTATTTAGTACTGTTTTGGCTCAACACTGTACATGTTGTGCAGGTCTATGTCTTAAAATAGTAAGAGAAGCAAATCTTAGCAGCTGCGCCCTTTGTGTTGAATGGTATGAAATTTCACTCTGCCTTCAATATATTCATATGTCTCTTGTTCTAGCGGCAAATCACTTTTAGGTAATGGAGGACGAGTGCATGATTGTTAGGGCTGATCAGCGAATTATATTAAAATCCCAATTTAACACAACACAACTTTCTGATTGCAGGTGCAACTTTACCACTTTGTGTTTGTTACATGCCATAAGTTCAGTCAGAGGAATAAACACATGTCGCCACAGGCTTCATGTGAGGCCTGCTTAGGAAATTAAGGTGGAGAAAGTGTTCAAGAAACCCAACCAAACGCTCTGCCACTGATCCACCAGGCCCCCAAGTAAACAACCACAAATGAAATGTTGTTATAGTTATATACGTAAAATACCCCAGGCTCAACAAGATATATTCAACAGTGTTTAATCTATATCTGTAGTCGTGCCATTTATCAGACTTACTCATAAGTGCCATGCTGAGATCATTACAGTGTTGCACAGGACCTGATCTTTAGTATATTGATCATTGAACAAGCTAAAAGTGTTTACAAATGTTCATCAGTTTAACATTTAATGCACAATCAACTTGTAGAAATGTTTTCTCATCAAAAACTATAGTAAGGTTTTAATTTACAAGGGGGATGCAAACTTTTGCACCCAACTTTATCTATAAGCATAAACACACAACAAACTAGGCTGTCTTGCCTTAAACCACGGGATTACTATTTTTATTGTATTTTAAAACCCTTTAAAATTCCAGTCAATGGCAAATCCAGGCAGGTAGTTTTCCATTACAGTAGTACAACAGGTGTTTGGTCTCTTGTAGTTAATTACATAGCAGCAGGTGAGGTTCACACTTTTCCAATGAGTTAAAACAATATCTGCTTTATGAGAGGACTGTTCATTGATTGTCCTTCCTCTCTGTCCATTCTTCATAGGTCCAAACTAGCAAAACGAGTGTTAAGCTAAAATTAACTCACAGGTCAGATTGTTAATTTTAGGCAATATGTTTCTAATTGATGTTATGTAATGTTTCAACATAGAGGGGCTCACAAACACCGAGATATACTAAGATGATGCCCCCATGTAGTTGTAGAACCGAATGCTAAAGCCCATCTCTGACTCTAGGTTGGGATCTGGTGGTTCTTTTTGAGCTTTTCACCATATGCAACTGTGGTATTTCTTGATTGCTTGCCAGACGATTCTGTCCCTGGTGTCTTTCGACAGTCAACATCAGAAGCTATTTTTAAACCATTTTGCACTGCATCAGTAAGACACATTGCATAAACTAGGCTTCCCAGACACTTCCCAGGGCTGACTGACTCTAAAAGACACACCATAAACACACCTAACAACTTAATCTTAATAACAAGCCTCAATGCAACACTTTTTGTTTGAACTTATTGTTCAAAAACTTGACATCTTTTTCAAAACTATGCACACTCCTTCAATACCTCACTAAGGATATAGGATGAGGGAGAACGGTTGGTCGGCTGGAGAGTATTTGCTGCTTACTGCTTGCTTACTTTCTTTACTGGTCGTCTGATCTGAATATTACCCATGCGGTCATCGTGATGACGAGGCTGGAACGATATATCATGTAGCTCTAATCACACAAGTCACCTCAATGTAGGCACGTTCAATATTGATGTCTAACACTGCCCTTGTGTACCTGTACTCAGAAAACCTCTCCGATACCACATTAACCTCCTGTTACGGTAGGTTGTAATTTGGACCTATTTTAAGATAAGTCACAATGGCAAAATTACTACTCTGCTCTTAACTTGAATGAGTTCTTTTATAATTGTTTTTCTATTAAATTACATTATTCCAATTATTCCTAATTGTCCTGTTGAATAAAGGTGTTTGAATAGAATGATTGACTTCTTAAAGCAATTGCTCAATTAGAATGTTCCACCACTAGTTCAGGTTGTGCATTAACAAAAATAGGGAAGAAATATGAGAGTTATGAGAGAATAGCTGAGGGGCCTAAAGTAACAACAGCTCACCACCTGGTGGATGAACACACTGTACTGTACATGATGTCTGAGTACAATATGAAACAGGCTGTTCAGTGACTCTGTGTGCTCACACACACGTACACAAACACACGGTATTAAAACAAATTGCCTCAGGGCACCTCCTTGGCACTAGTTTCTCTGGAATGTTCTGTACTTGTGCACTGTGCCACCTCTGTTCAGTGAGTGTCACACACCACATTTCAAAACAACTACCATATAGAAAATGGTTAACTATTGCTCTTTCAATATCTCAGGTCAGACAAGGAGACTTCTCTCTTCATCCATAAGGAAAAAAGCTAATAATGGTCTTCAGAATTAATAGATTCCTGATGAAGTGTATAACATTAGGACCATACATTTTTGCTTGCACTTCAACATCAAATAAGCCATAAAACAGTCAATATAGTTATAAAAAGTTATAAATTGTAAAAAGTATTCACCCCCCTTGGAAGGTGTGATCTTCAGAGACACTGAACCCATGGAGGGATGCCAGAGAAGACAAAGTTATTAATAGAAAATAGAATAAAAAAAATTACACACTTTCAAATGGAGGCAGCATAGTGCAGAAATTGGTAGTGTTGCTGCCTTTCCATTAAAAGGTCCTTAGTACGAATCCAGGCGGGGCAGTGACAGCTGGTATGTGGCTTGGCACCCCCCATGATCCTTAACAGGATAAGTGGTTTAGATGATGGATAGACTGGATTTTAGAGCTCTTTCAACTGTGTCCTACAGTATTGTGTGCCTCCACCAACCAGTCAATTGCAGTTTACCTGCATGTCTTTCCAGACTCCCTAATAAAATCAGTTCATTCATATGTCTGAGTTAAGAATACCTCAATTTGTTCCTGATATTGCCTTCACAAGCATGGGACAAACAGACAGATGGTTTGGACAACTCAAACATGTTGCCGCTGGCCATGAGGTAATGTAGAAAGCACACCACTTCACTTTTTGTGAAAAAAAAAAACCCAAATCTAAATACAGAATGGAGTGATTTGTCCTTGGAGCAGCAGGTGTTGGTCCTAAAGAGTAGGTTTTATTTTGCCTACAAGTTCTGTCCTGAGCCTGAGCGGTCTCTGGAGCTCTAAATGGTCCTTGTGTCACTTGAGTCATTCTTCATCAAAATAAATGTTGTCCACATTGGCTGTTAGTTTTTAGTATTAATCAGCTTCTTTACATTAGAGCATCTTTTAAATTAGATGAAGTTTTTCCCTCCTTGTGGAGCCTGGTTGTATTTTACCAATATGTAAGGAGAAACAAATTGCATTTGAGTAAGTTATGGGCAGCAAATCAGAATGTTCCACCTTTTTTTAAATTTAAATTTATTTTTTATTTCAGAAATTCAACGCTAGCAGTAAAACAATTGGTGTTTTGACTATATTTTGACATCTTTCATGTATAAGGAAATAAGGCAAGAACAAAACAATAGACGTGGACATTTCTAAATCATCATCTTTTCCATCTTTCTTACTAATTGCCATGTGTTTCACAACTTAGGCTAATAATTACCAAAATCGATGTGCTGGTGTACTGTATTTATACCATAGAGAAATGATGCATGCAGCTATTGACCTCCAGCATTTTTGAAACACTTAATTCGCTGTTGGGGGTCCTAAACCTTTGCTTATAGTCCTAACTAAGATAAGATGGGATGGCACTGTGCAGTAAAGTTTATGTTACAAGCTGAATCCACAACACAGGAGTTGACTTGCCCTCCACCGCTAAAGGAGCTGAATCTAATTAAATCAAAATGCTCCCAATTGATAGTCTTAAAGTAGATTCTTCAAAGCAATTTTGCAATATTGTGTTCACAACAATAAGACAGATGGACAGATGAACTGACAACCTGAGACCGTGATTATTTTGGCTATGACTGTCACTCACGCCAGCACAGAGGCCTAATTACCTGTTCCAGAAGCCGCCAGGCTTCTACATTTTCTATGCTTTACAGATATGCTTGAATGATTTGGACAATGAATGAAACCTTTCTTCTTCCACACCCTGGTCTCTCCATCACTTTTGTAGGGGTTAATCTTGGTATCAGCAGTTCATAAAACTTTTGTTGCTCATATTTCTTCAACTTCCAAACTGCATTTCCAATTCCTATTGCTAGTGCAGTGTTAGTGCCACTTTAGAGTATGGCCCCTTTATTTCTATTCATATGTTTTTACAAATGGTCGATTGTAATATTCTTTGGAGTTACTACTACTACTGCTGCTGCTACTACTAGTTAGATTAATAATTAACACGGCTGATCTGCTGAATTGGACTGCTATGATTTTAGTGTTACCTATGACAATGAGTTGGACTGATGTCTATGTGCAAGCCTTGAACAACATGTGGCTTTGGCTTAGGATTGGGTATCATTTTACATGTTATTAATTCTGCAGATTTGTTTTTGTGCCATCTATCTAGGTATCCCCCTGCATGTGTCACTAACATTATTTGCATTATTAAAACCCTTCTGGAAAAATGTGTGCACTTAAAAAAACGAGGGGAAAAAACACCATTGTCTTAAATTACGCAAAAGATAGTGGTGGAGTGGTTAGCGCCTCCACCTCACAGCTTGAAAGTCCCTGGTTCTTCCTACTGGCTGTGGCCTTTCCGTGTGGAGTTTGCGTGTTCTCCTCAACGCTTGCGTGGGTTTCCTCAGGGAAACCACTGCATTTAAGTTTTTCTCTAATTTGCTCATATTTTATACTTATATCCCATAGCAATGTGAAGAAGCTGTTAAAGAGAAATTAAAATATAAGAATGTGAAAATGGCTTTTATGTTACGAAGCCCTAATTTTATAGACCTGTATATCTGTGTATATCCATCTGTTGATAGTCGGCCATCAGGCAGTGTTGGGCTGTAATTGATCATCTGTCGGCCTAGTTTTCACAAACTGCACTAGGCACTAGTCTGCAGACCCCTGTCTGCAGCTTTTCTGCAACTCCTTCTTTAAGATCTTTACATATATATATATATATATATATATATAAGTCTTTTATTTATTCAGCCTCACACACGTGCGCATAATGAGCATGTCATGTGTTCGTCTGCAGTCAATTTTGCATTAAGTTTAAGTGCAACAGAAGCCAATGCAGCAGTTGGTCTTCTTCCCCACAAGTTCTTTAACGTTACAGTGGATAGGTGTGTCAATGCTCTAAGTGAAGCCGACATTTTGTTAGTAAAGAGGATAATTATGTTAGGTCTGCGGGGCATGACATGCTGCAACAAGATAGAATAGAACCAGAGGGTCTTCACAACTAAAACAAAGCGGATGCCTTTAATCTCTTGCTTTAAAAAGATCTTTTAAATTTTGTACTAATACAAGCATTAGGGTAGCCTGGTGGCTCAATAGGTAGAGCATAAGGTTGGGCCCGCGGCCTTCGGCCTCCCAAAGTCAAATCCCTCCCCATCCCTCATGCCAAATCAACGTGTGAAACACGTTCCACTGTGGCACCTTTTGACTAAAACATGCTTTATCATGGGCTAATTTACTTCAGAGAACTGTCCCGAAACAATTCATACACTACGTGTATATATTCCAGCATAAATATCTTTACATCTTGACAATAGGTTGACATTTAGGAGTGCAGACGGGCTGCATTCACTTCTGCAGTGACACGCATCACAATAAAACAGGGCCAGAGAAAGCAGGTCACTATTTTTGGCTTCTATCCAGTCCACTGTGTGTTGCAGCATTTGGTCTTGAAACATGCAACAATTAATAAATAAGGGCAAAGCTAAGTATTAAGTGCACCATAATCTTGTAGCTTATTTATCTCACTTTTTCTGTCAGCATGACAGGGAAGCTCTGAGACTTTTATCTTCATCATGAGAAGATAATTAGATCTCATCTCACCACCTTAAAATATTAAACATGGCATCTGATCAAGAGGTAACCTTACCTTATCATTGGTTAAACATAGGCTGTAGAAGTAACAGCCCAGTGCTTTAATAGCTGTAGCTCAGGATTTGACCTGCACAACATTACGTAGCCGTATTGAACCATTCTTACTTACAGAACTGCTTCAGCTCAACCGTGTTCTCGGGACATCTGTTTTGAATGGCTCTCTCTAGGTCATTCCAAAACGTCTTTGCAGTTTTCTTTCTAGTGTGTGTGGTGTGTGTGTGTGTACTTCCTAGTACTAATTCTACCTTTGTTCCATCTGTCCACAAGACATTTTTTCAAGTGTTTGGAGTGTTGTACTACATCATGGATGTCATTTGAATTTTTGGAGTTTTTATGTTGGGGTGGACTTGACAGAGATTTTAGGCAGATTTTTTTTAAAATGCAGGAGAGTTCGGTCTTATCAGAGGCTTTAAAGGCTGTTTGTCGATACACCTTTCACACCTTTTTTGAAATGGCATCAATCCGGACTAAACGATCAACAAATGTGAGGCTACTCCTTAAATATTTTGTACACTTTAACAACAATAATAATTTGGCACATTCACACAGTATAAATTAGACTGGCAGGCTGCAACTCACATAAAAGTTGTTGGACGCTTGAAGAGTCTTTAGAAAGATGATGTAAGTTGCATTGATATGACAGTTACCCTTAACATTTGTTTGTAGCATGGATCCACATTTTCAATGCTTCATGAAGTTATGGTGAAGTTTGTAAACAGGAGCATGACAGAATAAAATGAAATGGTCATGACTACATTGTTATGTTTTTCTATCTTTTGAAAAGTCAACTTTTTGTGTAAATTTTATTTGTTCTTTGCGCACATCTGACTCATTAAGTCATAATTTGCTTCATTCTGCTGAGGCACTGAATTCTTTGACAACATGGCCTCTACTGTCCAGCTCATTTTCTAACCATGAGTAATTAACGAAGCAGCCCACAGCATCTTTGCACAATGCTGCGTCGTCTGTTGTTGTTTTCCAGTTCTCATTTACAAAAACCATCAAAGTGCTGTGGTGTAGGATAATCTGGTGAGAGCCCCAGATAATACGTGTTGAGAACAGGACACAAGACTCTTGTTCCATTCTGACGTTACCTCTAAAACTACTTCCTGTGTCACCGTTTATTTCTGAGTATTTCATCCACTGGTTCTCTCAATTTTGTTGATGCTGGATGATTGAGTTTAACTTCAAAACTCCAGTTGACCCCAGGATGAACCCATAGTTATGCAGGCTTGAATGGTGCCATTGGTCTGGCACTGTAACATTTGTGTGATGACCCAGTTTGAGTCCTTGAGCTTTCTGTTTTTGTTTTTTTCAGTCAGTTGAACTAGAAGTTACATTGTAGCCATGTATTTGTTTGTGAGGTTTTGAGCTGATGACAAGGATCTGGGCCAGTTAAAGCATTTTAATGCCTTGTTATTAGCTGCTCAATGTTCAGTAATTTGACTTTTCTTTTTTTTTTTTTAATTGTAACTCTGTACTGTTGTGTAGTGCTCAAGGACAGGAGCATTAAACTACACTCTGATCTGGAACAAGCTGAATATTGAAATTCTCATTAAGTTCTTCAAATAGAAGTAAATGGTATCACGGGCTGCCTTTTGTGGAGTTAAAGATCTACCAAGCATAACTGCATTGCGTTCTTTGTTTATGCAGCACAATATTAAGGTGACAGATTATTATAAATACAACAAACTAAAATGAAAGTGGCATAATTTCAGTCAGTTGAGATTATGTTGTACTTTGTGGTACAATGGTAGAATGTGGATGTCAAAAAGGCCTTTGCCTATCTGTGTCTAGTTTATTTTCGTTCGTTGTAAATATTAATTTTCTATTTTTTTACGTCCATAATTTAGTCTGTCTGCCTCTCCTTTCCTCCTCCCCTCCTAACACACTGTCCCTCCCATCACCTCTCTGTCCTGGTCTCGGCTCAGCTCCTGGCATCCAAGGTCACTCATACTGTGCTGGAAAGTTGGTGTGTCAGTTTGTGTGTGATTGTAGGAGAAAGTACTGTTTGCATGGGTTTCTGCTACTGATGTGAATTAGATGATGTTTGTTGTATGATGTGTTTCCCGGTCTGGATGTCCTAAATAGCTTGTGTCTGTGTGTTCTCTTACTGTAAATGTGCCCTAGTGTGGCCTGCTTCTGAAAATGCTCCCTGAAGTCATTAGTTAATTAGTTAATGTAGGTTAGTTCATGTAATTAAACTACAAAATGTAATTGTTTCAGTTACTGAAGAACAAACATGCAGTGAAATTAGTTACTCCTCAAAAAGTTGCCGATTACAAGAGTTACAATTGCATTCAAATATCAAACTGCTTAGTGGCTCAGAACTGCGGCCCTCAGCTGCCCGTCAGGAAGCTGCCACCTGAATGTTATGCAGTTCTCAGCTTTTATCATCAGCCCCCCTTCTCCTGTTGCTCAAAAGGGGGTGGATGCATTTCAATGTTTATTTAAGCTATTGAAGCCCCATTGATGCAAATCCAAGGTACCGCCACAAAGTGGGGCTTTGGTCACAAAAACACATTTGCAAAGATATACCAGCGCTTGTCCTGTAGGTGTCACTAATGTAGACACAGCACTTTTTAAAGTAACTTATTTGTTTACAGCAAAAACCCTTGAATTAAATTTAAAGTAATTTATTTCTTACACAAAAACCGTTGCAAAAACTTGAACACGCTGAAACTTAGTGACGACACAGAATGGACTGTTTGGTGGTGGGGTCTCTCTCCATTTTCAGATGAGATTTTTTCACTACGTTTTATTATATTTTCATTTAAAATATCCCACACAGCCTGAAAACAATGTATGAAATATACAATCAGGTTGTGTTCCTTCAGTAACTAGCACATAAGGGTCATGACCTATTATGACCCTTATGTGCTAGTTACTGACTGGTTTCCCTGCCATGTTTAGTTGTAACCAGGTTTGTAATCAGCTTCTCCAAAAGCACATGTACATAACAAAGGCTGCAGACAGAAACACACATTGAGTGAATGATCTCTGCCTCATTCACTCAATGTGTGTTCTGGCTTTTGGAGAAGCTGATTACAAACCTGGTTACAACTAAACATGGCAGGGAAACCAGTCAGGTTTTTCTAATCCCTTACCCCCTCTTCAGAAACATGCACAAGTTAAGCTCGAGCATTACTGTTGTTTAAGCCTTTTAATGGCAAAAAGACCTTAGAAATGTACCTATACTATTAAAATATGTGAGCTATGCTTCCACAGATGGAATAGGTTTTATTAAGAAAAGCCCAGGTTTGTACACATGAGCTCCCACATTGGAGCATAGCATTAAGTGAAGGACCACTTCAACTTTTTAAAATAGGTAATAGAAACTGTGGCTGCTGTCTGTGACATAGAGAAAGAGAATGGTGCTAAATGAAGAAAGGGAGCGGTGGAAATGGGACAAAGCAGTAAATCTGAGAAACAAAACCTTATATTCTGATAGTTTCACTATGATTATGTTCTAAAGCACAAGCTCACCTCCATCTCTCTGCTGTGATGGTGTGTTTTTAGCCTGCGGTCAAACAGACACACAGACCTGAACCTGGGCTCATGTAGCGGTAATGTTCACAATGCAGATCACTAACGGAAAAACAAAGCGCTACAGTAAACTGACCTTGACCTAAAGCAGCATTAAAGATCTTTCTGAGTAAAAGTTGAGGTGCAGCGGTTAAAATGTAGCAAGGAGAAAAAAAAAAGAAAAAGAAAAGAAAAACTATATATACCTAGTTAACACTAGCTAGCACTTCGTATACATACACAAACTAAACAGAAGTGTGAGTTACTTTTTGTGTGTTGCTGATGCCAATGCATATAAACAAGTATACTTGGGCTCCAACAGAGGCTACACAGGAAGTTAATCACCATTATGCTTTTTTAAATGTTACTTCATTGCTCTCGTGTCACTCATGCTTTATGCATGCAGACACACAAAAAACATATTTGTTTATGCTATTTATTGTCCATATGCATAAAAGCTCCAGAGAGCCTCCAAACAATGTATTTCTACACTAAACAGAAATGTATAAAGTTACCACAGGTGAAACAAAAAACCTAGCTTCTCCATTAATGATAAATGGTCTGCAGTTATGTAGCACTTTTCTACCTATTGGCACTCAAAGCACTTTGCACTGCTTCTCATTCACTCATTCGTACTCACAATCACACACACACACACACACACACACACACACACTGACACACCGATGGCCAACACTCACTGGGAGCAACTAAGTTGGGGTTCAGTGTCTTGCTCAAGGCCACTTCGACATGTGACCGGAGGAGCCAGGGATTGAACCAACAACTGTGAGATTGGTGGACAACCGCTTTCTACCTTCCTGTGCCACAGCCGCCCTAAATGCTTCTACTGAGCACTCTACAGTCATTTTCTCCTATCTAGTATGTTCCTGTAGGAGCCTATATAACCTATAACCTATACAAAACATGCAACTGTAACTGACACAAAAAAATGTCATGCAAGACTCTACCTGCAGCCTACGCTACACTAGGTAACTCTACATAGGTGTACAGCTAAGCTGGAACTTCCAGTGCCTAGTTTTGAACAGAGGTGCTTTGAGCTAGATCTGTCTTGGATATCTACACTCGTGGTTATAGTTCATATCTATTCTGTTTACTGCCCACATTTAAGTTACTGCTTTAACCGGTTTGCATCTGTTCTTTTGTCTGCATTATACTCTGATAGTGTTTTAGTTATCCTGGACCTGGTTCAGGTTTCTCCTCCTCCAGTTATTTCTCGTCCCGTTTCAGATTAGTTTTCCCCAAGCTTCCTGTTTTTGTACACATTTTACAAAGTCCACTTTTGTTCCTCCCTCCAGGTGGGATATTTATTTCTCTTTTGGTTACTTCTCTTGATACCCTGTTTTCTGTAATAAAGTTGGTAATTTTTCACAACCCCTTTCTCTGGTTTGCAGCCTTAAACAGGCTATTCCCTGGTTTATACATTTGTGTTCATGTGCAGATCCTGAAGTCTGGTTTCTGTATTTATCTATGTTTTGATATTTTAGTCTTACTGCACTAGTTTCATGTTGATTTTTTTATAGCTATATTGTGTGTTAATTGTCTGATTCAGATACATTCTCTTGCTAAGTTCCTTAGTGCAAATTTCTAGATTCTCAGTAGTCGCCTGTCTCCGATCTCGTTGTGGCTTGATTTTTGTTCTTTCCATTATTAAACTTCTTATTTTACCACATTCCCTCTCGCTGTGTTTACTCTGGGGTCCGTTCTCATACACAATCTGTAGAACATGCTTATGTTAAGCAGATTTTTTGATTGCTCATTAACCATGATATTATCCTTAAGGTAATATGTAGGGTAATGCAGGTGGTAGCATCATGTATTTGTCGTCTGCAGCATAGACAGAAAAACCTGTCCATAATACGGGAAAGGTGAATGCAGCAAAGTACAAGGAAGTCCCTGAAGAATACCTGCTTCTAAATGTGTGGATCAGTGTGTGACCTGAAACTGGGGTCATAGTTCACCTTTCAGGCAAAATTGGTTTTTCGGACAAATCTGTGACATTCCTTATTTGGACCAGAAAAAGTCTGGACTTAAACCCCATAGGACATCTATGGTGAGACCTAAAGATAGTAGCAGGAAGTGAAATAGGAATAACCTGCATCCGTTTTACGCAAATTCACGTTCTGCATTTAAATTGTTCATCTACAAAACCATAGAGCCACCATGTCACTAAATCAGTTTTTCTTGTTTTGTTTACATCCAATCTCTGCTTTTTCTTCCCTTTTGAACAGCAATATGGATGTTACTTTTGATAACATTCAGGTTTTTACATGGCTAATTTGACAACTAACCAGTCAGTGCTCTTGACTTCGGTGATCTTTTTCAACTTGGGCTTCAAGTTAGCCACATAAAACCCAAAAACAGTGGAGCACAGACCTCCAAATGTTAGTAGTTCTGAAGAGGAGGCTCTGCTGCATTAACTGGGAAGGAGCTATTGTGTCTAGAATTCTGGTGGAGTGGTCCGGATGCGCTACCTCTTGTAGTGAAGGCTGAGGAACTGGTTCATGGTGATGATTTGTGAGTTAATGTAGGATTTAATTATTTTATAAAACCAGAATGGTTTATAAAATGGCATTTTATAATTGCAACTATAAAATTGAAGAAAAACACATTTGCATTGCACAAACATGCCAGAAAAAATTGTGGTCTTTAGTATGTGTACATCAAAAAAATAAAAACACAAATCCACAACCAGTATACCAGTTTCTTAGTTACCATAATTTACATCCAGTTAACCTATACTAACGTGTTTGTACTAAGCAAAAGGAAAAACAGGAACCATATATTTCTCTCAACTTACTCTTAGTCATTTGTTGTTGTAGGTGATGTTACGTCTGACTTTTACTTTCAGCATCGTCCTCTGACAAATTGTATCCACATACATTTAACAATGTGTTTTTAAGTTGCTATTTTCCTTGACCTGCTCCTTTCAGAAAGTTTCAGAGGGAATCTGTGAAACAGATTCACCCATTGCTGTTTTTGTCAAAACAAACAAAAAAAGGCAGGAACCAATCCACACTGGCTGTATGACAACTGGAAAAACATCACATATGCAAATACGTCGATCAGGCATATCATTATGACCAACTCTGCAATTTAATGCAATCCAATACAGTGGTTCTGCCATGAATTCTATTTTCAAAAGGCTATAATTTCTCAGTTTTTAGGTTGAAACTGTCAGAAAGGTGATCAATTCTGCAAAGTAGGTAGTGGAGTCATACCAGATTGCCTTATAAGCAGAAGTGGTTCTAATGTTTTGGCCACCATATTTAAAATAAATAAATTAATACTAAATAAGGAGTAAAGCATCAATCAATCAATAAAGTGATATCCATGGCAACATCTGATAATAACAGTAATACAAATGTTATACTTTGATCACTTTTCTAACCCGACTTTGTGTGTGTTCTTTCTTAGGTGGAGGCCCAGAAGAAACCTTTTCATATTAGGAGGCAATTTTATGAGTAAAGCATCAACTTTTTCAGATGGACTCTGGCAAACAACAACTATTTTTCAAAAGACATGAGTATATCCAAGATTGATACCACTCAATTTTACCTCCCACAATGTCCTCTCCTCTTGTTCTGATCAATTTAGAGAAATCTATTCTGCTTTCTACCTCCAATAACAATAGAAAACAAATATAACAACCCAGTAGTTCTCTTTGTGGAGCTTTTCTCCATTTACCTCAGGGATTTACTCTTGTGGCCTAAATCTTTAGCCAACAAACAGTCAACCAATAACTGGAACACAAAGCAAACTGTACCTTCGACCTCTCACTGCTGTTACAATGAAAACCTGTACTGCCTCTCAAATTCTCCTTCCTGAAACCCCGACAGCCATGAATGGCCTTGGACCTCATGCCTAAGAACTCCTACCTGTACACTCCATTCACTGTATTGATCCACACTTGTAGCCTGGACTTGGACTACTTGTTACTGAAAGGAAAAGAATTACATCGCACGTAAGGCTGCTACACACTCACAGTATACCTCAGCAGAAACAACTTCTAGACTTTCAAGGAAAACTTTCACGGGAAAAGTTCTTCAAATGCATTCACTGTTTTGGTGCTTCAGTGTACCCAGCAAGAAAACGTATGTTATCCAGCCTGGTGCCTAAATCTACCCAGCTTCTCACTCCACCACCTTCAATTTGCTTTAAAGGCAGGACTATAGCAACTGTATTGACGGAGGTCTCAGGAGGAACAGAGAGGGGGACTCAGGATTACCAACTGGCAGCCAACTTCACCTGATTTTCCTGTCAGTAATGTCATACACAATGCCTCATTATCTAATCTGAAGCAGAAATCAGCCTGAGGACTTCAGATGTAACAGAAGTCCCCTCTGACTTGAGTATCCTCTTCACCTTGTGAAGCCTCCAGGGAAGTAAAATTACCCACAGACGTGGATTAGATCTTAGCAGCCTCATGAACTCAGCTACAAAGAAAACGTCAAAAGAACATCCTCGCATAATTCGGAAGTAAAAAGACTACAAGTATTTGGAAAATTCTTGTCGAATGACAGAAGAAAAAGGAGGAAACAGAATTTTGAATGCAGGGGTGAGTTCTTATTTTTATTATTTTCTGACTTTTCTGTTTATCCGTATACTTTCCTCTCAATTTTTCTCTCCCTGGGAACAGGAGGATCAGCAGGCTAGTATGTAAAGGGTAAACCAGCAAGATGATGGGGATAAGTAAGATCCACATTTTATTGTGTGCTTGCAACTGTCACTTGCCACTGTAATAACTGCAAAGAAAATGTTGAGGTTCATATTTTTTCATTTCTTTGTTTCACCAACTGACATTTAATGGCATTTCTGCATTATTAGATGATACAGACTGGAGACACAGGTTATTAACAGTTATTTTCAGTAAAGGTCACTAACTGAATTTGAACACTCTTACAATAACAGACAATCAAACCTCAAAGAGAAACATATCTTTTCGTCAAGTTGTGAGTTTGAAGCAGTATCAACTGATAAACCGAATGGTCAGTATTCAAAGTTTAATGCTTAAGTTGGTTGATGTTAGTGATTGTACAGATTTGGGTTGAGGACAACACTAAAAGTCAACGGACGGTTAACTAATGAACATTCAAGAACAAAACTTTTAGACACTGATCCAGCAGCAAAAGACACTGGCTCTTACGGACTGATGAGAACAAATGACTTTTTAACTAAAGATACCAATAAGCAACATGCTTGCTGTACCTAACTTTCACTAGGTTATTTAGTTACTAAAGTAGCAAGTAAGAAACTTTTAAGAAACTTAGACTGAACTGCAACTGACAATTAATAGTAAGCAGGGGGCAGCAGGTGAAATAAAAATGTAAATGGGGGAAAAACATGAATATAAAAAAATAATAGTGTAACTAATTGTTTTTTTTCACCAATTAACGGGTGACTCTGGTCCCCAGTAACGGCTGCAGCTGACTGACAGCAACATGAAGTTTGGATATGATTACCACAGAAACGGTCTGTCACTTTGCATTACACCAACAACAGCTGGAGCTGACTTAGTGAGTGTTTGACACATGAATGGGAATGAGACGTCAGGCAAATCATTTTACAAGCCCTTTTTAAATAACACATCCTGGTTAAGTTTTAAGTTGTTTGACTATGAAGATTATGCGTTTTAACTTATCATACCCTACAGGTATGATGCGTTTCCAGCCCTTATATTAGCAAGTTGGGTTTGTTTCACATTAGAGAGATTAGTGTTGACAAATGCTTTGCAGTGCAGGGTTGGTGCAGCTTTGTCAAAACTGGACCCCTGCCAGACTGTGATTTGTGTGTTATTTTTTTTATTGCATTTGCAACCTAGTGGGACAAGACAGCACATCTTCACAATAATGTGAAGAGCTGTTGTTGCAGAGGTTGGCTCATAACCCGCACTCATCACTGGTCTGGGGCCTGTATCATGACATGAGATTATTACTCAGATAAGTTTGGGCGAACCGTCGGTTCTCTGAAACAATGACAGCTTTTTTATCAGGTTAGATCCACATAGTACCTTAACTCATCCTGCGTGGCTTTTCCCAGAACCAATCAATACCTGTCAACTTATCACAGAAAAAGCTGCCCTGATTTCAATAGGATGCCAAAAGGGACAAAGTAGTTCAAGAGTAACTGCTCTATTCAGGTGGCAGAAACATCAGCATTTTTTGATTAATCAATGATCAATTTTAGTAACAACTATACTTGGTAATTAATGAATGATGTAATCCCTGCATAGAGAGAATGCATTTCATTGCTACAACATATTCTATATCTATACCAGTTATTCTGTTGAGGGTCACAGAGGTGCTAAAGCTGATCCAAGCTACCATTGGGTGAGAGGCAGGGTACAGAGACTGTCTCAGGTGCCGACCATCACTACTGTGCTGCCTGCATAGTAATTTTATTAGTTTTTTAATGCATTGATAAGATACAGTGGTTAGTGCTATGATCATACACTGTTGTCTTTTTGACAAAGTTGGAAGACAAAACAGAGACCTTGTGTCCTCTCTCTGTCCCCCTTAAGTTATTTAGAGAGAGTCATATTTATTTCACCCAATCATTGATAGTCTCCTCACATTGCCCCATAACTTGTTCTTGCCCTCTACTTCAAGTTGCCACAGCAACGCAGAGCCTTCCCTTGCCAGCTGCTGTTCAGTGAGGTATAGAACGCCGACTATGCATCAGCCAATCAGATCACCAGCAGAAGCACTTGTGTTTCTCTGCGCATTGCTGTTTGGCCCGGTATTTGTCGAACTGTCTCTGGGCAAGACACTGAACCCCCAACAGCCCATCCCTAACTACAGCTGTGCAGTGCCGGTCCAAGCCCGTCGGAAATCGGAGATGGTTGGGTCAGGAAGAGCATCCGGTGTAAAAATTGTGCCAATTAAACACGAGAAAAATTATCCGCTGTTGCGACCGTGAATTTACGGGATTAGCTGAAAGATCCCCCCCCCCCCAAAAAAAAAGGTGTGACCAGGCTCTCATTAGCGGTTTCAGTGCGCCTAATATTTGGTGTTCAGGGACAGTACAGTGTAAATCAGATATGCAGAAATGTTGCAGTGATTGGAAAAAATAACATACAGATTTCATACAGGTTCATGCAGATTTCAGAAGGATAGGTGAAATTTGCCGCTATATCTTGGAGAAACTAAAAAGTGCTGGTTTTGGCTTCTCCTTCACCCATAATCTGAGCCTGAGACTTGTCTTTGGAATCACAAGGGCATTCAAAGACTTGTCCTGAAGCCACTGCAGACTTGTCTTGCTTGATTGCTTGACGTCCTTGTTGTGCTGAAAGATTTTTTTAGAGCAAGGAAAGCAGAAATGGATGTCTTAAATATATTCAGTGTATCATAGCCTGTTTTGTGTCAGATCTAGTAAATTACTATATCACAAACATTCAAGTCGCCTAATTTCTTTTAAGCGCTCAGCATGATACTTCCTTGGTTTTTAGCTTCCCCTCGCCTCTCAGACTCCTTCTCTCAGTGAGCTCTACAAAGTCTGGGACCGCTCCCCTTTTTGGAAGATTACATCCCCACTTCAAAACCTACCTTGTTAACATGGTGCCACTATTAGTCCGAGAGATTTAAAACAAACACACCCGTTATGCTGTGTAACCAAAGTGCAAACCGTGAAGGGATCACTGTCATGGAGGGAATTGTTCAGAGATACGACATCTTAATCAAAAAGAACGTCAGTTGAATTGGTTTTACATTCAATGTGTCACGCTATTGCTTTTTATACTTTAGTTAGCTTTGCAGTAGCTCCACAGATGCTAACCTGTCTCCACCACGCACATTTCAGTAATGTTACTGCTTAATGCTCTTTAAAACAGAGGTGTCATAACATATATTTATGGCCGCCCAAGAATATTTGGCCATTTTTTTAATCTGTTCAAGAGACGAACATTCAATTAACTATCAATTAACCAGAGGCCCATTTCTTGTTGCTCTGCTGTGCCTGTAGTCTATTTGTTGCATACAATGTCAAACAGCAGCTCAGCTCACCTGTTGGTAATGTTGCTGTTTGTACTGAAGATTATCTTTATGTCTTTATGTTGTGTGAGATATCTCTCACCTCTTAACACTGTTGGCTATGGCCAAAGATTGCATACTGTATGTCAAACTTCGGTGAGACCTCTTTTCTAGTAAAACTGTCAGCCGGTCTTGCATCAGTTGTTGAATCTTGTAGTTTAAATGTTTACATGCCAATACATCAAATAATATGTAAATAGAAACCAATGGCATCACACTCCCCACCACACATACACAATGAAATTCTGTGGAAAACACTGCAGTATAAAGGTCTAAGCCAACATTGTACTGTGTTAAATAAATACTGTTTGGTTAAATTTATCTTTGTTGCAAACCACTAACCTATATAAATAAGATTATTATAAGATACTATTACAATCACCATACTAGGAAGATTTTCTGCATTTAATGTTGAAATTAGGGCATTTACGAAAGATGTATAATATTAAAGATGATATTTATAGGCCATAAATAGAAATTACAGATCCATGTATATAAAGGAAAGGATTAGAAGAGGAAGTCAGAGGGAGAAAGGTTTGACCACTGGTAATGTTATAAAAGATGACTGCTGATCAAGATTTGTTTTGCATTTGAGATTGCAATGAAAGTGGATGTGAAGTGATAGTTGTCCTGCTCATTGTGCAACTCCTCTGCTGTCCGCTCTGTCTTAGAGGGCTGGAGTAGCTCCTATGTGCACACACACAGAGTGTAGTTGCAGCCTGCATCCAGCGAGACAGAGCCCAGCTAAAGTGGACGACACTTTGACGCCATACATAAAAATAATCAGGCAGAGAAAAGCCAAAAAAAGTATTTTTCATCAAACAAGCATAAAAGCAAATTGATAGCTTGCTCTGCCTGCTGTGATTGCCTATATGTCTTAAGCGTGTGTAAAAATAGGCCAAAAAAAGTCAAGACACAACCTGTAACTTTCAGAAACAGGGATAATGCATCTTTCACATAATGCAGTGAAACAAATCTCAAAGTGTGATATCAACAGCACATTTTCTGGCTTTCAATCTTGGTACGACCAAAACATGCAAATGTGAAGGGCAGCTTTAGCCTGAAAGTTAAAAACTCATGGCCAAAAGAAGACACCCAGTTTTTTTTCCAAAGAGACTTAATATTGAACAAAAAATAGATTACTATCAACTTTAGATAATATAAATGCTATAAATGTGCATCAGAAAGTGAATTGAATTAGTTGTTCTTGCCTGGCCAGCAAGACTGGGCATCATAATTCTTCCTACATGTTTCCAGCAGCAGGCTCAGTTATGCAGCTGCAGCATAACTGGGCCTCAGCATTTGCTGAATGAATAGCATCAACAGTGAACTGAGATCTGAGGGGGAGTGCAGTAATTCTAACACATCCACATAAACAGGAGAAAATAGGCGAAAGGAAGGTCAACCATGCCAGACGTACATTCTTGGCAGCTTTCACAATGGCTTATCATTAAAGTGGGGGACAACAGGGAGGATGGAGGGAGACAAAGGAGAGATGGAGGACGAGACACTGCAGGGGTATAGAGACGGAAGGGAGTGCGAACCTCAAAGCTTGGATTTTAGAAGGTCAGTCTTTGCTTTTATGTTCCGTGTGTGTGTGTGTGAGTAATACTCTCTTTGTGGGGAATAAAACATGTCTATACATTCACAGTGTGGGGACAAGATGGATACATTAATAACCTTTGTCTAGTTTTGTCCTCGATCTCACCTGCGTGACCTGTTGACAAACCTTTGTCTTGGAACATCATGACTTTCAGACACTTAAATGCAGTCTTAGTGGCAGTAGTGACAATATTGCAAGCTCATCAATCTAATTACCAAATTACCATAATTAACTATTTAATAACATTAAACTCCTTATAGGGCAGCAACAAGGTTGAGGTAAGCACGTTCATTTGGTGCCTCTTCATCTTTTATGTCCAAGCCCCGAAATGAATCTGTATGCTTGTTCTGTATAATAATTTATAAAAAATTTAATAAATCATTTAAAATTAAATGCAATTAAATATGCATAATAATTAAACATTTAGAAAAAAGAGAGGTAATAACAGGTTATGATAGACTTTTTATGATCATGTCTGTCAAAATGATGAGAGATAGCAAGAAAGTAACACAACCACAAAGTTTCATACACATCATGACAAGTATACAGTAAACTGAACATTAGTGCCACTAAGTTGAAGCTGTGTATATTAGGTGAAATTTCAGAATGCACCTAAAGTGGGTTCATGGATCATGTCTGATCTATGAATCGGCCACTAAATGTTCTGAGACCAAGACGACACCTAAGAATTGACAAGTGACACTGACGTTTTTTGTGTTTTGGTTTACCCAAGACTTGGCTTTTGTTTCAATAAATTGTGTAAGATGAAGAAATTAGCATTGCATGCTTCTACTTAAATGTCCTACTTTCATGATATATTATCACTGTAGCATGAGGTTTTTGCATTCTCCGTAAAATTCACCAAAAAGTCGAATATTAGTGATGGGCGGATCGATACCAAAATATCGATATTTCGATCTTGACGGCCAATTTTTAAATATCGATTCTCAAGTTAAAATATCGATGTTTTCTTTTTATTTATTCATATTTTCTCTGCAGTCATATCCTAATGTTTTCTGCTTCTCCTTCTAAATCAATTTGTATATTATTTGTGATGCACCGCATAGGAACGCATAGTTTTCCTTCCGCAGATCCGCCCCATGATCCACAATCTTCAACTAAACTTCTTCGACACTTGCTCGGCCGGCTGGCGGCTCCGCCTCCAAACACATCATTTTTATTCACGGACTATTTCGCTACGAACGTTCTGTTTCAAGAGAATTGTAGAAATAGGCAAAGTGTGTCTAATCCATAATTGGTTTTAAACAAAGGGAAGGAAATAAAGTGGGGGGTATAAAGGGGGATATATAAGACATACATGTAGAAGAGGGCGAGTCATGGATATCAAGTGACATAAACTGTTCATCTGATAAAGAAAGTGTCATGCTGTTGTCGTGGAGATAAGTCAGAACGTTAATACGTTTTATTTAAAATAATGAAAATGTTACAAATGCCAGTAGGTTGAACAATGATTTTGCTGTCGTTTTAATGTTTTTAATTATTCCCTGTAAGGGCTCACGTGATTGTGTTGTACCGTGATCAGATGACAGAATTAACATAACACTCTGGATATCGGATCGGATCGATATCGCGATACTAGCCAAGGTATTACTTGGTATCGGATCGAATCTGAAATCACTGGTAGCGCCCATCGAATATCCCTAACTTTTTGTAAGCAGTTTAATAATGGAAACCAGTCCAGCATTTCCACTGCATCCTGTGACCCAATGAGCTCCTCCTTAAGAAAACTACATTTTAAAGGTACATACAGCATTATGTTGCAATTTGAAAAAGAAATTAAGAGATTAAATCTGTGAACAAGGATGTGTGTCACTGTGGTTCCGTCTGTTTTTTCAGCGCCCACTAAAACATATGTTCCAAACCTGTAGCTGACACATGCTTCAATAAAAACTCTTAATCCGTGGTCTTCATTTTAACCATTTCCTGAAACTCTCTTCTTGCAGTACAAAATAATAATAAAACTGTAAAAATTCTTACATAGCTTACATGGTATATGGCTTTTCTTGTACCTCAGTTTTCAGTTTGAAGGTATCAGAGCTTGTGCACCACTGGATACCTAATGAGCTCTCCATGGGTAGATGATTGTGATTGAGGTCAAGATCTCAGCTGCTCTGCCTTCTTTTGGAATGGACAGTAGCAACGCTCTTGAGCTGCTCAGATCTTAAACAGTCATCAGTGTAAAAGTTGCTTAAAAGGGTCTCAACAGCTTCACGTGACGCTTTCTCCTTTCCGTCCTCTGCTGTTCTCCTTAATGCGTATGATGCGCAGTTGGGGGAGGAAGTTGCACGATGCTGGTTCTGACTTCAGGTCACCATCTGGCCCCCACAGAAACCGCAAAAAAATCTGAATCCTTTTCAGGCACTGTTACTTAAGGATAAAGCATTGATTCAATGTTTGCCATCATACCTATTGTGTCCTTCCTAAACCTTGTAAGCACTCCAATTGGACTGTTCGTAAGGTCAGCACATCTGTAAATTGTAAACTGAGATGTGATTGACTGATTGACTCACCAATTCTTGATCAACTACAGTTCCTCTAACTCGACCAATGACGACCCACCTGAGAGCTTTCCTTAATAATAATTAAGGCCCTTATGGTTTTTTATTTTTTGTGGCTCCATTGCTGTGTATGCATCAGTACCGGTTAGCAGGCCAACAGCTGCAACATCAATATGTTAAATGCGAACTTTAGGCAGATAATACCACTGGTCCACATCCTTTTGCAGAGGTATATTTTCATTCTTAACTGATATGAGTGGCTGAGTATACATCTGTGGCAGGTCTATATAATTCTTTTCATACAAGTTTCATCCACATATTTCTAGATCTGAAAGAACATGAGTGACTCACCTTTCTTTCTGCTCCCATTGTGGTTAGTAAGAGCTCTGCTCTCCTTCCTCTTATATTAAGCGGCTGGATCATCTCCTCTGTGCAGAAGGTTGCTGTGCGTCCCTGATCGCCACTGTATCACATTAACTTTGTATGTTCTTTCTGCCGTAGTTGTCTTTGGCCTTCTCTGTCTCCCTCTATCTGTCCCTTTCTGCAGTTGTCCCCAGCTTTGGAGCTTACCTAATATTTTCTTGTTGCTTTTGTTACTCTTTTCTTTTCTCCCACCCCTTTCCACTCACCCCAACCAGTCAAGGAAGATGGCCGCCCACCCTGATCCTGGTTCCGATGGAGGTTTCTCCCGTTAAAGGCAGTTTTCCTCAGTACTGTTGCCTATGGCTTGCTCAAGAGGGAATTGTTGGGTTCTCTCTATACATCTTTATAGTCTTGATTTTATTCTGTAAAGTGCCTTGAGATCACTTTGTTGTGAATTGGCACTATATAAATAAAGTTGAATTGAATCTAAGAATGCATAAAGCTTGACCTAGAATGACCTTGTCACTTCCTTTGGACTTTATTTTCACTGGAACTATGAAAAAGGAGAGTTTCTCTATTGCCTGCCCCAGTTTCGCTCCTGCTTTCATGTTCTGTTCCCACAAAATCACTAGTGATCCACTAGTGACTTCTATGTTCCCTTTTTCGTTCTTTTCTGTCAGAGCTGAAACTTCTTTTTGACATACAAGATGCTTAGATGTTTTGCTGAACACTCACTACACTGCATTCTCTGACGAGAGTCCTTACTGAAATGACCTTGTGTGAGGTAGCCAAAGCAGAGTCCTTTGGATGTTAGAAATCTGTCTTTGGAAGTCTGCTCTTTTATGTTCTTACAACATTCCAAAGCATGTCTCTATTGGTAATAGAGGCATGGGCTTTGAAACGCGTCGGGTTTGACTGCATCATGCTATTTCTGTCTTGTTTGTTCTTCTGTTCTCTCCGTGCCCTTCAACTGAAGAAACGCTTGTAGCAAAACCTTTGCTATAAGGAATACTTCTTCTAATGTTTGGTTTAGGCTTTCCTTTTCCTTCTAAGATGGCATCCAAAATATCTCCAAATAGTGAGTAATTTCGGACTTTTGCTTGTCACTTGATACAATGATACTCTTTTTCCGAGTTTTTGTTTGGATTTCATATGCTTGATCTCTCCACCATTCCTTCAGTTTATAGGGAAGCTTAGAGATGACAATCATCATATTGCTCAGATTCCCAATCTCATCTATGGACTTCACATCATTCATAGTGTTTTGACATCCTATCAACAACAGGGTTATGTGGTTCTCCACTGGGAAACTGCTGCAGGTACAACAACCTATCTTGTTGACCGGTGGTCTTGTGTTCAATAGCCTGTTCAAATGCTCACATAAATGAGTGGTAACTGAATGGGTGTCCTGAGAATACTGGAACATCTCATTGTGGGAGTTGCTAATCGATCAGCAAAATGTGTGGCATCTATTATTTTGTTTTGCCGTATGCATTACTTTTTCAAATGGCTTCAAATGTGACTGCAGGCTGTGACTGGTTTATGGGGGCTGTTGAACTGGCTGGTCCATGCAGCATAACTCCATGCAAACATTGGCAATCTGAGCTAATTGTTGTGTGTGTATACTGGTGCAGAGCTACTCACTTGTTTGTGTCTCATCTTCATCTTTAACATCACAAGTGTCCCTTACAACTGCTTCAGGCCTTTCCTTTGTCTCATAAGTATTCATGCCATCTTGACCATCTTCATAGTCTGCATGAATCTTTATCTGGGCTTCTGATGCAGCAATCTAGACCTCTAGCTCCAGCTGCTTTTAACGTGCCTTTAAGCTTTGGAACAACTACAAAAAGTCCCTAAATGTTTGGCGGAGTGATGCATCGCAGCACATATAGGCTCTTTGTTTTCTGCATAGTAATGCCATGCTGAAGGCTGTTTATCTACAGATTCTGACATAAACTATCCCTGCTGTCGTAGGGCAGACAGGGTACACTTTGCACATGTCGCCAGTCTATCTTAGGGCCAACAAAGAGAGACATACACAGACAGATAACCATTCACACTCACATCCACACCTACAGGAAATGCATACAAACTCCATACAGAAAGGCCACCATTCCAATTTGGGACCTTCTAGCTGTGAGGCAGCAGCGCTAACCACTCCACCACCGTGCTGCCCTCCTTTTCAAACACTTTGCTTAAATATTATGTGCCATGTATATCCAAGTATTTTTCTTTGTTTTGGATTTCAGAAAAGCATTCACAGTTGATCCATAGTAATAATTTCCTCCTACATTTCTATTCAATTCTTTTTCATCTCAGAAATGCATTTAAAGCATTGTAGCATAGTAGTTCTCTGTTGTCCACCCATTAAATATAATACATACAAAATCTGGGGAAAAAAAATCTTGGAGGACGGAGGTAAAAATATGACCTTAGTCGGCTGCAAAAGAGTAGAAATGTTTGGCCAATGCAAATACAGATTTAAACAAGAGATATGCTGCATGCTACAGTACCTCATTAGTGCAGACACAGTTCTATGCAGGCAGTCACCTACAGACACACTGACATAAATATAAGGATATATGGACCCCACACACACTCACACACACACACACACAAAGTCCCACGACTCAGTAATTACAGTAGTGGGCAGAAAAATAGCAGTTATACATAGCTGAAGAGAGCAGGGAAAACAAGAAACACAAAGAATGGAGGGGAGCAAGGGAGACGAAGAGGAGGACACAATGGTCCTGGCACAGAGCAAAATGGGATTTAGATAGGAGGAGGGCAAACTAAATAGGAGACGTTCACCATAGTGAAGACAGCAGTTTGGAAGAAGAAGCTGCTTCATTTTGAAGTACTTTGAAGTACCCATATATGGCGCATTTATTTTCATCTTCATAGACCGATTAGAACAGTATAAAATGCACTAATCAGTCTGTTTTTGAGACACAGTAGTGTACAATGATGTGTGTACTGTTACTGTGTTTTGTCTCGGATTATGTTGTGTCACAAAAAAAGTGTCTCTCGCGAAGGTCTCTATACACTACAAAATATTTCATATTGTTTGCAAAATAAGGTAACAAAAGTAGATGCACAAATTAAACTAAGATTTTTAAAACAATGAGTGCACATCAAAATAATTACACACAAACATACTAGAGTTAATTTAACAGTGTGTTTATTTTAAAAGCTTGGAGTGCATACAACTACAAGTCTTTGAAAAAGAAGTAAAAATTTTCGAACACCCATTGTTGTGTGCCCCACCCCCCACATGTACATAACACCCCAAACATTAACAGCCATACGAAAGATCTTCTTTAATTGCTGAGCAAACACACCTACAAAATATAAATAACAATAAAAAACAGTTAAATGAAATAAATGAACTAAAGTTAAACTGTGGGCTTAGCTCAGTCCCAGTGACTTGGGGTTGGCACGATGGATCGCGTGGTTGGTTTTGCCCAGGTTTTTACACCACATGCCCTTAGTGACGCAACCCAGCTCAGTCTTACCAGGATGGGGACTGAAAACTTTATGTAAATAAACTTCATGAAAGCTTTGAATATCAAACTTTTCGTAGAGTTGCATTGCACTGTGTGAAGAATATGCACTTATTCGAAAGTGTGAAAACCTTGTAATGCTTACACTCTGATGCCATCTACTGTCACACTGGGGAAGTGGAGCTCAGCTGTTCAGCTTTCTGCTTTTACAATAGGCTTAATTTCAGGTGGCACAGTACTTTTAATCTTTTGTATTTTTATCAGTATGACCCAAATCAGATTATATGTAGTCCAAACTACTAATGTGTTGTTTATGTAGCCTGATGAAATACATACCTTTGCTATTAAACAAAATTTTATCATAAACAATTATAATGAAAAAAAAAACAAAATCAATCAACTCAGAATTAGCCACTGGAAACAGTTATAAGTTGCAGTACTATGTAGTGTAATGCTTGATTACAGTGAAATAATTATCAACTTTCTATTGAAGATTTTCATTAAGTCTAAATTAATTAATTGACTGAAGATATATTTGTAGACATTTTGATATACAATTAAAGTTGTAAAATATTGTAAGTTAAGTATTATTGTTTTTTATGGATTGTTCACATTTACCATTACCTAAGTATGTGTAGAGCAGTGGTGGCCAAAGTGTTTTTGTACACAGAGGGAAATGTGCCTTTTATAATTAGTTGTTTATTTGTAGTATAGTGTAATGATATAGTATAATAAGCAACTTATCAAGATAAGCGACTCCAAATTCTGCTGTCATTAGGATAATAATAATAATAACTGTTTAATAACCTATAACTACATTACTTTTTAACTTTATAAATGTAACTATCCTGGCAACTAGGAAGAGTCTGTCTGTTAAAAGCCTAAACATTCAGTCTTCCAGAAAAAGCTGGGGCTGTTAGTTATTTATGTACTTTTTTTTTTGTTGTTATTTTGATTGTAATTGATGAGGAAGGGGGACAGTGGCTCAGTTTGTAGAGTGGCGGCCTACCGACCAGAGGGTCGGAGGTTTGCGCCCTGCTTTTCCTGAACACATTTCAAAGTGTCCCTGGGCAAGACACTGAACCCCCGATAGCCCGTCCCCAGCCACGCAGTGCCGGTCCCAAGCCCAGTAGAAATCGGGTTGGGTTGGGTCAGGAAGGGCATCCGGCGTAAAATCTGTGTCAAATCAACGTGCTGACATGAGCTCACGGGACGAGCCAAAAGAAAAAATGTAATTGATGAGGAAGAAAATGCACTTTTATGACAGTTACCCACAGCTATCCCAGTATTTACTTTGTCAATGTTTAAGGTGCACGTAGTTTGAACGTCTAATTCATTCGAAGACCTGGCGTGTACAGTCATGACAGAGAATCTTTTGTATTAAATAATCTGTATCTTCTAACTGTGGACTTTAGCCATGAAGGGAGAATCACCCATGAAAATTGTGTAACACAATTTATCCTACATTCCTTTCAGAGGACTTCTAAGTAGCTTAGAGTAAATTAGATTTGGTTGGAGTCAGTTTCCTCTAATAGAGTCAGGATTGTAGTAGTGTACAGTGAACATAGAAGCTGTATTGTGGAAGTAGACAAGACCTCTAAAGTCTGTCTGACATTTAGCAAGGATGGTAAAGTATGAGCTGGGTTAAATTATTTTATATATTAACTTAAATTCAATTAAATTTTCTATTGGAGAAAAGACAAGAGTCCATTGTGAAACAACTTTCTGTTGTCAATATAACCATGAGGTTATATTCAACGTAACCTGACATGACAGCTGACATATGTAAGAAGGAAGTGATTTTAATCCAAACCGCAAGATATTTCCTAAACCTAACCACCTTGATTCAGTGCCTAAAACTAACCCGTGTCTTGGTGTCTTAACTTTAACCAAAACGTTATATTTGCACAGTTGGAATCCAGTGTTTAAGGGTTAATGCTGTGTTTACAAAACGTGATTTAAAACTTTTACATTAATCACCGACTTGTAATTCTGACTTGGAGATCTTAGGAATTTCTGTTAGCTACAAAGCCACCATCACCTGCAGTTAAAACTAAATTGGATTAATTATATAACTAATAATATTAATTCACATGATGTGTCCTACACCTCAACACTTAGTATGTGAGATATTTGTAGATAGTTCAAAAACATCTAGTTAGCCAGGTTTGGCTACTTTAATGGAAGCAACAGCAACATGGCAACATAGCAGATGACTATTATCTTAGACTACTTGGACATTGAACACAAATTAGATAACAGTTAAAGAATTTTAAGGTAGTGCATAAATACCCAAATATGTGTATGATGTCATGTAGAAATATCTTTTACCGGACATTTAGCTTTTACATGGAAACTACATCTCGTGTGTAACCGTAGCTACTTGATTGTACTTCACTTCATAATATTGCACAAATGTTAACGTCAATACGTGTCTGTGTTCTATCTCTGTCACCCCAGGTTTGTTTTGTTTCCACTGATATCCAGCCCACCATGTTCCTCCCAGTGAATCGCTGTCCAGATTCTCCACTGAAGTGGCCGGTGGTGAATGCCGAGCAGGCTGGGTAGGTCTGGGTCAGCCTCATCATTCCATGACTGGCCACCAGACGAGACTGAGGCTCGATGGAACCAATGTGCAACAAGCAGGACAGCAGCTCATCAGATGGTGAAGAGAAAGGGTGAGACATGGGTCTGGGTGTGTGGGTGTTTTCATCTCTCATAAAAGGAAAGCAGAGATTAACTGACTTGACAGATAAAAGAATATTTGTGGACAGTGATGCTTCTATGATGAATGAAGAAAAAAAAAATCAAAATAACCTTTTAAATAAATTGAGTACTTGTGTTGCTGACACAAGCACCTCATGCCCTGCATATGTATTTTCAGGAGTATGGATTGAAAGAAAAGAAAAATGAAAAACCAAATGTAAGATAGGGATTGTGCAGCATGAGCTCTATGAAAAAAGTGAAGGACGCTATCTTGATAGATGGATGGATGGATTTGGGAAGAAGCAAAAGCGAAGGCCGAGTGCTCTGCCATGCTTCCATCTGTGCCCTGTCAGTTTACCTGGCCAATGCAATCTCTTTAACACACAGATACACATGCTCACACATTCTGCATCAAACAATTTCATAGATACTGAGTTCAGTGCAGATAAAGAAGCAAATGCAAACACACAAGTTTAATATCACAGTGTCTATCTGAGTTGTATGAAGATTCAGTGTTCAATTCAGATCCCCTCTCCACTTTTTGCAGTTTTATGTTGCAGCCTGATACTACAGTCCTTTAAAAAAAGATGCATTCATTTAAACTCAATACCCAATAATGACTAAGTAAAAAGAACATTTTTGAAATGTCTATAAATGTATTAAAAAAGAAAAAAGAAATATAATATAAAGTAACTCAGTTCTTTGTTGAAGCACCTTTGGCAGCAGTTACAGCCTTGAGTCTTTTTTGGTATGACGTGACAAGCTTTGCACACTGGGATTAGGGGATTTTCTGCCATTCTTCTTTGCAGAGATGTTCAATAGGGTTCAAGTCAGGGCTCTGTCTGGGACACTCCAGAACATTCACAGAGTTGTCCCTAAGCCACTCCTGTGTCGTCTTGTATGTGTGCTTAGGATTGCTGTGATGTCGGCAGGTGAACCTTCGGACCAGTCTGAAGTCCCAAGTGCTGTGGTTCTCGCAGTCTGAGAGTCCTTCAGGTGCTCTTTTGCACCTACAAAAGCCTGAACTGAGGACAGGCTTCTGTCTACCCACTCTGTCATAAAGCCTGGATAGGTGGAGGGCTGCAGTGATGATTGTCCTTCTGGAACATTGTCCCATCTCCACACAGGATTTCTGGGACTTAGTCAGAGTGACTGTTGGGTTCCTGGTCACCTCTCTGTCTGAGGCCCTTCTCCCCCTGACTGTTTGTTTGGGTGACTAGCTTTTGGAAGAGTCAAGGTTTTCCTAAACTTCTTCCATTTTAGAATTATGGAAGTCAGTATGCTCTTGGGAACCTGCAGTGCAGTAGAAATTTCTTTGTAACCTTCCCCAGATCTGTACCTGGCAATAATTCTGTCCTTTGACCTCGTGGCTTTTGTTCTGATACAGTCTGGATTGTCAGCTGTGACACCAACTATAGACAGGTGTGTGCCTTTCCAAATCTCGTCCAATCAATTTAATTTACCAATTTACCAGCAGTGGACTCCAGTCAAGGTGTAGAAACATCTCAGTAACAATCAAGAGAATGCGAGGCACCTGAGCTAAAGTGTTGTTGCAAAGGGTCTGAATAATTATGTACTTTTGATATTTCAGATTTTCCTTTATTATTAAATTTACAGACTTTTCTAAAATTCTGTTTTCAGTTTGTCATTAGGGGTTACTGAGTGTAGATTATAGATACTGTAGTATTAGGCTGCAAAATAACAAAATTGAAAAAAGTGAAGGGGCTCTGAAAAGCTATGTGGGCGACTGTGGCACAGGAAGGTAGAGCGGTTGTCCACCAATCTCACAGTTGTTGGTTCAATCCCCGGCACATGTTGAAGTGTCCTTGAGCAAGACACTGAACCCCAACTTGGTTGCTCCTGGTGAGCATTGGCCAGCTGCATAGCAGCTCCCCCATTGGTGTATGAGTGTGTGTGTGACTGTGAGTGTGAATGGGTGAATGAGAAGCAGTGTAAAGCGCTTTGAGTGCCAATAGGTAGAAAAGCGCTATATAAGTGCAGAACATTTACCATTTACCATTTATATATAGTTATATATAGTGCATCATACTACATTTGCTTCTCATTTGGTAACATGACTATAAAAACCGATGGCTTAAATACTATGAAAGAGCCAACTGAAGAAAAAAAGAAAATTTTATTCTGATTTATCTTGGGCCTTGACAGCTCTCTGCTGATTCCTAAAATGTCATATAAAATTAGGATGTTGTAGTTAATAATGGCGATGCTGTATTGTATGGTCATTTCCAGGAGATGGTGTTGTTTTTAAAGTTTTTGGGCCATATTTCAGGTTCTTGCTCTTTTACTGGAGAGAACAATTGTTTGGTTGTTACGCGCGGCACAAAATTCTTTTGTTGGTGTGCTGAATGTTGTTTTCGGTTCAGTTGGTAATTACTTTGCACATTAACACTCCTGATAAAAGGAAACCAATTACTTCTCATGACCTTGTGACCCTTTCACTGGCACTACCACCAGGTGAAATCTTTTGGTTTTCTCCCGACTCATTTTCATACTAATTAGAGCATTGTTTCATTAAACGTGTATGTTTGTATATGGATGCAGGACGAGTCTGTTTTTCTGCCAGTTGAGATGTTTTTGTGTGGACTTTATGCAGTTAGAGGAGGGCATGTATAAATGCAAGCGTGTGTGTGTGTGTGTGTGTGTGTGTGTGTGTGTGTGTGTGTGTGGATTAGTGGAGTGAAGAGTACTGGATTAGGAGCAGTGAGGGCAGATGGAGCCACAGGATGCAGAGGACAGCTCAGGTCACCTCAATATGTGACATCAACAGGGGATTGTCTCTTTGTGTTTGTGCGCATGTGTGTTTGTCTGGGTGTGTGTTCCAGTGAGCATGCACATGTTTTTGTGAGCGCTGCCTCATGCTCTGACCCCTCCCCTCCGTAATTTCTTAGTCACAGACGTTGATGCAAAACTACACATAGCCTAAAGTAGGGGATGCTGAAATAGAATTTGGTGTGTGTGTGTGTGTATGTATGTGTGTGTTTACCTATTTTTGTGCAAGGACATTTCAGTAACTCTTCACAACCTCAAAGGCTGATTGAAGGTTAAAACTTGTTTTTCAGGGTGTGTGTGTGTGTGTGTGTCTTACAGAGTTGACTGCAGTTTGACACATGTATCATATCAGTTCATATCAGTTTTGTCTGTTGTGGTTTTAGTATATTTATTTTCCATTTCTTTAGAGTGTGTACTTTAACTGCTTGTATAGTTTTGGAAAGGGATACTAATCATGGGTTTCAGGCCACCAGTGTAATAAAGCTGGTTTTATAGAATAAAGATGACTGAATGAATATCAATATCACTTCAGATTTGCATTATGAAAGGAACTATACAGTGCTTGTTTTTGTGCTAAAAGTCACATTCATTTTCCTGTAAGCAATTTCAGGTGACTCAGAAATCCCAGTTTAATGCTTGTGGATGTAGTTAAATTTCCCAGTTGAGTTATAAGTAAAAAAAGATAAACAACAGTGTTGTAAAAAAATGCTACAGACAGTCATTTAGTTGACAAACATTCCACAAAAGTCTTATGCTGGGGTGCTGAATACATTTTCCCTTCTTTAAAATCCCAATGTTGCAATGGGCTAACGTGGAGCTACAGTATCTGCGGGTGTGAATGTTGATTAATATGTTCAGAAGTCTGCAGCTGTTGGTGTTCATCCAGGTGGAGCTTCAGGCCTCAGTAGGCAATTGACTAGCTTTGTCTGGTGTCTGGTGTCTGTTTTTAGTGAAATGTCATGGATGATGTTGATGCTGTAATTCTGAGGATATTCTGTTAACAGATGAATTAGAGACAGCTGGTTTGGCAGGTGTGCTTAAGTTTTGCAGGTGCTTAGAACCATTATCACGTTGTTTCCCTGGTCTCAAGCCGAGTCAGAATATGAGTTCAGAATAAAGAAATGAAGTAAAAGCTAGGACTCTCTTTAAAAGCACGCCCTTAATGTTGTTTTGAGTGTTTCAGGTTAATACCCATCAATAGCTTCTTGTTCTACAGATCTTATTTCAGTTCTGTTGAGTAGCTGAAAACATTGAAAACATTTTTCTCAGCTGGTTTAGCTGGAAACAGACATCGATGGTGGCAGGCGATCAGAGCTCATGTGCTTTCAAACCAGTGAAACACTTGCCACCATCCTATCACCACTAGTTGGACACGCTAACCACCAAATGCAAAAACTCTGAGGATTTTTCAGACTGGGTCAAAGAACTGAAACTGGATGCTGATAAAACCATGGTATTCTTTAATGTCACTTCTTCACCAGCATCCCCACCACTGTTGCCCTGGCAATCATTATGAAAACATTAGGAGAGGACAACACCCTGCACACCAGAAGCAACCTCAACTCAGATCTGCTTCCTCCTGGATATATTTCTAAACACCACATACTTTAGCTATAGAGGTGACTTCTACAGACAGAAACACGGCTGTGCTATGGGTTTGCCGGTGTCACCTATTGTTGCCAACCTATACATGGAGGAAGCGGACATGAAAACACTCAGCTCCTAGCCGGGGACAGCACCAACTCACTGGTTCATATATGTAGATGACACCTTGGTAAATATCAATACATGCATTTGACATCAACATCAAGTTCACCAGGGAAGACACCAATGACAACAAACTGTCTTTCTTGGGCTACGCAGTACCGTTGAGACTTTTGGCAACCTACAAATAGAAACCCACACACACAGACCTACGATTTGGTAAATAGTAAATATGGTAAATAGTCCCTTAAATAGTCCTTTTTATAGTAGTCCTTTCATCCACCATGCAAGGTGCTCACCTGACCCACCGGGAGTAACTTGGGGTTCAGTGTCTTGCCCAAGGACACTTCGACTTGTAGCCAGGAGCCACTGACCCTTACCAACTGAGGCGATTTGACTCCCACCAACCACCGCAACACACAAACTAAGAGCCATCAGGACCCTAGAGAGCTCCCCAGCCTGCAGTTATCCTAAGTGGGGCTCAAACAAGATTGCATCCAGGCCCAACAGAAGGACAAGGAACAGAGTCACGACTCAGTCAAAGGAAAAACTTGGTGATTCCTTACAGGGCTGGATTGTGACGAAGCTGAAAAGGACCTTTAGGAAACACCACAGACTTGCTCACTTCAAACCCACCAACACACTGAGACAACGACCAAACACCTAAACACAAGAAGAGCATCATAGTTTGCATGTAGTATGTGTGCAGCCCAGTGCAGTAAATTGTTTTCAGAGCTCTACATTGGAGAAGCTCTACAGAATAGAAAGATGGTATGAGAGCGGAATATGTGAAGCCATTCATGTCCACATGGGGAACCCTTCTCTCAACAGCAGAGGAGGCCTCAGGAACAACCTTTCTCTGATTTTCCATGCTGCTCTTTCATCCATATCCAGGAAGATCAAGACCACTTCACAAATCCACCAAGAGGGCCACACCTAACAACAAATGTTAGGGGTTTAGGGGTGTTAGGCTCATAATTGTTAAATCTTGCTAACTCCACCCTGTTCCCACCTCCCAACTTATCTAACCTATTCGGGCCAGGGTGGAACAAAGAAACGTTTCACTGTTTGGATATGCAGACTTGTGAACAGGCTTGAAATTTTTGTTTTACAGAACAAAGAGTCAGTACATTGATTTTAACCACTTTTTGATACACCCTCTGTAGTTTAAGTGAATAAACAGGTTTTGACCCACCTCAACTTATGTTTGAAAAAAAAAAGGCCCATCTTTCATGGTGATCACCTGATAGAAACCTCAAGACACCCACTTGCTCACTCTGGATTCTCTAGACTGTGACCTGCTCTATTTATACATGGGCCTGGACATTAGATTCAGTACTAGGGAGCTGGCAGGGTAAAGTCTGTTTGATGTCGGTCCAACTGATGTGGTCATTTGGGTTCTCACATACAGCTCCTCAGCTTAATGTCTAGGAGTTCAGGGCAGATAAGGTCTGAAAACAGCTTCAAAGAGGACTTGTCCTTAGGTAACCTCCTGCAGTAGTACTGTACATTGATTTTATTGGGCATTATTTTACTGTGCATTATTCATAAACCTTCGTTTGATCTTCCAAAGTGTGTGCAGAATATTTATACCAAGATGTAGAACAGTGATTTTTTTTTTCTTTTTCTTGATTGGTTCAAGAAAGAAGTATCAATAGTTCAGAACTGTTCCTAATTTTAAAGTGAATTTGTCAAAAATGTATTTTCAAATGGCATCTGATTACTTGTTAGCACTTTACCACTGGAGATTAAAAAACTCAAGTCAAATTTGACAAATATGACAAAAGATGCAAACTAAAGCACTTATTATCAGGTGCCATTACAACATTTCAAAATGTGCAAAAGATGACATTAAAATAGTGATTAAAAGATGTGGCCAATAACAAATGCAGTAATATCATGAGGAACGCATGCTGGAAATATGGTGCTTATTTTTTTTTAAATAGATAAATTAAATACACCTATACCTGTTATTATCTCCATTTTACGGCAGCACATTGCATTCACTAAAGAAAACAATCAGAGACTTTGGGGATCTCATAAGTATGAGAACGTTTCGGAACCTGTCTTAGATTAATTAGGTTTTTAGGATTTCACAGTACTTGTGTGATAGTTTTCAATACTTCAAAATGTCAACTAATAGGTTATAAAGCAAGGTCAATTTTCAGCATAGAGTATAACGCTGTATGTTTCTTCTGAGGCAGGAATTTGAAGGGTACATTTCCAAACTTGCCTGAGAGTAATCACGTTTTCACTTTTCCTTTAATTGATACGAGGAAATCAGTGAGTTATCTGTTACTTTCAATGGTACAAAGTGAAAATTAACGGTTAATAGCCAATTCATATTTCATGTTGCTAAATGTAAACATAAAGGCTAAAAATGAGGCCAAGTTAAGCCCTCAGTGCTACTTTCTGTATTTATGGCAACTTAACACTTCCTGTTTCTCTTCTCAAGAGTGTACCCTTAAATAAATTCAATTAAATTCAATGTTTAATCATCCCTAAAGATCCAATGATCAAGATGTGTAGAAAAGCTAGAGTGGTTATTAATCTGTCACTATTTAAGACGACAATGGCATCCTGGTTTAGGATAACGTAATTCTTAATTTAGAATTTATTTTAGGCAATTAAAAGACTTTCTGAATATAATCTTAAGTATCAAATTATGTGTTTCATTTTTGGCATTTCAATTTTTTGAGAATTACACATTAAAAGCTAAGGACTTCACTCTTGTGATCAACTTCTACAGGTAACAGGAAGTATTGTGTTGCCATGGATACGAAGAGTCACACTCTCGGCTGCAAATTGAATCTTGCCTAATAGTCTAAAGCACGCTCAGCCTATTTGTTGAAATTTTGAAAAGCTAACTCCGCCGAAAGATTTAGTTGAAAAGACATCCTAAAAACCCAATTAATCTAAGGCAGGTTCTGAAACATTCTCATATTTATGAGATCCTCAAGTCCCATATCTCGTAATTATTTTCTGTGGTGAATGCAATGCGCCACTGTACCTTTCACTCTAGGTGTGATGCTTTTATTTACTTTTTTTAGCTGTCTGCACATTGTTTCATCTCATTTTTAATGATAAACCAACTTTTCCACTTCTGCCAAGTGTAAAACCTTTTTACACTGTTTTAGTTCAATTCATTCAAATTCCCAGCCTTCATATGTGAATATTGATGGTTCACCTATGAACGAGTGGATGAAAAAGCATTATTGAGTCAGGATTTATTTTTTTTTTGCTGTGACTTGGCATAGATACAATACAAATTTGAGCCTAATTCCTTTCTCACTTCTCCATGTTTAGAGTTGTGCTTGGCAAAGTGCTCTTTGCTCTTATATATCAACATGAGGACACAATTACAATTAGTCAGTCAAGAGACGCTTTTATCCAAACAACTTACAAGTAAGGAACATTATTCAAGGGCAATATATCGATATGTTGAACCACGTTTTAAATAATACTCATTACTGTAATTATGGCAAAACATGTAATTAATAAAAAATAGGAGTCAAAGATAACTATTGGTAAAGGTGAAGCTGATTTTAACTGCTTAATGTGCTTGACTATCCACTACTTTTGAAGGGGGATGTACTGATACACCTTGTCTCTGCGCTATACTTTGAGACCCACCAAGCATTAAGTCACTTCCACTGATGTTGTTTGCTGAACCTTGGTGTATCATTGTCGGCCCCTTACCACATGACGACACATGACTTCCCAATACCCCAAGTGAAACACACCCATAAACACACACTGCATCCAGCTCTCCTTGCTTATAATTTTATCACTGGGGGTAATTCTATCACATTTAATTTTAGCATGACAATTATCAATCACATGAGAGCTTGTGTGCTCTTTAAACCAAATCAGCATTAAAAATTAGCTGCCTAAATTGGGTTTTGTATTTCCCTTTGTACTGTTTGTTCTCTGTTTGGACCCATGACTCTGAGTAAGGCCACACGCGCCTGCATCATCACTATAAAGCTGCTCACTAACCACAAAACAGTTGTTGGTCTGATCTCCAGTAACAGTGAGGTAAAGAGATCTGTCACAATGATGCCAGCTAGATAACCTCTTCCATAACATCAGTAAGTCAAAGGAGGTGGTGGTGATGGATTACAAGCTAGCATTCCTGCAATTGTAGCCATTTAAGTTACTCAGTGTCCACAATACAGAAGAACCTGTCAGCAAATCACACTCAGGAATTGTGGATAGGAAGCCACAACTGTGAATAAGTAATCTAAGGCAGCCCTGGAAGTTTGGCTTAGACGAACAGAATTTCAGCAGGTTTATCAGCTGCACTGTACCATGGAGAACAAAAAGCAATTCTTATTGTATGTAAATTAAAAAAAAGATTTTGATTGCAGCTTTTGACCGATTTCGAAGCAATTCATTATTTATCCAATTTACAACTATTCATTTTCCCATTAAACTCTCAAAGGTAATAAATACATGTATTTCTCTACATGTAAAGCTGTAAAGTTCTTTTAGGATTTTCTTCCTATTTGCATGTAAATAGCAATATTTTAAGTGAGAGCACTACATTTTTGATTATACCAATATTATACACACTGTCTGGATGCCACTGTGCAACACAACTGTGCCTGCATCAATACTGTGTGTGTGACTGTGCATGCGTGTAACCTCCCTGGGGAAGCTGCTGTATGAACCCTTCCAGAATTATTGAGGTCAGACTCCACATAACCTGACTTTGTACGTGCTAATGATCCTGTTGAGACAATGACTCTATAGGGCTCATCACAGCCATGAGCTTTTAGAAACCTTTACACATGACCACACATGACAGGTTGCATTATTGTGTGGCATCACTCTCCTGCAAACCAACTGGTTACCTATTGCATCTATCAAAAAGCTTGGCCACAAAAGCCTTGGCTATAAAACAAGATAGGATAAGAATCAAAAAGTGGTTAAAATCAATGTACCGACTCTCTGCTCTTTAAAATAAAAATTCAAGCCTGTTCACAAGTCTGTAGCCAGTGACGCATTTGACAAATAGCTGACACTGTGGAATTTACCTTGAGGTGTTGCTAAAATTGTCAGTGCTTAGTTGAGGCCTGACAAAAGGATGACATTGACTGTAAAATGGGGATGTTTGCAGAGGCAACGAGAAGAGAAGAAATAAAAGTGGATGACAAAGGTGAATATAAAACAAAATATTCACAATTTCACAAGTTTATTTTCTGACAGATCCAAACTGAAAATTACAAAACATTAAAGTGATTTATTTTTTAGTTTTACAATTATTTTTAATTACCATCTATAAATCTTTATTTTAAAATAAGCAATAGGCAGCAGAGATGATGAAAGACATCTGTTTACACCATGCTTTCCTGACTTCCCCCTTAGTGTAAAGAGTATTTTTGCTTTTATTATCAAGGATTTTGTGTCCTGTGTATAATGTCACTGTGGCATTCTGTGTACCTGCATGTCTGTACGGATGTCCTCACATTTGCTCTTGCCTTTCCAGTTATGCTAAATGTACAGTATTTCCAACATCCTCTAATAGCAATTGAAGAAGCATGCAACACTATTTTCACTATTCAGAAGTAAAGCAGCTTGGACACGGTGTAATTGATGTTATTGATCAGCAACACGGGAGACTCTGCATACCTCTTTAAAGTTTTCTCACAAATACTTTAAACCTGGCGTTTTCAGAACTGAAGGGTATTTCTCTACAGTACCTTAAATGAACCCTACTAGTGTCCATGTATCTGCAGATGTACCTATGGTCTTCATATTAACACTTGATTACTGTGGAGGGTCTTATTCAATTGATGGGAAATCTAGCTTCTGCGTGTCCTCGTAGGACTTCACTCTGTTGTACTCAGACCACGTAAGCCTGGTGTTGTGCACTGAAGTTAGCATTAAGGGACTTTGGAAGCAGAGAGGCGACATTTCATTTTATGATTCTCCTGGGGGACAAAATGAAAAGAGCAAACCAGAAGAAAGGTAGAAAAGAAAAGGGCATGAAGAGACAAAGTCACAGGAGTCAAATGTAAAAAAAAAAAAAAAAAAAAGAATCAGCAGGGATGACAGGTGACAGATGGATAGAGGGTGGTGGGAAAGGGGAGAGAAGAGAAACTGTGGGCACAAGGAGAAGACAGACAAAACAAATGCTGTAAAGCAAGGACATCAAGAGAGAGAGAGAGAAAGCAAGTAGGATTGCATGAGGTAGACTGGGGGCAATAGAAAGTATACTGTGATAACACCAGAAGAGGAACTCCACATGCAGACAGAGAGGGAGAAAGGGAGGTGATAGGGAAAGCTGGACGAGAGCAACTAGAGGGAAGGAGAGAAAGAGGGAGGGAGATGGATGAGAGAGGAAAGTAAACAGTAGTCGTTCCAGCAGCCAGTCTGAGGCAGACAGCTAGTACAGCCTCAGATATCTCAGCTGATAGACGCAGCTCCGGGCTCTGCTGTGAGAGGTTAGTTTAGGGTGGCGTTGGCCAGGGATTAAGGACCTTTTAGATCAGTGAAAGCTGCTGTTAGCCACACCTATCTATTCTTGATAAGGTGGACTACTGTCACTCTGATCAACTGGAGCACAACTGCTGTCATTCAAACAAGGCTCAATGGGACACATTTAGTGGCAGCTAGACTGCTGAGAGGCTAAAGCAGAGGAAGGAACTGCCGGGTGTTCAGTTGCCTGCAAACGGAGCGTCATGCATATCTTGCAGCCATACTGCATCAACAGGTTAGTGTGTTTGTATAAATATATTTCTGTCTGTCTATTTGTGCAGACAGTGGGTGTGTGGCACCGCTGGCATACAGTCCTCAATGTTTATGAGAGATAAGGTATTAAATGTTGGAGTGATGAGAGCAGTTATGAAGGGCTGGCCTATTTGTCAGTTTGTATTTTTTGTCCTCTTTTTAGATAATTTTGAGTTCATAACAATCCACAAACTGGGTTTCTAATTGATCATGTTAAAGTAATTTTTGTCCAATAGAATCATAATTATTAACACGATTCTTTAAGCACTTTTTATTTATTTATTTTGCTGAAGTTGTTAGTAAAAATAATACAACTAACACAACTGCCTCATAACAGTACATTTATTCATTTATTGTTTGGAAATAAATATGGTGATTTTCCGGGGTTGAGTCTGGTGCCTGATAATCAGCTGATGCAAATTTGTTCATGTTTTTTTTTTTTTTTTTTTGATGCTGTTTTTGGTTGTGGGGCTACAGCCATCACTTAAAGCACATTAGTGACTACCCCAACCCGACAATGAAGCTTTTGTCAAGGTCCTTACCCCACAACAGCATCTTCTATCTGATATTATTTTTAGTTGATGGCCTCAGGATGGAGCTATAGTCTGACTCTGTATCTTTCTTCGCAACCATAGCTTTTGTTGCAACAGTAACACAATATGTTCCCAAGGTGGTGTGTTTGTATGTAGTTATAGCTCTACACAAAGCTTTGTACCAGTGTGCACTGTTGTCTGCTATATTGTCTATTTGTGATGCTAGATGTAAACACACTGACAATGAAAAATTCATTTGTCTATTAATTTGCTTAAATCTGCTGTCACTGGTTAGAATTTCTGTTCTTTGTCCAATACCTCTACTCTGTTGGAAAACAATCAACTATTGTTTCCAGAAATGCTAGTGAGCTGCAGATCCAATGCTTAAAAAGCCAAAACTGTAAAGACAGTCAGGGTTAGCAAGTAGTCAGTTACCAACCATCCCTACAGTTATTTTCAGCTCTACAAGGCCATTTTGGTGTTTTTTTTACTCACTGGTCCTCATGCAAAGTCCTCATAAAAGTATTGTTTATACGAACATTGCCCACTAAACACAAATTGATTGTTTCAGACTGACAGGTGTCACCCATTAATGAGGAGCTGCACATGCATTAAATTTGATCATCAGCGCAATCGACACACCTACTATTGCCATATAAGACTGCTGGTTTCTGCTTCATTAGTGGGACTTTCATTCACAAAAAAATACAGATTTAAAACACGTACATCTTGTCAGAGGTCAGCAAACTAAATCACGACCGGCTCAGCTCATCATTGTAGAAGACTAAAAGGAAAATTGGCTGCATGAAATTAGACACTTAAACACATCTTTCCGGAACAAGTCTCTCTGTGACTAATCAGCTACACTAGATGATTGACACAGTCAGGTGTTGTAACAGGATTGAGCTGGACAATGTCTCGCAGTAAAACCCAGAGACAAAGACAGGGAAAGAATTTTTCCACTTTACTTACCCACAGAAACAGAGGCTGCTGTGGGAAAATATGAAATAATATCAAAAATACCTCAATATATTCAAGACGCCTAAATACATTTAGATTTCATTTGAAGTATACAAACAACTCTCTAATAACTTGTTTTGGTTTTCAGTACACAACTCACTTGATGAACCCACTGTGTTCTACCTGCCCACAACTAACAGCTGAGAGCAAGTATTTAGTTAGTCAAAATACAGATATTTTCTTAAGCAGTTGGTTGAGACCATAACAGCTTACGTGCTTTGTGTTTGAGTGAGTGATTTTCTCCATGTTTGCTGGATTTGTAGATTGACAACTGTTTTCCTTCAGAGGGTGATGTCAGCAGTTTTCCCAAGTGGCCGACCATGACTGAATGCAGCTATGTGTTGCACTGAACACACGTTCCTGTAGTTTGTAGTTTTTTTGTAGGTGTGAATGCAGAATGCATATCGTTGTGATGTTTTTGTACTCACCAGATGTCTGTTTGGATGCAAGTTATAATATTGGTGAATGTCAGAGTAACTCACCACACAGTGATCTCATACTAGATTGGTTGGTTTCAAACAATACTAATGTCTGACTGTGTGCAGAGCAGTGAAATTGTTGTTTGCTCAACCATGAAAATCAGCAAGAACCGTCAGAGGATTTTTTCTTTTCTTTTTTTTTGTGTTGCAAGAGTAAAATGAGTTTGACAGCCAGCAAGAGGGAAGGAGGGAGGAGTGATGGGAGGAGAGGGGAGGGGAGGAGAGCGGTGTTACCTAATACTGCTGCTAAAAGTTTAGGGAGAAGAGAGAGATGCAGCAGAGGAGATGAGACTCAGAAATGACTGGGAGGAAGTTAGAGGAGTGGAGAGAAGGAAACAGGGTAAAACCAAAATGGGTGAGACAGAGGGAGAGGAGAAGATGGCGGAAATTAGGAGGCTGTGGAGCAAACAGCAGAACATGGGGGTACAAGGGGGAGCGAAGGGAAAAGGAAAGGATGGTAATTTAAATCTACTGGCAGGACCAAAGATAGGACAGGAACAGGAAAGAATTATAGAAATTTAAGGTGGGGGAAAGGTGAGGATTCATTTGGGTATAAGTAAAAAAGCCAAAACGAAGTCAGGGCAGAGAACGAACATATCAAGATGAAACATGACTCCTACTTCCTTCTAGTAGAGCTGTGTAGAGGTGATTTCAGCCAAGTAAAAACACCAGCAGATCCACAGTCTGCCAGGATATTTCCTCTTTTGTGTTTGTTAGTATCAAACTTGTGGCTGAAGTGAACTTTGGTCTGTAATCATTCACATGCCAGCTGGTAACGGTTCCAACACAGATGGTGTTTAAGCACACAATAGACAATTTGCTAACTTCAAGCTAACTTTTGGGGGACACGGGTGCCATCTTGTGAGGTGTGTGATCTGTTCACCTGTGCATGCTACAGATTTAGTTTGGCTTAAAATTTGTATATTGTTCTTGGTGATGGGGAGACATGAAGACAAAAAAATGTGATCCTACCTAGAGAAATGAATTTGCCATAGCAAGCAAAATTTTAAATTACATGAACAGTTTTGCAGTGGCTCTTTATTAAGATCAGCTAGCCAGCAAACTGCCAGCCGACAGTGGTACTGGCAACGGTAAGGGGACAGTCCCCTACTGACCTGCCATGGAGACACTTTTCAGAATTACCACAGAAAGTCAGAATAGTTAACTCATCAACCAAATGGCCGTGGGATCCTCACAAGGTGGTGCCCGTATCCATGAGTTAACATGTCATGATGCCAGCTTCACATTCTTTATTACTTGTCTCAAATTAACCACTCCACTTTGTAGCATTCATTCCCGAGTCGTCGTCTTCTTTTCCTTTGGGCTGTTCCCTTTCAGGGGTCACCACAGCGAATCATGTGCCTCCATCTAACCCTGTCCTCTGCATCCTCTTCTCTCACACCAACTAACTTCGTGTCCTCTCTCACTACATTTATAAATCTCCTCTTTGGTCTTCCTCTAGACCAGGGGTGCCCAAAAAGTCGATTGCAATCTACCGGTCAATCGCACAGGTAGTGTGGGTAGATCGCATGGAATTAGCCGATCACCCATCCTCACTATGAAATTTGTCCCTTGATTGAGGTACAGGGTAGGTCCAACACATCTAACATGAGCTGTCCCTCTGATGTCCTCATTCCTGATCCTGTCCATCCTCGTCTCTCCCAAAGAGAATCTCAACATCTTGAGCTCTGCTACCTCCAGCTCTGCCTCCTGTCTTTTCTTCAGTGCCACTGTCTCTAAGCCGAACAACATCTCTGGTCTCACCACCGTCTTGAACATCTTTCCTTTCATTCTCGCTGATACTCTTTTATCTCACACCACACCTGACACTTTTCTCCTCCCGTTCCAACCTGCCTGCACTCGCCTCTTCACCTCTTTTCCACACTCGCATAGCTAACAACATTGCGGTTCATACTCCTAAATATATTTGTACGGTATCATTTTAATTTCATTTTCTCTCCCATGGTTTTCCTTAATTTCCTAATAAGAAAATCCTTTATGAAAGGGTTGCACGTATATATAAAAATAACATTATTGTTCTGAGGTATAGTTGTATTTAAACAGAACAAAAATACAATATGTTAAATACTTGATGTCCACTAACAAACTATAAAGCCCTGTAATTTGTGATCGTGAGTTATGTAAATAAAACTTGGCACCGATTTGCATGAAAAAAATAGATCAAAACAAAGATGATGTGAGATGCATAAGTCTGCTGGACATTTATAGTGGACTGGTTCTATATTTCTAACACAATGTCCAGCTGTATCCCACATCAGCTGCCACTTGATGTGTCAATTTCATAATCGGCAGCTTTGGTACAAATATTAAATAGACACCGGTCATATTAGCACACAAAGTACTGTATTCAGCTTGAACAAATGACTGCACTTTTTATTCCTTAGAAACACCAGTGCTCCTAAAAAAAAGCTGTAAGCATATAGAATGTTCAATTTATTACTAGAGCACAAACCGGTTTACAAAAGCACACAATACTGTCTTTATTTAACTCTCAATGATTTATTTAACTCGCTCTTTAAATCTAGTCATTAATCATTTTTCTAGCAAAGGTGCCAAACATTTTTTTGAGGACTTTGTTGCTTCACTGTTTTAGATCATTATAAATGTGTTTTTTTTAATTTACATTCTACAGATTAAACACTGTATGTCATAGCAGTCATTTGAGATTTTGAAGATGTGATCTTAATAAAAAAAAAATTTTTCTTTTTCCCCTCTCCTTCTCTTTTCCTTTTTCTCCTGTCCCTCCCACCAGGTGGCCAGATGTGCCAAAGAGAAAGAGGAAGAACAGCCAGTGTTCAGTGAAGAGTATGTCTGGTAAGGATTTGTTATGTCACCTCTTAAAACTGTTTTCTTTTAAAATGTCCAGAGGATTAGTGTCATTACTATGATAATCTCCCCGTCATTTTACATTTTCCATCAGAGCCATTGTTGAGCCCAGATTAGTTCACCTAAGTGACCAACACCAGCGCTTAGGAGATTTGTTTGAGTAGGACTCGAGTAAAGATACAGAACATTACAAAATGTTCACATATAGCAACAAAATGAAAGTGATTTAATGCAATGTTTTATACTACTTGTGTATCTGACTATTTAAACAGTGGGGCAAACAGGCTATCAACTCACTGAAGTCACATTTTCACCCTAAACCATGGCATGTTGTAGTTTGAGTTTAGAGTTATTATGCAATCACATAAATGGAGGTGCATTTTCTGTGAAACATTAATAAAGTTTTTTCACCTTCTTCAAACATTGTCAGGTGACTGTCACTAATTGTGCATCATTATGACAGCTTAGAGGTTAGAACTTGTGAGAATATGAGTCACACGCCCATATCACGAGTTTGATCAGTTGGATGAAGTGGCTAAGGGAAACATTTCCATATAAAATTATTAAAAGTCAAAATGTAAAGTATATTTAAGGGATTCTGGAAATGTGAGTATAAAATTTGGAAAATGTCATGATGGCAGGTCTGTGTGTGCAGAAAACACTGTGGCTCGTGTACATCCATCCTGTATCACAGTCTCTTGGCTCACACAGGAGCTTCTCTGAGGCCCCTTTGATTACACTCACCCCCCACCTCCTTCTCCTCCTACTCTCCTCCTCACCTTCTCTACTTCCTCTGCTTCCCAACGTTCTATCTTTGTATCACGACCCTCCTCACTTCATCATATTCACCATTTGTCTGGCCCTCTCTCACTCACACTCATTGTTCTCCCTTCTCTCATTCCATCTTGTCTTCCTCTTCAACCTCCTCTTCCTCCTCTCCTATAGCTCTTAGCATCTCTGTTCCAGGGTATGTCCCCAGCTACCTGGAGAAGGATGAGCCATGTGTGGTGTGCGGTGACAAGGCGACTGGCTACCACTACCGTTGCATCACCTGCGAAGGTTGCAAGGTACAGTGGAACACCATCCACAAAAAATAAAATAATGCCAACCCCTCAATTCACAATACTGAAGTGATTGTGCTATAGTAAGACAAATCCTCCCTACGCACATAAAATGTATGGATGGTTTTGTTTTTTCCAAAACCAAACCTGCAACACTAGAGGGTGTATGTGCAATTGTTAGCATCCCTGTTTTACAAGCTTACTATGCATTACTACACTGATGTTTCAAATCACTTTTTGTACGTTTACAAGTTACTTAAATGAAAGACTGTTATGGAGGCCAGGTGGTTCAGTGGTAGAGCATTGGGTTGTGCTTCAATCCCACCCCACCAGATGTGGCTCCACCCAGCCACCAAGGGTCACATTGTCGCCAGACCCCACCCCAGAGAGTTGCGGCAGGAAGGGCATCCAGCGTAATAACACATGCCAAAATCAATGTTCTTCAAAGATATTTTAACTAATGTGTGTTTTGAACAGTAGTTATGTTTTCATGGAATTAGTTTTTGTATGCTCCTTCATACTCATCTCTGTGCGCTCTACGAACAAAATGCCCAGAACAAACACAGACGTAAGTATCACATGAGACTCTTCATGCCATACACACTGTGCTGTGGAGATCACATCTCTGTCCTTCTCCGTATTAAATTTGAGGACATTGCATTCCAGACAACCCCACTAAATGTCTTTAGTCATCTGGAATGCCTTTATATGCATGAAAGCTAATTTAATAAGTTGGGCAAAACTGGATTATATTAGAATAAAATGACACTTGATCTTTCTTTTTTCCGTATTTTACTGCTAGTACCAACACTACACCACCAAAACACTGTCTTTTATTTCCAATCTTATTCAAAGATGATAAACTTCTGAGAATGCTAACATTTTGCTTTTTGCATTTTGCTTTTAGTGCAGTATTGTGTGTAATGTTCATATTACATATGGACTTTTTTTTACAGAGTTTCTAATTGTAAAGGAATGCTGTCATGAGCTTTCAAGTATTCTGAAATTACATTCTGGGTGTATTTTTCTATCGCACTTGCAGTTTTCTTTGAGCCCTGAGGCTAATTAGCACTTACATTTTGGAGCTTTCTGATGTTCATCCATCCTTCAGAACATACAGTGCATCCAGATTCTTTTTCCACATTTTGTTATGTTACAGCCTTATTTTAAAATAGATCAAATTCATTTTTTTCTTAACAAACACTACCCCATAATGACAACATTCAAGAAGTTTGTTTGAAATCTTAGCAAATTTATTACAAATAAAAAATAACAAAAATCACATGTACATAATTATTCACCACCTTGGCTTAATACTTTGTTGAAGCACCTTAACACCATTTACATGAAATTGGGATTAAAGGAACTGCACTAGGTTGGTTTAAATCTTTAAATTTCAATTTGTTCATGTTAATGATGAATCCTCCATGCACACAAAGGTTAGCTATGGAGTTCCACAAGGCTCTGTGTTAGGACCAATACTTTTTACTATATATAAGTCTCCTTTAGGCAACATTATTAGAAAACACTCCATAAATTTCCATTGCTATGCTGATGATACCCAGCTATATTCATCTATGGAACCAGATGAAAATAATCAGTTAATAAAGCTTCAAGCCTACAAGACATAAAGGCCTGGATGTCCCACAATTTTTTACTTTTAAACTCAGAAAAAATTGAAGTCATAGTATGTGGGCAGAAATATGATGTCCAACCACTTCGTTACTCTGGCCGAAGTAACTCCCTAAAGAACCTCCAGAATAGAATTTAAACCCTGCTTCTTAAATATAAAACTCTGAACAGTCAGGCTTCGTCATTTATAAAAGACCTCATAACACCATATCATCCCAGTAAACCACTTCGATCTCAGAATGCAGGCCTACTTGTGGTTCCCAGAATTTCCAAAGGTAGAATGGGAGGCAGAGCCTTTAGCTATCAAGCTCCTCTCCAGTGGAACCAGCTCCCAGTTCAGATTTGGGAAGCAGACACCCTCTCTACTTTTAAGTCTAGGCTTAAAACCTTCCTTTTTAATAAAGCATATAGTTAGTTATAGTTATGCTGCTATAGGCTTAGACTGCTGGGGGACCCACCCCCCAATGCACTGAGCTCCTTTCCTCCTCTTGACCCTCTCTCCTCTCCTCTCACCCCGCAATTGTCACCACTGTATGTCATTAACTCTGTGTTTTCTCCCGTAGTTGTCTTTGTCCTTCTCTGTCTCCCTCTCTCTGTCCCTTTCTGCAGGTCTCCCCGGCTTTGAAGCTGTGTGTCTTCCAGTGTGCAGCTCCTGGTCCTACCAACCTGCCCAATGTTTTGTTTGTCTTTTCTCTCTTCACTTTCCACTAACCCCAACTGGTCAAGGCAGATGGCCGTCCACTCTGAGCTTGGTTCTGCTGGAGGTTTCTTCCATTAAAGGGAGTTTTTCCTCTCCACTGTTGCCTATGGCTTGATCCAGGGGGAATTGTTGGGTTCTCTGTATACATCTTTATAATCTTGACTTTATTCTGTAAAGTGCCCTGAGATGAGTTTGTTGTGAATTGGCGCCATATAAATAAATTTAAATTGAATTGAATTACTTTTGGGAAGTTTCTCCCATTCTTCTTTGCAGTACCTCTCAAGGTTGAATGAGGAGCATCGGTGCACAGCCATTTTCAGATATCTCCAGAGATGTTCAATTGGGTTCAAGTCTGGGCTCTGGCTGGGCCACTTAAGGACATTCGCAGAGTTGTCCAGTAGCCACTCCTTTGTTATATTGGCTGTGCTTAGGGTGAAAGATTCAGATGTTATGTAGAAAGATGTATGCTTTTTCAATTGATGTCCAATCTGAATTTCACACATGCAATCGAAATATTTCAAGGATGATTAAAGAAATCAGGATGAACCAGAGCTCAATTTTGACTGTCATGTCAAAGACACTCAAAATTAATACTTTTTTGTTTTGTATTTTAATGAATTTGCAAAGATTTCAAACAAAACTTTTTTGAAAACTTTCACGTTGTCATTATGGGGTATTGTGTGTAGAATTTTGAGGAAAATAATGAATTTGATCCATTTTGGAATAATAACATAACAAAATGTCGATTTGGCACAGTTTTTACGCCAGATGCCCTTCCTGACACAACACTCCCCAATTTCTACCAGGCTTGGACCAGCTCTGCACAGCTGGGGAGGGGGTTAGGGGCTGTTAGGGGTTCAGTGTCTTTCCCGGAGACACTTCGACATATAGCCACATCCGAATGACCCTGTGGTCTGTGGACGACTGCCTTTACCAACTGAGCTACAGCCGCCCCCATGAAGCAGCATGTGAATATCCTAGAAAAAAGCTAGTACTAGTCAGTGTATTAAGATGAGGCAGAATGCCATCTTGAGGACAATATATGGTTATCGCCTGCCCTCTGACAGACATGTCATTATACTATGGACATTTGCACACTTATATTACAATGTGAGATGCATATAGATATAGACCTGTTGCAAAGATGCATACAACAGAACATGATGGCAACTGAACTGTAAAGACGTACTCAATTGAAAGCATCATCCCTAAGATAACATACAGTATGATCAAAATTCCACAACGTTAAACAGGTCTGATCCAGAGCTATAGAAAGAGTTTGTTTGTTGTTAATGCTTTCAAAGGAGACTTGTTAAATTCATATATTCACAACATATTATAATTGCTTGTGCCCACTTTTAATAATTGTATAAAATATACATTAATTCATGCATTAAATCAAGGTCACATATAAAATTGGTAATTCCCAAAAAATTCCCCCCAAATTTTTTTTACTTGTAGCAGAGCAATTCTTTTCTCCTTAATAGTTCTCTGCTTTGCAACTCACTTCCACGGTGTGATTCTCATCAAACATCCCAGCTGGTTACTGGACAGTCGGCCATGCCATCACTTCATTACTTAACTTTTCTTGGCAAGCAGAACACTGTCACGCAATCACCAGCCTGCTGTGTAATGTGACCCATTCAGTGTACTCGTTTTATGCTAATCAAAACAACAAAACATGTCATTGTTGGATTTAATTTTGAGGATACGAACTTGTTATTTCCTATAGACCACTTAATACTCATTCTCTCTCTCCTTTCTTCTTTTTGCTCTTATTTTTCTCCCTTTCCCTCCTGCTTTTCTTTTCTCTTTTTTTCTCTTTCCTTTTCATCGTTAAGGGTTTCTTCCGCAGGACCATCCAGAAAAACCTCCATCCATCTTACTCTTGTAAATATGAAGGCTGCTGCATCATTGACAAGATCACTCGCAACCAGTGCCAGCTGTGCCGCTTTAAGAAGTGCATCTCTGTGGGCATGGCCATGGACTGTGAGTTCCTCTAAGCTTACAAAGACATGAGGTTAAAGTATAGGTTCACAAATCCGTCTTAAAATGACAGTTGTGGGCCCATATGAACACTGAAAGAGGTTTGGCTGCTGTCACCAATACTCGTGTTAACACAGGCATAGTGCTTTTTAACCAACAGAACAAATTTGGTTCTTGTTCAGGAACCAATTTCTGAGGATTTACGTTCTCTGCTTTTGGTTTGAATATGGACATCTTTGCTGAATTTCACCAGAAGCATGAAGGCTCTATTTAAACTGATGTTGAACAAAAGATGTGATCTGCCATCTCGCCCATTTCTGCCTGTCTGTTATTCTGCGTCCAGTAAGTCATAGTGGTCCGATGAATGATATGTTATAGTTCCCTTTAGGAAAGTGGTTTAATTTTAGCAGTTTATGTGCTCTTGTGTACGGAAGATTTTCTGGTGAAATTGCAAATACAGAACACCTCATTTTTTAACACACTGCACTTAAATGATGATGTATATTTCCTAATTTGCTGTACCACAGCAGCGGTGCTTCGTTAAATGTCCGCATTGTCATTGGTTTCAGTGCAGGCCTGCTAGCCAATGTACAAATAAACAGACGACAAAAAAATTAATACAAGTAATAGCTAAATATATATTATAAAAAGATTTTGTTTTCAGTAAGACAATTGATGCGTAGATGGTCTCCACTTATCTATTCAGATCTGTTCAGTTCTTTTATAAGCACCGCCTGGATGCTTTTAAACAAGCGTGTATTATGCAACACAAAGACAGAAGCCTTGGATTTGTTACATTTACTTACTGTCCCTTTGCCAGCACAAATTCATCCGTTCTTCTGTTGTCACAACAGGACCAACATAACTAAAGTCACACATTTAGTCCACGTTCCTGCAGGACATGTGAGAGTTGAGGGTGTTATTTTGTATTTTTTTTTTTGGGTGGTGATAAATGGCCACAAAGCAGAATGATGGCATTCAAACAGATAGCAGAGCCCTGTGATTAAAAGCACTCAGGGAATGAGTCATCCAGTCACAGTGAATAAAGGATTGTGAGGCAGAAATGTACAAATACTAAACCCGCTGTTAACACTTGCTATTGAAAAGATTTCAACTTGCATTAGGGCTTTTTTTAGGTGAATAATACATTTATAGTGTGTATTAGACCTCAAGCATATACACAAAGTTATGGCGGGTGCAACTGATTGTATAATTGTTCATAAAAACCCCACTGTAGAGTCACTGTATTAACTCAGATAAATACTGTCTTCCCATCCATCCCCACACCCTCACTGATCAGTGGTGTTGGATGAGTCGAAGCGTGTGGCCAAGCGGCGCCTGATTGAGGAGAACCGAGAAAAAAGGAAGAGGGAGGAGATGGTGCGGACGATGCAGGTCAGGCTGGAGCCAGACACCACAGAGTGGGAGCTGATCAGGATGGCAACTGAGGCCCACCGGCACACCAACGCCCAGGGCTCCTGCTGGAAACAGAAGCGCAAATTCTTGGTAAGCCTTTGGTGTTTACCAGGGGAACCTACAGTCAGACTTTTTATGATTTACTTTATATTCTACTGGCCTGTAACCTCTTGATCTTCTAACAACAAAATCAGTTTAAAGTTGTATTTTCTTCTTTACAACTTTAGAAGGTGGTTTAGTTTTGTCCAGAGTAGCTTGGCAGGTTTAACTTCTCGGTTTCAATTTATCTCTTATAGCTTCTAACTAATGCAGAACTGCTCCAAATGATGTTGCTTTTTTAGAATTTAGGAAGGTAAGACCTTTCACATTCCATCACATTGCATCGTTTTTTACTATTTTTACTTTAACTCCTTAAAATATCAGCACAGCAGTTCAATTCTTCTTTCATGTAGCTTGTTATAGCTTATTCCATTCACAACATGTTGAAAAGTTGTTTCCAATTAACAAAATCAATCTAACGCTTAAAAGAAAGTGACTACTTTTCATTTGCAAAAAAAAACCCCAAAACATTTTGACAGCCCCCTGTGATCACTGGAACATGCAGACATGTGTCTACGCTGCCAGTTACCTGGCGACAAAGGTCAGATGACAGTTACCAGGCAACCATTCCAAGAAGGCAAATATATAAAATGAATACAATTTGTAAAGGTCTGCTCAACATTTGCTTTGGGGGAGTGGCCAGTCCAAGGTAACCAGAGAAAAGAGAAGATTGTATACTTGATAGCAAGTGACACAGCAGGCAAGGCCAATGAAATCACGAATAGTCTGTTGTTATGACAACTTCACTGCAGATTGGCTGGGATCTACTGTAAGCAAACTTTAAAAGGTTATATTACAGGAAAATCACTTTAAAAAAAAATGTGGGTAAATAACAAAAGGGCACGGATTTAAATACATTTTGAAAAAAACTCAACTTGATTTACGTCATTTATACACTATATGGCTCGGTTCAGTTTAATTACACTATAGGACACATCATGCACATTTAACAGCTATTTTTAAAGCTTCAGTGGTATTGCACAATGCACACAGATACACACTGAACTGATGTCATTCCTTCAAGCCCTCACTATGTAATAAAAAACACACATGCTTAGACTAGCCTAAAATCTGGGACGGATTTGTGCAAAGCTAATAAAGTTTGACAGTGTATGTTTTCTTTCATAGCAATCGTTTCATGGCTCCTATTAGGACCACCTTCAGCATGACCTCATCAGAGGCTCCTATTCACTCTGCCAGCCAGGATTGGCACGGACTAAGCGTGTCAGTGTCCATGAGGGGAGACGCCCTATCCATATAAAAGGGATGACACTGCACTGATCATCATTCGAAACCCCTTTTCACTACTAGCGGAAGTTCTTACTGTACTGTTGAGTAAACTGTCTCTTTGGGACTTACACTGATCAACAGTTTTAATTGAGTAAAAGATTTTAAGTCGTACTATTTTAGACCAATACTTCAGTATTGAGTTCATTATTGAGTTTGTGTACTTCTACCACCTCCGCGCTGTGTAACTGAAGGCTGCTTAGAGTGGCCATGCTGACACTTGTCCTCCATAACATTATTAAGACCACCAGTGCTGATGTTGATTGGTGCAATTTAACTGCCACGAGCGCAAACTTAGCCACCAGGCACTTTGATCTCAGCTTAAAATGTGTTGAGAGCTTCAATTATTCTCGTCTGTCACCAAACAGTCTCTTTATAAGTCTTCTCTTTAAACGAGAAAATGGCCGATTTTTGGGAAGTTTTGCTCTGATTGGTAGTGTTTTGTGGCTGTGGTTTTCACATGGATATGGTGGATAAAGGGAGAGCTTTGCCCACCATTAAGTTCTGTTTCCATCTGCTACATTTGTCATGAGGGGAAGACTGTGGGACAGCATCCTTTGGTGAGTCATGTGGGGTAAAAACTGGCCCCCCAATGTGACTTTATTGTTCTATTACATGCTCTTGCAGTTTTATCTTTGGGGCAACTAGAACAGATGGATTTATAAATTTTATCTTTAAAAATAGTGTGATTCATGCCCTTTCAATACACCTACAATGTACTAAGTTCTCTTTTTGGGAATATAAATGTGATCTTACAACCTAACCTGGCCTATAAGACTATTCTCCTGGGTGGAGCCTCATCAGGTAAATATGCTATCTACAATTTGGTCCTTGCATAGGGAAAACTGTAGAAGTAATCAGCTATTTGTATCATGGGCAAAGAACCTCACTAGATTGTTGGGGTTATTTCCTTAAGGAGCGTTCACATATATGGCTATAAAAGTCTGGGCCAGCAGCAGCTGATCATAATTTTCAATGGAAAGCCAGCTGTGCTGAGTACCAACCGCTGTGTGCTTCAGATGCAACAGGGGCCTAGCTGTGCAAACAGGGGAAAGTTAAAGACAACTGACAAATACACTCTGATACAGCTGGGCCAGAGCCAGTCAGGAGCATTTTGACTTTGGAACCAAAACAAATGCAGTTTGCAACCCAACCTTGAAGAATTATAAACTGAAAAGAAAAAAGCTAATTGCCATAGTTTTCGTAGTTTTTTTTAACAATTCTTGTTTAAGATCAAGATTATGTTTAATTAAGTGAATCCTGTGACAGAATGAAACAGAGAGTCAGTATATTAACCAACATGTTAAGCTGTAAAGGAAAAAGAAGGAGAAGATGATTGTGACGGTTTCCAGAAAATTAACAATATGCGTGACATTTATTCTGTCCCACAAACGTTATTTTAAAACTCGGATAGTCAGACTCAGATCAGAGTATGTAAATAATCTGCTCGGCACAACTCATCCCCGGAACTGCAGCTGCAATTAGAACCATCAGACATACAATTATGACCACATGTGCAATTTAATGCAATCCAGTCCTGATTGGTGTATATAAATGTAGCCTTTGTGAACGCACTGTTTGCATATAGCTCTGAGGATCTGCAGCCACCAGTGGGAGTTCAGGCACACTCTACCAGGGTCCTCAGCACTTCATGGACCCTTTTCAGAAGGATCTATTCAGGATATTTGTCTTGCAGCAAGTTGGGCCTCACCACATACGGTACGTTTGCCAGGTTTTACAAGCTCAATATTACAATCAGTGCTTAATGTGAGTATAGCTCAGTAGTGCTCTTGAAATGACGGTTGGCCCTCTGGTAACATTTGCGAGCAATCTAGAAGTCAGTATTTCCCAATGTGAGACACAAAATGAATGCTATGATAGAAAACTTATTACAGAATCACGGTTCTCTGAGTAGCATGAGTGAATGTCTCAGATCAGGTGTTTTGAATGTCAGTGCAGTGTCAACCACTTTCATCTTTTGCAAATACAGTACTTATGTTGCAATATCATATATGCAAATTAGCATTTACATTTATCATACAGCAACCCCATTTTATATTGGGCTCAGCTATTTTCAATACTATAAAATACTTGGAACTTATTTGTGAAACTAAGTTATTTGTCAAAGAAACATTTTTTGAAAGCATTGTCCAATTTTTTTTTTTTTTGTATGTTTGAGATTAAAAATACACATTATAAGTAATTTGTCGATTTCTTGATAACCAAACAAGGGGACACATGATACCATTTGTTTATCATATCACAATCCCATATTACAATATTTTCGATAGTTATTTAGAGTGCACGTTTAAGTCTCCCTGGTTTTAAATAAAAAATGATCAATTCAGCTCTAATAGTTTTGCAAATTCCTCAGTCAGTTTTAAAGGTCTTTTTTTAAAAAAAACATTGCAAAGCATTAATACTGATTCTTACCTTCTAAACTGATGTCATTGGCCTTGTTCTGCAGTACTGCTCATCTTTACATCATCTTCTTGAAGAATTTCCTCAAATACAGGCAATAATTTGAATCTTTGATTTCCTCTGCTCCTCTGTCTATTATCTGGACTGTATTTTATAGGCCAATGCTACTGAAATTGGTTTCAGACCATTCTTATGTGTTTTTTGTTTATGCCCTTGGCCTATTTATGGCCAAGAAAAAGTTCACTCTCAGTGAACTGTGAAGAATGTAAAGCAAAAGAAATGTAAAGAGATTGGTTCAGCTACAAGTCTAATTTCTTGCTTCTAGCCGGATGACATAGGCCAAGGCCCAATGGTTCCTACATCTGGTGGCGATAAAGTGGACCTGGAAGCCTTCAGTGAGTTCACAAAGATCATGACACCTGCTATAACACGTGTCGTCGACTTTGCCAAGAAATTGCCCATGTTCTCAGAGGTAAGTTGTTGATTGTGTGTTTTTGTATATTTAATTCTGTACATTCTCATACATTTACAGATGAGTCTCCTATCAGCCTTATGCTTGGACGCTTTCATTTACTGACTGTATTAGTGCTACTCGAGACTTGTACAATATTTAGGTTGTGTTCTGTCAGCCTTTACTAAACAAGAACCTCTAGGTTACAGAATTAAGGAATGTATTAAATACAATGTTAATCTGCTGTAACATAAACTGGAATTACATGTACACTTCTGGATGCTATTATTAGTATAGGTTTATATTATCAGCTGTCTTTTTATTTGATTTGAAAAGTAAAGGAAATTCGCCTGATAGATTTTGGCATTACATTCTTTATTTAGATCATAAAACCAAAGTAAATGAGTTTGGATCGGATGGACCTGGTATGGACTCATTCAGGGGTTCCACAGTGAGTGCACAGTGCTGACCAGGAGCTTATTGGGACATGAAAGCAGCCCTGGAGTTTCACTTAGCACAGCCTGGGTGGGGGAGGGGGGGAGAATGACCTAGCAGAAGGTGTATCGTTTGCATACACAAACTTACATGCGACAAGAAGAAAGGACGTAACACTCTACTACTACTCCGCTACTCCAGGAAGCATCTCTCAGTTCTTCGACAGCCTGGCCCTTGTCCTTATTTTCCTCCCGTCTCATTCTGTTCCTCTGCCACCTAGAATATCTCCTCAGGTTTCTCTACTGTTGCTCCTGCTGCTGCTGGTGTCACTGCCACCAAACAACTTAATTGTCTACACTGGGAATAAATTGATATTGAGTGCTTGTTGTTGTTGTTGTCTTTGCGGTCATGTTTTCTCCTGGCAACCCTGCTATTTTTGTTGCTGAGAAATAAAAAAAATGTTGTGTTCCCCTTTTGATGCATACAGCCTCCTCCACTACTTAGTTTACCCAGCGTGCAACCAAAGGTATTGTCCCAAACACAAAAAGCATTAATATAGGGCTAATCAAAATGTTTTTATTATATCTATTGTTCTTAAACACACATTTATCATATTTTAAATAGTAATCATGCATCTGTTTGCAGTCATATGAGTGGCCTACAATCATAATGCAATACTAGTGCACATAAGGTGGAGTATTTAAACATGATGAAGCTTTATATAGTAGAAATAAGTAAAGTAAGGCAGTACAATACATTCATATCTGTCTGACTTGCCAATTACAATTATCTGTTTGGCATCTGTTTGTTTGAGTGGTTTCCGCTGCCACCTCACAGCTGTAGACTTGTGGGTTTGCATCCCCAGCCAACTGTGGCCTGTCTGTGTGGAGTTTGCATGTTCTCCCCATGCTGGTGTGGGTTTCCTCAGTTTTCTCCCACAGTCCAAAAAGCATGCGTGTTAGGTTAATTGTTGATTCTGAGGCTGAATTTTTCTGTCTGTTTAAGTCTCTCTGTTTTGCCCTGAGATGGACTGGAGACCTGTTCAGGGTGTAACCCCCCCCACCCCCTTTTTCCTAATGACAGCTGGGATAGGCTCCAGCAACCCTGTGGTCCTAAACAGGATAATGCATGGATGCATGGATGTTTGGTATAGAGTAATTAGGTTTGACGGTTTTCATTGGCTGCCCTTGTATTTGACAGAATGTACATAAGTGTTGGTGATCATGAAAGATGATGGTGAGAGTCTGCTTTTCTATGCACCATGAGAGTGGCCGTGGCAGTTTGGGTAACTACTGAATAAAACATGATGAGAATAGTTTTCTAACATAACAATGACTTCATTCACATTGCAAATGTTTTAGAAAAAGTGGTTAAATAATCTTTGTGGTAAAACCACAAAACTGCATTCAGTGGACCTACACCCAGATTAAAATTATCATGCCTTTGACTTCACACACACGGTTGTAAATGAGATTGGGATATAGTTTTTTGTCTTTATTAAAATATGTTTTTTTTCTAGCTGCAGCTTTATTAAATAAATATTTACAAGATATAAGGCGCATTAAACATGCATGTGCATACATGATCAGCAAAGTATCAAATTGGTCTAATTTTGAGGCAGTAAAACACCTGTTTAATTTTTAGTCTAATCAAATACTTTTGTGTTTTAAATGAACTGGTTTAGTTTTTACTTGGGCTTTGGCCAAAATGACTTAAATACAGGATAATTACTAGCACTCTTGGCAGAAGATTGGAGTCATGCTTCTTGTCTTACAGTAAATAAGGTCTGCCTGTTAACCCTATGACCATATGAACTGATTAATAAGTTACTTCCTCTAAAAGAGGTTCACTTATTGGGCCCTTCGTCAGTCTGCAGCCTTTGTGATGCCATGTGTCAGCTGTTATTTCACTTAATACTAACCACACTCACTTCCTATTCTCTTCTTCTCTCTGACCCTCTGGCTAATGTGATGACTCACCACTCACTGATATTGTTCTGCACAATTTATCAGCGAGTGAGTTTGCCCTCAACTGTGTTCCACCTAACTGAGTACACTCATTATGTATATTGCAGGGGCTTCTAGGTTACATAAAGTGTGGCAGGGGAATTGTTGTGAATAGAAAATGATAAGTAACTGGATTTTTCTTGTGTTTTTTTTGCTAAGCCATAACTGAGCAACATTATTAGGTATCTGAATTTTTGTTTGCTTCTCCTTATTCCTGAGAAGCTACTAATTTACAATATTTTCTAACCGCCCTACTATGTTCATCAATAAGTCACTAACTTATAACTGTCTGCTGGTAGGTCAAGCTGTAATCACATACAAATATTAATATGTGAGCCCCTTAAAAAGCTGTGAGGAAAATAAAATGCCCACTATAACCCACTGATAAAATAAAAATTGTGATTAGCGCAACTTTATTAACTGGAAGATATGTAACGAAAGACAAATGGTGGCGCACATAATCTTAACTATTTCATTCATTATATTCATTCGTTTATTTATGATAAGATGTAAGAAATTTACTTTTGTTTGTCATTTTGTAAAAGTAGATTATACTGTCACTGTTCTCAAATAGTGGAAGACATTTAGATAGAAATTCCTCGTATACTCGTGTTTTCCAGTTGCCTTGTGAAGACCAGATCATCTTGCTGAAGGGATGCTGCATGGAGATCATGTCACTGCGTGCTGCCGTACGCTACGATCCAGACAGCGAAACACTGACGCTAAATGGCGAGATGGCTGTGAAACGTGAGCAGCTGAAGAATGGCGGGTTGGGCGTGGTGTCAGATGCCATCTTCGATTTGGGCAAGAGCCTGGCTCAGTTCAACCTGGATGACACGGAGGTGGCCCTTATGCAAGCTGTACTGCTTATGAGCTCAGGTAAGGCGCAAGTAATGTTATTTCTTTTAATGTTTTTTTTTTAATATTCCTATTAATTCAGCTATTACAACTTCACTTATAATAGTACAAGTTATAGTGTTGTTTTTTTCATTCTCCCATTCTCACCATACTACTTTAAAGCAGTTGTTTTCTCCAACTTTGAATAAAAGATACTGTGACATCAAAGGTTTGATACAGTTTATTAGATAATAAAATTCACTTTTTAATTTACTTAAACTTTAAACTGCTTTGTAGTGCACAAATATCATAAGTAATGTAAAAACAAGGGGTTGTGTGTCACATTAAAGTCCCAAATCCAATTGTGTTCATTTTACCAATCGTATTACGTAAAGTAATAAAATAAATAAAATCCTAACTTTTTTGAGAAGTTCTGCTGCTTCAAAGTCGAAAGGTAAAAAAATATCTATGGTCATGGGCTTATAAGACACTGGTCACATTGCCTTCAGAAGCAAGGGTACATATGCTGCATGACAAGACATAGAACTATGTATGTATGTAACTATGTATTATAAGAGTTTAACAAACATTGAGCCATGTCAAACCTCTTATATGTAAACAAGCACTGTAGTCTACATTTATCTGTCATATCAAACGTACACTGCCTGGCCAAAAATAAAGTCACCACATGGATTTACCCAAGCAAATATTATCCAGTGGAAGAGTCTTCCATTGGATAATTTCTGCAGTGATCAGTATGTCTCAGCTGGCAACAACTTATTCAACCCTAACTGATGCAATGAGTAGCTTCTCATATCTTAATAAACCATGTTGGATGATAGAGTACATCCCGCCATCATGGGATCAACAACCAAGGAGAGTGTTAGAACAACTAAAATTGGGTTGGCCACCATAGAGTCTAGACCTCATTTATAACCTATGTAATGTGACTTAACTCTCCCATCATCACTACAAGATCTTTGTGGAAAATTAATGTAAATCTAGACTAAAATAAATTGTGGGACATTGCATAAGCTGATCCACAGCAGTCCCACAGCAAATGTGGGTCCCAAATCCAATTGTGGTCATTTTACCAATCGTATTACGTGTCGTAAACGTGTTCTCCTTATTTACATTATTCAAACATATTCATAAAACTGTTCTCTAAATGGAGTTTGTACGGTTATTTTAAATTACAGATTTTAATCAGAGTTCAACAAACATTAACCATTCAGATACTTTTTTTACAGTTTATGCAGTATGGTGTCCACTTGTTAACCACATTTCCTTGTCTCTGCGGTATTGATACATACCTAATTTGCCGTTGCAATTTGTACAGGAATATCATCTTTTAAGAGTATCTCTGACCCATCAAACCCAACCAAAGGAAGAATATCAGTGTATATAGCATCTCATTAGCCCTCCCAGACTTCACAGCAGGTTTTACTATTAACAGGAGCATCAAAAACCAAACGTGTGAGGTGTGGGAGAGGGGGTTTCTACTCACAACTGATTAAAGAGTCACATCAATTAAAAGCACATCTCTTGCAGACATTCAGTAAATGTGCTTTTTAACACACCAGTGCCATAATACAAAATTAACCAGTTAGCACAGTCATTCTGTATCTACAGCTTCAAAGCAAAATAAATAAATAAAATTAGAATACAAGCTGTTAGTCCAAAAAAAGAAAAAGAAGAACCAACATTTACTAAAAATATGAACGCATTCAAAAAGGAGTGAGAAGAAGCCTTAACCTATTTAATCTCACCTTTTCTTCCTAAATCATTCACAGATAATCAGATTGCTTAGAGGCAATTATCTCTCTTTCACCCAGAAACGCTTCTGTTGTCTGCAGCCTTTTGCATTTGTAATAGCTGATCAGATGTCATTAAAAAATAATAATTAAGGATATACATCAATGAGTAAATTATATAAGCCTAAGAGTAATAGGGGGGGTTGAAGTACTATAGCTAACAGCATCTTTGTATTATAATTTACTGCATGTTCAGGTCAGACGTGCAGTTTGAGAGGTGACAACACTGGACCGCTTCAGGTCAGTTTAGGCTACAGCTGCCTCTAATATTAGGCCATAAAGAAACATGTTTGTTTCATAAATAATTTGTCATCACATGGAAAAATCAATATGATCAGTGTTGAGGCATGACAGGCTACAGAGGAGCACTTTACCTTATCTGAAATCAAATCCAGACCGTAATTACATAGATACACAAAACATGAAAGCAGCTTATCACAAATACCAAATAACTTTAATGCTTAACCTGCCTTAGTCAGCAAATCCAAGCTATTTACATAAAATGTAACAATGCAAATCTACTCACAAAATGTACACACAACCTTACTGTCTTTGGATGCATATAGTACATCCACAGACTGGTCCAATCATCTGATGATTGGATGGTTGGTTTTTATGAGCCTGTTTCAGGCTCAAGATAATGAAGTAGAAAAAGTGGGACACTGTGAACACCTACACTGGCAAGAAAAAGTTTCGAAACAACTGTACACGTATTTTTCTCTTTTGTTTGTTTAACAGTAATATTAATAACAGTAACAGGAATAACCGCCTAAAAGTCATATTTATATTATACATATTATATTATATATATTATATATAACAGCCTTCATCAGTCATATTTTACCAGTGTTTTTTCATAAATGTGTAGTTTATTTCCTCCCAGGCCTACTGCAACACCTCCCTAATGCTGTGCTTGTTGGGTGGTGTTAAGAAATTCTTTAGTCCAGCTTCTCCCACACCAGCTCAATTTGATTCAGATGTGGTGATTGAGCTGGCCAAGCTATCACCGAGAGCATTCCAGCAGCTACTTTATTCTTCAGACAATTCTTACACATTTCAATTCAATTCCACTTTATTTATATAGCGCCAATTTATAAAGTCATCTCAAGGCACTTTACATAAAAAAGTCCACGCTATACAAGTATGTAGAGGCATCGCAACATATAACCCTTGAGAAAGCCCTGGGAACAGTGAAGAGGAAAAACTCCCTTTAACGGAAGAAACCTCCAGCAGAAGCAGGCTCAGGGTGGGCGTCCATCTGCCTTGACCAGTTGGGATGAGTAGAAAGTGAAGAGAGGAAAGAAATGAAAAGCGCAACAAAAAGCTACAACAAAAACATTGTACAGGCTGTTAGGATGAGTAGCTGCACTCTAGAAACACACAGCTGCGGACACCTGCAGGAAGGGACAGAGAGAGGGAGACGGCAGGGGAGGAGCACATCTACGGGGAAGAGAAGACACAAAAATTAATAGCATGCAGTGGTGACAAATAAGTATATAGAGAGAAAGAGGAGAGAAGCTCATTGCACCTGCAGGAGTTCCCCAACACTCTAAACCTATAGCATCTTAGGAGGAGCTAGTTCAGGTTGACTGAGCGGTTTTAACTATAAGCTTTATCAAAAAGGAAGGTTTTAAGCCTAGTCTTAAAAGTAGAGAGGTTGTCTGCACCACAAATTTGGATTGGAAGCTGGTTCCACAGGAGAGGAGCTTGATAGCTAAAGGCTCTGCCTCCCATTCTACTTTTGCAAACTCTGGAAACCACAAGTAGGCCTGTATTCTGGGATCGAAGTGGTCTAATCGGGTGATACAGTATTATGAGATCTTTTAAATATGATGGCGCTTGACCATTAAGAGCTTTGTATGTAAGGAGGAGGGTTTTGAATTCTATTCTAGATTTTATGGGAAGCCAATGGAGAGAAGCTAGTGAAGGTGAAATATGATCTCTCTTCCCTAATCCAATTAGCACTTCTGCTGCAGCATTTTGGATTAACTCAAGGTTTAATAGAGACTTATTAGGACACCCCAAAAGTAGGGAATTACAGTAGTCCAACCTAGAAGTAACAAATGCATGGACTAGTTTTTTGGCATCACTTTGAGACAGGATGCTCCTAATTTTAGAAATGTTCCGTAGCTGGAAGAAGGCCGTTCTAGAGATTTGTCTTATGTGAGGTAAACGACAAATCCTGGTCAAAAATAACTCCAAGGTTCCTCACTGGAGTACTGGAGGCCAAAGTTATGTCATCTAAAGTGACTATATTGTTGGACAACATATTTCTCATGTTTTTAGCCCCAAATAGAATAATTTCAGTTTTGTCTGAATTTAGAAGTAGGAAATTGTAGGACATCCAGGCCTTTATGTCTTTTAGACATGTGTCAAGTTTGACTAATTGGTTAGTATTTTCTGGTTTCACAGATAAATAGAGCTGGGTATCATCTGCATAGCAGTGGAAGTTTATGGAATTTTTTCCTAATAATTTTGCCTAAAGGTGACATATACAGATTGAAAAGTATTTTTCCTAACACAGAGCCCTGTGGAACTCCATAACTAACTTTGGTGCATAAAGAAGAGTCATCATTAACATGAACAAGTTGGAATCTGTCTGACAGATAAGATTTAAACCAATGTAATGTGGTTCCTTTAATCCCAAATCCATGTTCCAGTCTTTGTAATAAAATGTTGTGGTCAATGGTGTCAAATGCGGCACTAAGGTATAGTAGGACGAGTATG